>NC_058093.1:37062500-37687500 GCF_020171115.1 Neogale vison | reverse complement strand
CCTTTTGTCAAGACCTAGGGGGTAGAGTCAGATTGAAGCACACTGAAAGGGTCTAAGGAAGTCTCACACACAGTTCTTTGGTTAATTTGTATCAGGAAAAAAAATCGGAGCAGTACATGTGGAAATGGATTCCAAGGATGCTAGAACAAGTAGGGAAGAATATAAAAATATATCAGACTAATTTATTTTAAAATCTGGAAAGTACAAGAGGTTCTGGATTCAATATGCCAGAACAGTGGAAGTTGTTTAGACTGTAATTTGAGATACCATAAATTCTTCTGTATAATAAAGAAGGAGGTGTGCTGGGTAGATTTATTTTGTGTCATCCACGTGCCACTCACATTCTGTCTACAGTCCATAAGAAAGCAGAGAAGACATGTCCTTCCTAAGGCCTTAAAAAAGTCATTTGTGAGGGAAGCACTAACATTTCTGAAAAATATGTTAGCAGTACTGTGTAAATGGATAATGCTGGTGGAAGGCAATGCAGTTGAAATGGGCTTTCTGATGTCAATGCTATGAAAGTATGTACACTATAAGACTAGCATCAGATGACTAGAAGCACAGTGGAAAGGCACTTGCACATTAGAAACATGGCTGTTAACTAAATGTCTTGATTCAGAGTGAGTTTGATTATGACCTTCTGATCATGAAGTACCAGGGACTAAAATTATGGGTGGCACACTGAGCAGCTATTTGGTTAGTATAACTTAAGCAAAATACAAAGAAAAAATCTGAGATCTCCTTGATAGTCAAGCTCCTTATTAAATTCCCAGATAAGAGTCAGGTCACAGATCCAAAACCTCAGTAAAGTAGATGCCTAGAAACCCATATATATAAGAATTTCACAAATAGCATGTGTGCCTGTAAAGTGAATCTTCACTCAGTCTTTCTTAAAAGGACTTATAGCTATTTAACAGAATAATACTCAGAGGTTTGGGGGTTATTTATTATAGTCTCAGAAAGACCAGAAAGAAACTTCAGTCACATTAAAATTTAAGGGGACAAGTCATCAATGGAAATTTAATGTGAGTCTGCCTCATAGTAGGTCTACCTCTGAGCTCATCCTAAAGTTATTTTCCTAATTGCTAAATGCAGATAAACATATATTTAGCAACAATGAGAATCCTTACACTAGTTTTCTGATCCACAGAGTAAGTACTGTATTTTTAACAAAAGCTCTCATTTCTTACCAATATAGTTAATTAAAAAATCTTCAGTGGTGGAAGCAGTGTAGGGCACACAGATTCATAATTCTTAATTTTGGAAATAAATAAACCAACAACAAACTACATGGAACCCATGTCCACAACATAACTAGGAAACAGAGAGCATCTTAATTTCAAATTACATGTAAGTAGAAAAATACACACCAAATCCTAGCAAGCTATTTCTTACTTTTCCTACTACACTATTTGGATGATTTAGACAATTCTGGAAAATGGCATTGAAGAGAGCGTAGGGGAGTTTGTAGCAAGCCTAAAATTGATTGAAAAACCATACCAAAAAGAGAGTCCACACAGATGCAAAAGAACACAGAGCCCTGTCTACAGGGAAAAAAGTGCATTCGAAACCTGTGGAGTCCATCTTGAGAAAATGATGTTTCAAGGGAAAAAGTGGGTTAGAGGGAATGGAGGGGCACTTTTTGGAAGCTGAGCAGAAAAGGGAAAAATAATCAAGAGGAGAAAAAACAGTCTCTTTCAAAATTAAAAAATAAAAATAAAAATAAAGAAAATTTCCCATATCTTTTCTCTCACTGTTCCCTCCTCCAAATCAGTAAAGAAATAATTCTTTGTTACAATGACTGAAGATATGCTTTTGAATCTGGAATCTCATAAACCACCCAAACACCAGGCAAAGCCATAGAATTTAGAGAGACACAAATGATCTATCTACCTACCTATCTATAAGCACTGAAAACAAAACAAAACAAAACAAACAAACAAACAAAAAAACCCCTAAAAAGTCAAACCCTGAACAATTCAACAAATGAACGTTCTTCCAATGAAACAAGAGTTTATTGAACTCAAGAAAAAATTTTAATAAACACAAAGCATATCAGAAATGAAGATTAAATTATGTTTCCTAAGAAAGAATAAATAAAATGGAAAACAAATAAGGGAGTATTTAAGAAAAATTGGAAAACAGAGAAGATAATAAGAATTTGATAAAGAAAACAGTAAAAGGGTCAGAAAGAAATTGGTTGAAATAATAAGACAAGCAAAGAAGAAAAAACATATATGTGATTGGGGTCCTGAAGAGGGGTTTAAATTAATAACAGTGGAAGAAAAAGAGTATTTTAAAGATTTTATTTATTTATTTTATTTTATTATTTATTTATTTAATATTTAAGAGACGGAGTAAGCAGGGGAAGGGGCAGAAGGAGAGGAAGGGAGAGAGGCTCAAGCAGACTCCTCACTGACTGCAGAGCCCAATGTGAGGTTTAATCTCACAACCCTGAGATTGTGAATTGACCTGAAATCAAGAGTCACTCACATGCCCCAGAAATAGCGTTTTAAAATATAATTTGTTATTTCCATTTCAGGAATGACTAAGGAACTCCAAGACAAACTCTTTTGCAGACAACCATAAGCTTTTAAAAAAAAATACAAAAGTTAGTTACTGGAAAGAGAATAGAAGCAGACAGATTTTATGAAGTCCATGCTTGGAAGCAAGAGTTATAGAGCACGAGGTCTATATGTTTGTTTTTTTAGATTAGGGCAATGCATTTGTTAGGGACACGGGTGGTTTTACAATCTTTTTGGCCAGGATTTAGATTGGCACAAACAGTTCAAGGGAAGGCAGAGATATTTCACAATGAGAAAGAGCCAGAGAGAAAGTATTTAACTTATGTTCATCCCCATATCTGGATAATTTAAGAACCCAGAATGGTTGGAGCAGGCTCAAGATAACCAAACTAAAAAAACAAAAGCTATTATTTGAGATTGGAGCTAACTCCCAGGAAGGCATTTGCAGTTCAAGTCCAACCAAGTTAAATACCTGTGAAAACGAAACAAGCAAACCTAAAAACCAAGGCTCATCAGCAAAAAATAACTGAATCCAGAGTCTTCTCAACAGTAATGTTTAGGATTCAATCCCAAATTATCTGACATAGGAAGAACAAGGAAAATGGAACCTATTCTCAAGAGGAAAAAAAAAAAAATCAATAGAGACTAAAGTTGAGATAATGCAGATTTTAGAATTAGCAGACAAATGTTTTAAAGAAACAAATGTAAGTATTCTCAGTGATGGAAAAGAAAAAAAATGCTTGCAATGCATTAAAAGAGACATAGACTGAAAGTAAAGGGATGAGAAAAGATACTCCATGCAAATGAAAACCAAAAGAAAGTGGGGATAGCTGTATATTTTATGTCCAGGCAAAATAGCCAATGACTCTGAGAGACTAAGAAGGTCATAACATGATAAAGAGGTCAATCCAACAAGAGGGTATAGCATTTGTAAATATTTATGTACCCAATATAAGATTGCCTATATATAGAGAGCAAATATTAATAGAATCTGAAGGGAGAAATATATAATAATACAATAATAATAGAGGACTTCAATGTCCCCTTTCAACAGTGGATAGATTATCCAGATGGAAAGTAAATAAGGAAAAGAAAGTGGGCTTAAATCACATATTAGACCAGATGAACTAACAGACATTTACATAGCATTCTATCCAACAGCAACAGAATATACATTCTTCTCAAGCATGCATGGAACATTCTGCAGGATAAATCATAGGTTTTAAACAAGTCTCAATCAATTTAAGATTTAAAACATATTGAGCATCTTTCTGACCACAAAGGTATGAAACTAGAAATCAATGACAAGAACAAAACCAGAAAATTCTCAAATATATGGAGATTAAACAAGATGCTACCGAATAACAAATGGGTCAAATAAATAGCCAAAAAAGGAATAAAATAATATCTTTAGTCAAATAAAAATAGAAATACAATATACCAACACTTGCAGGATGCAGCAAAAACAAAAGGAAGTTCATTAATGATAAATGCTTACATTAAGACAAAAGAGCACAAATGAGCAGTATAACTTTACACCTCAAGGAACTAGAAGAAGGATAACCAATGAAACCCAAAGTTGGTAGAAGGAAGAAAATAACAAAGATCAGAGCAGAAATAGATGAAATAGAGGCTAGAGAGACAATAGAAAAGATTAGAGCTGTTTCTTGAAAATATAAATAAAATAGACAAGTTTTTAGCTAGACTTACCAAGAAAAAAAGAGAGAGTATTCAAATAAATACAACTATAAATGGAAGAGGAGACACAAAAACTGTTAACCACACACATTAAAAAAGAGAGGTAATTTGAAAACTTCAGGAAAATGTTAGATTTTGAGTAAATAATTGTTGAAATTAGACTAGCACACATATTAGGAAAAAAGGGAGAACAATACTATGTTATATGGTATATGTTATAAGTTCCATGTTGTATGTTCTAACAAAACTGAATTAGGGCAGCTAAGAGATGGGAAACAAGGCTAAGGGAAAGAGGAATTTTGAATGAAAACATTAATTTTTTTATAAGTAGTAGGTAGGAATTTATGATACCATTTAAACTGACAAAGTAGTAGGTGTTAGAAAATACAGAATGAGGAGAATAAAATAGTATAAATACAGAAATTACTACCTGCACAAAACATAAAGATTCTTAAATATGAAAAACAATTAAATAGACAAATAATGGAGAAGGGAAAGCTCTTCTTCACAGTAGAAACCAACCTAAATCAAACCAGTATCGGATACCACCTAAACTGCGTGTTAGATGAGGTGGACATTATAATATGGACATTTATAAATTAGTCCATTGGACTGCAGCAGAATAAACATTTTCCCCAAATGCACATAGAACATTCTCCAGGACAGATCATATGTGATTACCACGTGGTCAAAATTAGCATTGCCAGTTATTGTATCAATCAATAGCATGTGCCTCCTGATATTAGGCACTAAGAAAGCATTGTCATTTCTATTGCATTCTTTCCAATAAGGTGTAACTTGAAGCTAACCATCAGGAACCATTGAACAAACTGAGGGACAATTTATGAAATAATTAATTGTTCTACTGATCTGTTGTAGTTTTCACTGTGATGGGTATTATTATAGAACTTGCAACATCTGAATGTGGTCTGTGGAATTAGATAATATATTACCCATGTTAATTTCTTGATTTTGATAATTATCCTATAGATATTTATGGGAATTCTATGTTTTAAGAAAATGTATGCTATAGTATCTGGGGGAAAAGAGGCATCATGTCAATAAATTGTTATTAAATGATCAAGAAAAAATAATGAGGGAGTTAATAATGAGAAGAAGAAAGAAGAAGGGAGAGGAATAATAGAGAAGAAACAGAAAGATAAAGGATAAAGTGACTCTGGCTGAAGGGCGTCAGAGGATTTTTATGTTATTCTTGCAATTAATACAGAAGTTTAAAATTATATCAAAAACAGAATAAAAATCAAACATGTTCAATGGAAAAAGAAAGTATTATGAGATAGATGTTTAGGGAAGTCCCATAGTGCAAGACTTGAAAGCTTTATGGGTGGTGATTACAATGATGTGTCCATTTAACTTTCCAGCTTAACCAGTGGGGAAGATGGATTGGGTATACAGAGCCCATTAGTAATTGTAAGTTTAATCAGGGGATGACACCAAAAAGCTGTTGCTCCATATGTGGTCTCCTTATTAGAGCAAATCACTAGAGCCCTTGGGACCCGGCATATAACTATTGATTTCATATTTTTTTTTCTGTGCTGATAAAGAGCAGCTTCCAGGGATAGCAATATGAATTACTACCTTTTCTTCCTTTTCTTGGGGTTGGGTAACCATCTGGCTTTGTCCCAGGTCAGTATCTTAACCAGCCGAAGTATGCTTCAAGACAAAGGGAGTGCAGAATGCACACTGAAGAATGGACATTTTTATAACCAACTGTGGCCTTATGATAGTTGCAAATATGGAAACTAGAACATTCACTTGTTTTTCTTTCCTTACTGTGTTAAGTATATATTTATGCATTTAACCAATATTCCTTTTATTTGACTCCTTCTTCCTTGCAATTAATACTGGATTTTCTCATGAGTAATGTTACTATTTTGTTCAGAGTACATGATACCATAGAATTGCCTCTTTATTAGAAAAGAATGAACATGACCTCAGACAAGAAGGGGATGCTGGACTTGATGCAGGACACAAGCATCCATGAAACTTCATGATTGTCTCCTTCAGAGGAAGGCAAGTAAATTTTCAGCTGCATGAGTGATAGCTGAATTCTGGTGGGACATTCTCTCTCTCTCTCTCTCTCTCTCTCTCTTTTAAAGCATAAGAACGAGGAAAATAATATGTAGGACTATTCCATGTCCAAAGGTAGATCATGGAAGACATTTGCCAATAGTGTCTGGCCAGTCTCTAAACCTTGAACCATTAAAGAATGATTTAAAAACTGAGGATATGAGGGAGGATTTGTGGTTGATCATTGCAGACTTAAGCCTTCAGAGGAGAGGGATAACATCAGCAGCCTGTGGTAGGATTTTGGCTGTGTCCTGTATTCTTGGTCACTGACTATTTTCCAAGCCTGGTTTTGAACATTACTAATCATTTTGTGAACTACCCAATAAAATTCCAATAAATCCAGTCACAGTACAAACTCAACTATTGTAGTAAAGACTCTCACACATAGAATTATTTTCCTGTCATGTAGAAGTTTAGATGAATATAATTCAGAACTGTCAGGCAACTTGTCTTCCCAGCTCCTTGCAGGAAATCAGATTCCTTCTGTCGTGATGCTTAAATTTCTAGGTTGTTCTGGTCTTTTTATCTGAAGCTGGATCACCAACATTCCACCCTGTGGAAGGGGGAAGAGAGAAATGGCGGGCTAGCAATTTCTTTTTAAGAAAAGGATGTAGAAGTTGCAGGGATACTTTTTTCTTGCATTTGATTTTTGAGAATTTAGTCACATGACCACTCTTAGCTCTGAGGGAGGGCACAAGAAAATAGAGTCATTAGGTGGGCTACTTGCGCCTTAACACAATTCCGGACAATGAAAAGTGCTATTGTTGAAGCAGAAGGGGAAACAGGTCCTAGGGAATCTGATGCTGTGCCACATTTGTATGGAATCAATTACTGCTGTTTCACATCAAAAACTCCTGAGCAGGAAAGCCATATTGTCTCTATGCAAATATTTGGAACAATGACTCTGTTTTGGTAAGGTGTTATTATCAATATTTAAATATTCTCTAACTCCTCCTTTAACCTTATTAAGTCTGTACCCAAGGCACTTAAAAGATGGTTCTGTTTGCAAAAATTTGATTTTCTCGCAGTACAACCACGTGAGAAAGAATTTCTAGTTCATGGAGGGTTATTATGTATCAGAAGACATTATGAAAGAAGAGACCAGACCTGCCTGCATGAAGGATTATTTAGAACAGGATATATTCTTTGTTCTTTCCTGTTGGCAACAGGTTATAGGCACCCAGGTACATATGAATATCATATCATGTCTATTTCCTTTTTTTTTTTTTAAGATTTTATTTGTTTATTTGAGAGAGAGCATAAGCAGGAGGGAGGGGCAGAGGGACAAGCAGACTCCCCGGTAAGCAGGGAGCCCCATGAGGGGCTCCATCCCAGGACCCTGAGATCATGACTTGAGCTGAGGCAAATGCTTAACTGACTGAGCCATCCAGGAGCCCCTGAGGACAGGGTTTTATGACCAAGTTCATTGGTGGAAATTTTAAAGAAAGTGGACTTAAAAGATTTCATGGGATCTCTGATGAACATTTATTTGACATTTTATCATCTGTTTCTTAGTTAAGTACTGTAAATTATAAAGGTTTTTTGTTGGTTTGTTTTAAGGCAAGGATTCTCTTCCCACATTCTGCCTAAAAGGGTTGTTATATATATGTTTTACATATATGTATATATATATACATGATATATGGTGGGCATATATTTTCAAATAGAGATTAAATAAGTGGTCATACTGTGGTACAGTATTTGAAATCTGAAGTATTTGAAATTGAAGTATTTGAATCTGAAACCTGAATGCAGAATATTGTAAGATCACCTTTTTAAATGATCACTCTACCAGGTCTTCCCTCTTCCCTCCCTTACATTCCCCACCCCATCTCTTTCTTCCTCTCTTTACCTCCTGATCCTTTCTCTTTCTCTTCCTTCCCCCACCTCTCTTCATGGTTAATGTAGAAAAAATTGAAGTGAAACTCACTCAGAGAGTTGGGGGAACTGAGCAGTTCATCTCCTGATAGACTCTCTTAACTCACATTCCCTAATTGTGTGAAAACAAGTGAGGTGCTTAAATTATAACCATTACTGCTATTTCTGCTTCTGTACCTTTGCTTGCTAACCCATGAGGAGATGGAAGAATGCCAGCAGACTTTCTATAGACACTCTGTAACCACACATCCCCCTCCCAGAATTGAACCTGACAGAATGGCTGCCCCCGGACCCCTCCCCTGGCTCTGGGCCAAGAGATAACAGCCACCTGATGCCAGAGAAACCCCCACCCGAAATTGGACATAACAGAATGACTGCTCCCGGACCCCCCATCTGGCTCTCTGGGCCGAGAGATAACAACCATCTGCTGCCTTGTGGCTTGACAGGAAGACCCCGGTCAATCCTGAGGTGACACATACCCTAGCAGCGCCAACTCAGCAGTTTGAAGAATGACCCTTTGTTTGAAGAGCCCTTTGCCCTAACCAATAATCTGTTCCCAGCCTTTTCCCGCTCTGTAGAGCGCCAGTCATATTATAGAGTTCCTTTTTGATTTTCCAGCAGTATGTGGCGATTTGTTACAAGATACTATGATGTATGCTAAGTCCCTCCCTCCCCAAAAATAGTGTATAAAAAGTGTTGTGTCCTGAGCTTGGGATCTCTTAGTGTCACTGGCAATGAGTGCGCGGAGGTCCGGGTTCAAACTCATAATAAACGACCCTTGCTGTTGGGCTTTGACTCTGGACTCTGGTGGTCGTCTTTGGGGGGTCTTGAAATTTGGGCACAACACAAGATTTTATTTTGGCTTAATGATTCAATATATTGGGGAGACAGATTCTTCTTCCAACAGGAAAATAACATTGCACACCTGAGGTTGCTTTGGTAAAATAAATAACAAATGAGACGACTATCTTTTAAGTGACTTAGAATACATGATGACAAGAGGCCAAATCAATCATGTTTATGAGCATATCTTTAGCTTTTGCTAATGGAGAAACTCATATTAGATGTCTACACCCTACAGCCTCATTAACAAGCAAAAGGAAACAAGTTATTAATAGTTAATAATGGATGCAGGTCTTACAAACTCTTATGAGAATGACCTCTATGGTTCCTTAAAAAGAATCTGTTACCTCCAGGAAAATGAATAAGAAGAATATCAAAAGCTATTCCTTTCCATGAGATTTGGCCATAGATTATGAAGGCTTTCCAGTTAGGTTTAAACTAAGTCATGTAAATCTTTAAGCAACCTAAAATAGCAGTAAATTACCCTACTATGAAGTTGCCTTCCAGGAACGACGACATTATTTTTCTCTTCTGCCATTGCTCAGCTAAGCATAAAATGATGTTCTTGAAACAAAGGTAGTCCTCTAAATGAATATAGGAAATCTCCCAACTGGAAATTCTAGTAATAGTATCAGCTGGGATTTCTAACTCTTCCCACAGCTACTTTTTGACTTTTAACAATTTGAATTCTCTACTTACTCTGTTCTTTCTGGAAAAATATATTTGGAAATGGCATAATTTAAATCAATTCCATGATTGTTTATTCTGTGGGGCATTTGTTGTTGCTCAGGAAGTATCCCTGTTTTGCGATTTTGTGCATACACCTGACAGATCATTGACATAAATTTCCAGTGGTGTTGGGGTTGGAGATTGGAAAGGTGGGGTTGACCAACAGAGTTGGCTGGACTAACAGTAGGGCTTGAAAGCCAATGTGGGGTTGGTACGCACAGTAATGGAATTGCCATCTAGACTCTGGTTTGAAGGATTTTGGAAAATTATGTATATGGAGGATGAAATGCTTATATACTTCTTAAAAATATTTTATCTTATAAAACTTAATATTACTTGATGAATAATGATTTGATATTTGGGAAGAGACCTGGAAGGTAGGTAATGTTATTGGCAAATTAAAAACCTTGCTGACTGCAGAAAGTACTACTAGAAACTAATAAGATGTTGGTTTTTGTAGATGGTCCAAAATTTTTTACATTTCCTTTATCCAAAATATTTAGGCAGATGACATTCTAAAAAAAATAAATTTTAGTTTTTAGAACAGTGTTAGATTTGCAAAAAACTGAGAATGTACCATACACCCTGCACCTAGTTTTCCCATCACTAACATCTTAGTTTCTTACATTTGTCACAGTTAATGAAACAATATTGATGCATTATTATTAACTAATCCATACCTTATTTAGATTTCCTTAATTTTTACCTGATGTCCTTTTGTGAGTCTTGGATCCCATTCAGGATCTCCCATGATATTTAGTCATTGTATCTCCTTCGGATTCTCTTGGCTGTGACAATTTCTCAGACTTGCCTTGATTTTGAGGATGTTTACAATTTTGAGGAGGTGTTTTTGACTCCACTCAGATTTATCTGATGTTTTTCTCATGACTGCCCTGAGGTCTTGGGTTTGGTTATGGGTTTTGGGGGCTCAGCTTGCTCCAATGTAAGGTCTCTCTTTATCTTCTGTCTTTTCCCTCTACCTACTTTGGAAGGAAAGCACTCTGTAGAGCCCACACTTGAGTGACTGGTTTTGCTCCTGTCCTTGATAAAAGAGTATCCAGATAAATTATTTGAAATTCTCCTTCATGGGAGATTCATCTCTCCTCCCTCATTTATTTATTTATGCAATTTATTTATATTTGTATGGACTTCTGAATGTTTATTTTATGCTTTGAGTTGCAGCCCAACACAGGGAAGATGGTATTTTCAAAAAAATTTTCAATTATATACTGTGATTTTTATTTATAGTAAAATAATGATATTTCAAAGGTACTTTGGGGGCTTAAAACTAAGATTTCTAAGTCAATATGTGCATATTTCATTTGTGGTATTTCATATAATAAGGCTGTTAAATGATGCCAAATATTGTTTATATACTTTTTTCATATCTGAATAACATAGTTTACATGTTTTATGGTATTGACATTACACAAAATTTATAGTGCCAAACATGCATTTAATGTTTACTTTAGAAACATATTTGTGACTATTAAAATTTCTGGAGTTGGGGCATCACATTTCAATTTGTGAAGATTTTTTTTTTTACTTCTACTATGTTATTAAGAACAACTTGTATACTGTTTCCTTTGCTATGCAGAAGCTTTTTATCTTAATGAAGTCCCAAATGTTCATTTTCACTTTGTTTCCCTTGCCTTTGGAGACGTGTTTTGAAAGAAGTTGCTGTGGCCAGTGCTGAAGTGGTTATTGCTTGTGTTCTCCTCTAGGATTTTGATAGATTCCTATCTTTCATTGAGGTCTTTCATCCATTAAAATCTGTAGAGTTTATCTTTTTGTATGGTGTAAGAGAATGGTCGAGTTTCATTTTTCTGCATATAGCTGTCCAATTTTCTCAACACCATTATTGAAGAGACTGTCTTTTTTACATTCGATATTTTTTCCTATTTTGTTGAAGATTAGTTTACCATAGAGCTGAGGGTACATATCTGGGGTTTCTATTCTGTTCCATTGATCTATGTGTCTGTTTTTGTGCCAGCACCATGCCATCTTGATGATCACAGTTTTGTAATATAGCTTGAAATAAGACAACGTGATGCCCCAAGCTTTGTTTTTCTTGTTCAACATTTCCTTGGCAATTCAGGTTCTTTTCTGTTTCCATATAAATTTTATGATTGTTTGTTCCAGGACTTTGAAAAATGCCATTGTTATATTGATCAGGATGGCATCGAAAGTATAGATTGCTCTGGGCAGCATAGATATTTTAACAATGTTTATTCTTCTGACCCATGAGCATGGAATGTTTTTTTGGCATGGAATCTTTTTTTATGTCTTCTTCAATTTCCTTCATAAATGGTCTGTAGTTTCTAGAGTATAGATTCTTTACCTCTTTTTTCCAAGGTATCTTAAGGTTTTTGGTGCTATTGTGAATGGAACTGATTCCCTAATTTCTCTTAGTACAGTTAAACTGTTAGTGTATAGGAGAACGGATTTTTGTGCATTGATTCAGTATCATGCCACATTCCTGAATTGCTGTATGAGTTCTAGTAATTTGGGAGTGGGGTCTTTTGGGTTTACTACATATAGTGTTATGTCATCTGCAAAGAGAAAGAGAGTTTGACTCCTTCTTTGCCAATTTGAAGACCTTTTCTTTTCTTTTTGTTGTCTGATTGCTGTTGCTAGGACTTCTAGTACTATGTTGAACAACAGTGGCAAGAGTAGGCATCCTTGTTGTGTTCCTGATCTTAAGAGAAAGTCTCCCAGCTTAAGTGGGTAGGAGAAGAATCCATGAAACAAGATGGGATAGGGAGGGAGACAAACCATAAGTGACTCTTAATCTCACGAAACAAACTGTGGGTTCCTGGGGGGAGGGGGGTTGGGAGAAGGGGGGTAGGGTTATGGACATTGGGGAGGGTATGTGCTTTTGGGTAAATTGGAAGGGGAGGTGAACCATGAGAGACTATGGACTCTGAAAAACAATCTGAGGGGTTTGAAGTGGCAGGGGGGTGGGAGGTTGGGGTACCAGGTGGTGGGTATTATAGAGGGCACAGCTTGCATGGAGCACTGGTTGTGGTGAAAAAATAATGAATACTGTTTTTCTGAAAATAAATAAATTGGAAAAAAAAAGAATGATATTCACTGTTGGCTTTTCATAGATGGAATGGGGGAAGATATTTGCAAACGACACTATAGACAAAGGGCTGGTATCCAAGATTCAAAAAGAACTTCTCAAAGTCAACCCAAAAAATAAATAACAAAGTCAAAACATGGGCAGAAAACATGAAGAGACTTTTATCCAAAGAAGACATACAAATGGCTAACAGACACATGAAAAAATGTTCAACATCATTAGCCATCAGGGAAATTCAAATCAAAACTACATTAAGATACAATTTTACACCAGTTAGATTGACATACACTGACAAGACAAGAAACAACAAATGTTGGGGAGGTTGTGGAGAAAGGGGAATCCTCTTATACTATTGGTGGGAATGCAAGTTGGTACATAAGTTAAAAATAGGACTATCCTAGGACCCAGCAATTGCACTACTGGGTATTTACTCCAAGATACAGTAAAGAAGGGCAATATATACCTGAATGTTCATAGTGACAATGTCCACAATAGCTGAACTGTGGAAGGAGCTATGTCCTTCAACAGATGAATGGATAAAAATGTGGTCCATGTATGTAAGCATCCCTCAGAATAATGTACTCCTTAAAATATAACCTATGAGAAATTATACTAGTTACTATGCATGCTTAGATATAGCCTTAAGAAAAACAATCACTGGCAACAGACCTCTGGGGGAGAGGATGATATACGTCCTTGAAGCCAAGCAGCTGGGGATGCCCAGCTTGCTCAGCAAGGAACACTGCCTGTTTCATTTTTCCATTATCTCCTCTTTCCCGGAGAGCATCAGCAGTTAATCAGACAATCCTTTCATTTGGGCTTGCTCACTATGGGTCATGTACTATGTGACCAGACATATTTTGCTTTTCTTCTTATGTATCTGCAAGAATCATGGTTAATGTGTAATCTACTCTGGCTTCTTTGTTGGTTGTTACTTTCTAATAAATATGAGACTGAGGAGTTGTCTTTTGTAGGGCTGCCCCTGCTCCCATTCTCTTGCAACTGACTTGCTTGTGCCTCATTCTTCTCCCGTGTGCCATCAGGAGTTGGCACATATATACAATGGAATATTATTCAGTCATCAGAATGGATGAATATCCAACATTTGCACTAACATGGATGGAACTGGAGGTGATTATGCTAAGTGAAATAAGTCAAACAGAGAAAGACAATTGTCATATGGTTTCACTTATTTGTGGAACATAGGGAATAGCCTGGAGGACATTAGGAGAAGGAGGGAGGGGAAATTGGAGGGGAAGATGAACCATGAGAGACTATGGACTCAGGGAATCAAACTGAGGGTTTTAGAGGGGACGGAAGTGGGGGATGGGTGACCCTGGTGATGGGTATTAAGAGGGGCACATATTGAGTGGAGCACTGGGTGTTATTTGTGAACTATGAATCATGGAACACTACATCAAAAACTACTGATGTATTGTATGGTGACTAACATAACATAATAAAAAATTATAATAAAAAGAATACTTTATATAGTACCAAAGCATTATAGCTAAAGATCTAAGATTAATAAGTATCAAATAAATGTTCTGTATTAAACTTGAGAAAAGAAGAAAACTCTAAACCATTATCCTCTGGGAAATAGTACTAAATCCAGACTATTGACATTTTAAACAAAAGAACTCTCTTGCTTTTTAAAAATAAACATAATCTCTTTTTATGAGTATCAATCATTCTATTAATTAACTGCAAACCTCAGAAGAAAATGAGCTATATGGAGGAAAGACTAATTATAAATCCTTGTCTTACCAAACCACCCATCATTCTAAATAGTTTTCCTTGTATTCTGCTACTAAAATGCATCAGCATTCTCCCAGAATTCCCCCATGAAATATGGATAAGAGAAATTGTTATACCACCATTATGAATCATTTTTAGCCATGCATTACAAACATAGTCCAGCAAGGCAGTCTTAATCTCTTTAATATCATGGTTTAGTTTGAGACTTCAAAGAAATCTGCGGATAGGTTGTCTCCCAGGGAGAATAATGAAAATACTAATTGGCTACATGGAACCTCCTAAAATCCCCAAATGGCACATGAATTTATTTCAAAAGTGATTGGTCTAAGTCATTTTGCTATTCCTAAACAGGGAGCCACAGCGAGAGAAGGCATGGGATTTCCTTCTCTGGACATGTGAGGGAATAGACCCCAATTTCCTCTTGATCTCAGGCTAGGTGTTTAGCACTGAGACAGAAATTCCATAAAGGTAGGGATGGAGGGCATCCCTAAGCTGAGCACATTGTGTAGAGTGAGCTACAATAAACTTGTTTGAATAAGTGAATGGACTAATGGATGTATGGATGCATTTTAGCTCTTATAAATAGCTCATATTCAGCTTCTCTGAAAAGATACTAGGTAGACCAGGTAATTCCTGGAAAGGATTTTCAGAAGAGGTAAACTTGTTTAGCAGATTACTAGAAATTTAAGGAAGGAGAAGTTGTAGGAGAAAGGGACAGTTGTTAAAGTCTGTTTCATATGTGTTTATATAATTGTAGAAACATAATACTTTAAAATGCTATAAATGATTATTTTTAATCTATTATAATGGAAAATATCAACTATTTCCTAAAGAAGAGAAAATGGCATAATGGACTCCCATATACCCATCACTCATCTTCAATAATTATCAACCCATGTCCACTTCTGTTTCTTCTATGTTCCAAACCACTTTTCACAACACTCATTCTCTAGCACCATAATATGTAGATGCCAATCCCAAATCATATATTTATTAATAATTATTTTGATATGTGTATCTAAAAGGATAATAAGGACTTTTAAGGCAAACATAATTGCAATAGCATAACCACACCTCTCACACCCCCTCACACAAAATAGTTCTTTAACCTTATCTAATATATAAACAATTATTTATTTTTCATTTTAAAGATGATAGGATCATATAGACCCAAGTCAGAAGTACCAAATGTACTAAAGTTATTTTATTTGGGAATGGATGTTAAAATTTATTGTTTTGTTTTATATATGTATATATATAACATTATATCACATTCATTATATGTTTTACATATTATATATATATATAATGTATATAGTAGTAGGAATTCACTTTATGTTTTACAGAAGATAAATGTAAGCAAAACACTACTTTATTACAAAGGTAAAATAAGAAAGAACCATATGAAAACCAAAAAGATCAGTGTGGTTTCTGGAAATAGCAGGCATTCCTGTATGATGATTTCTCCTTTCTCTGTGAGATAAGAGATGAGTTTATGTGCTGAGAATGAATAGGATGTGGTAGAAGAGGAAGTCTGAGGAACATAGAAGAGGTCTGAAGTAGTCTTAAGTAAAGATCTAGTTTGAAATGGGATATGGACTCAAACTAGCAGCCTCCAATGCAGATTTTCTTAATTTCTCTTAGCATATCCTTGATGATATAGGAATAATAAAACAACTACTCTGAAAAAACAGAGACTGTAAGTTAGATTATAAGAGGACATGATATTCACTATAAGGAAGAAAAATGTAGGCTAAAAAACCTTTTTAAAACTTTATCTCATGGCACACCCTGGTTCCATGTCATGAAACAAATATAATATTCTTGATCTAAAACTTCAAATAGATTAATAGATGAAGGAGAGTAAAAGTGTACTAAAGTATTCATCTCATATAAAGAAGACCAAAAGTGAGTATTTCATTTTGGTCTTTGATATTTAGATAAATGTAAGTTAAGAAGTGCTTCTGAAAAACTTAAAGGGAACTATTCAAATTGTTACTAACCTATAGACCTTCAAAAGTACTGATTAATTTAAGCATCAAACCAACAACAAAAACAACAACAAAAAATTCACATAGTAAAAGTTAGAGAAAAAGAAAAGAGACCAATTAACAGTTAAAGGAAAAGAAGAAAGCCTGGAACCAAATGATTACAGTAACAAAAACAAATTGATTACATCCCCCAATTTAAAGTCAAAGGTTTTCAGATCAAAGTGTAGCAATTAAATGCTTCTTATAAAAAACAAATTTATAGCAGACTGAGACGTTAGATGAAAAGAAAGCTGTATTAGGAAAATGTAGAACAAAAGAAAGTAGAATACTATAATATTAATATTAGGAACTCAATAAATTTAAATTGATCAATGGGAAAATTGTACTAAACTAATTTTTCAAAAGATCCTCTTAAAATATTGAGTAATTAAATGTACAATGAGCATATGACTAATAAGTCATTTTCACATATCTACATAAAAATCAAGATGGAATGGACTAGCATATCACAAGCAGGAGAGATTTTATCATGATGCTCTGTTGTTGAAAATGAGGTACATAAAATATGATGAGTTTATTTAAGGTTTGAAAGATATATTCTGATTAATTCAATAAACATAATGACATACCACTTTTTTCAGCATCCACACAGTATTCAAAAATTTGATTATTTACTAAGGCATTAAAAAAACTTGATAAATCCTAAATAGGTGAATTTGTATGGGCTCTACATTCTGATCAAAAAGCCTTAGAGAAGGATTATAATAAGAACCATTACAATGCTGTAGAATCAAAGGAACTCAAATCTATGGTCAAAGAAGGAATGTTTTAAAAAATTGTGGTTTTTGGGGCACCTGGGTGGCTCAGTGGGTTAAAGCCTCTGCTTTCGGCTCAGGTCATGGTCCCAGGGTTCTGGGATCAAGCCCCGCATCGGGCTCTCTGCTCAGCAGGGAGCCTGCTTCCCTTCCTCTCTCTGCTTGCCTCTCTGCCTACTTGTGATCTATCTGTCAAATAAATAAATAAAATATTTAAAAAAAATTGTGGTTTTTGATGTATCTACTATTGTAGAATACAAACCTTGGAGACTTAAAACAATACACATTTATTATTTCATGGTTTCTTTGGGTCAGAATTCAGAAGCAGTCTAGTGGGGGTGGTTCTAGCTCAGGATTTCTCATTAGGCTATAGTTAAGATGGGAGCCAAGAATACTGACTTTTCATTTGAAGCTTGACTGGAACTGGAAGATCCATTTCTAAGATGGTGGGCTGATATGGCTGTTTGCAGAAGGTGTTAGTTCCTTGCCACCGGACCCCTTCAAAGGGCTGCTTACAATATGGCAGCTGGTTTCTCCCAAGGGGAGTGATCCAAGAGAGAAAGGACCTACCTTAACATTTTTCAGATCTATCTCAGACGTTACTTCCTGACCCTTCTACCTTATTCTATTCATTCTAAGTGGCTCACTGAGAATCGCCCTTAACTAAGAAGAGGTAAATTAGACCCATCTTTTAAGGGAGTGTCACAACATTTGTGAGCCTATTTTAAAGCACCGTGTTAAACTGTTTTAAACTATCCATAAATGAACTGTTTTACATATCAGTGTTTGCAGAATGGATTAAAGCTTTTACTATTTAACCAGAAAGAATGAAAAAGAACAAAAGGAAAGAAAGAAATTTTTCAAGAGAGAATTCCCATGGAGAAAAGAAAGCATCCGCAAAGATCAATGCCTAAACTAATGAGGTATATAAATAAATAAAAGACAAGCAATATTGAAATATATGAACCATTTTTAGTCCCAGTGCTCTAAGAAACCCAATAAAGTAGCCTTACATCTGAGAGAATTTGTAACCATAGACACACTGCATTAGAAATTTGAAAAAAGAATCACAGATATGAGTTTTATTTAATTAGCTTTATTTAACTATGAAAGAAAACTTTAAAATTTATGTTAATATGTGTTTAAATCACAGTGGAATAGGCAATTTATTGCAAATACATATTTGTAAAATTTCTTCAAGAAGAGTTTTTAAAATCTGAGTTAACCTGCAACTATGAAAAAAATCGAACATCTTTATTAAAAAATGTTGTTTTCTCCTCTTCTCCCCTCTCTAGGTCCAGAAAATTTTACTTTGAGTTCTTTAAGATATTCAATGAGTTGAATAGTCTCGTGCTATTTAAACTATGTCAGAACCTAGAAAATCTGAAAAAGTTTCAAATTATATTTAAGAAGTAATTAAGAGTCAGGAATCCAAAATGATGATTAAAAGAAAATTAACTAATTTGTAGATCTATTTTAATTACAACATATATATAAATATAATATCCTGAATGATATCAGAGATGGGAAAACAATGTGAACTCATTGGACTTTTTTTAAAATTTAATTTTATTTTTTCAGTGTGCCAAGATTCATTGTTTATGCACCACACCCAGTGCTCCATGGAGTACATGCCCTCCTGAATAGTCACCACCAGGCCCACCTAACCCCACATCCCCCTCCTCTTCAAAACCCTCAGTTTGTTTCTCAGAGTCCACAGTCTCTCATGGTTCAGTCTCTCATGGTTTTCCCCCTCTGATTTCCCCCAATTCACTTTTCCTTTCCTTCTCCTAATTTCCTCCATGTTATTCCTTATGCTCCACAAGTAAATGAAACCATATTGGATTTCTAAAATCGATTCAACAATTGTCGGATGAGATACACTGAAAACAGAAAGACACTGGCAGGTTAAAGTAAAAGAATGAACAAATATAAAATAAGCAAATATTAAAACCCCCCACAAAGCAACAACAAAAGACTCAAACTAACTTAAGTTAATAGTATTAAGACTGGACACAATGAAGTTAATTATTTGAAAAATATTTAATAGAAAAAATGGAGAGTGATGTTCTATTGGTTAAAGCAAAACACAGTAAAGATAGGATAGTCTTGAATCTTTATGAACAGAATACATGGCTTCACAATGTGTAGATTAGGAGCAAATGATCTGTACAATATTTGTAACAGTTGAGGAAGCAATTCAGCAATTATATTTTGGGAATTTTCGAAATTTTCATATATTCTGGTCTACTTGTTCTACTTCTCAAAAAATGTATCTTGATAAAAACAATCTTAAAGAAACAAGAAAAAAAGAGGAAAAAATTTATGTCCGGATATAGTCAGGACCCAGGTAATGATCAAAAGCATGGACTCAGGAGCCAGATTGCCTGGGTTGGAAACCCTGTTCTGTGCCAGGAGCTAGGTGAATTCTTTGTTCCTATGATTCTCTGCTGTAAAATGGAGATAAAAGGCACCTGGTTCACAAGAGCCTTCCCTTCAATTAAGTGAGTTAATACATGTAAGTACTTAGAACAGTGCATCTCATATTCTAATCAGTATGTACATGTTGAGAAAGCAATAAGGAAATAAAAAGTAACTATTTCATATGATATGGAGGAGAATTAAATAATGACTCTGAAAGGAATGCTATGTTATCATTGGAAGATGATGGCTAGGAGAACACTATTGAAAAATGCTGATGATATAATGGTAAATAAAAAGCAAAACCATGAGTGATGATGTGTATTTCCCCACGACCATCATACACTTTCAATTTTACTTTACAGTGTTTCTCATTTAAAGTTTAAAAAGAGCAATTTGTTGGACCTTTCTCTCCATGAGATGGTTAAAATGCTTGGAAGAGAATTCAAATCCGGATTCAGTTAGTGAAATCATTATTTGATTTCTTTTTAGGTGATTAGACTGTCTCTGGATCACAACTGAAGAATCAGCTTGGCACAACCATCCCAATTTCTGGCAAATAAGGATTTACTTGCCTCATTTATTTTCTGTTATACTGTCATTATTGAATTATTCATACTTGCAACTTTTCATGGACTCATTTTTTTTTTAAAGATTTTATTTATTTATTTTCCAGAGAGAGAGAGAGAGAGAGGCAGAGAGAGAGCGTGAGCAGGCAAGCACAGGCAGAGAGAGTGAGAGCAGAGGCAGAGGGAGAAGCAGGCTCCCTGCCAAGCAAGGAGACCGATGTGGGACTCGATCCCAGGACGCTGGGATCATGACCTGAGCCGAAGGCAGCTCCTTAACCAACTGAGCCACCCAGGCATCCCTTCCATTTTTCTTTACGTGTGTGTTCAACCTCACCAAATGTTCAGACACAAAAGCGCCCACACTTGGTGTGTTTCTGAGATGCAAGTTCTGTTCTGACCTGCACTAGAAATGATGCTGTTGAAATGCTCCTCTAGTAAGCTTTGGCCATTTCCATGGAGAGTGGTCCAACAAAGGGGCATACAGCTTTTTATGAGCATTTTACATGGGTCCCTGACAGCTCAGATGAGCAATACTAGCCAAATATGGATCCAGGGACAGTTATAAGTCATTTCTCATTTCAGGTGGATTGTCACTCCTCCTTTGTCAGCCAGTGGTGCAAATAGAATTTTTCAGATTCAACAAGCAGAGGTCCTGCTGACTTCAGCATGTCTCCTTGAGATGAACACTTGTAACCAGAAGCAAATAGGTTCAGTGAGTTGTGAGGACTTTGCAATAAAAGATGTTTTTGTATGTTTCTTGAGGTGTGCTTCAATTTGGGCACAGCAATTCCAGAGATGTGGCTCATCTCCACTTTTATCGATCACAGGCGATTCTGAGTATCTTATAACTCTTCTTTAAAAGCTGGCTTTGAATTTAAGCAGCTGCTGCCCACATAGGAGGGTGACAGAGGCAATTTAGCTTCTTGGGAAGAGTGTTACCATTGCTTTATGGAGAGGATCAGAGAAGCATGTCTAATCTAATTGTCTCTCAGTAATAGAGTCACTTGAAGACAGTCTCTTCTTAATGGAATTCATTTCTGGCTTCTTAAATAGTGCCTTCTGAGTAATCTAGAGAGGTTGGATTGCTCCTGGTGCTGTGTTGCCTGAAAAGTGGGACTGATCAGTGAGTCTCCTTCCCAATACCAACCCCTGCCCCTGGGGATGGTTGTAGATTACTCCTGCCAAAGAGTTTGCATTTTAAGTGTATTTTAATATTAAAATGTCAGCATTAGATGCTTCAAACTGGAATATAAATACTTTTCTGTTGTTAATTTGCTATGAAAACTTTAAATTACCTTACAAGTAAAGTACATAATAATAATAATAATAGAAATTCAAAATGAGGATAGAAGGAGACAATCTTGGTTTTTAGCTTTTCTACAATGGTTTTCCATCTAAACCAGTGACCAGCCAAGCTTGAGCTGTGAACTTAAACTGAAATGAGAGAACCTCCTTAGCAGGAAGTTAACCTAGGTATTGTCTGCCCTTACTGTATCTACTAGGAGCTCTCTTTACACAAACATACTCACAGGGCTGCACTGCAAACTGTTACCTTTTTGAAAAGTTCAGACTGGATGGAATGTGGACAATGTCGATACATGTTTGTGAATGGAGTATTACTTTGACAGGATTATTGTAACAAAGTACCACAAACTGGGTGCCAGCACAGCAGAAACTTATTGTTTCAGGGTCTGGAGGCTAGGAATCCCAAATCAAAATGTTGGTAATGTCCTCAGGGCTGTGAGGGAAGGATATGTTCCAGGCCACTCTCCTCAGCTTGTAGATGGCTATCTTCATGTTCACATGGCGTTCTCCAAGATACCTGTCTGTCTTTAAATTTCCTCTTTCTGTGAAGTCACCAGTCATACTAGATTAGGACCCATCCTAATGACTTCATTTTACCTTGATTACCTCTGCAAAAGCCCTATCTCTAAGTTAGGTCCCATTCTGAGGTACCATGGATGCAACACATACTGGTGGACATCTTCAGTCCTCTTGCTGTGACGTAGAATAGGCCTGTAAAAACTATCTCTCAGGGAAGAGTACTCTCAATTTCACATGTGTTTCATCTGGGGAATGCTCTTATCTGATTCCTGAACTCAAAGTGATCCTCAGTGCTTCTGAAATTCACAGCCTAGTGGTCACATGTTCCCCAGGCCTTGCCATTACTCTTCTGTCTCTACATCTCTTGTGCAGTAGAGGGAGGTGCCTTTAATGTTGTTTTCTTTTTGTTCTTTCTCTACTTCCTTCAGAGCAATCCAGATGAAATGGTAATAATTTAAATTGATGGTTGGGAAGGTGGTCTCCCTTCTCTAAAACAGATGTTGTTTGCTGAAATGAACACCTTGTTTTTTACTTACATACTTCCTTTGATTTGAAGTGTTTCCCAACTCCTCAGCTTGTGGAGAAGGCACGCAAATCCAAGACTGGTCTTGTTTTGTTTTCTTCCTTGACTCTAAAAGTGGAATAGAATTTGGGGCAACTATGGCAGCACTGGATTCCTCCAATCTAAAAGTTTAAGCTTGATTCTCACTAGTGCTTCATAGATCATGGAGACTTCGGCAGGCTTGCTTCTTGAAAATGGCATGTACTTTTCTGTTGCCTGAAAAGGTCCGTATATGGAAAGATACTCTTTCCTATAATGGATCTTTGCCTCAGCTGTACTATCTTAAGAAAAGCAGAAGAAAGGCTTGCATATATTTCTGAGTCAGGCAGTAGCCTATTCCTTGCGAAGGCCACCTTCCTACTCAGCATCTGGCTTGATCCCTGGCACCTGAGCCTCTGCTGAATTTTCTTAAAGCAGGTAAAACTTGCAAGGTACTTCTTTTAGGCCTAATGTGCATGGCATTAACTCTATCAAGATACCTACTTGTCTCTGAATAGAGCCACCATCCAGCTTCAGTGATCTGCCAGGGTGAGAATTTCAACTGAGATTTTCAACTAAGCCTAAACCTACTCACCAGGTCTCTGGAGTAGAAGATCCTGCAAACCCAGGTGGCTAATATGACTCTCTCAAACTGCAACATCTAAACATGCTGCTCATGTATTACATACTGAAGTTCAGGAACCAAAGCCATATGCCTTGAGCTCACCTACATCTCTCTGTGCTATTTAGATAGAAAGATTCCATATTTTTCTTTCTCAAGGTTTCCATCCCTGCATAAAAAATCTGGGCCTTGAAAGATGCCCAATGACCAATACCTCTCTCTTTCATCTGAGTTCTGAATCAACTAGGAAATAAAATCAAAGCAGAACAAAATGCTGTCTTAATGACTAATGATGCTGATTTTGGAGAAGGTAGCATATGTCTGGAGACAAATAAGCTTTGTTGAACTGAACCCCAGAATTAGACCAATATATACACCAGTCTCAGCAAGACTGGACCACTATAGGCATCCTTACACAGGTAGATGTTTCACTGTAGCACTTATACCAGGTGGGATAGACCAGGAGCCATGCTTCCTGGGCACAGTAGCTCTAGAGAGCAAAGGGAAGGGAAGTAGCAGAACTATACCTGTCCAGTTCCTCTCTTGACCTTATCAGTAAGAGTTTTTCTCTCCTGGGGAAGGAGAAAGGTGGGAAGATTACATTAATGGAGCCCCTCCACATGGAAGGACCCATCAGGCATTGGGAGGAGGGCAGTGACTCCCACACTCACCCTGAACTCACCCTTCACCACCAGCAAAGCAAATAAACAGCAACAACAAGACCTCTCTCTTGTCCTACACTTTATACTCATCTCCAATTTCATTTTCATCTCCTATTTTTGTGCTGTTTCGTCTTTTTGGGTATCTCAGGGTTTTGGGGATGTGTCTCAGATATACAGAGACCCTGAATGTGGAACTCTATAGGGGCCAGTTACCCCTGGGAAATACTACCATGTTCCTTAACCCTTATCCAGATGTACCTGTCAAGGGCTCCACATGCTTTGCAACCAGGAGTGCATCTCATTGGTGTGAGTGGGATATGTAGGACCACTGTGTAAATGTGGTTCTTTTTAAGGGGGGCTTTGATTTTTATTAGAACATCTGGGGGGAAAATACCAACAGCAACTGCAAGACCACATTCCCTTGATAGTAATGAAATGCATCCACGCTTTGGAATACAAGGCAAATTTATTTGAATTTTTAGGTAAAATACAAGACTTTGAAGGAAATTGACCCTGACACTGGCTGCTTTGTGCTATTCTCCCAGTGCCTCCAGGGACATGCAGTCACTCTCTGTTGGTGTGGAAGTGTGGGGTGGGGTTTGGGGGATTGGGTTTGACATTGGGGAAAACACTAAAGTGGTAGAAAAAAATAAGACTTCTCAAGCTGGATAAATCTCGTGGGCAAAGTCCATTTTCAGGCTAAGTGACATTTTGCTAGCAACTTAAATGAACTGGGCTCTGTTCTTTTATTTGTAAATTGAGACCCAATTACATTTTCCTAACTCATAAGGTTCCTGTGAGGAATGAGTGAGATAATATCCATGTAAGTCATTAATGCAGCAACTGGCATGTGGTGTGGGCCACTATTGGGATGACACCCTCTTCACTGATTTGTTTATCCATTTAGCTGGCCATTAGTTCACTTGTTTGCTCATTAACTCACATCCATAAATCTTTCAACATCTACTTTATACACAAATACTTTATGTCAGCATAATAAACTAACACAATTCATTATCAATGTCAATAGCACCAAGGTCCATTGCTGGACTACATTAAAAGCATTTGGAGGTACAGAGGAATATTTTTATTTTGTATTTTTAAAAATCTTATTTATTTGTTTAGAGCATGAGCTCGGGGAGGGCAGAAAGAGAAGGAGAGAAAGAATCTTAAGCAGACTCCATGCTCAGCATGGAGTCCAATGTGGATTTAATCCTACAACCCTGAGATCATGACCTTAGCTGAAGTCAGGAGTCAGTCGCTTAACCGATTGAGCCATCCAGGCAACCCAAGAGAAAAAAAAAAAAAATTGTTGTCTTCATTTTATAATTAAAAAAGATTTTTTAAATAAGCATATAATGTATTATTAGCCCCAGGGGTACAGGTCTGTGAATCGCCAGGTTTACACACTTCACAGCACTGACCATAGCACTACCCTCCCCAATGTCCATAACCCCACCACACTCTCCCTTCCCCCCACCCAGCAACCCTCAGTTTGTTTTGTGAGATTAAGAGTTGCAAGAGAAAAATTTTTTAGAAGTCTTCAATATGTCACTAATCTTGGTATCAATTACATAAATTAATAGACAGTAAGATTTAAAGAAATATTGCTAAATATGTTTTAAAAATTATTTCTTGCAAAATTCCTCTATGTAATATAATAAAATATTTAGTAATAGAATAATTATTTCATATTTTAATTATGTTACATAATTGATTTATAATTGTATTCTATCAATATGTAGTTGTCTATTAATTTAATAATATAATACAATTTTAATATAATAAAATTGATATTTTTTTCAAAACACAGGTTCTTTATTTTTAGTCTGAGTTCTTTCTTTGTTTTGTTTTTTTTTACATATTTATTATATTACATTATATTTATTTTTACATTATATATATTTTTTTTTACATTATATTTTAAGTAATCTGTACACCTAATGTGGGGCTCCAACTTGTGAGATGGAGTTGCATGCTCCACTGACTGTGCCAGCCAGATGCCCCCAGTTTTTCTTCACAGATTTAATGCAAGTTAGTCTTCAAACTCTAGATGCATTAATATGAATCAGAACAAGAATAAATAACTTTCATGATGGGCCGATGTCTATTGAACCTCAGCGCACAGCATGGTCCTGGGAATTGAAGTGGCTGAGGCCAAGGGAAGTGGGTCATCAATCCCAGAAGCCACTGGGTGGGGGGAGGGAGGAAGTTTGCAGATGCTGCAGCAGAGGTATTACAGTTACAGAAGCAGGTGCTCCCTGAGCTGTCAGAAGCACTCTTTTAATGCCTTTGCAAAGATGCATTAAACAGAATAATTAAGTGAGCAAAGTCTGTGAACCGTAAATAACTCACGTAGGAGGCAGTGGGAGAGAGATCTGTGAACGTGGCAGGGATAGCTATAGCTTGGGAAGATGAAGGCTAGAGACTGATGTCCCTTCCTTGTATATCTACCAGGCTGTTACAGATCCAGCTGTGGTTGTATCATTTTATTCTGACTAATTTTTTCTTTAGTTTCATTTTTCCTGTAGTATCCTGCACTTAAAACACAGACGAGGGCACTTTAGAACTTTATGTGCCCTTAGAAAAATGGCCCCATCTAGTTTCCATGATCTACACTTGAAAAAACTGATGAGGTTGGGTCTGACCTACCTTACAATGGTCTTAGCAACTGAATGAGGATTGGGAAACCCTGTTAAGCTCTCCTTTCTTGAAAGAGTTTGGCTTCTGTGACCTCTCCTGGCATGCTTCTAAGTCAGAGGGGCAAAAGGGAAACAGCATCTCAGATAAAGCACAGCAAGAAGAGTTCTCCATCTGCAAACTCCTTGTTTTAACAGCTCTGAGTGGTCACGGATGGACATGACAGATGTGAGGGTAGGCTTCCAGGGCATTATTCTGGCAAGTACAGTGACTGAAGTTTTTTGTGATGTCTGACTGAAATGAGAAAAAATGGACTAGGAAGCTTCTGGAAGGAGTAACTTTATGCTGGTCCAGAATAACTAGTAATAGTATCTAAAACATGAGCTAGTGGTGTAGATGGTACCAGAGGGATGGGCTCTATAGGCAAAATGAGTGGTCTTAGTCCTGATGGTGCCATTTGCTGAGCACTTGTTGTGTGTTTGATGCTGTATGCACTATGCTTCATGCACATCACCTCATTTGAAACTTAGAAAAACACTTTGAGGAAGGTGCTGGTCTTATGGCGTGTTTTTTTCAGAAAAAGAAAACGAGACAAGGCTTCAAGTAATAAAATTTCTAAAGTTCAAAGTGAGAACTTCAACCCAGATACAACAAACTCTGGAGAGCACACGTTCCTACAGGGAAGCATTTGTGGAAACTGGGTATAGCGTGGTTGGAAAATTTTTGCCACTGAGCCCTAAATGCTGACCTTCTGGAAAGAGGTCAGTGTTTGGATGGTATTCAGGAAGGCATATTTGCATAATGGTGAAGAACAAGAAAGAATCCCAGTTCTGAAAATGCCTCGTTGGGTGAGATTGTGCAGTTCAGTAAATGTCTGTGTATCAGGTAATAGTAGTATCCAGATAATATATATTAAGAATTAATCAATACATTTCAATGCTTCAGTCCATGCCTCTTCTATGGTAAGCCCTTTTTCATATCATAACAGAATAGAGACTGGAAATGAGAGTGGTTCAAATTAAATGTTATTTCTCCATCACTGTTAGCTAGTATTGAATCCATATTCATTAGTTAATATTTACTTTTGATTGCACATGATAGAAGTTCAAGTAAAATGAGCTTAAGTAAAATAAAAAAAAGGCTGTGGGCTTCAGGTATGGCCAGAAACCAAAGGTCAAATAATGGCAACAATTTCTCTTTCTCTTTGTCCTACTCTCTTTTGGTTTTCTCTGGGTTGACTTCATTCTCAGGTAGACCCGTCATACATGCTGCTAGTTAAAATGAGCGATGGATCTAGTTCTAGGAAAGAACTGACTGGGTCTCAGAACTAGCTGTGTGTCAAGAAAGACTACTCCTGGGGTCCTTTGTTTGACAGTCCCACCATGAGAGTCAGGAGGAGGATGGTTCCCAGATGAAAAGATTCTAGGCAGACAAAGATGAAATAATACATTTGACTCTACATTTGGTGTTTCTGAAGGATAAGAGCTTTATACCACCTAGTCTTTATTTTCAACCATTAAGTATTAGATATGTGATAAATGGTGTTCATTAAGATGTTTCAGATATAGCATGAGTTGGGGGGGGTGTTTTGAGAAAGGACCTCTTCTTGCATGAGACACTCTATCTACTTCATCTCAGTCAATAGCCAACAAGTCTTTATCAAGCAATTCCCATGACCAAGAATCCTGTTTACACACAGCGCAAATCAAATCACAGCAAGTCAGTACCATGATAATGGGAATGTCTCCTGACAAGCAAACTTCAGTCCCAGCTGCAAGCACGCATTTTCAAGTGATATTCAATACCACTACTTCAGGACAGTCCAAGAGTATATAGATCATGTTTGTAATCAGTATATGGCTGGTAATCTATGTGGGGCAGATCCATAAGACGTTTTGTTTTTGTTTTTGTGTTTTTCCTCAGTGTCTTATCCTCGGGTGTTTTCACAATTTATGAGCACCCTCTGGGAGCCAAAAAAAGGAATACAAATCTCTGATTAGTCTGCATTGTTACCACTGGCTTGTCAGAGAGGGGTGTGGGACCAAAGGAGGGGTGGGGGACTTACACAGGGTATGTCACCACCAGAGGAATTATAGCTAGCTAAATGAACACAACCTCCTTTGCTTATAGAAAACTATGTTGAGTGTGTTCCACATTACAAGTAACTATAGACTTTGAACTCTGCTTGGCTTCACATCTGACATGAGAACGTCACATCCAGAAAGTTAGGCAGGACTTGCTGCTGTCTGAGTAAAACTGGAATTTTCCCCAGCTATGGGGGGCATGAAAAAGGTTTTGAGAAAGTGATAAAATGAGATTTATAGTCAAGAAAGAACATTCTGGCAATTACAGTCATTACAGTCAAGAAAGGACATCCTTCCTCCAATCTATTCTTTAGAATAGGTTAGATTATTAGAATCGATTTATTATTAGAATAGATTATTCTTTAGAATAGATTGGAGGAAGGCAAAAATTTTTACTCTATTCAAAAAAAAGCCAGGAATATGAATATAAAAAATTTAAAGAGGTGATACACACGCCAATGGTGGTTGAAGTTCAGAGCAAACAATGGCTTTAAGTGGTGGAGGGAGAAATGTGGATGCGGATCTAGACTGGAGAAGGGGCTGTTGTGATATCATTCAGGATTTCACCATTAGCCGGCCCAGTTGTCCTGCTGTCATCCTCTCCCTCCTTCTCCTGTGACATGGCCCTTGTGTCTTGACAGATCTGCTTCCAGAAGCAGCACAAAGGCCAGGGCCACCACCCAGAGTTACAGCTCCCCCTGGGCAGTGTTGGCCTCTGTGTTTGGAAGACATATAAGCATTTGTTTTCGCACATGGATGTGTCTGGTCTGAGAATTTGCAGTAGATGGGACCATGAAGCCAGGCTGAGGAGACCTTGCAAAAAAAGTAGTAAGCTGTAAGGTTTGTGTTTTCCCTACAGAAGTCACCTTGTTCTCTAGCTGCTAGTCCAAAAACTCCCTGTTTTAAAACACATTTTTTGAGAACAATCCTTTACTCTCCTCAATTAAAATAATAGATTGTATAAGCTACTTATACACAAACATAATTCCAAGCATCAATACCATGTCCTCACTATACTTTGAAATAGGCATAATTGGAAAATAACTAATAATATTATATCTTTCTACATATAACTGCTGGGAAATAACCATACTTCAGGATGAAAAAACAAAAAACAGAAAACAAAGCAAAACAATACTACAGCCTCACGAAGTACAATCTAGGGGTGATGTACTGCCACCAACCACCAACCAAGAGCCACAGGGTCAGTCTCCATGCCTCACCTTAGTGACGAAAGGACTGTGTCATTGGAAGAGTGAGTGACTTCCTTAGGACATACCAGGAGGCAAAGCCAGAGCTCAGGTTCCCAGCTCAGCACCATGGCCCATCATCAGCACCGTTGTCAGCTGAAACAGCTGCCTGGCATAGACAGTCTTTTTAAAGCTAAGGACCTCTTTTTGTACTTATTTTCATGTATTTTTAAAAATTTCCTTCTGAATTATTGGTTCCCCAGACTTAAGAGTGCTCTTGGGTATTCTACCATAAGTAATAGAAGAGAGAATGTTAACTTTACCACACTTGGCTTCCAGTTTTCTTTAATTTATAAATCATCAGTAGCACGAACATTTCCCTTGCTCATTTTAAAAATTGGTTTAACTCTTTCTCTGAAAATAAATGTATTTTTCTTGAAATAATTACTATTAATTTATTTTTAATTTTATGCCTCAATCAGCCAGTTTTCTTCTTTCTGCTAAGCATGTGTATATAGGTATGTATGTGTGTGTGTGTGTGTATACATACACACATAATATATATTTTATAAATAATATATGTAATTGCACTCTTCTGTCCAATAAGGTAAAAGGATCTAGCTATTCTGAAGTTTCTTTTCTTTACAACACAAAGTTCTTGTGGTAGCAGACACAGACGTTTTGTCTGAAAAGTATCTCGCTATTGGCATTGCCAAGGGCAATGTTTATTAGGTCAATGAATTCAGTGAATATGGTTTAAATATGTGTAGTGCTAAAAGAAATTCAATGCACTTTGGATTGTCTTAATGTATATAGTCTCCAGAAAACCGATGAACTAGGTGTGCTTATATTTCTTGCAGAGTGTTTAGATTACAGTTCCTAAAAAGTCACTTTGGCTGAGGCCTCTCAAGTAAGTGATGGATGATTTTGGCCTAGGACTTGGGTCTCCAAATTGCAGTTCAGCACTGCTTTGAATAAGAATGGGGACTTTGGACAACATGGGACAGATTTGTGTTCAAATATTGCTTGACCATTCATTCAACATTGTGGCTTTGTTTTTTATTGTGGTTGTTGGTTTTGTTTTGATTTGTTTTATAGTTTTGTATCTTTGGATAAGATTAGTAACTTATTTTCTGCATTTTTTTTAACGATTTATTTATTTATTTATTTGACAGGCAGAGATCACAAGTAGGCAGAGAGGTAGGCAGGTAGAGAGAGAGGAAGGGTAGCAGGCTCCCTGCGGAGCAGAGAGTCCAACGCTCGATCCCAGGACCCTGGGATCATGACCTGAGCCGAAGGCAGAGGCTTTAACCCACTGAGCCACCCAGGCACCCCTTGTTTTCTGCATCTTAATACTTTCTTGAGGAGCTGTTGAATTCGACATGATGTCTGTGCAATACACACAGCACATGCTTTCAAAGTCATGGTTATTATTCCTGGAAGTACCAATGTCATCATTATGATAATGTTTTCTATTGCTTAGAATTACCCAATGCTTTTGTTTAGCAGTAAGAGTGCAACCTAAGTAGATTGTTTCCTTATTCCTGAAGAAATTTAAGTATTGTTAGATATTTTGAACTATGATTTCTGGGCACTGAGGCAACTCTGAAAAGAGAAAATACAATAAGACCCAAACTTACTGGATGTCAGTCTACCCACACTTGGTTGTTAAGGAGCTTATGGAACTCAGCATGCTCTCAACTCAATTCCTGGTTTCTGTCCCCCTCACACCTGTCCTATCCTTGTCCCTCCTTACACCATTGCTGGTACTTCCATCCTGCTATTTGCCAAGACTAAAAGCTTTGGAGTCATCCTCGGTTCCTCTTTCTCTGATGTGTACAGAAAATGCATGAGCAAAGCTTATTGATTCTACCTTATCTCCTGGATTTTCCATCAGGTCCCTGCAGATTCCTCTGCTTCTACCCTTGGTCTCCCAAGGCCTATCCTTGGGAAAATATATGTAATTAAAGCATCCATTCAAGACTATTTTTTGGTTCGGGGAAAATAGAGGTGGAATTGCGGAGGGCAGCACTCATAAACCAGCTGTTGATAGTGGGACTTGGAAAAAAATGCTGTTCACCAGCCCATATCTATATCCACATGGCTTTACAGACCTAGTATCACATGCAGCCAGTGGTGTGACCTTTATAGCAGCTATAGGGATCAGCAATTTCTTCTTTCCTTTTTCTATGTGAACCTACTCTAAAGAACACTGGTATTCACACGGGAGCACATGCATTCTAAAAATACTGATGAATAAGTGATGGAAGTAATAACCATTTCCTTAATAAAATTTTTGATGATTATTTGCTGCTGTTAGAAGCAAAACATTTCCTTCCTTCATTATAGGGAGAATAGATTATTTACAACTAGTTTATTGGTAACAATGCTTTTGATCTACTGTACACATTTATGAGGATAATAGCTTTTGGGGGTACTATTTTTTTTAACCATCTTCTTTGGCATAGTCATGTTTATGTGCTGCTGGAACTTCTGAACTCAGCTAACTTATCTATCTAGCATACTTTGCATGGCTCTTTTGTAAAGATTTCAGTTTTGGCATCAGGATCAAACAAGAATCCAATTGTAATCTCAGAGATGTAAGGCTCCATGGAAAAAGAAACAGTATTGTGGCCAACAAGGACTTTGGGACTCTTGTTACAGAAACAAACATCCACAAAAGGCAAAACATATCTCCAATTTCAATGGCCAAGTTCTCATTCACCTGTGCTTTCCTCTGATCATCATCATCATCAGCTTCTCAGCATAAAGAATGGAGTGAGAACTATCTTGGAAGATAACAAGCAAAGAAAAGAGTTACTGATAAGAAGGTCTGACCACATGGGCCTAAGAGTGAGTCCCATGAGTTTGAAGTCAGACATTAACCAGTTACTAAGCACAAAATGTGAAGACTGAAAGAAAGGTTAAGCTTTCTTCCTCAGATATAATGTGGCTCTAGATTGAGAGAAATCATTTGATCTCTATAGCATAACCCAGCTTTTATCATTTGTGTTCAATGGAAACACCAAGTTGGGAAACTTGAGTGAACACCTGAGTAATTAAAGATGTACTACAATTACAAAAGTCACATTTAGGCAAACAAAGTTCTCTCATCTTAGAATTCCTTTGCCTCTCCACTGCATTCAATGCTATCTGTTCTTAAAAGTTTAAAAGCATCAAACAAGGGGCACCTGGGTGGCTCAGTGGGTTAAGCCGCTGCCTTCGGCTCAGGTCATGATTCCAGGATCCTGGGATCGAGCCCCACATTGGGCTCTCTGCTCAGCAGGGAGCCTGCTTCCTCCTCTCTCTCTCTCTGCCTGCCTCTCTGCCTACTTGTGATCTGTCTGTCAATTAAATGAATCAAACAATAAGACACTTTAGGCAATGTTTTTTGTTTTTTAGATTTATTTATTTATTTTGGGAGTTATGGAGAGAAATAGAAGAGGAGGGAGAATCAATCCTCAAGCAGACTCTGCTGAGCAGAGAGACTGATATGGTTAAATCTCATAAGGTTAAATCTAGAGCAGCGAGTTATACAGTTGGACACCACATTCAGTAGGCCAAATTGGGGAGTCTTTATGAAAAAGGTGGCGGCTGCAAGGGGGCTCATGCACTCCAAAATCTCGCAGCCCCAAATGAGCTCAGGCGTAGGCTTATAAAGGCATAAACCACATTCTGTTGTCAATTTCTAAAAATTGCCAAGCATAGTACAGAAGCAAAAATGCTAGGTTAAGCAGATATTTAGGGTAGGGGTACATTTCCTGAAATTTTTATGTCTGGAGTATTTTGCAGTTTTTTTGTTAAGGTTGCAATAACATGGGCATAGTAATGACTGTGTTATGAAATGCCCGCTTTTTATAAAAATGGTGTGACTTATACTAAGTCGATTTCCTAGGTGTCTCAATAAGTCTGAGATCATGACCTGAGCTGAAATCAAGAATAGGACTCCTAACTAACTGTGCCACCCAGGAGCTCCCACTTTGGGCAATGTTAAACAAAAGCATTAAGGTGTTACATAATTTGTGATCTGGGTGTTGTCATGATGGATGATCATCCCCGTCACTTCCCTAATCCCCGACACAGTTTTGTTTTTATTCCACAGGATCTTGACCAGACCCACGACTGATCAAACACCTTTATTTTCCTATTTCCCAACAACTTCATCCTGATCTTACTTGGGTCTTAAAAAGTGTGACACACCATTTGAATGAAGGACAAACCAGTCTCCTTTTATCACTCCAGCAGCCGGAAAGAAAACAGAGGTTGTTCTACTTCAGCTCAATGTATATTCCTTTATCTCTTGCTGAAGGCTAAATTTGCTGAGTGTTGTGGGATATAGAATGTTGAATATTATTCTATGGTGGCCCCAGACGTTATCGTCTTCTAGTCTCTAAAGATGAAAAATTGTGGCAAGACATAGGGAATGTGAGTCTCTAAAAATACTTAGCTTTATTATTTTAGTTTCTATTGTAGCTTTTCTTCTCTTCATAGCTTATGGCTTTTATTTTTCTCGTATTTTCTCCTGTTCAGTAGTTTAATTTAATAGCCTATGACATATTTCCAAAGATGGTCAAATAATATCTCCATCTGACCTCTTTGGTGACGTGGCCTTCCTACTTTCACATTAGTGGGTGGATTATGATTTCTCTCCCCTTGAAACAGGGCTGGACTCAGATCATTACTTTGAATCCATTTATAAAATAATAATAATAATAATAAATTAAAAAATCAATAAAATACATAAGAGCTAAGATTAAAATGGAAAATAAGATGTGGTGGGAGTTAAGATTGCATGACCTTGAAGATTCGGTCAGAAAAATCTTAGAGCTTCTGTCTAGGTCTCTTAAAATGTCTCCTTTCCCAATGCTTCCTCTTGAAATCTAGCTTCTAAGTTGTAAGAAGCTCCAGCTCCATAAAGAAATCATGCACAGGTATTCTGGTAAACAGTCCTAACTGGGCTCAACTTCACCCCTGTGTAGGTGTCAGACATACAACTAAAATGGTCTCCAAATGATTTCTGTGCCTTGCTGTTTAAGTCGCTCCAAGCCAATTGAATATTCTCAGCTGTGGCCCAAAGGGCATGAGAAGTGAAGAACCATCCTTGTTGTGCTCTTCCTCCATTCTTGACCCACACAATTCACGAGTCTATTAGGTGGTTGGTGGTTGTTGCTTAATGACACAAGGTTTTATGGGTGGTTTTAATATAGCAATAGATCATTGTAATAGAATTTGATACCAGGAGCATGGTATTCCTCTACCAAAAATTTAAACTATGTGTCATTGTCTTGATGATTAATGTACAAGTGGAAAATGGAAGTGTTTTGAAGCTTCTGTTAGGAAAAGTTTAATGGTCTTTAAGGAGGCTATGGGTGAAGGCTGGAAAGTCAGTAAAAATATTACTATGGGAGATTGTGAAAAAGTTTGATGACACAGTCACGTGTGATGATGTAGAAAACAGAAAATAAGCCTAATGAGTTGGTGGGTTTCCTAATGAAACTTTCAAGCAGAATAGTCAAAGTGCCAACTTGCTTCTTTTAGTCATTCATTATAAGATATAGAAACAGAGAGAGATGAGATTAAAAAAAAAAAAAAGGAGATGCTTAGTTTTTAAGCAAAATTTAGTAGAAATACAGAGAAACCATGACTTTGTGAGTTGGAAAACTTAACTGATTCTCATTCATAGCCTCTCCAGATGGCAAAAGATTCTCAAAGTAAGAAAGACCTTGGGGAAAATATCAAACCCAGAGCACTGTCAGGAAAATATAGTTTCCGGGTAAAGATGAAACCAATGGTAAAATTGTGGTACCTTTGTAAGCTATAAAAAAGACAAAAGATGGTGCCTTGGTGGTCCTTTTAAATGGACAAAGACCCTCTAAACATCTAAAGGTTATACCTCACGTACTCTGTCTGTTAAACAATGGGGCTTTTAAGAATCTAAGGACCTTATCCCACAGCAACCTTATGAGGGGCTCTGGCTATCTCAAAGAGATTTGTGGATGTTAACGTTTCTGAATGGAGTGGAACAAAAACAATTAATAAAAACCCCAAAAAGTTTTGAAGAAATTATACTGGCAGAAATATCACCAACTTAAGCTAAAAGAAATCGAGAGTACAGAATGAAAGAGGTGTTTGACACTTGTACTTCCACAGGCAGGAAATAGGAGGAGAAAAACACTCCCTTCAAGTACAGGCTATTTTTCAAGGCAAAGACAGATGACCCAGAGCGTTGGAACTAGGATCTCAGAGGCCAGAGCCAAGAGACACAGGAATAGACGCAGAACACTGTGTGTTTGTGTTGGGAAAGTTTCTACCTGCTCTAGGCAGGCTCCCTCTCAGGCAAAGACCAGGGACTGTGGAAAGAAGATGCTTATTGACTCAGAGGATTCACCGTGCTTTACAGCCCTTCCAGAGGCTCACAGACTAAACTCGCTGGGCTGATGGAGAAGAGTTTCATTTTCCAAGGGTAGACTTACATTAGCCTAACCCATTTGATTGATACATAAAATGAGAGGTCTGAATTTATGATGAGAAATCACTGTCACTGGAATTGGAATACTCAAAAACAGTAATGATCTGAAGATTTTTTTGTTGTTGTTGGCAAAGTCTTTCTCCCGGCAATTTAGGGCATAACTTCAAGTCTCCTTAGTAAGCTGGAAAAAAACAAAAACAAAAACGTGTGTGATTGGATGGAATGAACTAGATGAGCTGAATGTACAATGAGGCTTTACCTCATCTTCTAGGCTCATAATAGCGGTGGTTTTGTACTGTCCATTAGGTTAGAATTCCTTGTCAGCATCCCAATATTAGCAATGCTTGCCAAAAGGACTAGAAAATAGAAAATATGAGATTAAATCCTCCTTCTCCTTGTGCTGTGCTTGAGTGGAAGCTGACAGTGTTTCCCCTTGCAACTCTCATTTACTCTGCCTCCATGGCTCATTTTATACTCCCACTGTTTAAAACATTCTGGTTTTAGACATGTCAATAAAGCTAATCAGGCTCCATTTAAGTCTTTGATATCTGAGGACCATTCTGTAATCTTGAAATGTATTTTCACTATGGTTTCTCTTTAATTTTTGTGTACTTCCCCAAATCCTTCAAAAGCCTTCATTCTCTGACTGTCCGTGGAGTTCTGCTACACTAGGGGATGATACATTTGTCCATGATTCATTGTGTCTGTGAAGTATTCTGCACTTTTAAAATATTAATTCAGATGTGATGTCATGACATACTGAAACTTCTTCCTAGTAGCCTGGCATTCTTTAATTTTTCTGACAAGCTTTATGCCTCAAATTGCTCCTTATTTCCTTCTTAATCGAATCTACCATCAGCCTAATTATGATAATGGCATGTCTTACTTTTTGAAATTGTCTGATTTCATTGGGATTTTATTATATCTGCAGTGAAATTTTAGTGTTCCAAACTCCTTTGTTTACAAGTATTAGACATTCACTTTCAACTAGATATTAAAAAGAGAAGTTTATTGTTGTTTTTGTAACTGATGGCTTGATCTTGGGCTTCAGATTCTGTCATCGCTGTGTTGAACATTCTTCCTGTTTTTTTATTTCGTTGATCTCATTTGCTGATACTACAGATGACTTCATTCATGTAACCTTGGAAGATGATTCTGAAGAATCCCAAGTTACATAATTTTTATGGCCTCCCATTTTATTTTATTTTATTTTATTAAGATTTTATTTATTTATTTGACAGAGATCACAAGTAGGCAGAGAGACAGGCAGAGAGAGGGGGGAAGCAGGCTCTCTGCTCAGCAGAGAGCCCAATGCGGGGCTGAAATCATGACCTGAGTCAACAGCAGAGGCTTTAACCCACTGAGCCACCCAGGCGCCCCTGGCCTCCCATTTTAGAAGAAGAACAAAGTTATTGCTCTCAGTATGCATACATAATCAAAGTTTTGTAGCTTGGTCTTGTCATTGATCTTATTTATTTATTTTTTTCCCTATGGGTAGAATTGCAATACCTTGATTAGGTTATATAGGCCACTCTGGAGTATTGGAAGTCAAACTATGGGAACTATGCCAGAATCCATGTAATGGGAAGGAGTGATTTCCCAAAGCAGATTGGGGGACTTTTACCAGGAGAATGACAAGCAATTCTCTGGGGATGATATTCACAGACAGCATATATTTACATATATAGGTTATATCCTGTAATAATTGCAGGACATATGTGATTTCAGCTGTTGCCCTATGTACGATATGTATGAGGTAATTGTGAAATTATCTGACAACATAATATGTGACTGAAGTAATGTTCTAGTAAAGAGGACAGCAGACTGTAACCTGTGGGCCAAATCTGGCTGCTGCCTCCTTTTGTAAGTCAAGTTGTATCGCAACACACCAATGCCCATTCCCGTATGGTCTATGGCTAATTTCACTCTCTAACAACAGGGACCATTTGGCCTGCAAAGTTGTAGATATTTACCATCTGGTTCTATATAGAAGGAGTTTGCTGACTGCTTTTCTATTAGATTTTCTAGTTCAATTGGGTAATCTCTAACCAGTAGATAGGGCTAGGAGGAGGCAGATAATGAATCTGATTAACTGATTCTCTAGGAAGTAATGGACATCAGGCTATATTTTACAGGTAAACTAGATTTTTTCTGGATAAACAAGATTAATTTATTGAGGTAAATATTCATCCTTTCTCTGTCTCCCGTCTCACAGACTAAGTCTGTTCTGAGACATTTCCAGAAGTAAAGATTAATAGTTGAAAGGAGGTAGGAATGGGCTGGGACTATTACCATGTGCAGAGGATATAAAGATACTTCCACAAGGTTTCAGATGAGATCTCTAATAACATCATCTGGGGATGAATCAGAGCTGAAATTGCATCTGGAATTTCTCAATTTATTAAATCCTGCTTTACCAGTAAGCTTCATGTCTTAGTCAGCTTGGGCTAACATAACAAAATACCATAAACAGGGTGGTTTAAACAACAAAAATTTGTTTCTTATGATTCTGGGTGCTGGAAGACCAAGATCAAGGTGCCTGAAAGAGAGGTTTTATTCCGAGGTCTCTTCCCTTGGCTTGTAGACAGCCATCATCATATCATGCTTGTGTGCTCTCATCTGACCTCATGTTAGTGTGTGTGCAGAGAGAGAGAGAGAAAAGAGAGCATGAACGCTGGTATTTTTTCTTATGAGGCAATAGTTCCATCATGAGGACCCCAACTTCATGAATTTATTTAACCTTAATTATCCCCCAAAGTCCCCACCTCCAAATATCATCATGTTTGGGCTTAAGTCTTCAACATACGAATTATATGAAGGGGACATAAACATTCAGTCCAGACCATTTCCAGTGTCAAAATTTTGTTTGTGTATATGAGGTTACTAGGTAGTCCACGGTTAGACAAATGGAGAAGAAATTATTTTAATCACTTTCAATAAATATTAATTGAACTATTACTAGATATTTTCGTTTTTGTCCTTCATTAGTATACAGTTCTTGATTTCAAAGGTCCACAGTAAAACTCATGATTTTTGAACCAAATTTAGTGCATTTGGAGAATGATATATTCATTCCATAAGAAAAACTAGAAACTAGAAACTAGAAGTCAGCCTTCATACCCCCTTCTTTTTCATTCCTGCCAAGTTCCATCAATTTTACATCCAAAATATAACTTAAACCCACCCACATTTCACTATATCCATCACCAGCGCCCTAGTCAAGGAACCCAGGCAACCATCTCCTGCCTGTGCTGTTTGCAATATAGTCCCTGACTACTCTCTTTTCTCTTATTCTCATGATTTCCACTTGCTTATCTGTCTTGCAGACAGAGTTAAGTTTTCAAAACATGTCAGACATACCTGGTTATGTCACCCAATTGCAGTAAACATTACTTTGTCTGTCAATGTTCTTTGGTGCTAACCATGGCCTTCCTTGCCTGTGTACCTCAGCTTGACCTTGTAGCTTCTTCTCATTCTTGCTCTTCAATCATACTATCTTTTCATTCCTTAAAATGTTTCTTCCTTATCTCCCCTACTCTTCTCTTTTACCTACTGTCTTAGTCCACGCAGGCTACTGAAACAAAATGCCATAAATGTGGCTTATGAACTACAGGAATTTCTCTCTCACATTTCTGGAGGATGTCAGATTTAGTGTCTGGCTAAGGTCAGCTACCTCACTGACAGCATCTTCTCAATGCAACCTCATGTGTGGAAGAAGGACAGAACTCTCTAGAAACTTGTTCATGAGATCTCATGCCCTGTTCACCTTCCAAAGGCCCCACCCCAAAGTGTCATCACACTGGGGATCACATTTTCAACATAAGAATTGTGGGGGGATACAAATACTTAATCTATAGCACGAACCTACTTCTACCTACATTGGGAATTATTTCCCAGGCTAACTCCCAAATCAAGTTCTTGGCTGTGCGGGTCTAACTGGAATACCCATAATGTCACATAGTGGACTTATTCTTGACGTTTCAACCTTGTTTCAAATATCATTTTCTTGAAGACATCTTCCCCAACTAATCACTCTCTGCTGTATCATTGGGTTCATTCTCCTGATAGCACATATCTCTTTGGTTTTTTCTCATCTGTTTTCTTTATTTCTTATATGTCCCTCCCAGCAGAGACAGCAGTGGGCTGTGTTTGCTCAGCATAATGCTCAGCTGTATAATCCTGTAAAATCCTAGATACACCCCTGAACCTTGGTTTTCTCTATTAAAAATAATGGGTATGATAATAATACCTACCTTGTAGGGTTGTTATTAGAGTAACATCAGTTATTACAACTAATGAACTGAGAATACTTCCTGGCACATGGCTAGCTCTCAGTATTTATCATTAGTAAGAACATATATTAAATTGATATACATTAATTGATAATATTACATATTAAAATTACATGTTACATATTAAATTGAATTTGATTACATATTAAAATGAATTTGACAAAAATTTACTGATAAAATGACTGAGCACTACTTGAAATTTTATAAACTTGTATTTAAACAAGCTGGAAAAAAAAAAAACCCAGAAAGAAATCTCTACATTTTTGCAAAATATGATACAGAGAACAACATAAATTCTAAATAAAATGTTAAGACCTAACATTTTTAAGTGGTACTATACCATTTGTCAAAACTTTGACAAATACAGCCACCACTGAACCACAAAGCCAAGACACGATGTATTTATTATATATTCTCTTTGTAAATGGTATCATACCATTTATGGTATGTGCCCTATGGCAGTTCACATCACACTCCCAACAACCCAAAGGGTAATTATTATCAGTGATTTAGGGATGGGAAAATGGAAGTGCCAAAAATTTCACCAGCTTGCCCAAGGTCCCTATCTCCTGACTGATAGTCAAACCTTGAGCACAGGTATCTGTCCTCCAAATTCAAAATGTTTTCAATATGCTGAGCTTTACATCTTCACTTGTGATGTTCAACATGCAGCCTATGCACATATTTGGGGCATCAGCAAAGCAGGAGTCCTCTATAAATTAGAAAAATATTTGGAAGTAGGTACTTTATTAAAAGGTTTTCAGTTGTGTATTTTGCTATGTTTCCTATACTTGTTTCATGGTTATGTCTGCTTTCATTTTGATTGATAGGTATGTGGGTGACACTGCAAACTTTTTCAGTTTTAGACTCTCTGAAAATCTAGAGACCTAAGCATCTGATCTTGCATATAGCAACACATTGGCTTGGCAGAAGTAAATTCTTGGGACGTACATATCAATGATAACTGTTAACACTAGTTCTCTTGGACTTGAACATATCTCTGAAAGATAGGACCACACATGGAACAAAAATAATGATTTAGTCTTCATCTCAACCAGTTTCTTGGCTTTTGTGCTGCTGACGGCAGTAGGAGGTGGAGGAGTGGGGTGAGTGATGAAGCGTTGATACTAACAACATTTGACTTACATGGCCCTGCACCCCTACACGGAGAACGGTCAATTCTTCTAACCTCTCATTCTGGCAGGCAGACGCCATCTGATAATAACTCAGAATTCTTTCTCATTGGGGCCAATTCTGAACTGGTGGTCTGGAGAGAAATTCTGTATTGAATTACCAATGAATTCCAACAGAATCATTTCCAAGAGTAATTAGGGCTGATGGAATGCCCGTTCCTTAAGAACAGTACCAAATTCCAGATTTTTCCAAAAAAGAAAAATTAGAGCCCAACTTCTTGCCTGCATTCCTGTTTTTCAGAGTGTGGAGAGATCTGTTCGCAGAAAAGTAAAGCATGACCTTACGCACACGAAGATGCCTCCACATTCTGCAGCCATAAGCCTCCCATAACATTGAGGATCGTAAGGGAGAGAACTGAAACTTTGAGTGGTTTGACTACTCTTGATAAAAGTGTTTCCCTTGCTCAATATATAATAACATGGCGTCTTGGCTTTGTGGTTCAATGGCAGCTCTATTTGTTAAAGTTTTGTGAATCTGAAGTAGACCCTTTTTAATGAGAGTTATCTCAACTGATAGAGTGAAAAGACAATGTTATCTGCTGGACTAAGATACTTGGCACTATTCTCATCAAAGGAAGAGACAGCATTCTATTTAGGACAAGGATGAGGTAATGGCAGTTGTTTGTGAAGAGAGACCTCATTCCTAATTATTAGCGTATGGCTGAGAAATGCTGAGGGGTTGGCTTGGTTTGATGATGGCTTCATAAGCTTTGATGGGACTCAGAAAGTTACATTCTTTCTCTGAGTTTATAATTTTTCTACCTTTCTTAACTCCAAGATGCTTAACAGTAGCGACTGGATATACCTTATAGCAATAAGGACCAGATGGGTCTTGGTAAAGCAAGCTGAAAACACATGTGTTTAGGAAGCTGATACTAAGATTATAAGCCATTTCTGTTGGCTTGAAAAGAGAGAACCACAATTATCATGTTTTTGAGCCGATTCTCACATTAAGTAATTTCTTGGAGAAATTGGATCCTTGCTATTTCTCCTTTTTTTTTTTTTTTTTTTACCAGATAAGTTCCAAATGAACATCCCGTCCCAGATTCTTAAGTCAGAAATGCTGTTACATAGCTCATTTGAATAAGTCTCTCAGGTTCAAATTTTCTCATTTCGGAAGTAAAAAAAAAAATTACTTGAATAATAGTTTCTGTCACCCAGCATCGGCATTTTCTTCTCTTCTTTTGTGCTCTTTTGGCCCCGTTTAAAACGAAAGTGCTGAGGATTAATTCCAATTATCGTATTCAAGGCAGAAATGCCGCTTTAAGAAGAACCAATAAGCCTAATTACTTGCAAATGCATGTGCAAACATTATATCATGTGAAAGGAGATGAAAATGTGAAATCTTGCTAGATTTTACAAATCAAAAGTTTATCTGTAATCTTTCTGACCCCTGAGGCCATTTGTAGACCACTTCTCACTGAATGCAACTCTGGAATACATCTTGACTTGTATCAAAATGAGGAGGGATTGCCCATGTATCTAAACTGTTAGAGACTGATAAAGAACAAGGAGTAGTCAGGAGGCAATTTGGTACCAGGGGCTTCGGTGTTGCATACTCAGGCTTGAGTCCAGGCTGAATCTCTTCACTGCTGTGTGGTTTCCACGATTTGCTTACCTTCTCTGATTCTCATTTTCCTCTGAGAAAAAAGCAGGATGATAGAGGGCTCAAGGGAGTTGGCGTGAGAACCTGTCAGTCTGCCTTTGAAGCCTGGTTTTGCCACTTACTGTGGCCAACGGCGGCACTTTGCACAAATTGTTTCATTGAGACTTCTGGTCCTCTGGTTACTCATTTATATTGTGGAGATAAAACCAATGCTGACCTCATATGGTCTTTGTGAGGATTATGTTCATTGATCAAATACCTTTTGTAAATGCTTAACACAGTGCCTGGCACTTAGTCAATGAGCCAAGCATGACAGGCCACTGGAAACAGTCACTTAACCATCTAGACTCTGGCTTATCAAGGAAAAGAGAATAAAATGACAATCGGTTCATGTCAAAAATCTTCTTTTAATTGACCCAAACATATGAGGTTTTAGGCACCCCGAAAGTCAGATTTTATAAAGGCCATCATTCCAATTAGCTGGTCTAGGAGGCTTAATATAGATAACGGTTGTGAATGGTAACTGACCTGAGGATTTCATGTTCTATTTTCTTATGTAAACTCTAAGGTTCTGGGAAGGGAAGTGGCATCTTCTACAAACACCTGAATAGTGATCCCATTGTGCAACAGATTCCTTGGGTCATTCGTTAATAATACATGGTAATTGACATGCATTGAGAAAAGATGTTTTTGATTCTGGGCTAAATTGTTTCCCCTCTGCTACTTAATCTTCACAGCAACCCTTGGAGATTGCTTCCCTCCTTTTTTGGAGATCAAGGTCAAATTCCTTAACCCAGTGTGTGCAGCCTGTCTGGTTTCACTTCTGCAAGCTTCAGTGAATTTACTCTCCCCTTTCCCACAACACTCTTTCCATTCATTCATCCCTCCATCTATTAGCCTTTCATTCATTTATTCCACAAATATTTACCAAACGCAAGGGTGGTGTTCCAGCAATGAATACAGCAAATCCATGTCCCGTGGGAGCTATGTTTTAGTGCAATCAAAATAAGTGTATAATGTTATGAGAAAAATAATAATTCAGAATACGGGAAACAGTGAGAGGTGCTATTTTAGACAGGCTAGGTGAGATTTGAACAGAGATTGAAAAAACAAAACAAAGCATGGGGAGCAAGGGGCTCTCTGTGTGATGGGCTTTGGATGCTGTGGAAAGAAAGTGCATTGTCCCTGAGTCAGGGGCATGTTCAGGAATTAGTGAAAGACAGGGGAGTCATTGTAAGAAAAAGAATTAGAGAGGCTATCAGACTCAGCTGAGGTCACACAGAAATGGAGGGCCATACACTTCTGGGGTCTGTGTCCCCCCTTCCCCAATGCTGCTCTGCAGCTGCTCTGTGTCCTTTCCCTTCTTTGAGCCCTAGGGCTCTCTGTGCAGCAGGAGGTAGGATAGGGCTATTCCTTCTTTCTCTTTCAGTTCTACACCCCAATTAACAAATAAATCACATTTACTTAGCCATCCCTTAGCCTCTTGTTTACATTGCTTTATATGATTTCTTTGTTATTTTCTTTTCCATTTTTATTATTTTTAAGCAGGTTTTTCCAAATAAATCTGTTGCTTGGGATGCAAGTTATCTACTGATGCCTTGTTATGGCTTTTTTCTTCTTTTTCCTTGTGCAAGGGGGGACTTGTTCACTAAAGCATATAGTGCTCCCCTGCACTACCTCATTTGGTGGGAACAGTGACTCATGCAAGGCTGATTCTCATGTCTCTTCCATGGGTAAATATAGAAAATACTGACGTTCTGTGTTACAATACAATGAACATAAGATGTTTTTATTCCTTGTTCCTTCCACAGGTATATAACTGAATCTACCTGTGACTATTGTTATGCTAAAAATGCCACATGAAATCAATCCAGTCCGGACACTGGATAGACACTTCCCAGAAAATTGCAGCCTTCACTTTGCCTAGATGAATAAGTCAAGTTGGGTTTTATTTTTTTACTCATTTTGCAGAACCCATGATGGAGCGACACAAGTCTTATAAGATTCTTCCTTAGCTATGAAAATGTAAACCCCACAGAAATAGGAAACAGAGAAGGGTATCTTAAGAGGGGAAAGATTTATGAAGACCAGGCTATAGTTATGATGAGGGAGCAGAAGGCTGCTGAAGACAAAGCACAGGGTGACACCCTGTGAATCCCTCCACTCCCCACTCCTGGGTGGGATGTGTGAGACATTCTTCCAGGAATCTCCCAACTATCTTAATGTTAATATCTTGTTAGAGGGGAAAACAACCTTAACTTGACAATGGTAGGACCTCTGGTATCTTATAGGTATCTTGTAGGTCAGTCCTCTTTAGCATATGAAAGTTCTTTCAAACCTCCCTTTACCTTACTTCCCCCAACTCCCAAGTATATAATCAGCCACTCCTCAAGACCCCGGGGCAGCATTTCTGCTCCTGAGTCTTGTGCCCGTGCTTAATAAACCCCCATTTCACACCAAGGATGTCTCAAGAATTCTTTCTTGGTCGTTGGCTCCAGATCCCATCTCACCAAACCTCACCTATATTCCAAAGCCACATCAGTGACTTCATTTTAAAAATCTCAAGCAGATAAAACATCCCTGCGGATAAATAGAAGACAAAGGGTGTGTTGATCCCCATGGAGGTCTTATAAACGGCTTCCTAATGAGTCAGCGAAGCAGATCAGTAAACGTAGCCAGTACCTGTTTCTTCTGTAATCCCTGCAAGAGTGGTTGAAGATACAGAGATCTTATTCATTTTGACTGAAATATGGACATTAGCAATGTTACCGAGGAGACTAAACCTACCATGGAACCTATAACGGTTCCACCAGTGCAAAATTCGAGTTATAATAATCTTTCTTGTCAACAGCCTTGTTTTATTTATTCTGTACCACCTGGCACCAGCCATGTGTCCAAATACTATCCTCGCATGAAAAGCTTTGCTATTTTCTTATATCATAAAATATCACCCCCAAAGCCCACAAAATCTGTAGCTTGTAAAATCCTTTGAAAAGCCTGCAAATGGTTCATATTTTAAAACTGTTCTTTATGTGAGATTCTATTGAAAATCCAAAGATCCCTGCCAAAAAGAAGTAGGATGAGATGTAGCAGGCACACACACTCTGAGCAAAGCATTTAGATCATTTTTAAGGGTACTTACACCTTCCAGAGGTAATTAAAAGAGAAATGTGTGTAAAGCCTTTAGTAATATAGATTGATTTTTCAGGACCACGTCCTTAAAGTAATAGAGAAAATGATGGTTTGATTTTTTATGCAACACTTAAGAGTCTTTTTGATGCAGGAAGGCGGAAATAATGTGTTTGCAATGCACCGACTTGACCAGATCTAATTAGGTATTGATACTGAATTCTACGTCAAGCAGATAGTGGGAGAAGCTAGAGAAAGATCATGGGTAAGGGCCTAGGCTTTCTTTAGCTTCCCCACGGAGAGTTCTTGAGTTACAAGAAATTGGTGAACCGCCATTTCTTACAGAAACTGAGGTGCCGGTATATGGTAAATGTTAATACAATGTAAGCTTATAATCTTGGAGTTGGTTTACATTCCTAAGACATCCAAAGGATAATCTATTTCAACACATTCTCAATTATTTGCTTCTAGATACAGCCACTAAATCAAATCCAGACTACTATTGTTCTGAAAGAATACATTTTGAATAGATAGACTTATTAACAATTAGAGTATTGATTATTTACATATTAAACATTTGAAAGTAATGTGCTTTCCAACAGATTTAAAATATTATCCCCACATATGGTTTGCATGTTACAGTCACTTAGGTTAATTATTCCTGATCTATAGGGAATAAGAAACACCAGGCTGAACACTGTCTATTCATCAAATTCTCTAATTATTTATAGGCCAAATAAATGAGGTTTTACTCTGCTGAAAATGATTTTAAGCCATTACTTCACTTTCTCTAAGAGATTGCCTCTCTTTATTGCTGAAGACGGTATCGTTTTCACAGTAAAAATGGAAGAAAACAATTTTAAAGAAAAAATATCTATCCAACCATTCTATATTCTGTCTGTGTGGCTACCAACAATGTCATTTAAAATGACTTATATCAAGATATGATGCAGACCAGGATGAAAGAATGTGACAACATTTTTCTAGCCTTGCTTTAAATCTGCATCTTATTTGAAGAAGGAATAAAACCCAAAGGAGGTTCAAGTTTTGATCCAAAAATACGCAGCCTCTTTACATATGCATTTCTAAAGAATGTCTTGTTTCATAAAGAAAATCCAATATTGGAGTGATATTTCCTGTACATGAAGCTATATTTCAAATAGCACCCTGGATTCTTCATCAGGGAATGGGCTTCTGAGCTTCAGATTCCCTAGAAATACTGGGAAAAGTAAAGTCCTTGCAGTGTTTGCTTACAAGAGAAATTCTGAAGGGAAATGAGATGGTTTGTGGATGTGTTTTTAATTTCCTGGAGGAAAAGAATGCTCATCTGAAATTGATTTTATGGATGTTTTTTAAAAGCTAGTATATCTAATACTTTCTATTTGACCTGAAAATTTGGCATCAAGCCTACCCACACTTACCTGGGTCATCCTTCTTTTTTGACTTTCAACCATCCTAGGCTAAGCAGATATGAACATCATCCTACAAAAAACTAACCTAAATTCCAAGGGAACCAAATAAAAAGGGAATCATAGAATATTCAGTGTCTTCAGGTTTCCCACTAGATTTTCACGGAGTCCACCCAATTTATCTCAAGACAATAGCATCAAAGAATGTCAATATTTGATCATCTAGAATTATGCTAGGTTTTACTAGCCATAAAAGTGTTGGCATGTGAAATATAAGTTGGGAGAAAGTTCTAGTTTCTGCCATACAGTGACTGAGTTAACAGAAACCTGTCTCTTACCACACATATATGAAAGTATGGGGTAAATTTTTGGTAAACCAAAAAATATGGGCAAATCTGGTCTCAAGGAAAGAAATGAATGGTTCCACATTCTATAGACAAAGAGGAAAGACAAATCCAGGATGATAAAGAGGAAGGGTATCTGCTGGTTAAGGTCACAGACTCTAGGCCAGAAAACCTGGGTCCAAATCCTGACTGCCGTTTACTGCTCTTTCCAATATTAACAACAACAACAAACTGAACTTGTAAATTATTTGTTATTCAAGGTAGAGATCAAAATGGAAAGTAGAAAATACTTAGAAATGAATGTGAATATAAACATCGCTTAGCAGATCAAGGGGGACACAGTGAAGGTGCTGTGCAGGCACACATATGTAGTCTCTAATTTATGTTTTTGAAAAGAAGACGAAAAATTAATGATAGATAAATCCAAGTCAAAAAATAACAAAGCAAAACTATGGAAAAAGGGAACAAGTCATCATACAAATAAGAGCAAATATTAATGAAATAACAGTGAAGAAATAATAGAAAGGATCAACAAAGCTCGAAGAAATGCATTATAAATATGAATGAAATATACCAATATCTGCTAAGATTGATCTGGGAAAGAGGGCAGGAAAAATATTAGGAATGTAAGGGGCATTACTAGAGGTAATATAGAAGCGCTGTAATATTATAAGGATATACTAAATCATTCTATACTAACACATTTGAAATTTGGAAGGAATCAATAATTTTCTTTAAAAAACCAAGACATGTATTACCACAAATGATCTAGGAGAACATAGAAAATCTAATAGTCTCATAACCCTTTAAAAATCCTATTGGTAAGGTGTCTGTCTGGCTTAGTCGGCTAAGCACCTGACTCTTAATTTTGGTTCTTGATTTCAGCTCTGGTCCTGATCTCCAGGTTTTGAGTGGGACTCCCTGCTCAGGAGGTTGTCTGCTTCCTCTCTCCCTTTTCCTGCCTCACTGCCCACACCCCCGCTCCTGTGCTTTCTCTCTCTAAAATAAATAGATAAATCTTTTTGAAACTTTCAGTTAGTAGTCAAAGCAGTCAAAGCAGTACCTACCCCCCCATCTGCAAAATGCATACACACAAATACAGACATAAACTAACATAACAAACAAAAGGAACAGAAGCCCCACACAGTTAACTTGGTTTACGGCAAATGTTCCAGGAACAAGCAATTCAAATTTGACACAAACTTCTCCAAAAAATAAAACAAGTGAGAGATTTTTCCATCTCATTTTATGACGTTATCCTGACTTTGGACATTGACATGGTGAAAAGAAAAATCATAAAGTTATCTCACTACTGAATGTAGATTCGCATGTCAAAATGAAATTTGACCAAACCTGAATCCTGAAAGATTTAAAATAAATGAAACACATCAGGATCAGATAGGGTGTGTCCTGGGATCCAAAAAGGGTTTAACAGGAAACATACAAAGGTAGCTTACCATGTGTTAAGATGCCTTCGGCTTCATGTAAGACAGGAGCCAACAATAAAGGAGCATGAATTATTCTATAAAGCTAGAAGCCCAGAGATGGGGTGGTTCAGGGTTATTTCCAGGGCACCACTGTGTTATCAAGGAACCAGGGCCCATGCATCTTTCTCTCTACAATGTTCACTGTGTGGGTGATTCCCTGCCTGGTTGCAAGATGGTAGTAGAAATACAACATTTTAAAAAAGAATGGTTCCCTGCCCTGTCCTTCTCCCAGTCTCCCAAACAGAATATACTTTATATGTCATTGGCCAGGGTCATGTCACTCATCCACATTTAAACCAACCACGGAGAGAGATAATGGAATTACTATAGTTCGTTTAGACTAATCAAAATTCACCCTAGGCACTGCAGAGCCATCCAGCCCATGAACTACATAACCTCCATATACTTGAACAAAATCAATTTTTTCTTAGTAAGGCAGACCTGGAATAATGGCTCGGGTGCAGTCTGCGGTGTTGACACATAAAAGGGAAAATGTGAAATCAATTCAATAGTTACAGTAAAAACAATGGATGAAATTCAACAGTCAGTTCCGAGTGAAAGCAACAGCAATAAAAACCACTTTAAAAAAATGAGAAAGGGAAAGGAAATTAACATGATAAAGTCAATCCTCCAAAACCTGAAATATCTTAAAAAGTGTTCTTTTATATTTAGCAACTAATTAAGCATACTAGCCAGCTCTTCTCACTTATATTAAACAATTTAATATTTTAATTATTTGACACAAATAGCCTCATCAGATACTTGAAATGAAATGGGAAAAAAAAAAAAACTTGAAACAAAATGTAAGGATTGGCTAGAAAGAGACAAAAATGTTATATATACATTTTTTGGCCACATTATCATCTGCATGAAAAATGTTAGATAATATTAATATAATACAATATAAATTAGATTTATAATATAAATTAGATATTAATGTATAATATATATTAATATATAATATAATTAATATTAATATTAATATAATATAATATGTAACCATGCCAAATTAATATAATATGTAACCTGGGATAGAAGATTTCTGGATACAAGATTGGCATACATATGAAGAATGCCTATATACTCTTTAGCTATGTAGCTAAATTAAAAATGTAACTAAACTACAAAGAGATGTAATTTACAATAGCAACAAAAGAAAGAGGTATCTAGCAATAACTCCCTAAAAATCTCCATCGAGAAAAATTACAGAAAAAATTCTTTTTAGATTTTTTTTTTTTTTTTTTTTTACTTTGACAGACAGAGATCACAAGCAGGCAGAGGCAGGCAGAGAGAGGGGGAAGCAGATTCCCTGCTGACAGAGAGCTCGATGTGGGGCTCAATCCCAGGACTCTGGGATCATGACCTGAGCCGAAGGCAGAGGCTTCAACCCACTGAGTCACCCAGGTGTCCCAGAATTTTTTTTTTTTTAAAATTTGAAAGATTTTACTTATTTATTTGAGATGGGGAGAGAGAGAGAGCAGGTAAATTTGGGATTGGGGGAGAAGGGAGGGGCAGAAAAAGAGGGAGAAACAGACTCCCTGCTGAGCAGTGAGCCCAACAGGACATGTGCGGTTCCATCCCAGGACTCTGAGATCATGATCTGAGCCTAAGGCAGACACTTAACCAACTGAGCCACACAGGCGCCCAAAAATTGCAGAAATTTAATTGTTGAAATCAAATGTCTTTTTAATTCTTTGTTAAAAAAGAAATAAATAAAATAATTTTATGGGTTGTTTTAAGGATTAGATGATGTATAAAAATTATTTAACACTATTCCCTGCATAAGAATCACTCAAAAGAGAAGCTTTTAAAATAAATTTTTATAGAAATATTGTGTTATTTTTGAGAACTTATAAAATAGCTCCAAAGAGCCCTAGAGTTCCTCGGAGCAATTTGAAAACCACAAGATAGCATTTATATTTTTCAGCTAATCGAAGCCAAATCCAACACCCGTTTTCTGACCTAAACCAAAGTTGGACTTTTCCCTTGGCTGTGAATTCTCTCAACACTTATGTACACAATGTGCCCCGTTACCACTTGTCAACTTATGCTTTTCATATTTGTAGTTGTATATTTATAGGAATATTTTGTCCCCCTAAAAAGAGAACAAATTTTTCAAATTTATGGATAATCTTTTCTCTTTCTATTCTATCCAATAAAACATCTGGTGTTCATTCATTTATTGTGCAAGTATTTTTAAATGACTACTTTATGTCAGGCAGTAATCCAGGTCATGGGATAAATCAATGAACAAAAGCTACAAAATCTCCCACCTGCATGGAGATTCCCTTTTATTAAGGGAAAATAATGTTGCACAATACACTTAAGAAATTAGCTAGCTATCACGGCAGAGATTTTAGCTATTCGCTGGAATTCCATTTCCCCTTTTGTGGACACACAGCTAGGTTGTGTTCCTCAGGTGCCCTTAGCAATGAGGTGTGAGCATATGACTTCGTTCTCACCAGTGTGTGCCCTTTCCTGGCCAAGACTCATATGGACCTCTATATCTTTCTCTATTTTATCTTCTATTGACAATACAATCACATGTCTCTAGTGGATGATGGAGTCACAAAATTGAAGAAGCCAATCCTAAATTTAAAAAAAAAAAAAAAAAAAAAAGAAGCTGTTTACTAGGAATACTGCTTTGGGTTGTTTTATGCATGGCAAAACTTACTGTGTTTGGCTCTTACATACTTTTGGCTTTATTTGTACTACAGTCCAGTTTGTCCTGAGTAAAATAAATATATGGTATATTTGGAAGTATTAGTTGCAAGGAGAAAAATAAACAAGCAAATAAGCTAAAAAAATTGAGCCAAGTAAGCGGGCATGGGATGCCAAGGTGTAGAATGGTCGCAATTTTAATTAGAGTGGTTACTGTAAGCCCCCTTGAGAATGTGAGTTCACGGAGTCTTGAAAGAAGTGAGGGGATTATCCAGGCAGATCTATCAAGGAAGAACATCCACTAATTCCACCATAAAAACTTGTAAAACCAGAATCCATGTCATATCTGGGAGACCACTCGTGGAGGACTTTTTGTTCCAAGTCAAGTCAAAGGTAATGTCGTGTTTGAGCATACTTAATTTAAAATGATCTTTCAGACTGCTTTGAAGAGAAGAGCTATGGGAGTAGGCATAGGAAGACTAGTTAGGAGGTTATCAAAACAATCAAGATGGGAATTGACAGTGACTCGGTCTGGACTACTGGTGGAGACGGTGGTAAATGACAAGATTTTGTATACATTTTGAGAGAAGGGCCAATGGTATGGTACTTACTTACAAATTGAATTCAGGGTATAGGCAAAGAGAGGAGTCAAGGAAGACTTTGAGGTTTCTGGCCTGAGCAACAGAAAGATATTAATGCACCATCACACTGAGATGGGGGAGTTCAAAAAGTTGGTGGGGTGGAATTCTGGTCGGAATTGTTACATCTGAGTGCCTATTTGTTTTCTATTAGCATCAAATCATATGCAGTTGCTGATAGTTCACCCTGTATGACTATAAGAATGGCAATTTTTTATCATTCAACCTGATACAAGTCCAGAGTTTAGAAGAAAGGGCTGGAAACCATCAGCATAAAGGCAGAACCCAAAGTATGTAACCAGATCAGATCAGATCACTTTATCAGCTAGGATCTAACCAGGAACCAGAAGCCATATCAATTGTCTGAACTGGAAGATGAAATATTAAGATGTTAACTAAGTGTTGGAGACAGACATGAAAAGGCAGCAAGAAGACCCTACTTCCAGAAGCAGTTACCATTCCTTGGCTGGGGAAACAAAGGGAAGAAGTGGGGATTAATAAAATGTGAAGGAATGGAACACAGGCCATGGGACTAAGACCTCCAAGGATGTGGCATCGTTTGCCTGGTATTTCAGAGAGGACTGATTCTGGTGACATGTAGGGGGTGGTGGTGGGGACCCTACCAACCCGGACAAAGTGCTTCCACTGGAATCAGGTGTCTCAGGGTGATGATTCATTGTCATTCAAATTCCTTCTCCTTTTCTAGTCTTCTGATTGACCTGATGTGTCCCCTATTGGCAGAAGTTAACTGGGGCCACCTACAGAGGTGGACTGCGGTTTGCAGAATTCCAAGTCCAGTATCAAAAGCAGAGTATGAAAGAGTAGCTTGAAAATGAGAACCGGGGCCCAAATAACCACCAAAGAGTGAGTTCAGAGAACACTCCAAACCCTGGAAGACTCTGTGTGAGAGGTCAGGGAGGATCGAGGCAAAGGGAACCTAGAAGGAACAGTCAGTGAGGTAGGAGGAAAGGTAACTGATGTAGATCTTTACTATCCCAGTAAATAAAGTGCTTTGAAGAGTTGTTTATCAATTGTGTAAAATGTCAAATAGGCTGTGAACTAAGAATCAGTTGTTGATTAAGCAACAAAAAGTCATTGGTGACCTTGGTGAAAATAATTTTGTGGAGTTGTGCAGATAAAAGCCTTTTGGGGATCAGTTTCAGAGGGAAATAGTGTAAAGAAATCAGACTTAAGTATATGAACATCTATGGGAGTTTTGCTGTGTAAAGGGGCAGGTCGAAGGGCAATAGATCAAAAGAGAAGTTAGATTGAAATATTTCTTCCTTAATGATGGGAAAATGGTACCATGTTTGTATACCATTGGAATTTTCCAGTAGCAAAGAGAGTATGGACACCACAGAAAAGTGAGGGATTGATTTCTGGGAAAGTGCTCTTGGGATGACGGGGGTGGGGGGTGAAATGGAATGCATGAGTGGAGAGATTTGAGTTGGGTAGTGTATGGGTACTTAGTTCATGTCTAATAACACAAGAATGGTGAGTTCATGAGTACAGATGCTGAAAAGCATCCACTGTGGTAGTGGAATCTGTTAACATTCTTTCCCAATTGCTTAAATGATTGCTCAGATTTTTCATGTCATCAACTGAGAGTGAGGATGGCAGGGAGCATATGTAATAGTGAAGAGAACAAGAGTCATTGGATGAGACTAATTCCTAAAGCCTCAGTTTCTTCATCTGAAAAGTGCAGTTAAACAATAATGCCTTGTGCAGAACGTCATTAAATCCCCTTGAAAAATGAAAAATCTAACAGATGTCCGATTTTGTTAATGATGATGTCAATACAAAACAAAATCAAAATACTTTTTTAATAAAAGATATGCATAGATACATATAACTTGAAATTTTTCTAAGAATACAACATGAAAAATCAGTTATCCCTGTCCAAAAGACATACATTATAAATTGATCTATTATGCATGCATTCTCCAGGAGTATTTGGGTTAAAAATTGAGTCATTAAATTGAAAATTTCTTAAAGTCAGAGATATCATTTTAACTGTTCTGTATTAAGTGACAACACCTCCCATATAGTAGGAGTTCAGCAAAAATTTTGGAGTAAATTCCTATAACAGTAGTCATCTGTCAAGTGCTATTTATGAGAGAGCAGGAGAGAAAGAGAGAGAGTATCAGATAAAACCACATTCTGGGTAATATTACCAACACTTCTTTTCTGATGAGTTGAAATATGTCCTCATATCCCTGAAGTTATTTGCAAATCTGGTAACAAAATGTCTGACAGCTAAATATATAGGGATGCTCTTTCTCTTTGAGCTATCATTGGATTAAAATGATGAGCACAGAGGCCATCCTGAATAATTACTAGTAGGATGAATTAATACTTCAGGTTTAATTTTCTCATTTAAAACTTCCTCATGGAGAGAATGGATTCTTTGTACAGCTCGGTCTTAAATGAGATGCTGAAAGAAATGGAGCTGAGATTAATGAACAAACAACACTCTCTGTTGAAGAACTGATCTAGCAAGACAGCATGACCATTTTTATGTTTGGACCATGTTAAAGCTGTCTTTTCTGCTAATTGAGAATTAGCTGTCCGTAAATTACATGCCCAGGTTTGAGGCAAAAGGACTTTTCAAATTTAGTTTGTAATTCTTGCAATTTTTCTTGTTAGATGTCCCAGACCATGATTATATCAGATCATTCTTTGGAAGAAATATGCTTTTCTTCTGGTAATTTTGAGGACTAGGATGAGGACACTAAGAAATTGTCAGTCATCTGACTTCTTGCATGGTGTTGAAGAAAAAGAATGTCAAAGATCTTTATTTATTAACAACTTTATTGAATTGTAAATTATATACAATAAAATGCACCCACTTGAAGTGAACAATTTAATGAATTTTAGTAAATTTATACACTTGTGCAACCATCATTATAATCAAGTTTTGAACATATCTGTCATCCCTGAAACACCCCAGATCCTATTTACAATCAGTTCCTATTTCTACCCCCAGTCCCAGGCAACCACTAATCTACTCTGGTTTTGGAGATTTGCCTTTTCTAGACATTTCATATAAATGGATCATATATACCACGGTCTTTTGCGTTAGGCTTCTCTCACTCAGTGTAATGTTCTTGAGTTCCATCCATTCTTTAGAGGTCTTTAGGGGGGTCTTTCCACATGTACTTCAGCTTCTTTGGAGGTTTTTTCATATGGACTTTTCAGCACTTATTTTATTGTGAGTCACAGTTTCCCGGTGCAGTTCACAGTCTTCCTCATTGGGTTGTGAGGTGTTTGGGGTAGGGACTCCATTTCACTCCTTGCAAACACTCACAGTTCAATTTGCTGTATAATTGGCACCCAATTAGTGCTTGTTGAGTCAATGAATGAATGATGGAAAAGTTGATTTTTTAACTTCTGCTATTTGCTCCTTGTTGCAGATTTTTTGCTTGGGAAGCAGATTTTGATATGGAATTTAATGTAAAGGATGTTTATTAGTTGGATTGGGGGATAAGTGGGATTGGGCCCAGGAAGAGCTGAGTTATGATTTTATATATATATATCCCCTATGGTAACCTCAGCCAATTTCCAGCAGAGAACTTTGAGGTTAACAGGCCTCTCAGAGTTGTCCCATATTGGGTTGAAATGGCCCAGCCTTTCTGACCCCTTTTCATGAGTCAGCCATTGGCCCTAGCCAGTGCAAAAGGTGTGCCTGGGGCCCAGTGTCTTTCTGCAGCTGAGGGAATCCCTGAAGCAGCTGACAGGTTGTCCCTCCTTGCAGGAAACCCTACTTTCTGTGTCCATTGTCTCTGCATTTTCTTTTTACCAAAACCTTGGTTGAGACAATGTCATAATCACATTCTGTTTTGTCTTCTAGATTTTCTATTTCTGCTACAAAAAAAAAAATCACTGTGATATATGTTAAATTCTACTTTACTGCTAAAATATTATTTTTGTGTATAACAAATTTTTTTTAAGTTACATCAAGTCCTTGTCAGAAATTTTAGTTTAAAATTAAAAGCAAACAAGTCTTCAGATGACAAACAGGTTTTCTAATAATTTAAGAAATATCCTAAAATTATTCTGTTTCATCATTGTTGCTAGATAGTTCTTCCCCTGTCAACATATGTGGGAGAAGTTGTTTTAGATTATTGAAACTCTTGGATGAATAATTTATCAAATTGTCAGCAGCTGTTTTTTCTAACAATAGATTTTAATGGATTAGCCTTCTTTCATTTTTCACTTTAGAAAAGTTTTGAAATTTGTCAAAAATATGTTCATGAGCCTTTCCTACAACTTCTTCTGTAATATCAAATTTGGCAGTGAATTTTTTGTTCTCTTTAAGTACAGTATCAGAGCCGAGAGATTTTTTTGGTGAATATTTAATATTTCATTTTCAAAAAATAAAATTCCATTTGTTGGCAGCCTTCTGAAATTTTGATTCCAAAACACATCTCCCTTTTCAGCATCCACCACTGTTAGCTGTGGTTATTTGTATGCCAAGAAGGGTTGGGTCCTTGTTCTTATTTGGTTTCCCATTGTGTGTCATCTGGGGATTATTGCTGGATCGCTTGTTACTGCTAATGTTCTCATTCGAAGAATTAATAGTGACTAATAGAGCAGTTTGCACATCCTAGGTCTCTATTAGGTATTTTCCAGGAGGTGGAGGTAGCCACCTAAGAGAATTTTTCTCTTAGGCACCATCTCAATGGTTCTGTTGGCCATTTCCCATTTATTCCACAAACCCCCTAAATTTTACCAACTTGAGGGCCTAGTATGTAAAGAAAGTTTCCTGTGCATTATCTTATAGGAATTCTCCAGTCACCTTTGCAATGATGAGTACTCCACTTAGTCATTAGATAAGAGAAACTTGAGGTTTACAGAGAATTCAAGTGATTTCTCCAAGGTCCTATAATAAAGAAATAGCAGACCTCATAGGTCAAACCTGAGACCAACTCTACTCAGGTTCCAAAATTTGAGTTAAGCCAGTAGAGTTCCACTTAGAAAAGGTAGCAAGTATTGCACTTGTCACAAGCACAGTTGTAGGCGGTTGAATTAGCACTCAATCCACTGCCTGACTTTGAACTGTCGAAGTCATCAAATATTTGTTGTAGAAGGTTATAAGAACTGTAAAAATAAATATAGATAAATGCATTTTACTACTTAACCCTGAAATCTCACAAGATCATCTCTTCTAAAATGCTATGGTAGGAAGTCATACTCACATAGGACAGCCTGGACACATGTTCTCTTCCCCGGCCCTCAAAGAGTCCACTAAAAGGAAAGTAAAGGAATCAAAAGGCACTGATTGAAAAGACTGGAACGTCTCTATCTGCCATATGTATTGCAAGGACTGTTACATCTGCTGGGTCATATGGTACAAATGGCAGAGCAGCTTGCACAATTGTAGGGACCTGTTCCAGAGACGACTTCTGCTCTGGGCCCCACTCAGACATTCTAAACAGGCAGCCTTACAGAATATTTGATCAATGATTTGCTTCTTACTCAACATATATATGTATATGTTGCCTCCAGAACTCAGACAGAACTTCCAGGCCCTGTGCTCCTTACGTAGTGTAAGAAGGGCCTTGATGCAACAACTTGCCCTTCACTCTGGGGGATATGTTTAAATTTGCTTCGGCTCTCTTAAGCCCCAGAGATTCCACTGAGGTAGCAGGCTGCTCAGATTTGGGATTTATTTCTATTCTCTGACATGTGGGTGTTTTGCCAAGATGATTTTACTTCCTCTTTACCCGTTCAGTCAACATGCCATCATCAGTGTGATGGATCAGCATAATGTCTTGTGGAGTGTGAGATGATGAAGGTATCTCTGGACTAGGTTATAACAGAGGAGTATAGATTTGATGTATCCCCAAAGTAGTTCAGTGAAAGGGCATTGATGTCTTTGTCAGGTGAAAGCAAGCTATTTCTGTTAATAGATAGAGAGGGAAAAGGCACTCATAGCTGTGTACTGACAGCTGTGTTCTGGTGGTAGAAACTGGGTTGATTGGCTCCAGCAAAGTAACTGCATCCAGAACATTGTCTTCAGTTTAAGCCGCCACCAAATTAAGCTTAAAAGTAATCCATTTTATTCCTCAAGAGCCATCTCTTTTGCACAGATGCTAAGTAGAGTAATTGAATGGGGATGTTGTTGGGATCTCTGCAATACTTCCAGAAAGGCAGTATTGATTTTGATTCACTATTTTGACAGGCAGAGGCAGTTCTAGAGGCAACCACTTGGCTTTTTCTACTATAATAGCCCTCACACTGTAGGGCAGGAAAACAATATGGGGATTCTGCCAGTTGCTGAGTGTATCTTTTCCAGTTATGTTTTCCAAGACTGAAAAAACAATCCTACAGTGGATTTAGCAACCCAAGAGACCCATTGTGAGCTAGATCAAAGGCAAAGTCCATTAATCACCTGGAGTTCATAGCCCCGACTCTGACTGATGGACCTTAATCTTGTTTGAGTCCCTAAGAATTATCATCAGTTAAGTCTAGTAATTAAGTCTACTCAGTTAAGTCAGCGTCGAGTAATCCCCCCGAAATTCTGAGTGTTTGCTTTTATTCGACTTACTTCCCTGTCAAGTGATTCAAGGTCCCATTGGAGAAGGCTAATAAGAAAATATGCAGTATATATTTTTGGCATTTTATCAGAAGATTTCTTTAAGGGAAGCCAGGCTTTCATTCAGTGCACTCTGAGTCAGTGAACTGGGCCATGTCCAGAAATATGCTAAGGCATCTTGATTCTCTTGTGGTGATTCAAATCAGTTTTCTGTTCACAAGACTTTAGAGTTCATCACTTGTAGAAGTCAAGTAAGATTTTAGCACACTGCCCATATATTTCAGTCCTAGAGGCAACACCAGTAATTTTGCAAGTCAAACTCTTTGGATTGCTGCTTTAGTCCTGCTACCCATTGAACCAGGCCCATCTTAAGTCACATAACTTGGCTTCTGCCATTCTAGAATGCCATCAATCCCATGAGATTCAGAAATATCATTTTTGTAGCAACATCTCCTAGCTTAATGATACCAATCCACTAAAAAGCTTTTCATGGATTCTGGTGCTCCTCGCATAAACATACTTCTCAAATCTCCAGTAATGGGGTATCTCCTGGTTAAGTGTGAGTAAGTAGGTAATAATATCAGCCCAACGGTCTTATTCCCCTAAGCATTTAGATATCTTGCTAAAGCCTTAGGAATCTCTTCCTCTAGGCAGAGTATATCAAGGAATTTATGGCATTACAACTCTTTTAGTACAGGCCACTGTTGTATTCAAGAAAACTGTTGGAGACACTCTCTGCCACTCAAACTATATCACTGAATTTAGACTATCTGGATTGTGCAACATATCAATAATTTCAGCCCCATCCATTATTTTCATTTTTTTTTCACTATAGCCCATCATCTTTAGGTTCCATTCCCATACATATTATCCACATTATTCCCAATACACATTAGCAAAATTTTAAATTATTTTTTTGTGCATGAGACCTCTGGCTAGCTCCTACATTGTTCTTGTCCTGCTAGAGCATTTTGGGATTTGAGTCTGGTTAAGCCCAGAAGCAATTCATGGTGGTAAGAGTCAGTCTTGAGGATTATTATTTTCCCTGCCAGTCAGCAACATCAAGATAATTGATAATTTAGTACAAACTCTTAAGACAAGAAGGCAAGTGCTCTTGGCCAAGAAAGAAAGGGCTGCACCCATCAGCAAGGGTGGAATGGTGGATTTATGGGCTCAGGTCCTTCACCAACATGTATCTCAAACTAATTTTCAAAATCTCATTCCTTTCTAATCAAAGCCCTACCCTCAATGCACAGGTGCCAGCAGATTCTAAATTTAATTTATCCAACTGTAGGATCATATTGCTGGTTAGAAATCTTGACCTTAAGGCTATGGAGGTAAGGAATCTGTTCAAAGAAATCACAGAAGAGCTGTGGAGTTTTTTTCTCTGAAGCTCAGCGTGGAAATTTCCAGCCCTGAGCTCATGCTTTCCTAATTCTCCATTTGCTGGTTGGCTCAGAAGCAATCAACTAACCTCACAGTCTTACACGCTTTAGTACTACTCTAGTATTCTACAGAGTTAGCTGTTTTACCTTTCAAAGACATATCTTCTTTTTTTTTAATTTTTTATTTTTTATACACATTTATTTTTATCCCCAGGGGTACAGGTCTGTGAATCGCCAGGTTTACACACTTCACAGCACTCACCAAAGCACATACCCTCCCCAATGTCCATAACCCCACCCCCCTTCTCGAACCCCCCTCCCCCCAGCAACCCTCAGTTTGTTTTGTGAGATTAAGAGTCACTTATGGTTTGTCTCCCTCCCTATCCCATCTTGTTTCATTTATTCTTCTCCTACCCTCTTAAGCCCCCATGTTGCATCACCACTTCCTCATATCAGGGAGATCATATGATAGTTGTCTTTCTCCGCTTGACTTATTTCGCTGAGCATGATACGCTCTAGTTCCATCCATGTTGTCGCAAATGGCAAGATTTCATTTCTTTTGATGGCTGCATAGTATTCCATTGTGTATATATACCACATCTTCTTGATCCATTCATCTGTTGATGGACATCTAGGTTCTTTCCAAGTTTGGCTATTGTGGACATTGCTGCTATAAACATTCAGGTGCACGTGCCCCTTCGGATCACTACGTTTGTATCTTTAGGTAAATACCCAGTAGTGCAATTGCTGGGTCATAGGGCTGTTCTATTTTCAACATTTTGAGGAACCTCCATGCTGTTTTCCAGAGTGGTTACACCAGCTTGCATTTCCACCAACAGTGTAGAAGGGTTCCCCTTTCTCCACATCCTCTCCAGCATCTGTCATTTCCTGACGTGTTGATTTTAGCCATTCTGACTGGTGTGAGGTGATATCTCATTGTGGTTTTGGATTTGTATTTCCCTGATGCCGAGTGATAATGGAGCACCTTTTCATGTGTCTGTTGGCCATCTGGATGTCTTCTTTGCAGAAATGTCTGTTCATGTCCTCTGCCCATTTCTTGATTGGATTATTTGTTCTTTGGGTGTTGAGTTTGCTAAGTTCTTTATAGATTTTGGACACTAGTCCTTTATCTGATATGTCATTTGCAAATATCTTCTCCCATTCTGTCAGTTGTCTTTTGATTTTGTTCACTGTTTCCTTTGCTGTGCAAAAGCTTTTGATCTTGATGAAATCCCAATAGTTCATTTTTGCCCTTGCTTCCCTTGCCTTTGACGATGATCCTAGGAAGATGTTGCTGCGGCTGAGGTCGAAGAGGTTGCTGCCTGTGTTCTCCTCAAGGATTTTGATGGATTCCTGTCTCACATTGAGGTCCTTCATCCATTTTGAGTCTATTTTTGTGTGTGGTGTAAGGAAATGGTCCAATTTCATTTTTCTGCATGTGGCTGTCCAATTTTCCCAACACCATTTATTGAAGAGGCTGTCTTTTTTCCATTGGACATTCTTTCCTGCTTTGTCGAAGATTAGTTGACCATAGAGTTGAGGATCTATTTCTGGGCTCTCTATTCTGTTCCATTGATCTATGTGTCTGTTTTTGTGCCAGTACCATGCTGTCTTGATGATGACAGCTTTCTAATAGAGCTGAAGTCCGGAATTGTGATGCCACCAACTTTGGCTTTCTTTTTCAATGTCCCTTTGGCTATTCGAGGTCTTTTCTGGTTCCATATAAATTTTAGAATTATTTGTTCCATTTCTTTGAAAAAGATGGATGGTACTTTGATAGGAATTGCATTAAATGTGTAGATTGCTTTAGGTAGCATAGAAATTTTCACAATATTTATTCTTCCAATCCAGGAGCATGGAACATTTTTCCATTTCTTTGTGTCTTCCTCAATTTCTTTCATGAGTACTTTATAGTTTTCTGAGTATAGATTCTTACCTCTTTGGTTAGGTTTATTCCTAGGTATCTTATGGTTTGGGGTGCAATTGTAAATGGGATTGACTCCTTAATTTCTCTTTCTTCTGTCTCGTTGTTGGTGTAGAGAAATGCAACTGATTTCTGTGCATTGATTTTATATCCTGACACTTTACTAAATTCCTGTACAAGGTCTAGCAGTTTTGGAGTGGAGTCTTTTGGGTTTTCCACATAGAGTATCATATCATCTGCGAAGAGTGATAATTTGACTTCTTCTTTGCTGATTTGGATGCCTTTAATTTCCTTTTGTTGTCTGATTGCTGAGGCTAGTACTTCTAGTACTATGTTGAATGGCAGTGGTGATAATGGACATCCCTGTTGTGTTCCTGACCTTAGCGGAAAAGCTTTCAGTTTTTCTCCATTGAGAATGATATTTGCGGTGGGTTTTTCATAGATGGCTTTATGATATTGAGGTATTTGCCCTCTATCCCTACACTTTGAAGAGTTTTGATCAGGAAGGGATGCTGTACTTTGTCATATGCTTTTTCAGCATCTATTGAGAGTATCATATGGTTCTTGTTCTTTCTTTTATTGATGTGTTGTATCACATTGACTGATTTGCGGATGTTGAACCAACCTTGCAGCCCTGGAATAAATCCAACTTGGTCGTGGTGAATAACCCTTTAATGTACTGTTGAATCCTATTGGCTAGTATTTTGGTGAGAATTTTCGCATCTGTGTTCATCAAGGATATTGGTCTACAGCTCTCTTTTTTGATGGGATCCTTGTCTGGTTTTGGGATCAAGGTGATGCTGGCCTCATAAAATGAGTTTGGAAGTTTTCCTTCCATTTCTATTTTTGGGAACAGTTTCAGGAGAATAGGAATTAGTTCTTCTTTAAATGTTTGGTAGAATTCCCCTGGGAAGCCGTCTGGCCCTGGGCTTTTGTTTGTTTGGAGATTTTTAATGACTGTTTCAATCTCCTTACTGGTTATGGGTCTGTTCAGGCTTTCTATTTCTTCCTGATTCAGTTGTCATAGTTTATATGTTTCTAGGAATGCATCCATTTCTTCCAGATTGTCAAATTTGTTGGCGTAGAGTTGCTCATAGTATGTTCTTATAATAGTTTGTATTTCTTTGGTGTTAGTTGTGATCTCTCCTCTTTCATTCATGATTTTATTTATTTGGGTCCTTTCTCTTTTCTTTTTGATAAGTCTGGCCAGGGGTTTATCAATTTTATTAATTCTTTCAAAGAACCACCTCCTAGTTTCGTTGATTTGTTCTATTGTTTTTTTGGTTTCTATTTCATTGATTTCTGCTCTGATCTTAATGATTTCTCTTCTCCTGCTGGGCTTAGGGTTTCTTTCTTGTTCTTTCTCCAGCTCCTTTAGGTGTAGGGTTAGGTTATGTACCTGAGACCTTTCTTGTTTCTTGAGAAAGGCTTGTACCGCTATATATTTTCCTCTCAGGACTGCCTTTGTTGTGTCCCACAGATTTTGAACCATTGTATTTTCATTATCATTTGTTTCCATGATTTTTTTCAATTCTTCTTATATTCCCGGTTGACCCATTCATTCTTTAGAAGGATGCTGTTTAGTCTCCATGTATTTGGGTTCTTTCCAAACTTCCTCTTGTGGTTGAGTTCTAGCTTCAGAGCATTGTGGTCTGAAAATATGCAAGGAATGATCCCAATCTTTTGATACAGATTGAGTCCTGATTTATGACCGAGGATGTGATCTATTCTGGAGAATGTTCCATGTGCACTAGAGAAGAATGTGTATTCTGTTGTTTTGGGATGAAATGTTCTGAATATATCTGTGATGTCCATCTGGTCCAGTGTGTCATTTAAGGCCTTTATTTCCTTGCTGATCTTTTGCTTGGATGATCTGTCCATTTCAGTGAGGGGAGTGTTAAAGTCCCCTACTATTATTGTATTATTGTTGATGTGTTTCTTTGATTCTGTTATTAATTGGTTTATATAGTTGGCTGCTCCCACGTTGGGGGCATAGATATTTAAAATTGTTAGATCTTCTTGTTGGGCAGACCCTTTGAGTATGATATATTGTCCTTCCTCATCTCTTATTATAGTCTTTGGCTTAAAATCTAATTGATCTGATATAAGGATTGCCACTCCTGCTTTTTTCTGATGTCCATTAGCATGGTAAATTCTTTTCCACCCCCTCACTTTAAATCTGGAGGTGTCTTCAGGCTTAAAATGAGTTTCTTGGAGGCAACATATAGATGGGTTTTGTTTTTTTACCATTCTGATACCCTGTGTCTTTTGATTGGGGCATTTAGCCCATTAACATTCAGGGTAACTATTGAGAGATATGAATTTAGTGCTATTGTATTGCCTGTAAGGTGACTGTTACTGTATATTGTCTCTGTTCCTTACTGATCTACCACTTGTAGGCTGTCTCTTTGCTTAGAGGACCCCTTTCAATATTTCCTTTAGAGCTGGTTTGGTGTTTGCAAATTCTTTCAGTTTTTGTTTGTCCTGGAAGCTTTTAATCTCTCCTTCTATTTTCAATGATAACCTAGCTGGATATAGTATTCTTGGCTGCATGTTTTTCTCGTTTAGTGCTCTGAAAATATCATACCAGCTCTTTCTGGCCTGCCAGGTCTCTGTGGATAAGTTAGCTGCCAATCTAATATTTTTACCATTGTATGTTACAAACTTCTTTTCCCAGGCTGCTTTCAGGATTTTCTCTTTGTCACTAAGACTTGTAAATTTTACTATTAGGTGACGGGGTGTGGGCCTATTCTTATTGATTTTGAGGGGCGTTATCTGAACCTCCTGAATTTTGATGCTCGTTCCCTTTGCCATATTGGGGAAATTCTCCCCAATAATTCTCTCCAGTATACCTTCTGCTCCCCTCTCTCTTTCTTCTTCTTCTGGAATCCCAATTATTCTAATGTTGTTTTGTCTTATGGTGTCACTTATCTCTCGAATCCTCCCCTCGTGGTCCAGTAGCTGTTTGTCCCTCTTTTGCTCAGCTTCTTTATTCTCTGTCATTTGGTCTTCTATATTGCTAATTCTTTCTTCTGCCTCATTTATCCTAGCAGTGAGAGCCTCCATTTTTGATTGCACCTCATTAATAGCTTTTTTGACTTCAACTTGGTTAGATTTTAGTTCTTTTATTTCTCCAGAAAGGGCTTTTATATCTCCCGAGAGGGTTTCTCTAATATCTTCCATGCCTTTTTTGAGCCCAGCTAGAACCTTGAGAATTGTCATTCTGAACTCTAGATCTGACATATTACTAATGTCCATATTGATTAGGTCCCTAGCCTTCGGTACTGCCTCTTGTTCTTTTTTTTGTGGTGAATTTTTCCGCCTTGTCATTTTGTCCAGATAAGAGTATATGAAGGAGCAAGTAAAATACTAAAAAGGGTGGCAACAACCCCAGGAAAATATGCTTTAACCAAATCAGAAGAGATCCCAAATCGTGAGGGGGGAGAAAGTGAATAAAAAGAGGTTCAAAAAGAAAGAAAGAAAAAAAGAAAAGGAAAGAAAAGAATTTAAAAAAGAAAACGAATAAAGAAAAATATAAAAAAGAAAAAATATAAATATTATATAAACTAGTTAAAAACGTTAAAAAAGAAAAGGGTAAAAGTTAAAAAAAAATTTAGTAGAAGAAGAGAAAAAAAATGAAAAAGAAAAAAATTAAATTAACTGCAAGACTAAAAAAATCACAGGGAGAAAGCCATGAGTTCTGTCCTTTGCTTTCTCCTCCTCTGGAATTCTGCTGCTCTCCTTGGTATTGAAACTGCACTCCTTGGTAGGTGAACTTGGTCTTGGCTGGATTTCTTGTTGATCTTCTGGGGGAGGGGCCTGGTGTAGTGATTCTCAAGTATATTTGCCCCAGGTGGAATTGCACCGCCCTACCAGGGGCCCGGGCTGAGTAATCCGCTAGGTTTGCTTTCAGGAGCTTTTGTTCCCTGAGCATTTTCCATAGAGTTCCAGAGGATGGGAATACAAATGGTGGCCTCCTGGTCTCCGGCCTGGAGGAGCCGAGAGCCCGGGGCCCCGCTCCCCAGTGCGCCCTCAGCGAACAGCTCCTAGTAACTCGCGTCTGCCTAACCTCCGGCCGCGCTCCGAGCTCACCGAGCCTGCGGCCGGTTCAAGGCAACTCCGAGCTGCGAGCTTACTGTCGGCTCTGTCTCTGCAGCCGGCTTTCCCGTTCCAATATCCGCAAGCTCTGCGACACTCAGACACCCCCGATCCTTCTGTGACCCTGCGGGACCTGAGGCCACGCTGACCCCGCGTGGGCTTCGCCCCGGTTTAGCCTCTGGAGCGATGTCCCTCAGCGGAACAGACTTTTAAAAGTCCTGATTTTGTGCTCCGTTGCTCCGCCGCTTGCCGGGAGCCGGCCCCTCCCCCTGGGGTCTATCATCCCGTCGCTTTGGATTCACTTCTCCGCCAGTCCTACCTTTCAGAAAGTGGTTGTTTTTCTGTTTCCAGAATTGCTGTTCTTTCTATCTTTGATCTGCCAATGGATTTGCAGGTGTTTGCAATCTTTAAGTAAGTTTTCTAGCTGATCTCCTGCTAGCTGAAGTAGTCTCAGCCTGCTACTTCTCCGCCATCTTGACTCCTCCCCCTCAAAGACATATCTTCTAATAGGCACTTCATTTTAGGTGACTAGAAGTGATAGTTTAGCTATTCTTTTGCCTTGGCACATCATAGGATTTCCCATTTGCCATTGGATGTGGGTCAATATTACTTTTACTTTTGAATCTAGCCATATCAGAGAACCCTGTCTAGATTCTCAACCTTAAGGCTTTATTTCTCTGAAGTCAACTTCATTACTAAGAACTGTTATTAGTCTGGGTTTGGTCAGGGAAGCTGAAACAACTCTCTGAATTCTGGACATAAGAGTTTATGTAGAATCAGGAAGTTGTGGTACTTTTGGGAGAGCTGAATTGCCCTCCCCAGAGGGGAGAGCAACCAGCAGTAAAGCTGCTAACAAAATTTATGGGGCAACTAAAGAAGGAGGGGGGGTGCTGTGACATGATCTGTCTGAAGCAATCATGTGATCCCTGAAAACTTTTATAAACACATGAGGAAGCCAGTGTGCAGCTCATGTCTGCACACACATCTGAGCACTCTACCTCCCCAGGGTAATGAATTCTGGAACACTTCTGATTTCCACATCTCAAGTGATGGCAAGCTCTAGCCGACCATATAGGATAGGAGTGGTGACTGTGGAAAACATTGCTCTTGGCCTTAAATGGTTATGGTAATGATGATGATGATTTAACAACAGAAAATCCTACATAACATCTTATAGTAAAAATATTAAGGAATTATTAAGAATATGAACACGTTATTTAGAAGAGATTGCTAGATGCCATGTATGATTTCCTTAGAGTGCAAAGTAAGAATAAAATGATGTATGATAAGATACTACTATTTACCTTATAAGCCTTTTAATACTATTTGATTTTTTTTGTTTGTTTTTTTACAGAGGGGAGGAGCTGAGCAAGGATCCCAAAGCAGGGCTCAATCCCAAGACCCTGGGACCATACCCTGAGCCAAAAGCAAATGCTTAAACAACTGAGCCACGCAGGAACCCTGAAAAAAGAGAATCTTAAGCAGGCTCCAGGCTCAGCACAGAGCCCGACACGGGGCTTGATCTCACAACCCTGGGATTATAACCTGAGCCAAAATCAAGAATTGTGCACGTAACTGACTGAACTCCCCAGGTGCCTCAATACCGTTTGATTTTTAAAATATTGCTCGAGTGTTACTTTAAAAAGAAATCTAGGACAATGGCTAAGGTAATACCATTTTTCAGGGGTCAGTTTTACCCCAAACATGGTCTTAGCTGGTTGTTCATAGGGCTGAATAAAGAAGGGTAATTTCTGTTTCCCATGGCAAGATCTGGACCTGGTTTCACTAGAAGTTCCAGCAAGACCTACATTATTTGGATGGGGATGAAGTGCTAAATGCAACTGTCAGCTTGAGGTTTTGTTGAAAATCAGAGCAAAACGAGCTTGGTTTTGCACACAGAGGATGTAGAAAGAACTACGTGTGATCTTCTGTTAGAGCCTTAACTGATAACTGTCAAAGCTTGGAAAAGCTTAAACATTCTTTTGGAAGAGATAACTTTTGGAATGGAATTTATTGTTTCATAGTTTAATTGTTGCTGAAAGTTTGTTTCTACATATTAACAGCAAGTGGTTTAGCACAGAAATTAGAAGTTTTCCAGAGAAGCAGAATTGCATAATATATTAGGCCATGCATGCTTTGGAAGTAGACTGTCTGGGTTCAGGTCCTTGCTCTGCCTTTGCTGGCTAAATTTCCCCTGGATTGTTTTAGTTAAGAATTGTTTTTTCTTACTTAAAATGAAGTTTAATCCCTGCCTCATGGCACTGTCAGGAAAATTAAAAAAACAAAAACTGAAAGCTGATGATGCATGTAAATTGCTTGACAAAATTCCAGTATATAAAATATTAGCTATTAATGATATGAATAGGTTTAGACTATTTTTTCAAAATATATAACACAAAAGCATGTTTACACAATGTGAGCGAGTATGTATGTGTGTATAGGTGAGAACTTAGGAGATTTAAAATCAAGACATGACAACATTCAGACTCTTATCTTTGGGTATTCTTTGAAGGGTAGATGATTAGAAACATTGTAGGGCTCTTGAAAGGAAGAAATAAAATCATGTAAATAATGTGTCATTGTAAATCTGCAGAGATTCTAACACAACGTAAACAGATCTTGCAGAGTTGATAGAATCAGAGCAACGGGCATTCTACTTTCTTCAATATGCTTACAGCATCCTGATGACCAGCACACAACCTTTTCCTTGGAGCCTGGGACTGCTGAAGAAGATGCTGGTTTCAGCATCCTTGTGTCCCAGTGCACTGATAGAAAAATGTCATGTTCATAGAATGCTTCAGACAACTGTTCCTTCTTATTATCATTATGATTACTTTTGGACAAAGCAACAGAAGAACAAAAATACCAGAGTTTTCTCAGCCTATTTTGTAAATTTTTGATATGTACATGAAATTTGCTTAAGGTCACAAAACAGTTTTGTCTATACCAGAGTCTATACCAGAATGAAGGACTCCCCATTTCCACTTCTGTCTACTCCATGTTGATGCTAACCCCTTGTATTAGTCTGCTAGGGCTGCCATAACAAAATACCCCAGACTGTGAGGTTAAAACCACAGAAATTATTTTTCTTATAGTTCTGGGGTCTGGAAGTTCAAGATTAAGGTGCTTGCAGGGTTGGTTTCTCCTACAGCTTCTCTCCTTAGCTTGTAGATGGCTATTTTTTCCATTGTGTCCTTACAGAAGAAAGACTGTACATACATATCAATGGTATCTCTTCCTCTTCCTATAAAGGCACTGGTTAAATTGGATTAAGACACCACCTTTATGATCTCACTTAATCCTAATTAACTCTTTAAAAGACAAAATACAGTCACATTGGGGGTTAGGGTTTCAACATATGAATTTTGTGTGGGGGTGGTGATACATGATTCTTTCTGTAATAACTACCCATGAAAATACTGCTTTTCTGATATTGTTCCAGTGTTCTTTTAAGTTGAAACCTTTGCTGTATATGTCTGTGTCCAGATGTGTGTCTACAGGCATGTATGTTAAACCTAATCATCTCATCTTGGTAATTGACATTCAGGAACTGGTCAGTGAGTGAAGCTCAGAAAACAAAAACAATATTCTCAGAAAAATCAAGAGTTTCAATTCAATTATAAATGATCAGTAATCTCGTTATATTCAGGCAGGTAGGAGATACAAGTTAAATGGAAAATGTTGGTAATTATAATTCTTTTTTTTTTTAAGATTTTATTTATTTATTTGACAGACAGAGATCACAAGTAGGCAGAGAGGCTGGCAGAGAGAGAGGAGGAAGCAGGCTCCCTGCTGAGCAGACAGCACGATGTGGGGCTCGATCCCAGGACCCCGGGATCATGACCTGAGCTGAAGGCAGAGGCCTTAACCCACTGAGCCACCCAGATGCCCCAGTAATTATAATTCTTGTCAAGGCTTTATCTTGGGACCAGTTTAATAGCAGTGAAAAATTCTTCTACCTAAGTGTTTTCTACATTCTTAAAGGTTGATTTTCCACATAGACTTTTCATCAGAAAAAGAAACATGTAGATGGGGAGCGTGATCTGCATGTTCCAAAGAAGTTTAGTGAGAGATAGAGTTTATAGAGACAGAGATGGAGGCAGAGGTAGGGAGGGAGAGGAGATCAAGATAAGATGTGCAGGTAGATACTTCTCTGTGTGGGTTTATAATCTTTGTTGTACAACAAACATTTTATTCTTCTGTATGAACGTAAGTGAAAGTCAGTCCATTTCTGTTTTTCAAACTTACGTCCACGATGAAAGACAAGCTACCTGCATAGTCTACTGAAGGCACGGAAATTGTAGGCTCACTTAAAATGAAATACATGTACAGCATCTGACATATGGGAACAACCGTTGCACATGAAATAACATGGTAAATATTTTACATAAACATAATAGTTATTTTATATCATAGTGTAAATATATAGAGTTTTGGTGCTATGACCAGAACTGATACTAGGGGCAGATATATCCAGAAACCTGATGGAGTATCTGTCTTCAAATGTTGGCAGAACTCGTTGTACCACAATGCTTGGCACCATGTTTCAGAACAGGAAATTGAAGCCCCCCAAAATGAGTGCTTTCTAAAAATTCAACTAATGAAAAAGTGCTAGAGATGGAAGTAGAAGTCAGTGTGCTTTATTCTCAATAAAGAGAGTCTCAGACACAGTCTGTATGTATCTCATTTATTGAGATAGAATTAATTCTCAATAAGTATGAGAATTAATTCTCAATTAAATCTCAATAAATTAATTTAGTCTCAAATAAATTAATATCTCAATAAATGAGATAGAATTAATTCTCCATACAGACTCTGTGGCGCACAACACTGGTTTTTCTAGTTAACTACGAGGGAGAAAACAAGAAGATAAATAGGAATAAAATAAAAACTGCTTGGATTTACCATATTCACATCTCTTGCAGGCTCATGGCCATCCTTTGGAGTGTAAGAATGTCTAAGGGCACCGCTAGAGGTTTGGAACTCTCAGGGAGAGCATAGTGGACGAATGTGGCTCTGACAAAAATGACACCAAAGGTGAGTCACTTAAGTGAGACGAAGAACACATTTAATCATTGCTCATAGTAGGGATCTTTATATTGGCTAGAGGTGGGCCCCATCTGAGCTATAAATTACCACCTATCTTTCAGGCCATCTAAATCCATTCCATTGAAAATAAGGGCCTGAAAAAGATTAGTAAATTCTGAATCTGAAAATTCTGTCTTTGTTGACTATACTGAAAACTTCGGACATTTTCTTTTCTCACACAGAGCTTCCAGCTGGTGCAGAGTTTCCCTTCTCTCTGGGTTCATCACAAGGCACTAAAATATAATGCTAAAACCAAGTTCTTAGTGTCTTTCCCTGAAATATGTTACAATTCAGTGCCATTGATGCTAATCTCTTTAAGCCATCGAACACAGATGTTTATTATCTAGGTGGATAATGAGAGGAAAGAAAGAACAATGGAGAATCTGTGACCACCCAAAGATACATTTTAGCCCTTGATTTTAACCTTCTACAGTAAAACATTACTCAGAAATACAGTCCTTCACAAAGAACTGTAACTGATTGTTTTATTTTGTTTTTATTTTTGTTTTTAAGATTTCTTTATTTATTTGAGAGGGGAGGAGGGGCAGAGGGAGATAATGTTGAAGCAGACTCACCACTGAGCACAGAGTCCCACTTGGGGCTCCATCTCACAACCCATAGGATCATGATCTGAGCCAAAACCAAGAGTCAGATGGTCAACTGAGTGAACCACCAAGGTACCCCTGTAGCTGGTTTTATTTTGTTTTGTTATTCATTTCTTTCCCCCATTCTCTGAGCCACTTACCTTCTGGGGGAGATGCTGGGAGGTAAAGAGATTATTACAGGGCCACTTTATGGTTGGAAGAAGAGTTCTAGATCAACTGTGGATGGGGAAAGTGAACATCTAGTGACTGGTCAGCTGAACTTGGATGTGATTTTATCCATTCTTCTCTTTGCTTCTCTGCACAAGCTGTGCAGTATTTAAATGCTAATGTGGTGCCAGCATTTTCTTTACTATTTATACAAAAGAAACCCTAATGAGATATTTCTAAGCCTGCACATAAGTTTCCATAGCAATCTTTGCCTTGGAGTAGAAGTAGGATAAAGAGCCTCCTCAACATAACTTTAAAATCTCAGCTAACCCACAGCAACAGGTTTCTACCACAAGACAGACATTTTGGTTAGGAATACTGATTTGATTAAGTGTCCACAATAGAGAACTTTATTTAGTGGTACCATCTGCATCCATAATTAGTTTGAACTTGTGAAAATGAAGAGTTTGACAGGAGATATGACATTAATTTCTGAGAAAGGAGAACCTCCTTATTTTACATGGATGAAAGCACAGAAATGTGGTGAAAAGGCATTCATAGAGATGCTGTAGGAACTCATTAGGGCCCTTTAAAGGTCGACATAGAAAGGAAGAAACTGGAAAATTAACTTGGGACCGGAAGTTGAGTTCCTAAGGAAGCTGATTTAACATCTTACTACTGGCACAACTTCTTTTCTGTTTGGAGCCAGGTGAATGACTTTCATGTGAAACCAGGAATGAGAGCTCCTAAAAAAATGTAGAGGTGCTATCCGGTTGTCTCAGTCTCCTTGACAGCGTAATCCGCAAGATGCAGACCCCTGCACAGTGCTCCAGAGAAACAACTGATGGAGATCACAATCCTGCACTTTCAAATTTTAATGTGCATACCCACCATCTGAGAATCCTGTGAAAATGTAGATTTTGAATGGTCTGGAATGAGGTGAGTTGACATCCTCAAAGTGATGCTGGTCCCTACTTTGATTAATGATCTAGAACGTTGGAGACAGGACAACCTGGAAGCTCATCCATGACCACTATTTCTCAGTCCGTAGCCCAACAACAAAGTAAGCAAAAGAGCAATTTTCTCCTTCATCAACATCTTTTTCTTTTTGTACCTTTCCTGCCCCTGGCTTCATTGATATTAATGCTGTCCTGAGGTTTCCTGTGAACCTGGGGATGGAAGGTATTGCAGACCATAAAAGGATCACAAATGTTGATTGGCTCAAGACATAAAAGAACTGTCCCTAGGAATTCTCAAAATCCATGTCTTTTCCCTTAGAAAACAGATGACAAAATATGGGTTTTACACATATATGGAGACAGAAGGTTTTGTTCTTGGCTTTAATCCCATATGCCAGAATTCACCAGGACAACACTCTTGACCACTCCCTGTAGAAAGAAATTCTTGCTCTTCTTTTAATATTGTGTACTAAATTTAATAGTTTCTATGTGCTAAATCTAGTGTTTGTCATTAAGATAAAGCACTACTTTAAGGAAGAAATACTTTCTTTTTTTTCTTTTTAAAAGAATGGTTTGACCTGTTATTTAAGATCCTTCTATGTTAAAGAAATAGTTTCTCTAATTGTCTTTCTACTAGAGTGGAATTCAGGAGATCTAGCTTTTGTTCCTTGCTCAGTCTATCATTTATTCTGTGACCTGGGGGCACAATGTTTAACTTTTCTGGGCCTCTGTTTCTCTATTTTACAATGTGGAGTTTGGACTAGGTGATTACCTGGGTGCCTTCTGAAGCAATAATTCTAAAGCCTTCATAAATACAGTAATTGAGTTAATATACAACAAGAGTAAATTTCATTTTGGACACCATTGTATATTTTGGAAAATTACTTAATTTTTGCTTCCTTTAGAGTCCACATCCATGTTGAGGGCTTACTTAGCAGCATATGAGTTCAATGAGGTATCAGTTAATTCTAATCTTATTACTTGAACTTTTCTTTCTTAGTATGTGGAATTCTTCCATTTGGGGAGGAAATGTGCAGAGGTAGAAATCATATACTGCAGTAACCTCTGTTAAGAAAATTTAATTTAAAAAAACAGTTTTATTGAGATATAATTCATATACCACATAATCATATAATTCACTCTTGGAAAATGTAAATCCATTGGTTTTAAATATATTCACAGAGTTGTATAACCACCACCACATTCAATTTTAGAGTATTTCATCATCTCACAAAGAAAATTCATACCCATTAGCAGTCATTTCCCTTTCCCTTCACATCCCCCAATCCCACTCCTAAGCAATGAATAATCTGGTTTTGGTATCTATGGATTTGTTCTAGGTATTTTATATAAATGGCACCATACAATATGTGGTCTCTTGTAACTGTTTCTTTCATTTAGCATGATGTTTTCAAGGTGTATGCATATTGTAGTATGAATCAACATTTCATTCTTTTTTATTGCCAAATAATATATTCAATTATATGGATGTATCACATTTTATTTATAAATTCATTCATTGATGGCCATTAGGATTTTTTTTTGGTTTGGTTATTATGAACAATATTGATATGAGCATTCATGTATGTGTTTTTTTTGGATGTGTTTGTTTTTTTTCCTCTTAGATATCTAGGATTAAAATTGCTAGACCATACCATAACTCTACCAGACTATTTCCAAAGAAGCTGCTTCATTTCCCATTCCCACCAGCAGTGTTTGGGGGTTCCAAATTCTCCACATCCTTGACAATATTTGTTATTGTTTGTCTTTTTCACTGTGGTCACCTAATGAGTGTAAAGAGGCATCTTGTGGTTTTGATTTTAATTTCCTTGATGGTCAATAATGTTAAGAATATTTTCATGTGGCTATTGGCCATCTGTATATCTTCTTCAGAGAAGTGTCTATCCGGACTCTGATCATTTTTAAATAGGGTCATTTTTCTTCACATATTCCAGATTAAGTTCTTTACTGGATGCATGATTTGCAGATCTTTTCTCCCAGTCTTTTTACTTTGGGAATTATGTCCTTTGAAGTATACAAAAAATTTAATTTTAGTGAAGTCCAATTTATCTATTGTTCCTTTTGTTGCTTATCTTTTTGATGTCTTATCTAGGAAACCATTATACAAAGATTTATGCCCCTGAAGAAGTCCTATACTCTTGATAAAAATATTTCTGAAAATATCGAAGCATATTCAGAGTTCCAAAATCTGGTATAGAAAACACACAACTTGATAAACAATTTGGAACAGTTATGACAGAAGGACAGACGATCACTGGGGAAATTTTCGTATCCATAGGCCATATGACACTTTGTCCATTCTCTCTGTCACTTCATTAGGCCAGATTGCAAAACCACATTAAAGATGTAAGTGCTTAATTATTTAGGGAACAACTTATCTCCTATGGAACATAAGTCAGCTGAAAAACAAGTTGAACTCAAAATTCATAAAGTGGAGATCTTATGTCCTATTTCCTTGTAACTGGTTTATACTGAGAATCTTTGTAATAGTATCTAACACTTACCGACTATTTTGAGAACTCAATTGACTGAAGGATATCTGGATTTTCATTTAAACCTGCCTCCTTTCATGAAATCTCTTAGACTTCTGTAACACTATAACCTATTTATTCAAATTACAAACAATCATATCTCACAGCGCTATTACCTGGATCAAATGAAATAAATAAAAATAAATGAAAACGAAGTTACTTTTTATTATTTAAGTGTTGAAAGCTTTTTCTCCTAGCTGCAAATGTGTGTTTTCATACGCTAGAAGTCAACAATAATGAAGAAAACCAAATATTTCCTTATCATACCATCTAAATGAAATGTTTTATTTTGCACATTCTCTTCCAGTCTTTGCTCTTTACATGTGTGTTTGTGTTCTTTGTGCTCATTATAACTACAGTGAACATATTATTTTCAAACAATATTTTAGGATACTGTCTTTCTAGTACACTAATGCCTAGAGAGGCTGGCATTTCGTCTCTCGGAGGGAGGGTTTGCAAAATGACTTTGCTCAAGGTGGCAATGTCCTAGTTTTAGAGATAAATTCAAAGTGGGAGTTGTATCTGATGACCTCATTTTCCCTTTGGTTGCACAGCCTTTACAAGCCTTTAGACTTTTACCCCCGCCCCCCCCATGACCTCCCCATGCTAGATTTTCTGCTTACCCTTTCACAAACAGAAAAAGTTATAGCCATATTCTTCCTTTGGGCTCTGCAATTTGGCCCCTGGCTACCTCTCAGAATTCTTCCCACACCACTCCCCCTTGCTGGCTCTGCTCCAGACACGGTGGCCAAGATCTTTCTTTCCTCAGACCTTTTCACTCCCTGTCCTTTCCACTGGGAACACTTTGTTCCCAGATCTTGCACATTTGGCTTCTTCTTAACCTTCATGTCTCAGCTAAACATCATCTCAGTAGGAAATTATCCCAACTGAAAGTTCCTCTCCTTCCTCCAGTAACTCGCAGAACTCTGTCTTATTTTCTTCAGAGGGCTTGTTATTGTCAGTGATAATCTATAATCTAAAATCTGGTATTTATGTGTATTCATTTGTTTAATGTTGGTTTCCCTCTGCTGATGAATAGATATTTCATAAAGCAGGAATCCTGTCTGTTTTTTTTTTCCCTTTGTTATAAACCAGTCCCTGTGACCACACTTGGCATAGTAGACCCTCCAAAAACATTTGCTGAATGAAAAAAAAATGAATAAAATTGTATGCTCCTCATGCTGGTGTCCTTTCTCTCTTGCCTGCCTTCTGAACTGAGTGGATGCAGAATATTTCTGTTTTTGTATTCTGTAACAGGTGTGAAAAAACCGCCAGAAGAGAAAGCATGAAAAAACACAGGGATGGAAGGAAATGAGCTTAACAAGTGCATGATATCTTTGAGGAGAACGCTGGTGTTATATATGACAAAACTCATTCCCTTGGGAAATATTTTTCAGTTCTTGAGGCAAAACTATGGTATAACAACAACTTTCTTGGTGGATAGATGGTCTGCCTTAGTAATGCTTGTGGCATAATATACTATGTTTCGATGTCATTTGGTGCATTTCCTACCTGTTGCTGAGCCTGGAGAAAAATTTCCCTGTGCTAAAACAAAAGAACGCACTCTGGTCCCCTGACTGCAAACTTCAGGGCACAAATCAAGACCAGTTGTGGCCGGGTCTGAAAGAGACTGACGTCCAAGAAACAAACTGAAGTTTTTAGAAGGGAGGGTGGTGGGGAATGGGTTAGTCCCCTGATGGGTATTAAGGAGGGCACATATTGCCTGGAGCACTGGGTGTTATATGTAAACAATGAATCTTCGAATAGTACATCAAAAATTAATGATGTACTGTACAGTGACAGACATAAATGCCATAATAAAAGAATAATTAAAAAAAATACAAGCCACTGAGTGGCTCAGTCGGAAAAAAAAAAAAAAGAAGAAGAAAGAAAGAAAAAGAAAAAGAAAAGAAAAGAAATGAACAAAAAAGAAAGGGATTGAAGTTCTAAGAGTGAAGCAGATGGCTACCGTCTCCAAAAACTTTAAGTGAAAAGTCATATGATTCTGAGGTTGGATCCTGTGAAAACCTGAATTTCATTTCTGTACCAACTTGAACCTCAAATTGTATACTTAATGTCTTGTCATCCTAAGTCAACAGGATCTCTCAGGAAAAATAAAATAAAAAATGGAAGAATGTGACCTGGCCAAATAAGCTGGAAAAAAAGAAGAAAAGGAAGAAAGAAAAAAAAGGATCCCAAAGTAAAATCTTCTTTTTCCTCCCCCTTAGAAGAACTAGGTCTCCTTGCTTTCCCCTGCAGACAGGACTGCCCTTTGAACAAAACAATCATCTTGGCATTCACTTCAGGAGTTGTTTCTAGCACTGAATACTTTTCCCCTATCAACCCTTAAGCCTTTTCCGCTGCCCTATTCAGGCTCTTCACCAGGATGAGGGGCTGGTGGTGAGAGAATCCTGCAGGTGTCTATTTCATCTTACATTTCAAAGTGGGAAATCCTTGGCAACAGGAAGCACCCTGCTGAGATGGAAGAATAAATAGCAAATTATAGGTCTACATGCTAGGCTCTGACTTTCAGTTTGTCAAGGTGGCAGCTGCGGATCAGGGAACAATTCCACTATGGGGTGGGAGAGGTGGAGAAAGCAGAGGGAGAGTGGAGGGGAGAGGGATGTTTTATCAAGTACAGCATGTAGGAGTCTCAGACTGAAGCATTTTATTATGTTCTTGGTCAAATGGGATTTCAATTCTGAAAGAGTCTGTGTGGCAAGTATTTAAGAAGAGAGAAAATAAAAGATAGGAGAAGTACAGAAAGAGTAAGGTATTAAGCGACAGGAAGATGGATATAGTCACAATCTTAATTTAGAGAGTGCAGTTGCTGATACATCACTCAAAGAACATGAGGAAATGTAGTCAATACACTATATACAATGTTATTTTTAAAGCAAATTTCTTCAGTTCTTAGAGGAATTTTCCAATACTACAAGAGTCATATACTTACAAATTTGTTATCTATGTGCCTGTAACTCTAGAATCCCTTAAATTATTGTAAAATATTTTAATATAAGTATAATATTTGACTTTTATTAATAGTTCATTGTTAAAAGGTGTTGTATGAATGTCTTACTTGTATCACTCATTTATTCCTTAAAGCCTTCCTATAAAGTAGGTCCAACTATTATCTCCATTTTATAGCTAAGAACATTGAATCCGTAGACAAGGAACTTACTCAAAGATGGTAAAGAAGTTTCTAGGAAGAGACTCCTATGGCTATGAGAAGATGAAGGACATTATTATATCCAAGAAATTTGACATTGCTATAGTAATATTATATAATGCACAGTTAACCTAGGCAAACAAGTGAATTCTGGAAACTGGGTAAAATTAATCCTTGAAAATGGTTGGGCACCAAATTTCTTTTTTTCTTTGATAATATATATACTGGAAAGGGCTGTTTCTTAGAATGCACTTGCTCATACCTAAGTGAAAAGAAGTGACCATCCATTTTTTTCTTTTATTTTTTGGTGGGAAAGGAGGCAAGATTGTTGGAAAACAAAACAAAACAAAACAAAATAACAGAGGCTAAGAATACCCGATGTTTGGTGACCCATTCAAAAGCAAACTGAACAGCTCTTTGCCCTGGAGTAAGACATCAGCAGAATGGTTTCAATTTACTCATTAAATGCTGTTTGGACAACTATTATATGTTGGGCATTCTTCTAGGTCCTAGGAATGAAGAAAATGAATAACATTAAAATATCTATAATTGTTATAGTCTGTTCTCTTAAAGAGCTCAGTTCACTGACAAGATGAACAGGGAAACAGAAAATAACACTATAAATTGGTGAGTGTTGCCACAGAGACATATGGGAGAATGAATGGAGGGTGGACATCTAACCTTACCAAGAGAGTCGGGATGGAAGTCATTTCAGGGAGTCAGGACAGTTGTGGGGAAAGCACTGAGTAGAAACCATGTTAAATGACTGGAGCTTAGGAAGAGAGGACTCAGGGTGACTTTGGAAGTGACTCATCCATTGTTAACCTTAAATATGGCATTCTAGAGCCCCCCCTGCTTTGTCCTTTCTTATACAAACTCTATTTAAGACTTCTTCTTTTCTCCAACAGTGCTTAAACAAACCAAAACAAACCTGGAATAGCCTGTCTCCATCCATACCTTCCCTTTGGTTGTAACGTGTTGTATTCACTAAGGGTTTACAATGAGTTGGCATAGAGTGAAGTGCTTTCATTCGTTATCCTTTTCAGGATGGTTTTTACTATGATGACCTTTTCACCATGATGAAACTGACACCTAGAAAAGGTAAATCTAAAGATGGTTTAGTTAGTAACTGGTGCAACTAGGAATCCAAATCAGGTCTATTTAATGCTAACGTCTGTGTTCTCCAACTGCCAATTTTTTGCTCTCCTTACAAGGCAGCTAGACCTTTTGTGACATTTCCTCCTCTAGTATACCCTTGTAAAAATGCACATCTCAGACTATCATAGGTAAAAGATTTCATAGAGTTGAATGAACACCTAGTGTTGAAACTTAGAGAAAGCAACAAACTCTCTTTTGCCACAAACATGTTTGTGTTTTTACCCAATTTTACCTGATTAAAATGTAAGAGGATGATCCCCAATGTAAATATTTTATGGAACTCACCACACTGGAGAAGGGCTCTACTTCCTACCAGTTCTCTTCTCCCACAAGAAGACACATGGCAATTTTTACCTTATGCTCCGTGGCCAATGTTCTTCATTATCTGAGAGATACCTTCTATCATTCTGTTGTAGAAATTTATATAGATTATAGATATTGGTATAGATATATTTTCTCTTACTCTCCTGTGCATTTTTTATCTGATAGGTATATGCCAGAGACTCCAATAGCTATGATTCTCTTCTGGGTTATCTTGCATTTCAAAGTTTCAAAGCTGTTGAAGATTTGAGGTCAGCATATTAGTTTAGAAAAAAAGGAGACCTGAGTTCTAGTTCCAGTTCTTTTTTTATTTTCTTTTTTTCTCCTAAGAATTTTTTTATTTTAGAGACAGAGAATATGAGCAAGGAGGAGAGGCAGAGGGAGAGGGAGAGAGTTCAAACAGGTTCCGCACTGAGCAAGAGCCACTGTGGAGCTTGATCTCATGACCATGAGATTATAACCTGAGCCAAAATCAAGAATTAGTTGCTTAACCGACTATACCACCCACACACTCCGTGGTTCTAGCTCCTTAATGAACTAGCTCTGTAACATGCAGTTGCCTCTTGGAGCACCCATTTCCTAAACTATGGAAATTACACAATCGATTGCTCAGGTCTTTTCCATCTTCAGAATACAATGATTCTAATGCATAACTGGTTGCCATACTCGTGCTGCTGAAAAGCAAGTCCTAGCCCTTTCTGTAGTTATTGCTATTGACTAGAAGCTGTTCACTTCTCTAGCCTTGTCCAGCTTGAAATGAGTTGCTGGTATCTAGCAAACCTGAGAAAGCGAGAAACAAGGCAAATTTTAACAGGTAGGGAATGATGTATGTAGATGATCCAGAGTCTGAATGGGTCTGGGAATAAGTGTCCTGGTGGTCAGGAAGGAGGGTAAAGACAATGTGAAAATTATAAATCTCCACATATAATAAGTCTGTCCCAGACTGATTCCAAAGCTTTCTCTTGGTTGACAAAACCACAGTGCTGCCTTGAGTAGCCAGATTGGCAAAAACTCAGACGTGTTTGAGATATAAAGTAAACTCATCCGTGGAAAATGAAAGACAAATTCAATTTAGTTGAATGACAAGACTCCCTTTTAATGAAGAGAGAGAAAAGCGGAGATCCATGGGTTTCTCAGTCATTATCCCAAGGGGGTGGATATTCATTATGAGTCTGGGCAGAATTTCTATCTTTAGGCTTTGGAAAAAAAAGTACAATGTAAATGAAAGATGAGCTTCCTTTCTGTCATGGAGATATATGCTACAATCAGCAGATGTTGATAGGGCAGTTTAAAAGAAGTTGTAATTGACTTGAGCCCAAGGCACACACAACGTCATTCCACCTTCCACATCTACCATATAATTATTTGATACATTGCAGGCTTGGTGAACAATCTCAGGGGCCATAAACAAGTACTGAGCTCAGTCTCACTCACAGCAGAGCTCAGAAACAAGGTTTAATCTCCTCCACGTAAAAAAATGTTTGGCGTGCTTTCTCGGTGCCTATGAAGACATAATTCAGCAGTCTGCGAATTCATGAAACTCAGGCTGGCAGCAGATGCTCAAGCAATTCACAAATAGTACCACAAATCTTTCATTACGTTTCAGCCTTTGCATTAAGGCAGGATCTTGTTATTTTGTGATGGTTTTAGAAGGCGATTATCATTTCCAAATTAAACTTTAAGGAGCACACTGGTGGATCGTTTAGCTTAGTTCACATTCAGGGAAACGAAGGGATTTACTATTTCACAAACACTGGAAACAAACAAAATGCTCTGGTAAAAATAGCAAATTACAGACTATTAATAGGTGAGCGATTTCATCAAGTTGAATGGACCGCCTCAATGTTGATGCCTGGTGAGAGCAACACATTTCTCTTGCTCCATTTTATGGAAATACTCTGGTAAATAGGCATTTAGAAATACGTGTTTGCATATGCTAACTATAAGCATTGTATCTTTTACTCAAAAACAGTTTGAAGTTTACAACGTAGGAAATGACATTTAAATGAATATTATAGAGACAAAGAAAGGCAGAAGATGAGTACAAAGGGAAAAAGGAAAACCCAAGATGTCAACCTAGGGGTTAAGGGAGTTCGTGTGCCCAACTTCACAGAACTTTCTGGCATCTGGGCAGTGTTTACCTACTGTCTACTCTAGCCTGTGCTCTGTGTTAGCTGCGTGCTACCGGGTTTCAGTGTGGGGAGCAGTTAGAATGATGTTAACTGTCATTTGTACCAAGCCTTCCCTTTTTGCCTATGTGTAAACAACTGGCCATTTTCTCTTTGCATGAACACTTCCACTACAAACAGGATTGTGATAAACCATGTCTTGCATGAAACACTAAATACACATTATTTTATAAAGAGGATTTAGTTAATATTTTCAATAGATAACAGGTGACATAATACATGAGATGGCACGACATTCTAAAGACATAAAGCAGTATGCAGTGAAAGGTTTCCCTTCCTCTTGTGCCTTCTAGAAACCCAGCTATTTCCCCAAGCACCAGTCTTCTTGTTTTTGTTGTTTTTAGTAGACTTCCAAGGATACTTTTGAGTAGACTTCCTTCTCCCCTTCATTCTTCACAGGCATTTCCCCCCAGTAAACCACTTTGACTATCTAATTCCGTAATGTGATCTGCTTTTGTGGAGGAATCAAAATGACATCAACGTGAACTTACCTCCAAAAAGGAGAGGAAAGAGAGGGAGAATGGGGCAAAAATAAATTGAAGAAATAATGCCTGAAATTTTCCAAGATTTGCTGAAGAACAAAGTTACATGAATCGCATCCTAAATGTGGCAGAATTAGTACAAAGAAAATCACATCTAGACACATTTTATTCCAAATTCTGAAGTGCAGAAATAAAGAGAAAATCAATGTGAAAAGCAACCAGAGAAAACCACACATTCCATATAAGGAAACAATGGTACAAAATGGTAAGAATTATTGTTCCTATAGCAATAATGGGAGTAGAAGTCAGTGGGAAGACATCTCTTAAACGCTAAAAGGAAAAAAATAAAACTGTCAATTTAGAATAATATATGCAGCAAAAAATGTCCTTCATGAATTAAGGCATAATAGAGACATTTTTTAGGTAGAATTTATTGCCTGCTTTATAAAGAATGCTAAAGGAAGTTCTTTCAGCTAGAAATGATAGCACATATCTTCAGGAAGGAGTGAAAAGCACCAGAAATGATAAATATATGCATACATATTTTTAAAACTATTTTTCTCTTAATTTTTTTAAAATCCAGGGAGCCTGGGTGGGTCAGTCATTAAGTGTCTGCCTTCATCTCAGGTCATGATCCCAGAGTCCCGGATGGAACCCCACATCAGGCTCTCTGCTCAGTGGGGAGTCTGCTTCTCCCTCTCCCAGTCCCCCTATTTTGTTTCCTCTGTCGCTGTTTCTCTGTGTCAAATAAATAAATAAAACCTTTTAAAAATTATTTAAAATCCAATGGCTCTTTAAAAGAAAAAAATTTGGATTGTTTTTGGAATATTTAACATATATAAATGTAATATATCTGACAACTACATATAGCATAAAGGATCAGGATATATATGGAACTGTATATGCATAGGATACATACATTTCATTTGACATGTTGTGATAGTAACTGTAAATGGATTGCAAAAATTTAGGAAAAATATAATTCCTCAATTAACCACTAAAATAATGTACAAAATCTAATAAACACATTTAAACAGAAGTCTAAGATTCAGTTAAACCAAAAGAAGACAGAAGACAGAGAACAAAAAGGAGGTTCAGATAAGACAAACAGAAAAAATAGCAAAATAGCAAAAACACCTTTATCCAATTATTTCAACAATAACATTAAATGCAAATGAACTAAACACTTCAGTTAGAAAACAGAGATTGTCAAACTGAATTTTTTTTAAAACATGCAGCAACTATATGTGGTCCATAAGAAGCATGCTTTATCAAGAAACAGACTGTAAATCGGCAAAAAAGATATACCTGCAAATGCTAATAATAGGAATCTGGAATGTCTTTATTAATTCTGGATAAAGTAGACTTACTGCCTTTACTTTTTTTCAAAGAAAATGGGATATTTTATACTGAAAATGGTAAGTCATCAGTAATCTATGATCATCATGAATGCATATGTGTCTAACAGTAGAGTTTCAACATTTGTGAAGTAAATATTAAGAGAATGAAAATAAAATCAAATTTTTGTGTTTTTATGTACAAATATATCATTATAGTTGGAGATTTTAATGCCTCTCTCTCGTAATTGTAATTGGTAGAAAAGCTAGACAAAACATCAGTAAGAGCATAAACAATCTTAACAATCCTATTAATCAAAAACAATCCAGCTGATATTTTTCTAACAGAATACCCAAAGCATTCATTTCAAAGACACATAGTACATTCATCAAGATGGACCATATCCAGAGTTATAAAAGAAGTCTCCGTAAAATTTGAAAGATGGACAGATTACAGAGTAAAAACCAGTTAACAGTGAGATCTATAAAGCCTCAGTATTTGAAATTATGTGGCACACATCTATAAAGACCATGTGTTGAGGAAGATATTTCATGAGAAAATAAAATATTTTGAATTGAATGATAACAAAAACACAATATAAGAAGGGATTTATAGATGTAGTTAGAGGGAAATTTAGAGTTTGAAATGTTTACTTTAGAAAATGAGAAAAGCCTAAATTACTAATGTAAAGTTATACTCAAGAAGCTAAAAAAAGGAGAGCAAAGTAAGCTCAGAATAGAAGGAAAAAAATTAAAAAGAATAACAAAAATCAATGAAATAGAAGAGTGAGGATGATATATATATAATATGAATTGTATATAATATATATACATTACAGATATATAAATATAGAAAGTACCCAGCCATTTTACTGATTTTTAAAACTTACTTGCAATAGTTTTCTTTTTTTAAAGATTTTATTTATTTATTTGAGAGAGAGACAGTGAGAGAGAGCATGAGCGAGGAGAAGGTCAGAGAGCGAAGCAGACTCCCCATGGAGCTGGGAGCCTGATGTGGGACTCGATCCCTGGACTCCGGGATCATGACCTGAGCCGGAGGCAGTCATCCAACCAACTGAGCCACCCAGGCGTCCCACAATGGTTTTCTAATTGAGTTTTCTGAGTAAATGATCATATCATCTGTAAACAATGATACCTGTATCCTCATCTTTTCCAATTTTTATACCTCCTTTCTTTTTCCATTGATAGCCATCATCCTAGTGTTTAGGAAGAAATTTTCCACTGTTTCTGATTTAGTATAATTCAGGCTGTTTGATAAAGACATATTAAAGCCTTAACCTTCTATTGCTATGTTTAAAAAGTTTTTTCTCACAAATAATGGAAGTTGAAATTTTAGCTTTTGAACTATTAATACAGTGAATTATGCTAATATATTCTTAATACTAAGTTACACATTAATAGAATAAAGAAGACCAGTAAATTATTTTATATTATTATACTCTTAATGTGCTTCTAACCTCATTGACTAATATTCTGTTGAGAATTTTTGCAGACCTTCTTGAGAAAGAGCTAATATTATTGTTATGGTTCATTGTGTTTTGTTGTCAATGTTTTATTACTTGTATAAAAATAATTTGAAAGATTTTTTGCTCTATATTCTACAGGAGGGGTTGACAAACCACTGCCAATTGACTAACTTTATAAAGTTTTATTGGAACACAACCAACAACACTCATTCATTCATATATTGTCTCTGGCTATTTTCATTCTGTGGACAGAGGTGTGTAGATGCCACAGAGAATGGATATCACCCACAAAGCAAAGACACTTACTCTCTGGCCCTTTACAGAAAAATTCTATAGACCACTGCTCTCTAATAATTTAAGGAGCATTGTAATTACTGCTTAATTAAGGCTTGGTAGGATTCCACATGGAACAATCTCAGCTCATCATTACTTCCCCATATCTGCTTTTCTTTCTGCTTGTATTTCATGTCTGTATTGGTCAGCCTGAATGAATCTTGATTTCTTTATGTATATTTTTGCATCTGGATGCTCCTTTTATCTTTTCCTCCAGATAATTTTATTGTTTTTGTTTTCTAAGTATACTGAAATTCAGTTTTGAGTTTTTGACCTAAGAATTAAGTATTTTTTTTAAAGTTTAGACAGTTAAGATTTTTCCCCTAGTTTTTATATGAAGTTATAATTTTATGACTTTATGTGCCAACTTTTAAAAATAATTATGTTTATAATTCAGTATTGATTGAAGTGTTCTTTATGCCCTAAGATAGTTTGAATGTTCCAAGGGTTCTTGAAAAATACCTGTAGTCTCTAATTGTGAAATATAGTTCTTAAAATGCATATTAGCTTGATGTACATGATTAACTTGCATTTATAACTTCTATATCTTTGTTTATCTTTCTCCCTTGATCAGTCTTTCATTAAACAGAAGGGATAACTAAAACTTCCCTTTACTCTGTATTTTTTATCCTCTTTGTTTCTGAAGATTGATTACAAAATCAGGTTTGGACTGTGTGGGTCCACTTACACATGGATTTTTTTTTTTTTTTGGTAAAAACAGCACTGTAAATGTATTTTCTTTTCCTTATGATTTTTTTCATGGCTTCTGATCAACTGTAGGATGTTGGTAGCTAAGTTTTTGAGTCAAAAGTTGTATGTGAATTTTTGACTGTGTGGGGAATCAGCACCCCAATCCTCATGTTGTTCAATTGTCAACTGTATATGTTATTTGGTTGCTAGATAATCATGACTATTAGATGTATTTATGGAATGTAACTTTTATGGCTCTGAAATATTCTTTAATTCATTAATTCCCTTTATTTTTAAAAAATTTTTTGCATTTTATTATTATTATTATTAACATATAATGTATTATTAGCCCCAGGGGTACAGGTCTGTGAGTCGCCAGGTTTACTCACTTCACAGCACTCACCATAGCACATACCCTCCCCAATGTCATTATCCAACCACCCTCTCCCTACCACCCACCCCAACAACCCTCAGTTTGTTTTGTGAGATTAAGAGTCTCTTAAAACCAAACAAACCAAACATTGTTTGGTTATGATAATTATTACTCTTGTTTTCTTTAGCCTTGCATTTCCAGGAATTATTTTGAAGACCTTTTTTCTTCAATATTTTTTTGTAATTTTGTTTTGTTTTGTAATTTGTATGCTTGTTGTGCATAATATAGTATTGAATATAACACTGATTTCTTTTTGTAGATAAAATAGTTTAATTTTATGATTCAATCAGATGTTTTATTTACTTAGATATGTGAGATATGAGTTTAACCATCTTACATCTATATTACCAACTTATTTTTTCATAGAAATACATTTTATTCTATGTGTTCCATTTCAATTGCATTTTTAGTTCTTATATCACTCTATGTGGTGTGTGTGGTCTGTGATTTGGTTCATGTAATGTATTTCTTTTTTTCTTTTTTTTACATGTATTTCTTCTGATAATTTGGAGAGTTTTTGTTTTTGTAATAATTTTCATAATTAAAATAAAAGTAACCTATTATAATCAGTCATAAGAATAACTATTTCTTTTTATTGTTAAACCACTTTTACTATTCTTAATAATTTATCTTTACTATGTATATATAAGCATTCTGCATAATTATAATCAATATATTACTTTGCCTTAAAAATACCATTTCTATTTCATTTATTCTCTTTAATGTTATTTCATGTTGTTTTATTTTATATAATCATTAGAATAATTATATATCTGATTCTTCTCCATTTTTCCTCAGCTGATTGAGTCTAGTAAATTATATTCTTTATCTTAGTGATTTCCTTTATATCTTTAACCAGAATCATAATGATATTAGTTTATTTATCAATTTAAAATAATTTCTTTCCTCTATAGTTAAGATGAGGATATCAGCAACTTCTCTCACTGTCTTCTCTAAGTCTTTTTAAATATGTTATTTTTACATTATCTAAGCAGAAGAAAACTGTGTTCTATACTGTTACATAAGCTCAAAGCTCTGAGTGTGTATATATACATACATACATATGTACATACATACAAGCCTACTTATATATACAGACAGAACTTAAGTGACATAATTGACAATAATAACAAATAATAATAAGTTACATTTCCTACCTCACAGAAATTTTATGAGGCTGTCGAACACTGCCCAGTACTTAGTAAATAATAAATATTACCTTTTCATTATTATTTTATCATTAATCATAGTACTTACATTTATTTTACTTTTGTCTTGTTCAGGAGTTAAGTGGTTTTAATAACATTTCTGTTTATCATTTAGGTGGTTGAAGGTGGTCCCTCCGTTTCTTTATGAGAGACTCAAAAACCGTATTTCTTGTTTATGTCTGAACCATAGTGCAGGTGTACCTTGTTTTATTGTGCTTTGCTTTATTGTGCTTCTTACAAATGGAAGGTTTGTGGCAACCCTGTGTCCAGCAAATCTATCTGTACCATTTTTCCAACAGCACTTGCTGTTGCCTTTATGGCTTTGTTTCACATTTTGGTAATTCTTAAAATACTTCAAACTTTTCCGTTATTATTATATTTGAACTGCTGATGTCTCATGATAAAACTTTAGCAGATTAATTGTTGCTGAAGTAGTTTCTTGAGATAGAATCTTCTCCTGGTGAAGACATTGTGAAGTCTGTTGAAAGGATGACAAAGCATTGAGAATATGACAGAAACATAGTGGAGAAAGCAGTGGCGGGGTTGGAGAGGGCTGACTCCAATTTTGAAAGAAGATCCATGAGTGAAATGCTAACAAACAGTGTCACATGCTTCCTTTCTTTCATGAAAGGAAGAGTCCATTGATGAGGCAAACTGTATTGTCTTATTTGAAGAAATGGCCAGTGTCACTCTACCCTTTGACAACCACCATGCTCATCATCATCAGCCATCAACACCTGGACAAGACCCTCCACCAGCAGAAAGGGCTTGTAGATAGCTCAGAGGATGGTTAATATTTTATAGCAATAAAGTATTTCTTAATTAAGGTGTGTACTGGGTTTTTTTAAACACAATGCTATTGCATTATTAATAGACTCCAGTATAGTGTAAATACAACTTATATGTGCACTGAAAAACCAAAAACAAAACCAAAAACCAAAAACAAACCAAAAAACCAAAAAACCAAAAAAAACCAAAAAACAAAATTTGACTCATTTTGTTGTGATATTCACTTTATTGTTGTGGTCTGGAATGGAAACCATTATATCTCTGAGGTAGGCCTGTGGTTTGTTGCTTTTATGCTTGAATGATGGGTTGAGCAGGTATAGAGTTCTTTGAAGACTTTGCGAATGCTGATCACTGCCTTGTCTGATTTCATATTGCTGTGGAGAAGTTTCAAGTTAGAGTGATATTTTTCTTCTTAGTGGTGGCAGTTTGATCACTTAGCATTGATGAACCCCAAAATGTGTTCTACATATTTGAATTCTTATAGATGCAGATTTATTTTGGTAATTTCTACAATTTTTTGGAATATTACCCTTAGATATCTTTTAAAAATATTTTATGATTATAGTTGTCTTCATTAAGGACACCAAACTGCCGTTTGTGAGCATATTTTTACATTATTTTGATAAATATCATTTTTCTCTTTTATTTTTGACTTTGTCCGCTCCCATTCCATTTTGATGGTTGCTTTTCAGAATCCATGTCACCAAGTTCTTTGCCAGGTGTTCAGTGGTGTTTATTTTCCTCTGCTGCTTCTGCTGAACTTTGTTTCCTAGATGTCTCTCTGTGTCTTCTGTGTCCTCTTGAAACTCTGACTTTAGGGCACCATTTCGTTCACGAAATTCACTTATTTTAGGTTTGATAGCTCGCAGTGATATAATTGTCATGATTTTAAGTCTTGCCATTCTCATGTAATATAGAATTTACTAGTTATTTCCTATTGCTTTTCCTTTGAGTAAAGAGCCTGGATATCTTTTGAGGTGGGTCATTTTTGATGACTGCACATATTTGAATTAGTTAAATTCCTCCAGGACCTACTGTTTTCAGGAGGTTCATGGAAATAAGGGCTAGAGCCATGATTTTGGCTGGCAGAAATTCTCTGTGACACATGGCAGAAATTCTGTGACACGCTCATTGTAGGTGAGCGTGAACTTGCCCAACCACAAAGGTGGCAGCAACAGGGGTGTTGATAAAGCCGAGCATGTCTCCCATTGCGTTCCCACTGCCAACTGCTCAAGCAGGCTGTATCTGGGTGATGTCTCTCACTCTTCTTTCATCCTCTGTATCAGTCTGGGTTCAGAAAACCTCCACCCACGCCTGCTCTCCTACCGTCATTCTTCTAAGCAGACAGTGGTTGCTTTTGCTCTGTAAGCTTTCTCCTGATCTGCATTTGATTTGATTCCCCCTTGGCCTCTTTCAGAAACCCGCTGTGACCTTCACCTCATCTGGCTGTCCCTTCCTCATATCTTGGTCTCTGGTATGACGGATATCTCTTCATTTCTTCAGATGTGAATCTATGTGCTGCTTTTTGTTCTCCTGGATGTCTGGCCAAAACTGCCTTTACCACCATGGTCAAATCACAAGAGGAATATTTTTGTTGTTACTAATTAGTAATTCTGGCAACCGATTTTGATATTGGCGAATGACCCTGTGAGAGCAATATTTCTTTTTCCCTGTCACTGTGAGCAGCCGAGCCTCATCAGCTCCCCTTTTCTCAGTCATATAATACATTAAATAAAAGGATTGCCTTATTAATCATTAAATAGTCAGCTCTTGTTCCATATTCTGCTCCTTTCCTGTCATAGGACCTCTGCCAGGGGAGAAACCACTTCCCCTTGTCCTTTTCCCCCACTCACCCAGCTATTTATATCCTGCATGCAATATTTATAAGATAAAATGTCAGTGGGTTTTGATCTAACTCACCCTGTAAAGAATGTCACCAAAGACTAGATAAATTCCTTCCCAGGCCCCACAATGCCTGGCTGTGTCAGTCTTGTCTGAGATACACTTTTCCCCCTCCTCTTTTTTCCAAAGCTTCCCTATCTTTCAAAGCTCAGAAAAAATCCTATCTTTTTTTTTTTTTTTTTAAGATTTTATTTATTTCTTTGACAGACAGCGATCCCAAGTAGGCAGAGAGGCAGACAGAGAGAGAGGAAGGGACGCAGACTCCTCACTGAGCAGAGAGGCCGATGCGGGGCTTGATCGCAGGATCCTGAGATCATGACCTGAACCGAAGGCAGAAGCTTTAACTCACTGAGCCACCCAGGTGCCCCCCAAATCCTATCTTTTTATAAAGACTTCTCTGACTACCAAGCACAAGTGAAGTCTCTCTTCTCTGAATTCCTTCTTTCCTTCTTTCTTCCGTGGTGTGCTGTGGGGGATAAACAAACACATCTGAAAACAGACTGCACATGTTGAAGCCTGTTCTGCAAGTCACCGACTGGGTGGTGTCGGTGACTTTTCTCAGTGTCCTAACCTACAGTACCCATGACACATGCCTTAGTATTTTTTTCTATGGCTGCTAATTAAAAAAATTTCCCTCATAGGGATTTTCTGTTGATTTAATTAAATTAACAAATGATCTTGTTCTGTTATGTAAGAGCTAATTATTATTTACAAATGTATATTTTTTTACAATGATGCTTTCAGCCCATTACATACCAAACACTATACTAGGTGCTTCAACCAGTGCTTTTTCTGGGGGTGAAGTGAGGTTCCAAAAAAAATTTTTTTTTCAATTTCATGACGTATCTTTTTATTTTATTACAACTTTCTTGTGGTGTAATGGAAATTGCACATAGAGAGTACAGCTTAATGAGTATTGGTGGATGTAGACTCCCACAGAACACCAGTGCACTGAAGATAGCAAATATTTCCATCACTCTCAAAATTTCCCTTGGGCCCTTTTGCAATTTATCCTTTCCTCCATTCCTGTCTCAGGTAATGACTGATCTGCTTTCTGTCCCTAAGAGTTCTTTGAATTTTCTAGAATTTACATAAATGGAACTATACCATTCACTTTTTTTTTTTTTTAAAGATTCCATTCATTTGACAGAGAGAGACCACAAGTAGGCAGAGAGGCAAGCAGAGAGAGAGAGAGGAGGAAGCAGGCTCCCCGCCCAGCAGAGAGCCCGATGTGGGACTCGATCCCAGGACCCTGAGACCATGACCCGAGCCGAAGGCAGAGGCTCAACCCACCGAGCCACCCAGGCGTCCCATACCATTCACTTTTGTGTTTGCTTTTTTTTTTTTTTTTTAAGATTTATTTACTTTTTGAGAGAGAGAGAGAAAATGCACACATGAGTAGAGGGAGGGAGAGAGGGACAGGGAGAAAGTAAATCTCAAGCAGACTTCCCACGGAGCATGGAGCCAGGCAGGGCTCCATCTCATGACCCTGAGATCATGACCTGAGCCAAAAACCAAAAGTTGAACACTAAACTGACTGAGCCCCCCAGGTGCCCCCGTTTTTGTGTTTGTTTGTTTTTTTTCCACTTAATATAACAAGTTTGAGACCCATCCGAATTGTTGCATTCATCAACAGTTTGTCCTTTTTATTACTTATTAATGTTCAATTGTTTGGTTATTCCTCAGTTTGTTTATTAAAAACTTCCCTGTTTTCCATCATTAGTCAAATCAAAGTTCAAGTAAATCATGATAAGATCTGAAAATGCAAGAGATCTGGCCTTGCTCATTCACAATTAGGGCCTCTGTCTTTCAGGTAGCAACTGTCTCTTATGAAAGTAACTGGTTTTTGAATAAATATTTGAATAAATGAATATTTGGATGTTTGAATATTGACATGTGAAATTATTCCTGACAAATGAGTAGACCTGGAATTTGCTTTAAAAAAAGATGAATTTCAGAATGATATGTTTACATATCCTGTCTCAAAAGATGACAATGACTTAAGCAATTTTGTGTATTTTTTCATTTGTCATCTTTCTGTGTTACATCAGGTTGCTTAGGTTCCACACAGAAGTATCTCAAACTGCCCAAATAAAGTATAACTTATTTGAAGTTCTTATTCATTATCTTTGTCCACTATAGCATTGAATGCACAGCCAGGAATGCTGTAGGCTACTGTTACCTGTTTACCGAAAGGCTGAATGGTTATATTCAGGGCTATTAAAATTCATCCAGTCAACACATAGTTATTGATAAAGCCCTCTATTGGCAGGTACTGTTTTAGGGAACATTGAAACACCACTGACCAACAAAGTGCCCTTAGGAGTTTCAGTTTTAGTCATGGGGGGTGGGGTAGTAGACAGTAAACAAAATAAATGAGTTAAACATCTCATATACCACATGGCAACACATGTGTTGGAGAATATAAAGTAGGAAAGTATGGTGATGAGGCTTAAGCTGCGTAGAAATTGGTAGAAGAGCACTTCAGACAGAAAGAAGCCTGCGTACAGCCGTTGGGGTGGGAGAGACTCTGGCAGGGAGGTCAGTGTGACTGAAGTGACATGAGGGGCAAGGTGGTAGGAGCTCAGGTCAGAAAATGGGGTCAGGTCTTCTTGGTCAGGGGATATGTATTGGGCTTCATTCTGAGTGAACTGGGAAGCTATTGGAAGATGATTAATGAGTGATATGCTTGATCTTTGACTATAGTGTCAAGGGAGGGAAATGGAGCCTCAGGGAGATTTGTTAGGAGTCTAGTGTAAAGGTGCAAGGGAGATATTCATAGATTCGACTGAGGTGGCATTCGGGGAGAGGCGAGCAGTATACAAGCAATCAGGCAGCATTTAGATTATGTTATCAAGAAAGCTCTAGACATTGGCATGGTGATGTGGAGTGGCCAGTTGGAGATACAAGTATGCAGTTCCCTCCAGAGTCAGCATGTAAAGATGGTATATAGGCCTGGAGAAAAGTTATGTAGTTAGGGAAGACATCCAAGGCTTGAACCCTGAAGGACTCCGACAATAAGAGGTCAGGCAAATGAAGAGAAATCAGCCAAGGAGACCAAGGAAGAAGAGCAGTCAGTGAGTTAGGAAGAATGTCAGAGAGTGTGGAGTCTTGGGAAGTAAAAGTATGTAAAAAGGATCAACATGAGATCGAAGCTGGGGTTTTTAAGGATGACTGAAAGATAATGGTATGGCTGTCAGTACAGCCAGACATAAAAAAATAATTCTGGTAGCTCTTGAGACTGTGAGGACTTGATTTTTAATGGCAGATAGCTACTACTAGAACTGGGTTAGTGAAATCAAGAATGAGTCTTACCTGCTTCTACAGTGCCAGGGGAGCTGGTAATAGTTGCTGAGGCACCCATACATTTGGATTGTAAAATATACTGTAAATAAAAATCAAGGGGGTGCTTCAACTTATAAGTAATAGGCACAGGCTCTGAGTGCGTAGGTAACCTGGTGAAAGGGAGAAGTACTGCATTAGTCCCCAGGTTCAACTCTTGCCCATGTGGTCTTGGACTTCAGGGTATCTCCTTTGTCTAGTCAGTTAATATAAGCTACAGAACCAAAACCAGCAGGAACGGAAGACTCAGAACTAAGTTTTCTGAGGACCGAAAAAATACTTCCAAACCTTTTATTGAGTGTTACTGGGATGTTTGGTAGTTTAAGGATCTTGTGTCTGCTGTAAGAGATTATTTTTAGAATCATAATTAATTTAACTGCGGTTTCTTTTTTTTTTATTTTATCTTTTTGGGCTTTGGAAGATGAATTTGAAGAATATAAGAAATTCTTCATTTCTTGGTTTTAATATCATACATTCTATAAAAGAGCTTTGGGGGCAGAAATGAAAAAATCATCTAATTCTGTATGTTTGAAAGTTTACAACTTAAACCACACAGAATCTGAACTTCATTGTGTAAGATATTTCATTGTTTTAATAAAACAACTTTCCCCATTTTAATAAAATTTTCAAAAAGTTTACACACATCAGTTATGATATGCTACTACATTAATAGTTAGATACAGTCCCTGTTTTTAATTCCTTCTTTAAATTTAAATTGTAAAAGTTCCTAATGTACATTAACATTCACAGTAAACAGAAGTAATTCTAAACTTAGAGTTATATTGCTTTTCAGTGTATCTTCCAAAATTCATTACTTAAAATGGAAAAAAAAAAAAAAAAGTAAGGAAAGAATTTAAAGAATTCCCAGAAATTGCAACATGGTCTACAGAATACTTCTATGCTGATGAATGGCTCCTTGAGGAAAATCAGCTCTTTTATTAATATAACATCTGGCTTGCATCTTGCATAAATAAAAACACAAGAGCAGGATAGAAGTAACGGAAGAGGAAAGAGGGAGGAAGGAATGTGGGTTTTCGAGCATAATAATCTCTAACAGCCAAGAAATTTAATTAGAAGAAATGTTGTCTAATGAGACTCTACTCAAGAAAGTTCCACAGGAGAAGGCAAAGCCACCTGGGACAACAGCAAAAATAGCAAACCAGTTAAGGAATTTAAAAACAAACAAACAAAAAACAAACAAACAAAACCCCAAATTTCAAACAGCATGCATTGACACTGACTTCAGAACTCCCTTCAGTCAAAATGGCAACTAGCAATGGCTTCTCTGGGGACGATGTCTGACTTTGACCATGGAAATTCCATGGCTTGGTTAATATGTTTAAGAAGCACTCCGCTGTTCTCATCTGCATGATCAGATTTCTGTCTTTCCCTTTGTGTGCTGTCAGTCTGGAAGAAGGGAACATGTCTAATGAAAGATATAAACAGAAGCTAATTCTCCTGCTTTTGTATGGATGGTTGGAATTGTTCCTCCTCAATAGGAAACACTACAGTTCTGGTGATTTTGTTAGATGTCAACTTAATATTACAGTTGAATGTCACTGATTTTCCAGTTAAATCTTGTTTGCTTTTTTCAGGTTTGGAAACTGGAACAATGAAGTGAAATTGAAGAACGCTGAGTAGGATTAAATAGTAAAAAGACAAAACAAAAAACAAATGGTAAAATAGGAAAAACAATAAAAACTAGACTGAGGGTTTTCCGTGATGTTTTTGTTGTTGTTGTTGTTTTAGGAATCAGTTAGCTACTATGAGTTTGACACAGTATGCTTGGTATTATCTTTTTCCTATCTTGGCTCCACATTATCAGGAAATAAAGGGCAGCCAAAGGCTGATTTCTGTGCTTCTTCGTGAATTTCCAAGATTCTGGAGACATAAACTGGTCACTTAGTAGAGTCACACGAATTAGTCTACGTAACAAAATAAATTTTTAAAAATCAGAAAAGTCAGGTTCTATGAAGAACAGACACACAAAACCCTGAAAAAATGCAGTCCATGATATATTTATTTTTCTTGGTTTCCTAAATTCAGATTCTTCAGTATTTATACCGATAAAATTTGTTTCTCTGGCCTTCTCCCACTGATCATCTTTATTAATGACTTGATATATAAAATCAAGTAGCATTTTCAATAATATTTTGGCAATAAAATTACATTCTCCAATTATGTGTATCAACTAGGTTAATATGCCTTTGAAGATCCATAACTTTTGACCCATCATTTCTATATCTAAGAATTATCTTCATTGAATAACTGTGGAAACTTGTGTAGAAGAGTTTATTTCAGAATTTTTTTCCCTTTATTTTAAGATTTTATTTATTTGAGAGAGAGATAATGAGAGAGAGAGAGCTTAAGAAGGGGGAGGGTCAGAGAGAGAAGCAGAATCCCTGCTAAGCAGGGAGTCCGATGCAGGACTCGATCCTGGGACTCCAGGATTATGACTTGAGCTGAAGGCAGTCGCTTAACCAACTGAGCCACCCAGGCGTCCCTATTTCAGAATTTTTGTAACAGTGAAGATTGAAAGCAAACCAAATAGTTTCTTAAGAAGGAATGGGTTGTCTATATGGTAGCATAATCATAACACTGAGTATTATTTAGCCATTACAAAGAGGATGCAGAGAATCAAGTTAACTCTAGTCTTTGATTGTCTTCTTTTTATTGTGAATCAGTCCTTCCCCAAGGTATCATGCACTCTACTGTGTGATATGATGTGAACTGGGATCAGATGTTTATAGGATGTAGGCTGCTGAAGTAGAAATTCGAATAATGCATTCCTATATCTTCATCAAGGTACTCCTAAATTGATCATGTCCCAACTTAGAGGTAAACACAGGTCATGCCCCACCCTAGAGGTAAACACAGATGATCTACCCAAACCCAGATTCTCATTTCTATGACCTCGTTAGCCTCAATACCTTTCCTTTCACCATCCTTTGGCTCTGTGTTAATACTGTTGTGTCCTAGATATTACTGCCATCACTCATTCTCCATGTCACAAGGTTCCTTTCTACTTCTTTCTATTTACCTAACTCATTCTACTATCCCTAATTCAGAAATTTTCAGACATCACTGAACATAGTCCCTCACAACTTCATTTACCTTCTTTCTCAAGACAGTAGAAAAGAACAACAGAACAAAACAAATTAAAACAACTCCACTGTGAACTATCCTAACCTAGTCTTTCTCGCTTTAATCTGGAAAGGGATCATCAGTTGGTCATCCAGCTTGAGATCTGGAGAGGTCTGACTGTCTTTTTCATCTAGTTTGAGATTTTTCTCTTCATGTTTTTTCTTTGAACAAAAAAATTCCTATTGAATGGCTTTTCTATGAAATGAAGTATCTTTTTTTCTGGAATCTCTATAAAATGAGATTTTTTTTGAATATTATGTATTTGAGTTATCTAATATATCACATCTTTAAACATATTTAAATAGGTAAATATGAATATTTCTAAAACACATTACCCTGAATACAATCTGAAACACACACACACACACACACACACATAAACACAACAAAGTAAATAAGTAAATATGCTAGTATCTTTAGAAGATTTTCAGTATAAGAGAAAAGAAACATATTAAAACATATTAAAAGAGCAAAGAAATAAAGTAAAAACCAGTTCATCCTAAATGTGAATTGTACATAACAGTATGAATTTATGTAGTCTCATGATTTTTTTCTTTATCTCTGTTTACTAAAAAAAAGCATAGAAGCAATGATCAATCTGTAGCAATGAACACCCTGTAGAACCTGGGTTATGATCTCTAAGCATCTCTCTCTCAAGAGGAAATATGAGCACCTTGGAGAATAACTGATTTCAGGTCTAAGACATGAAATGGACAAAATGAGCCAGGAGTATTCCTTCATACCAGATGAAAGAGATACGGCTAAAGATTCTGGGTTGTGTCAGGAGTCATTGGGAGCCAACCCTGAAAGAGTTCCCCCTGGCAAAATACAGGAATATTTGGTCATCATAAATAAAGACAAGATGTTAAAACTTCTCATTATAGGGGGAGAAATGTACTATACATGGAAATAGATATTAACTAGATGTACTGATCATTTTGCAATATTTACAAATATCGAATCAGTGTGTTCTATAAATGATGCTGATACAGCATATATGTCATTATACTTCAATAAAAATAAGTAGGTAAGTAAATAAATACAACATTAAGAGTTTGGAATACAATACCTATGTTAAAATGTGCATGAGTCTATAAAAACATGAAAAAAAAAACTTCCTATACAACCTTTAGAGACAGTGTATAATCACACTCTGTTAAACTGAAAAATAAATGGAAGGAATCAAGCATTTATCCTCTTTTCTATCCTCAGGGTAATTAGTAAAAGGAACAGTCTTGGCTATAAGAATTGTTCTATCTGATAATTGCAGAAAAATGGAATTAGGATATAACCATTTTGCTCCCCCTAATGCAATAATGGATGTCTATAGATAATGACCGTGAGTGGCTGCCCAAATCATTAGGTAAAAAGTGGATGGAAATCTTTATAATGGATGAATCAAGCTGATAATACCTGAACCCACTGATCGATCTCTTTTTTTCTTTAAAGATTTCATTTATTTATTTGATAGAGAGAGAGCACAAGTAGGCAGAACAGTAGGGAAAGGGAAAGGGAGAGGCAGGCTCCCAGCTGAGCAGGGAGCTCGATGCAGGACTCAATCCCAGGACCCTGGGATCATGACCTGAGCCAAAATCAAGACTCCAATGATTAACCCACTGAGCCACCCAGACACCCCCACTGATCAAAGTTAACATTTAAGAGAGGCTGGCGGGGGTGGGGTGGTTTGAGGCGAGGACATGGTGGGTAAAAAAAACACCACGTGGATTCTAACACTAAAATCCAGAAATCCAGAATATAGTAATTCTATATGACATAAAAATATTTCTTAAAAATAGTAATGAGAGCAGGAAAAAAGAAAACTGATGATAACTGAAGGGACTTCTGAGATATATCAACCAAATGCCATATGTGGAAATTTTTGGATCCCAGTTGAAAAATGTGAACTGTATAAACATTTATGAGACAATACTTATGAGCTATTTGGGGAAAATTTGAACATTCACTGGGTACTTGAGGAAGTTATGGGTTTATTGGCAGTAATTTCAGGTGCAAAAAAAATGATACTGTATTTATGCTTAAAAAAAAGTGCTCATATCTTTTCATAGGTGGTTTCTTAAGTATTTACAGATGAAATGATACTGTGTCTCAAAATTGCTTCTAAATACTCTGGGGAGGTAGGGAAGTGGGTGGGAGTATAAATAAAACAGGACTGACAATATGTTGAAAGTTATTAAAATGGGATGATTGAAATCGATGTTTGAAATCCTCCCTTCCCCCAAAATCTGTTTATGACATCCTGGCAGACCCTAAAATTGTGACTTTCTATTTGACTCATGGGCCTCTGTACTGCAAAGCCTTTTAAGGGATTATTTGGATAGTGATTATGTTGATGGGTGGCTCCATTTCCCCTCCGTAATTTAAGACAGGGTTTAATGGCAGCTAAAATGTTATTGGCTATTTTAATTACATCCAGGAATCAGAATCTGTAATTAAAAGAAACCATTAGGATTAGCCACAGAAGTAGATTGATTTTTAGAAACAAGTTTGATTTTGACATCAACCAAATTGCCACATACTAGATTTTTAAAATGTATCCATTTTTGTGCATCCAATGCTTGATGTTTTAGATTAGGCTTTTAAAGTGAGTATTTTATTTTCATGGGTCGCTAATGAATAAATATGTGCAAGAGATTATTTTGAGCAGCGATCCAAATTTTGCAGAATAACTCTACTCATTTTTTCTTTCCCCTTAACATTTGGTCTTTTGCAAAGTAAAACAAGAGAAAGGGATTTAGTTTCAGTTCTGCAAGTTTACCCCTTCCTGTTGCTGCTGACCCCACCCAGCCCTGAAACTATTACCTTTCATGGACCAGAGGGGGAATGTTATTGTTCCATTTATTTTCTGCATTCACTACAAGTTATTGGACTTGCTCCTTAAGATGACACCTCTTAAAACAATGATGGGAAAAACCCCAAATGAGTCAGAGTGTACATACGCTTTCCTACTATGGTACATTATATATAATATGTTTTCTAAAAATTAATTTTTTAAAATTAATTTGCATTTTATCATAATGATATGTGTATATATATATCAACATGTCCCAAAGGTAACTAAAACAATATTGGCAAAACCCTATGGTTTTCCTCCCCATGCTTCCTGCAAATAAATTCCCTCCAGCCAAAGACCACCAGAAACACACCTATGGTTGAAGGAGGTGGCTTATTATTTCTTGCATGGAGAGAGACCACACACCATGGAGAACTGTGGTAAGTCTCTGTGAAAGGGGATTAGTAAAACCTATAGCATTTGAAATTGTTAGGTGATTTGAGGAAAAGTTTAAGGAAGTTGGGTCTTTGTTCTGGATTGGTTGCTGTTACAAGCAGGGGCAATTTTATAATTTCCTATCTTAATGAATTTTTTCTAGAAGGAGGGATGCCTACAGTTAGGCTAAAGCTGTAATTGTAAAGTAGCAGCCACCCATATTCTCCAGTCCTCATGTTCTGTCTATGTTTAAGATTGATTATGGAGGGGAGTCTTTTTTTTCTTTTTTTTGTCTTGATCCCCCATGGGCACCAGCAACTTATCTGACATTGATGTTATGGGAAGCTACATTCAATCAGAGAACACCACACCCACTAACTCCTGGATATCAGAAGCAATTCTTTTTCTCATTCCTCACTTCAAGACCCTCTCTTCTAGTTTTTTTTCCTGAAATTTACAAATACATGTATTTTAGATCATTTGCACATGTGAGTCTCATATTGCTTTCTTCTTATGTTAGATGAGGGTTTAGCTCTTTTCCACGGCCATCCCCCTGCTTCTCTAATAGAATTATATCTTAATTTTTAGTTAAATGAATATTCAGTGTTTCTTTTATGTCTTTGCAAATATTATTCACAGTTGAGCATTGTAGTGAATTATGGTGTTTTTCCTTCTTTCTGTTTCTCTTAAAATTTAAATTGTTGCTTTTGTTGTTGTTTTTGCTTTGTTTTGTTTTTCATTTAGTATGCTATCTCTATATCAACAACAATTCTTCCAACCTTCTAATAGTTTCATTCCATCTGGTCAATAATATCAATGAATCTTTCAGACTTTTCTTTTTTCATGAATCGCAGGATCTCCTGGAGAACCTGGACACTTCACTGTCCTCTCCAGGCTGTTTTTCCCCAGGTCTGTTGTACACTGCTGTCAGGTTACTTCTCTGAGCTGTGGTCCTTGGAATTTACTAATCTGGAGTTGGACCATCTGTTTTCTATATGTCATGCCTTTCCTTTCCTTGGTTCACTAACTTGTGGTAAAGCTCATTTTCCAGGAGTTCCATCAGGAAAGGTGGCATCCCTGCAGAGGACACAGAGCTGCCGTACTTGATTCCCGCCTCCCACTGCACCAGTGATGTCAATTTCAGAGTCATAGTTGTTTCCTCGAGAATTCCCTCTATGTGTACCTTGAGGGCACTCATTTCTTCACTCCTCTGTTCTCAATCTCCCATCATCTCTTTTATTGGTCTGTTCCATTCTTAAGTTAGAAACCAATAGCTCCTTTAGAAAGGGGGCATTGGAGGTAAATTTTTGAGAACTTGAATTAAGAAAATATCTTTTAATCTACCCTGGCAGGTGGTAGATAGCTCAAAGATAAAATATGAAATTGGGATTAATTTTTCTTTGACACTGTAAAAGCCTTGTTCTATTGTCTTATTCCTTCATTACTACTGAGAACGGTTTTTGAGTTCCTGATCCTTTGTACAACTTGATTTTTTGTTTTCTTCTCTAGAAGATCATAGAACTATCTGTCCCTGCCAATCTGAAATTTCACAACTGTGTTCTTTTATGTGGATAAATTTCATTTGATCATGCTGTCTCATTTCCATCTGGCATTATAAATGTTCTTAAATATTTAATTGGTATATTTGCCCTTTAATTTTTTGGGTTCTTTCTTTCTAGAACACCTATTTCTCAGATATTTGGTATCTTGGATTGCTCCTCTAGTTTTCTATCTGTTCTATGTCCACCTTTCCCCCCTTCCCTGCTTTGCTTTCTGGGAGAGTTTCTCAACATATTTTGTAGACTTTTTAAAATAGGGGGCTTAAAAAATTTCTTCTATCATGTTTTAATTTTTAAGAATCATTCATAGTTTTCTAGATGTCCTATTTTACAGCATCCTATTCTTGTTTCATGAATGTAATGTAATCTCTTCTCTTACTGCTCTGTATATGTTCATAAATACTTTTTACTATGTTTTCTTCACCATGGATAATGCCAGCTTCCTTCAGGTTTCTTTTGTGTTTTGTTTTCTCTTTATCCAGTGGCAATGGTTGTCTGCTTATGATTAAATAGCAAACTGAAAAGTTGACTCTGTGATAGCATTTATCTACTTTGGATTTCCCTGGAAGGGGATCCCAGTAAACCATCTGTGGGGATGGTCAGATTCCTACACGAAAGATAAGGGTTTGGCTGCCAAAGATACCAGAGCCCAGTGAAGATGAAGGGCCAAGGATTTCAGCATTAGATATTCATTATGGAATCCACTTCTTTATTCTTCTGTTTTTTTCCTTTCTGAAAACTGTGCTCTACACTGTACTTGGAACCCCCATCAAGGTCTCTCAGTTTTACTTTCTCTCCAAAACAAACTTCCAGGTTTTGTTGAAAGTGTAAAAAGGAAGATGTGTGAGTGTGTGTACTCATGGGGGATGAGGTAGGTTCTGACTAACTCTGAAGAGGTTCTCACTAATTCTCCTCATCTCAGTCCTCACTCTTCAACCCCAGTCCTAGGAGTCCTAGTGATTCTATTCATCTGCTTTTCAAGGAGTATTCTATCTCAGCTCACCATTATTCATTTCTTGGGTCTTTCAAATCAGATACCACATGCATGATGGTTTCCAAGCTTCCAGTTGTTGCCATTGTCTTTAATTTGTTCTCCCACCTTTGTACCTTAAGATTTAGGGCATTGTAATTGTAATGAGAATTTAGGGAGCAAAAATATTTGCATGGCCAGCATCAGTAATGGAACAAGCAGAAACAGGATACAATAAGAAAACACCATGTCATTTTTCTAATACTCTGCTTAAGATGTATAACCTGAATCTAATATCAGTGGAGTATCTAATAAAGTGAAATTGAACACTATTCTACAAAATAACTATCCTGTAATCTTGAAGAGTGCCAAGAACATGAAAATAAAGGTAAAACTGAGAAACTATTGTAAATATGTGGCAACTAAATGTAAAACTATTACTGGATCTGGACTGGATCCATTTGTTATAAGTGACTTTACCAGAATAAGTGGTCAAACTTGAATAGACTATCAGGATTATGTTTTACTCGTATTAATTTCCTGATTTTGATGGTCGTATTGTCATAATACAACAGAGTGTCCTAGTTTGTAGGAAATACATACATAAGTATTTGAAAATGATTGACATCAGGTCAGCAACTTTTTTCTTCATAATTCAGGGGAAAAAATCTTTGCATTATACTTCCATTTTTCTATAAGTTTGATATTGACTGATAACAGAAATAATAAAAGTAAGTATATATGTATATTTAACATATTATTTAATAGGGAAATCCAAGCTGAAGCTTTCATCATTATTGGATTTTGTGCACAATGATATCTCCAGTTGTTCTAGCTGTAATTTATGAGCAGGGTGTGTAATTGTCCAGCTTTCCTTGTCTTCTGTCTCTTGGAGCTAAATATTACTCTATTACATTTTTCTCTCTCTCTCTGGAGAAGCCTCCTCCTGCTAAGTTTCCTGGCTTCAAATTGCCATAAGAAGTGCTATCTTCAGAACAGTGACATCATGTCTTATATTACTTTGAGATCAGTTTCTTGGTGATGCCTTATTATAATCCTATCCTGTGTCTTTATCTCTTCCAGGGTCTGACATTTCACCTTTTTATGGTGAAAATCAATGTTGTATACATTAAGAAGAGAGAGCAAACAGATGCCTAACCTAAGAGAGAAGTTTATTTCAGGAGAAAAAAAAATGTTGCTGTTGATGTTGTTGTAGTTTTGGAGGACAAATTGTATTCTATACCTGGAGGTGCAGGTCTAAGTTGGCATGTGTGTGTTGACTTAGTTCTCAAAGACCCATGAGAATTGTTTCAATCTAAGTAATTTAAAAATAGATTAAGAATATAAAAAAAGGCCAAACGGACATGTAGCTGGCTGATCTCCAGGTTGTAAGGAATTAGGAAGAGAATATGTTTATGGGGTAAAAACTACGTGCTGATCATCATGGAGAATGTCAAACAACCTTGTAAATATTGTCATCTCCCTCTTAAAAGTGGGGAAACAAATTCAGAGAAGTAAAGTAGCTTACTTAAGGTCTTTTTTAGCTGGTGCAGGATAAGGGGGCGATTGAAACTTAGTTTTATGAGTCTCCAGTTTGTGTTAATTCCACTATACCTTGAAATTGTCCTGGATTGAAGGAAATGAAATTTTACTGTGCAGTATAAGTTCCACACAATACCTGGTAGTGGGATATGTTCCCCAACAGTGGAAACAAATCCCTTGTTATGTAGTTGAAGCCATGTCCTAAAAACTGGAGAGAAAACAGTAGAGTAAGCCACTTAAAAACAAAAGCATTCATTTAACTGAATAAATTAGTGAGTCTTCATTGACTATTCGGTACGGGTAAAAGGCAATATAATGAAGACTTTTCCCCCCTTCTTTTTAGTAAGATAAGTGGTCAAAATGCAGGAATACAAACATTAAAGGTAGATATATTTTAAACTTTATATTGATACTATATATTACTTGAATCTTAAAACACTGGATACCAAAAGGGGATGTAAGTTTCAGTATGAAAGGAATTTCTTGATAGGTAAATCAAAATTAAATCTCAAAGTCCTATTTAGGTTACAAAAATTTAAGCCTTTTTTAAATAACAAAAAACAAAAAACCTTGGCCCTCTTAAATAATATAATTTTTTGGATGGTGTTTTCTTACACCATTTGTAACTGAATTGAGGTATCCAAGTATCATCTCCTGACTACTTACAGAAGAATCTAGATAGATTTCCTTTCCTTCAAACTTTGAAAATAATTATAAAAAATAGATAAAATAAAATCTTTTAAAACAAGTTACGATTGTAGCAGAAATTATGAAACAGGACTGGTCACACATTAGATAACATATAATTTTATTTGCATGACTGAATTATAACTGTAGGACAGCTCTGACTTATACTGAACAAACACATTTCGTCCTTAGTTCATGTAAACAATGGTAGAAAGTATAAAGCCACACTCAATCCCTGTTGGCCTATAACTAGTATTTTCATTTCCAAGAGGACTATGCTCTTACGTTCTTGGCTCTGAAGCCAGCATAAATCATACTCCCTGTGATTAAAAGATGATTTTGGCTATTTCACCCAGCCTTGGGGCCACCCTGTCTGGGTAAAAGCTTATTCTCATTAACATGTTATCATCACCAACAGACTTTATCTTCTCAGGAGAAAAATAGGCATTAGTTTCCTTTCCTGGTCAAAGGATAATTATGGATTTCAGAGGGTTTTTTTTAATTTAAATGCTCTTGAACTTTTTATTAGAGAATTCCTATGGTTTGGGATTGAAATGAAGTAGGATAGTTTTTACTTTTGTTTAGTATACTATCTAGGTTATCTAGGGCTGCCATTACAAATACCATAGATTGAGTGGCTTGAACAACAGGAGTTTCGTTTCTCACAGTTCAGAAGACTCAAGGTTCAAGATCAAGGTATCTGCAGATTTAATTTCTTCTGAGGCTTTTCTCATTGCCTTTCAGATACCACTTTTTTGCTGTGTCTTGTCATGACTTTCCTTTCTGTGCATGCAGTTCTGATGTATTTTCCTCTCTATGTCCAAATTTTTTCTTACAAGACACCAGTCAGATTGGATTAAGACCCACCTGAAGAGCTCATTTTAATTTAACTGTATCTTTAAAACTTTCTTCCAAATACAGTTACATTTTGAGGTACCAGGGGTTATGAGGTAAACATATGCATTTTGGGGAACACTGAAAAGGAGATCTTGCATCACATACAAGACTGGTATTTAATCTAGAGGTGGATTGAAAGTAATCCATCTCCTCCTAGCTCAAACTCTGATAGAATTAAAGAAAGGAGCCCATCTATAGACAGTGCAGAGAAATCAGGAGTTGGGCTATAAGGCAAAGAGAGATGTGTATAATCTCATTTAAAACCAGATATAAACTAAAATGAATTAAAGTTGTGGCTCATGATGACATCTAGATGATCAGCCTTCACCCTTGCTGTCTGGCAGAGAAGAGTGTGAATTCTCATTGCAAAAAACAAAACAAAACAAAAATATATTATCTGATTTAGTCTCTACTCTTCCTTTATACAAAGTATATGAATAAATTAAAAAATTATAAGATTTACACATAATCAAGACAAAAGCCAATCAACTGGAGCAGGTTTGTGGATTATCTTGATTTTGGAATAAACAGATAATGACTTTAAAAATTATTATTATGAAGTAGTTAAAACACTTATAGGAAGGATGGATAACATGAATGCATAGAAAGATAATTTTGGCAGAGAAATAGAAACTTTAATATTAAAACAAAGTGGCAAGTCAATCACTGAAAATTAAAATCTATGAAAGGAAGAATTTATTAGAATTTAATATGATTCTGGACAGCAGAAAGGAAAAACAGAAACTTAGAGACAGGTCAATAGAAGTCAGAATAAGTATAGAAAGACAACAACTAGCCACATCTAAGCAAAACTCCTAAAAAATGAAGAAAATGAGAAAAATCATAAAATAATCTACAATAGGAAGTGACATCCTATCTAGATAAACTACAATAAGAATGTTAGCTGGCTTCTGACAGGAAACAATGGAAGTCAGAAAACAGTACATAGAAAAAAAATCGTTAGCCCATAATTCTTCATCCAGTGAAGGTAGGTAAAATAGAAACATTTTCACACTAAAACAAAACAAAACAAAACAATTTCTTGCCAGGAGATGTGCATTACAAGAAATGCTAAAGGAAGATAACTAGAATAAAAGTATATAGCATCATAAGAAAACCTAGATCTCCAGGAAGAAATGAAGAGCGCCAGAAATGGTGAATATGTTGGTAAATAGTTAAACTTTTAAAATAGACCACTGATGGTTTAAAGGTAAAATAATAAAGTGCTGTGGAGCTTTAAAAAGGTATAGAAATAAAATATAGGACAGTGCTGGCAGAAAGAATGAAGGGAGTCAAGGAAAAGATACTGTTCTGAAGGTCTTAAATAATACACAGGTGTTATAACTCGGGTAGAATGTGATAATGTAAGATGCATACTGCAATTTTTAGAAAACGCATTAAAATTAGCGCAACCAATAAAGCTAAGAAAACCAATAATACAAACAAATACATGACTAATCTTTATATCAAAGGGGTTGGAAGAAGAAAGAAACTGAGAATAAGTGTGAAAGATAATGAATAAATACACTGTAAGGTGAAGAACACATGGAATGTAAATGAACAAGCACTCCAATTAGAAGGCATAGATTTGGGGGGTGGATTTTAAAATACCCAGAAATATGCTCTTTATAACAGGAACATTTTATATGTAAAGACATTCACATTAAAGGTAAATTATGGAAAAAGATAAACCATGGAAGCACTAATCATAAGAAAGTCTTTTTAGTATTAGGCAAAATAGACTTTGAATAAGCAATACTGTCATAAAAAGTAACTTCCATAATGACAAAAGGGAAATACATTAAAAAAATACCAGCATTCTAAGCCTGTATGAATCGAACAACACATTTTTATAATAAATAAATCAATTTGGTAGAACTAAAGAAGAAATATGCAAATTCACAGTCCTACTTTAAACACTCAAAACTCAGTAATAAGCAGGCAAGAAAATCTTGGTCAAATAACACTTTTAGCCAAGTTGACCTAATTGACATTAGTAGAAAACTTGACATCCAGAATCCACAGTCTTTTCAGTCACTCATGGAACATGCACCAAAGTCAACTTATGCTGGGTCAAAAAGCAGATCTCAAATATCAAAGAATTGAAACATGCAGAAATGTAGTCTGTGACCAATGAAGTTAAATTAAAAATCAGTAACAAGAAAAGAAATAGAAAGTTCCAAATACTTGGAAATTAAAAACCACACTTCTAAATAATCCATGGGTCAAAGAGGAAATCTTAAGAAGAATTAGAAAAACAATTTTAGAAAGATGATAATGAAAACACAACATTTTATAATTTGTTGCATATGGTTAAATCAGTGCTTGGTAAAAAGTTTGTAACTTTAAGTACATATATTAGGAAAGACTATAAATCCAAAATCAGTGACCTGTGCTTCTACTTCAAGGGTCTAGAAAAAAAACAAGTTAAATGCAAATAAGTAGAAAGAAGAAAATAATAAGAGCAAAAAACATTATGCTTAAATAAAAATAGAGATGAACAATAGAGAAAATTAAAAACAAGAATAGAAAAAATTAAAACCAAAGCTGAATCTTTGAAAAGATGAATAGTATTGATAAACCTTCCGTAAAAGTGATCAAGAGAAAGAGGGGGAGAGAATGAGAAATTATATAAATACCATTTTGTAGAATGGAAGAACGATTATAGATGATCCAGATTTTTAAAGGATAATGAGTGATTATGAACAACTTCACGACAATAACTTCAATGCTTGGGTTAAATGAGAAAATTCTTAGGACACATTTTATCAATCTAACACTAAAATAAATGGGAACTTTAAACAGAGTTATATGTCAGAAGAACAAATCATTCACTGAATCTCTTTTCCAGGTCCAGGTAACCTTGTTAGTGAAGTCTCTACCTACCATTTAAAGAAAAATAAAAAATAAAAAATAAACATTTTCAGAGATAGAAATGGAAATACTTTTTATCTGTGAGACCAATATAACTCTGACACTAAAACCTAAGTAGAATATATAAGAAAAGAACATTACAGGTCTATGATCATAGATGTAAAAATCCCTTAAAAATCCAGCAACATATAAAAAGGATACTGCTTTATGAACAAGTGAAATTTAATCCATCCATGAATGATTTTTTTGTTGTTTTGTTTTTTTGCAAGATACTTCTTTTTAACATTCCCAAATCATTTGGTTCAAATCACAATACACACATACTCCCACACACACCAGAATAAATGAGGATAAATGTTCAGTTTAATAAATGCAAAAGATATTTGATAAATTTTAACACCCATTTATGATGAAAAATTCCCAGTACAGTGTAAATACATGGGAACACCCTTGCTCTGATAAGGTGTACCTATAAAACCTACAGATAGTATCACACTTAATATGGAAATACTGAAAATGTTTTTCCCTAAAATCTTGAACAGGTCATATGTTTCTACTTTCACTGGTTGTGTTAGAATTGGGCTAGTGGTATAAGCCAGTTTAATAAAGAAAATAGATAATATGTAGAGAAATTAAAGAGGATGAAATAAAATTGTATTTATTTGCAGACTACATAGTTGTTTATGTATGAAATTGTCAAAAGTAATCCTCTAACAAAACACTGTAATAAGTGAACTTCACAAGGTTCTAGGCTACAAGTTCAATAGAAAACATGTGTTTCTATATATCATCAATAACCAACTGGAAAATGAAAGTTTGGATACAAAAATATTTACTATAGCAAAAAAAAAATCAGATTCTAGGAAAAATACAATAAGAGATGTTACATTTTTATACTGGAAATGATAAAATATTACTGAGAGAAATTAATGAAGAGCTAAATATTGCAACAGTGTCAGTTTGATTCAAGATAATTCCAAAAAAAATTTCAGCAGCCCTTGTAGAAATTAATATATTGATTTTTAAAACTTGTATATAATTCCAAAGGATCTACATAGGCAAGAAAACCTTAAAGATAAAGAACAAAGTTGAATTTGCTCCACCCAACTTACCATATGATTCCATTTAAAAATGGAGTAAAAAGCAAGAAAGAAGAATCGTTGCTTAGAGGGAGAATTTTCTGGAAAGTAAAAGAAGGAATAATGTAGGATGAACCATATCAATTTTCAGTCTAGTCCAATTGAAATCAACATTTTTATTCCTGTCTTGGATTAATCCAATAATTTAAAGTGAACTAAGGATATAATGAAGAACAACCACAAAGCATTAATCAATAGGCAGGTTTTGAATGGAATCCTTGTTTAAAACATATTCCTTGATTATTTTCTCTCCGCACTGACTTGACACTTTTGAATCTTCTTTCAGTTTCAGAAGAAGGAGAAACATTTCTCTAACTTTCTGATCCCCTTCTTTATCTGACAGCTTCTAAAGCAAAAAAGGCTTTTGTGAATTTCCTGATGAAAGCTCAACTGAAGATGAGTTTCATATATAGCCAACTGCTGCTAATGACCAATTGCCACTGAATGCAGCTTTTAGAACAGTTACTATTCAGTATCCCCTCCAAGGTCAAATTAACTTACTAGATGTTCACAAATAGCTCCATGTACCTCCTCAGCAAATAGGGGGGCTGAACCTGAAGACTTCCTGAAAGAGAGTGTGGTTTTAAGGTTGAGAGGGTCCTGGCAGATCACAGGTGGAACCATTAGACTTAAGAATAAGGGCATTTATTTTGAGCAAAATTATATTTGATATTAACAGCTAACCAAAACTTGTGGAGTATCATGAAGGACCTTTATAAATGTTTTGTTTTTAGAAAAAAGTTTAACAGAGTTCAAGTTTTATATTGGCCTACAGAGACAGAAAACTTCCTTGGTGACCTTCCATTATTTGATATATCTCATTGGTAGTGGTCAGATGCTATACATCACCACTGACACTTATGCCTGGCCTGAGCCTATTTGTAGCAACATCTCTAAATCATAACAGTTGGATTCTTTGTGCTTTCCATCAGAAATCTCGTATGAGAGGAACAGAATTCCCTTATTTTCCACTCATATTTTCCTTTTAGCCAATCTTCTTTCACATTAGACTAGATAACTGCCTCAAGACATTGTTTGGAAATTATATATGTTTTTTGGTCAGGGAACAGTTACTTGGGTCATAGGCAATCAGCTCCTCTATCCCTTCTCTGTCACTTTTCTTTTCAAAAGCTATCCAAGCCTATGTTTTAAAATTAAGGATCACATCTAAATATCATGATCAGCTCTCTGTTTCATTTTTTTTCATGTTGAGTTAACATTGCTGATATGAATTTTAGGGATCAAGTTAAAAGAACTAAATGAAAAGCCCCAAACACTCCTTATCTTGGATTCTGAATAATAAAATCACTTGACAAATCCCATCTAATAAATTCATGTCCAGATTATGTGCTCAGTGAATTCCAAAAAGTATAACCCATTATAATAGATGCCAAATGAATGTTAGAGATGGCATGTGCAGTAGTATGATTTCAATTTTGCATTTAAAATGTCTCCCAGTTTGTATTCCTGAGTACTTATCTCTGTCAGTACCCTGTCTATAATTAAGAGTAGGAAAAGTCCCTGTCAGACTAGAGGCAAGATGGGGAAAATTCAACACTTTTCTTGGACATCATGTAAGAAGAGGGCCAGAGGAAGGGCAGAAAAGTCTAACAATTAAATAATGCCCCCAGGAGAAGCCCCTAATGGCCATGTACAATATGGAAGAGGAACTAATTCAGAGTTGGTGGCAGGAAGTGGTTGCCTCCGAGCCTGAGACAGGGCTACTGATTTCTTTCTGGCCTGTGCAGAGAAGTCATGGAACTTAGAATTTACTGACTCCCTGGTGAGAAGGTGCAGAGAGCTATAGACTGCAGACCAGTAAGAGCCTATGTTAAGGACAAAGAAGTTTCCACTTCTAAGAATTTGCAAGTGGACAATCAATTGGCCAGGACCACGGAATCCATCAGTGGCCACCAAAAAAGATCTCAAAGGCCAGTCCCGACCAGTTACCTCCCAGTGCTCACCATCCCAGAGAACAAGCTAGACCAACAGCTGCACAATACCCTTCAGAAGGGATCCAGAGAAGGTCAGTGGGAGCAAGATCTGGTTCTGCCTATCACTCCCTACCACATATAACCTTTACCCTACCTCCCGCACAAGCCAGACATCATTTGGAGAGGACCGGGGAAAAGACTGAAAGAGAGACACACATTAGCCAGAGGACATTGAAATACTACACAGTGGCAAGACTAAATTTTTTATTGTTCAATGGGCTGGGGACTACTGAAAGAGATCAGCACAGTTCTATGAAATAAAAATACTTTTTCTCTGCACAGCTAAGTGTAGCATGTGGGAATTTAATGGTCTGCCTGTATATAAAGAGAAAACAAAAAACATATCCAAACTGGAAAGCAATTGTCTACATTATTAAGACTATGAGTATTTGGCCTGCAGGTCAGTAGGGTTTTTCTTAAATTCTCTTCTAGTGAAAGGCAGTGCAGCGTGTACTTAGCGACAGCATATGGGCTGTGGAGCTTCCTAATCTGTAAAGTGAGGGTGAAAATGGTGTCAGCTTCATAGTCATGGTGTTTTGAAAATTAGAGAAGGTGAGGTGTATGGAATACAAAATGCAGCAGCTCATAGTAGACACTCAAAAATATTAACTATTGTCACTTAAGACACATAAACTAAATAAGTGTTGTAGGAGTTTAGGTGAGCACTATAGAGCAGAATGATCCAGGAGGAAGACTTCCTCAGGAATTGGAGCTGAAGTTACACTTTACAGAGAGGATCCATGTAGTAGAGTGAACACGAGAGGAGGTCCTTCCACTCAGTTGAGAGCTAAGACACGAGCTGCAGTAAAAAAATGGTCTTTAAAAAAAAAAAAAAAAAAAGGGCCATAGTTGTCTAGGTCTTCAGCTACGTGGGTACACATTAGCTTCTGGAAGAATGTCCTGTTTTGTTTTGTTTTGTTTTTACCCATTTGTTCCCAGAGGCTCCCAAAGTATAATTCCAGTGATATGCCACCCCGTCAACAGGGAGTCTGGGAAACTCTACGTCTGAACAGTCAGAATCAGGCTGGATTTGTCCTGTGTCATCTTAGGCCTTATCCTAACAGCTGGTTTCCACATCCCTGGATTTTGTGGTTTTCATTGTACCCCCCAACTTGGAATCCTATCCTCATACGTATGCCAGCAGGGCATGTCCACCAGCAACCACAAGATCATCTTTTCTGGCAATTCAAGGCATGCATAAAAAGATTAGGAACAAAAATGGAATTAATCCATTAAAAATAAGGTTAGGAAGAAAGGAATCTCTGTTGTCTGTTTTTTCTGTGTCACTTTTAGTCCTTCAAATTATATGCTGGCACATCATAATGAATGTTTGTTGAAGGAGTGGATGAAGGGGTAGAGAAAAAGGAAACAGGGTTCTTGCGAATCCAGTGTATTAAGTAGTCTTTACATTTTGTGCAGTTCACCTTCGTGAATACATACAGTGGGCAAGGTTAATAAGGTACATGGAGTTCTGACCTTCAAAGGTCTTTCAGTTTACTCTACTTTGATCTTGCCCCTTTAAAGGGAGGTCAGCTGCGCTTGCAGTGAGCTCTCTTTCCCTGGGATTCAAGCAGATGACCTTGCCATTAACTCTCTTGTCCTGCTGCTCCTTGAGTTCATCATTCCATCTGTCCAGGAATCTTGGGGGCATACTCTGGCTCCTGATTCACACCTGTTCCATGATCTTTTTGGAACCGTTTTTCTCAAATACTGACCTTACTTCCCCCTGCGCTCAATTGCCAACTTTCAATGAACACCCACCCCTGTCGAACTAACGAGGAGAGAGTGGAGGTAGTCATGAAAAAAAATTCTATGTCAGCGCAGCCTTTTGGAGACTTACTGACAAGAGGATTTGGGAAAAACAGAGAAAAGGCAGGAAGGGATGGTGGGTTACAAAGAGAGAAAGAGAAAAAAAAATAATGGCATGAATTATCTCTCCCCTCCTGTCATATTTCAGTGAATCTTCTGATATGCATTAACTCATTTTACCGTATTTGTGTGAATTAAGCACTGTCATAACTACTTTGTAAAGGAAGACACTTAAATTCAGTGAGCTTAAATGATTGTCTAGGATTCCAAGATAACCATGTAGTAGATACAGATTTTGTTTCACCTGATTGAGCTGACCAGTTGGCTCTAAGTCAACTACTCTACCAGGCATATGAAGGGAGTGGGCAGTTTATAACTCTATTCCAGTCTTAATATACACTCTCTGCCAATTCAGAGATGCATGGGGATATATTGGAAAGAGTTAGGGAACCTGGTTTCTTCTTTAGGCTCCCTGCTTCTAGCATACTTAATCTTATCACTTCACTTCTTTCTTTTACTAGAAGAATTCTGTAGTCTGTGACATGACTGTTCTGGACTTTCTTATCTCCAAAAGCTCTTCCTGTTCTAACAATCCAGCATTCATTAAACATGGTGTCCAATAAAAGTTGTATGTGAGAGAGCCAATACACAAAGCAGGGGAAGGGCTCCTCTCCAGGACTGTGAAAGACTTCCTTGTAGTTCTAACATCATCAAGATGCTAGTAAACATCAGAAATCTTTAAATAATAATGAAACCCATGAGAGGTGAGTGACTTGCCCCAGATGACACTCCAGATCAAAGGAATGACTTGGCATATAACCCGAGTCGGAATTCAGAATCCTGCTGTAACCGTTGGAACTTACTACCACTGATATATTAGCCATCAAAATAAAGCAGCTGGAATCTATTGGTATTTGGACTCTGTTTAGAATTCTTCTGTTTCTAATGTATTCTAAAAGTATTTTTGAAAGCTCTCTTAATAATGCAGGACATAGAAAAGGTTTTCTGTGGGCTGTTTGTAAATGTGGGTTATGTGATACACATCTGTAAGCTACATGATAAAGTATTTTGTATTGTATCCTCCATATTTATCATCTTCTCAATCTGATGTTTTGGAAAAAAGGACCGTGCACTAAGGTCTCGTGTGTTTGCCGTGGTGTTCAGCTTGTTTAAATTATCAGATGTTTTTACTAAATTATAATTATCTCTTATTAAGGCCAAAGCAAAATTTGGCTTACAGCAATTGTCATCTGGCTGGTGAATCATGAGGACATGATTTTGATTCAACAGATTACAGAGAAGGCATTCATTTATGGTCATCATAACTAACACTTTAGGTATTTCATAATCACATTGATAAGATTTGCAACAACTAATGAGGTGTTGATTTAATCAAACTTTATGTAAAAGACTTACTCTAATTCCAAGTTATACTTGCTTTAAAAATCTAATGGTTTTAGAAATTCTAGCAGGGGAATGAATTCACTCACATCCTCAATTGAGGAACACTTCTTCAACTGAGGAGTCTTTTTTTTTTTTTTTTTTTTTAAATGAAGAGCAGCTTTCCAGTGTATAAATAGTATAGTGAGGAAGAGAGACAAAATCCCCTCAGGTCAGCTCAACTAGCCAAATCAGTCCTGGCAGTGAGTGGAGACTTGATTCCCTACCTTTGAGTCAACTCTTGTACGAATATGTGTACATGGAGAAGGACGTTGGCCTTGTTATGTTGTCTTATCTCATGCACTCAGAAGATACATCCTAGGAAAAAACTCTAGGTAAGGCATGGTAATAGAGACACGAGGTGAAACAAGATCATGCCCTGTTTCCACGAAGGAAGATGGCCACGACTCCAGGGAGAAGCAAGACTAAAAGGGCCAAATGGGGTGGAGGAGAAGTCTCAGGACCACAGTCTTCACAAGTCAGAAGTGTTGAGCAATATGTTTTTCAATTAGCTCACAGATCTCCATTTGTTTACAAACACCTATTCTAACTCGGCAATAAAACACTGATGGGACATAATTTCCTGGAAAAATTCAGTTTCAAGATCCTGTTTTTTCCAGTCTGGAATCAGCCCACTCACTGTTCAATTCCCTGCTCTCTCAGACCTGTGCTGTATTTTACAGGTGCCTGTATTTCATAGTCCCTCTTGCATAGCTCAGAAGGCATTTGATTTTCACCTTTGGCACAGGGCATGTTAATCACCTTCTGGCACTCAGCCAGGCTCCTATCAGCCTCCTGGGTGAGTGCTGCCTCAGAGGATGAATTGCTCCCATTTCTCATCTGCAGCAGAATCAATGTGAAATGGGTACTCTTACTTTTCTAAGTCCTTTTCCACATCGGTAGTGGGGGTGGGGCGCTCAGCTTCCCCCCACCGCCCTGGGGTTTTGGCTTTTCACAAGGGTGTCTCCTTTATGGAAAGTGGGAAGTTGGGTTTAGGAGGGGAACTGAAGTTGGAAATGACCTATGAAGCTATCCTCAAGGCATCACCTTAATATAGGTTCAGTTAATTTGAGCCTTTGGCCCAGGATTTTACACCAGAATCCAGTGAACAAAACGCATAAATCTGGGGAAGCAGCAGCCTTAGTAACATTTTTGCCCAGAGCCCCTGTGGCAGGGGTGCCCATGGGGGTGGCCATGCTCCGTGCCTGCAGCATGGTGAGATTCAGGGTGGTGGCCATGGTGACCAAGGAGACTGGCTACGTAGAGTGAGTCAGGCTGTGCTTTGTCTGCCGGCTCTTTCTTTGCTCTTGTTCATTTTCCAAACGCTTTTCTTTAGCTTACACCAGTGATTCTAGGTTTTCGCAGGTCTTATTGCTTCAGTTGACCAGTTATTTCCTATTACTTGCAAAAAATGGTCAGTAAATTTCTCTACTCCTGCTTTTGAAATTTGTACTGATACTTTATTCCATTATTTTTATGATTTATTTTCTTACTTTTTAAACTTTTAAATCTTAGAATGACTTGGAGCTTATTTGGAAATGACAAATAAGGTATGGAATCTAGCTTCCTATTCTCCTTTTTTAAATCTTAAATCGCTAGACATTGTCCCAGCTCCCCTTACCAAACATTCTATTTTTTTCCAACTGATTTTAAATACAAATTTAAACATATAAAGTCCCAGCTTTGCTTCTATATTCAATTCTGTTTTGCTGATTGCTCTGTGTATTCTTGTAAAAATATCTAAATTTTATGGGGCGCTTGGGTGGCTCAGTGGGTTAAGCCTCTGCTTTCGGCCTGGGTCATGATGTCAGGGTCCTGGGATCAAGCCCCACACCAGGCTCCCTGCTCAGTGGGAAGCCTGCTTCTCCCTCTGCTCCTGCTCCTGCTCTCTCTTTCACCATCTCTCTCTCTCTCAAATAAATAAACAAAATCTTAAAAAAAATCTAAATTTTAATTTCTGTAGCTTTCTGATTCATTTCAATGAAGATTAGTACCAGGTACCCCCTTACTCTCTCACTTTTTGGATTTCTTCAAGTTATTCTTATCAGCTTAGTTTTCTCAATAAACCTCACTACCATGTTCCTAAATCCTTTATGAATTCACGTAGCTATTTGTATTGAATCCCATTCTTTTCATAGATTAAAATAATGAAGATTTGCAGAGTTGACATCTTTATAAATACTGAGTCTTCCTCTGAAAGAGCAAGACAGGCCTTTTCATATTCTTTTGTAAAGAAAAACATTCTTCTCCCTTTCTCTCTCTACCCTCTCTCTTTCTGATTATAACAATGGACTCATGGATTTTTAAAAATTTCGTGTGTTGTAATCCATCACTGTCATTCTTTTTGATGCTCATCTATTCCTCCATTTAGCCAGTGAGAGCCCCTGCCAGCCAATTCCTGTGTCCTTTTGACATGGTTCCATTAATCTCTGAACACTGACCCCATTAATCCTTCAAGCCGAACTCTTACTGTGGGTGGGATGTTGAATTATGTATGATTAAATTGTAGAATGGGATAAAATGAAGTTGGCTCCTTATGTCACCTTACCTTATATAATACTACATCTAAGACCGATGCACGTCTTTCAAGATTATTTTATTCTATTCGGCCCCTAGAGCTCCACCCTATTATGAGCTCGGGTTTAGTTCTGTCTTACTATGATTCCCTATATCTAAAACATTCCACCATAATACTCACTGTCCATGTTAAAGAGCTTAAAATGACCTAAGACCCTGAAATGACTATTGTTTTTTATTTGTTTTAAAAATTAAAGAATGCATGCCATGATTTTCATGTAGAAAGACTTTTGATGAAAAACAACCATACCCTGCCCCATTCTTTCCCATCCCCAGTTCTGTCTCCAAAGCAAATTAAGAGTCTGTTTCTAATAATTGAGAAAGTTACTCCCGTTTCTATATATGTGTTTACTGATGCTTCTTTATCAATTTTAGAAGTTTGCTTTTTGCTTTTTGCTTTGAGAAAAAGGATGAAGTGAGTGTGAAGCACTCTCTCCTCCTTCCTTTCCCCAGTGTAGGGATGGAATTGTTCCCAGTCTCTGTTGGATGATGGTATAATTTTAAGCAGTATAGTTGCATTAATTTACTAGGACTGCCATAGCAAAGTACTACAAACTGTCTGACTTAAGCAGCAGCAATGTATTGTCTGGAGTTCTAGAGATTAGAAGTCCAAAACCAGGATGTTGGCAGGGCTGCTTCCTCCTGAAGACTGTGAAAAAAGGGTCTGTTCCAGGCATGACTCTTCGGCTTAGAGATGGCCTTCTTCTCCCTGTGTTTTTCATATTATCTTCCCTCTATGCATATCTGTCTTTGAGTTGAAATAACCCCTTTTTATAAGGACACTGGTCATATTGGATTAGCCCCACCCCAATGGTCTCATTGTAATTTAATTATCTCTGTAAAAAGCCTACCTCCAAATAAGGTCACATTCTAAGGTCCTGAGGGTGGTGAGGGGAGACATGATTCAACTCTTAACAATGATCATATCTTTATTTCCCATTCCATCAGGATTGGAAATTCTCTCTGGACATTCCAGTCCAAGATGACATTATTAACATCCCTGCCTTTCTCTTAAACTGATCTAAACCTTCCATATCTCACCATCTGTGCTCTGTATGCTGCTTTTAAATTGCCAAGGGTGATCAAATTTATACCCTGTTCTATAAACCTATTTAAGCCTTCCATGTTATGTCTATCACTTCACTCCAAAATTTGAAATTCCATAAACAGTATTTTTATTATGATGATCGTATACATGCTATTCACTGTGGAACTAGAAAATGTATTGTGATTATATTTTGGGGGGAAGCTTTCTTTTGGGAGGATTTTCTAATTGATTTTGTATTATCTGCCTTTACTACATTCTGATAGGTTTGAGAGGTCGTTCAGTATAACAGCATTAAGAGCACACAGGAATCAAGATGACTGGGTTAAACTCTCATCTTTACCAGATACTAGCTATGTAACTTTGGGCTATTTGTTTAATTTTTTAGTAATACTGTACTGTCATAGTAATGACAGTAGTCACTGACTTCATAAAAACGAATGTGTTAATGTTTATATAGCTATTAGTTCAGTATCTGGCATGCATGATACTCTTAATATTTTTAGTTGGTTATTATTATTAAAACCTTGCTCAGAGAGGATCAAATCTTAAAAATCTCTCTATTCTGGGCTAAATTGTGTCCCCCCACACCGCCCTGTCCAAAATCATTTATTGAAGCCCTAACTTCCAATGTGATGTATTTTGAGATAAGGCCTATAAGGAGGTAATGAATGTTAAATTAGATCATGAGGGTGGGGCCATTATTCCTTATAAGAAGAGGAAGAGATACCAGAGATTTCTCTCTCCAGGCACCCACAGAGAAGAGGCCATACGAGGTCTACAGTAAAAAGGCAGTTATCTACAAGTCATAAAGGGTGCCCTCACCAGAAGCCAAATTTGCTGGCAGCTTGATCAAGTATATCTAGACTCCAGAGCATGAGAAAAGAAATTTAGGTTAAGGAACGAAGTCTGTGGCATTTTGTTAGGGCAGCCCCAGCTGACTGATACATTCCCTTTCCCTAAATTTCTGCCCATGGGAAGGAAGCCTCTAGCTCCCAGCTTCATGCTGGACAACACCGCCCTCCCTGCTGGAGGCACAAGAGACATGGTGATATTTCTTGTCTTTGCAGCATTGGAGCTATTGTTTCCCAGATCTTGTCTTCTTTCTTTTTGGCTTCCTCTACAATTGTGCTGGCATGTGACCCCATAGAGCTTCTTGAAAAAAGGTGTTTTCAGGAAAAATTTTTTGAATCTTGGATGCTGAATATCTATTTTTTTCCTTTATATTTTATTCATAGTAGGATAGATAAAGAATTTGAATGCAAATCATCTTTCCCTTAGAAACTTTCCTCAAATATTATTGATAAAATGTCTATTTCCCATATTTTGATGGAAAATTTGGTTTCTTGTTCATTGATTTATTTTTCTTTGTTTCTTAATCTAGAAGCATTTAGACTCTCTTTTCGGTGTTCTTTTCTCATAATGATGTACATAGATTTCTGTATTTTCATTTATTTATTTATTTATTTATTATTTTTTATAAACATATAATATATTTTTATCCCCAGGGGTACAGGTCTGTGAATCGCCAGGTTTACACACTTCACAGCACTCACCATAGCACATACCCTCCCCAATGTCCATAACCAAACCACCTCTTCTCCCACCCCCCCCCAGCAGCCCTTAGTTTGTTTTGTGAGGTTAAGAGTCACTTATGGTTTGTCTCCCTCCCAATCCCATCTTGTTTCATTTATTCTTCTCCTACCCCCTTAGCCCCCCCCATGTTGCATCACCACTTCCTCATATCAGGGAGATCATGTGATAGTTGTCTTTCTCTGCTTGGCTTATTTCGCTAAGCATAATACCCTCTAGTTCCATCCACGTCATCGCAAATGGCAAGATTTCATTTATTTTTATGGCTGCATAATATTCCATTGTGTATATATACCACATCTTTCATTTATTTTTATAGCCATTTAATATTTTCTATTAACCTAGTGGCATATCATTCATAGGACTCAGCTTTTAGGGGCTCCTAGAGATCAGATTTAGGAAAAAATGAGTGTATAAAGTAAAAATAATAATAATGTAGGGACCCTTCGATGGCTTAGTTGATTAAGCATCTGACTCTTGATTTGGCTCAGGTCATGATCTCAGGGTTGTAAGCTAGGGTCCCATGTCAGGCTCTGGGCTCAGTGTGGAGTCTGCTTATCTCTCACCCTCACACTCTTCACCTCCTCTCACTTGCACTGCTTTCTGTTTCTCTCTGTCTATCTCTCTCTTTCTCCAGAATAAATAAATCTTTAGGGGCCCCTGGGTGGCTCAGTGGGTAAAGCCTCTGCCTTCAGCTCTGGTCATGATCCCAGGGTCCTGGGATCGAGCCCTGCATCAGGCTCTCTGCTCAGTGAGGAGCCTGCTTCCCCCTCTCTCTCCGCTTGCCTCTCTGCCTACTTGTGATCTCTGACTGTCAAATAAATAAAATTAAGAAATAAAATAAAATAAATCTTTAAACAGTAATAATGGATAACAATGTGACTAAAAAGTAATAAAAAATCCAGGAGTCCTTAATGATACCTAAAGGGAGAGAGAGAGAGTGAGAAAATGCCAGACTATAAATGTAAAAGAAATGACAGGACTTGAAAATAATATTTTGCTGATCTCCATATTATGACTGATTCAGGCAAACATTGTCAGTGGATGCTAAAACCATTCACTGGATGGAAGGTGATTGTGAAACAGGATATTCATAGTTTCAAAATGCTAACCCATTCATAATTATATAAAGGAAGATAAATATCTTCCCAATAGATATATCCAGTGTTTGCCAGCTTCATCAAATAATTAGAATCAGCATCATCAATATTGGGAACAATATTTTGGGTTTCTGAGATTTTGTCTGATCGCACCTTTGTCGGGTTGTCAATTCTGAGAAATTGTTGATTTTTCTTTTTCCTTGACACTGTTTTTTAATTTTTATAAATGTAACCTTTTCCCCAATATCTCTGTGAATACTAATTAGAGTTATATTACATTTCTCTTCTCTACATGAATAATCTCTTTCTCCAAGGGTATGCCTTATCCATGATAACATTAGTCTTTTTCTTGTATCTCTTGTAGGTTTTATTCTAGTATCTCTTGGTAGCCAAGAATGTACTGATAGCTAACCTTGAGCATTGTGTACTAAAAGAGGCTTCTTAAGCAAGTGAGCTTAAGTTTAGTGTGAGTACTGGAAGGAGAGGTTAGTAGCTCATAGACTTTGAGAATCTTCCATATCAAGGGTCCAAGTTTTCTGCAAGGCAGGCTGTTTTCCAACTTAGTTATAACATCCCTGCATATTTTTAAGCTATGGTTCCACCTAAACCTTGCAAGTTAACACTCTTTCAGCAACTTTCCACCTTCCAGAAAGTTTGAGTCTTTTCATCTGCAGATGGCCTCTCTCTGGTGCTTTTTATTGTTATGGATTATAGCTTTTTTTCCTCCTCCACTGTTATTTTTCAGTCAGTTTTTGTTGCTGTAACCACCAATCATATTAACTAAGTGGCTTGTAACACAGATAGATTTTCCAGTTAGATTGTCTGAGTGCTCTGGGACAGCCACTGATCTGCTTGACTATGCTGGTTTGGTTAAGCCCCCATGTCTTCTCATTGTGGCACCCAGGGTGAACGAGGAGCTTGTACCTAGGCCTTATTGTTCTTATAGAGAATAGGAATACAAGAGGCACATTGTCAAGCCACATATGTCCACTGAAAGTCTCTGCTTGCACTGTGGCGTTAAAACTTTGACTCCTGTACAATTGGCCAAAGGAAATCACATGGCCAAGCTGAAAGTCATGAAGGCAGTTAAACATATACCATCTAGAGGGAAGCATGGCCACAGTGGGGCAGAGATAAATAATTGTGAACATATAAAATACAGCTTTTTACCATTGTGCTAGTGGAGAGAGGTAAAGACTACTCTACCCATGATCCGTATGAAATTAGTCAAGTTACTGAATCTCTCTATGCCTCAGTTTCTTCATATGTAGAATGAGAGTGAAAATATCATTTATATTAAAGAGTGGTTGTGAAACTCAGATGGTTAATGTAGGTGAAGTGCTTGGTTTGGTGCCAAGTGCACAGTAAGCAATTAAGAAGTGTTAGGGTTCATGATTTAGATGGTGACCATGATTGTCATGAACAGGAAAGTCTTTTGGGGACCTTTAAATATTTCTTTGTAAGAGATGTTCTGCCAAAAGAATGTGAATACATTTCAGTAGTGGAAAGCTATACCATTTGAAATATATATAAGGCATGTATGTATTCCCACACTTATAAAACCACCCCACTTTTCATCACCCCTGGAATGACAGTGGGGAACACTCAAAAGATCTGGGAAATATGGAGATTTATGTCTATTTTCAGAACATATAATGATCAACTTAAAATGATTCAAATTCAGAACCTCCAGCACTAGCAATATTTTTGCTTCTTTTGTTGATGTTGTATGGAACTTAAATATTAAACAAACTTGACAGTTTGGCAGGAAAGCAAAGCTTCATTCTGCATCTGGTTTCTCTGAACAAAAGTATGTAAAGGAAAAGGAATGTGATTATTTTTGCTCCATTGTTCTTGGAAAGATAATATCAAATAAATATTTGAGAGCTTAAAATGATTTTTCCCAGCTTGAGGATATATTTGTTCCTTTTCGTTTCTTGCTTGCTTTTTCAAGTAAAATTTATTTATTGTCTCCTAACTAGTTTACCATTTTTAGCATTTTTTAAATGTTATATACCCAGATTATCTGAGTTTGAGTTAAGTGTCTGAGAAAAGGTATGTTCTTACCAATGCCTACGGCAAAATTGAAAAAAATTATGTACTTTACAAACTAAAACTTCACACTTTCTTTAATTCCTGCCACAAAAGGAACAATGTGTTAATATTTTAAAATACTTTAAATATTTTATTGATTTTACATTTGGCGTGCAAAAATACTTTTATGTAATAATAGTAAGAAATTTAAATGTGGTGTCACCCCAGGTTTGCTCATTCTTGGCAAATGATATTTTCACTTGGGAAAGAATGGTAAATTATTTGTAAATATTCTAAGATAATAATGAGACCAAATATCATTAGTCCTTAGCTTTGGAAGCCATTGTATACAGGGCTAAAAGTGACATTCTTGGTATTTAAAACCCAGTAGACATTTCCCTAGGTTTGGAGAAAAGAGGATCTGAATAAACATACTCACTTCTAACATAGGGGGAGAGAGAGTATGTGATTTGAAGGAAACAAAAACCATAACCTAATTTTGAAATTCCACAAGTCCAGAAATTGTTTCTTCCACTAAATATCCTGGGGAAATAGCTATGAATATTTAATAATAGCAGAAACTTCTCACACTATGCAAGTCATTAGGTCAGATCACAAATCCTGTGAACTTTGAATTTTCCCGGCAAATGATCAAGGGACTGGAAGCTCAATGGCAATGAGCACCAGAACTTTCCGTCCATAAACACAAAAGTGGGGGAATTGTCAAGGATTGTGCTTGGCCAGGGGCGACCCAACCATTTCTGGTCTTCATTGTGAACTCTCTTAATACATGACTTTTACATGTCATACCTCAACTTTTGTGTCAAAGATGACGATTGATGATGTTTTCAATTATTGTAATGGTGTTTTCAGATGTCCTGTGTGCCATCTAGTTTAATTTTTCTTGGCAGATTTGAGTTTTGTTTTGTAAGAAAAATATGTTTCTCAAGAGTTTTACTGCATTCATAGGATTAGCCAGTCTGTGTCATCTGTGTCATCCCACACGGCCCACCGATATCTCTAGTATGTACTTCTTTTTTTTTTTTTTTATAAGATTTTATTTATTTATTTGAGGGAGAGGGGCAGGGATAGTGAGAGAGAGCATGAATGAAAAAAAGAGGAAGGGGCAGACTCCCAGTTGAGCAGGGAGCCCGACATGGGACTCCATCCCAGGACCTTGCGATCATGACCTTAGCTGAAGGTGGTTGCTTAACCCACTGAGCCACGCAGGTGCCATCTAGCATGTACTTCTTGACATAAAATGGTTGGTTGCAGGCTTAGTCTGTCAAAGGTATTTAAGCCAAGCTGGGTTACAACCACGCTCTCATCACATTTTCTCATACATATATCCACGGCTTGCCTCAAATGAGAAGATCCAGAGTTAAAGTAACCACGATTAAGGAGATAACCAATTTTTGCATTTCCCCTCAGCGAATGGGGACAAAGAAACACATTGGAGTTGGTTGTCAACATCTGGTAATTTGTAAGATCTTGAAACAATCACATTAGGCCTGTAGCAGTATAATTGAATACAGACAGTGGCCTCTCACTGCATCACTATGCATCCTACTGCAAAGTTTGCTTTGCAGAAGAGGATTCTGGCAGCTTTTGTCCCGGCTGATGCACTTCAGCTGCACGTGTCTCAGTGCCTTGGTAATGGGGACCTCAAAGACAGAAGGGCTGCTCTGGCTAAGGATGTGGGCAAAGAGGACAGAGCTACTGTACTTAAAGAATGTGAAATACAAAGTATTCTTGGAACAGAAGAAAACAAAGGAAACTTCTGGGTTTCTTTTATAACCTGCCGAGTCTACTTGAGAAATAGCTTTCTAGTCCATTACATGGCTCCTGGAGGTCAAGGAAAGAGACAGTGTGCTATGCTTGTAAATTACTTTCACATCCAATAGCCCAAGTCTCAGATTAGCGCTGCTTCAGGTCATAAGCATTCGTTAAGGTTCACTCTACTCTTAACACAGGGCTAGGCTCAGAAGAGCGCAATAAAGCATAGACAGAACTTGACAATATCAAGTATGAAACAAAAGGCACTCTTATACACTGAAGGTGGAAACATGCATGGGTACCCACTGCTTAGAGTGACTACAACTGGCACAACAGAAAAGGGCCAGATATCCCATTTTAAAAAGCGTTTAATCTAGAACAGTTACGGCACAAATAAATAACTGAGGAAACATGAACACGGATACTTCCTTTAGCATTACTGGAAATGTGTGTCCACTTGGGAATAGTTTAAACATCTACCACTGGAAAATGAAAAAAAAGAAAAAAGCATTACTACGTTTATAGGAAGCAGAGTGGATAGATCTCAAAAAGAGAGATCTGAGTTAAAAAGGAGCAAGATGTATAAAACAATATTTATGTAAAGAAAACTCAGACAATCAACATTGAATATATATTTGTGCAAAAGTATAAAAACTTACTCTAAAAATGTCTATATTCATTATTTTGATTGTCTTTGAGGGTGGAAAGAAGTTGAATGAGATAAAATTTAAAAGCTTAGATTATTTTGGAATGTTGTATCTAAAAAAATAATAGAGCTATAATACTTGATAAACCAGTGTCATAGTTCTATGGTGTATTTATAGCATGCTTTACACTCTTCCTTTTTTAAAAAAAAAATCTATTTATTTATTTGACAAAGAGAGAGAGATCACAAGTAGGCAGAGAGGCAGGCAGAGAGAGAGGAGGAAGCAGGCTCCCCTCCGAGCAGAGAACCTGATCGGGGCTCGATTCCAGGACCCTGAGACCATGGCCTGAGCCAAAGGCAGAGGCTTTAACCCACTGAGCCACCCAGGCGCCCCACACTCTTCCGTATTTTATAAGTATTCATTGTTCCTGCCCTCATAGTACTTACAGTTTAGGTTTAAATGGTAAACTCTGCCACAGAATTTCCCTATGCCAAAACATTTCAGAGACAAAAAAAGAGGACCACGAGAGTCCCTGTGATCATTTCAGGGGTGCACAAATTCAAAACAATTTCCATAATAACACTAAGATGGCATTTCTGTTTTTACTCTTATATCCTCACAAGTATACAATGGAGATCTTTGGAAAATATATGATGAGGGATATTGCAACAAATCGAATGCAGAATCAGATAAGAAAATCCAGCTGTCTTGTATTAAGACAGACATTAAAGAGATTTGTGACAATGGAAAACAATGCCATTCTCAGTAAAAATGGTTTTGATTTGAAAAATATAGTTTTACTTTAATAAAAAAATATAATATTTACATTCAAGGGTAGTGGATTTTTATTGTTATTTTAAAGGAATACATAAATATATATTTTAAAATTTCCCAGTTTTTATTTTCATAAACAATAAATGTAAATAACCATAACCTATATAAATGAAACCTGTTTGGATTGTCAACAATTTTTAAGAGTGTGAAGTGTACCTGAGATCACAAGGTTTGAGAACTGCTTGGGCCAGATTATGGCTAGAAGTGATTCCAGAGGAAGTGGTATTAAATTTGTCAGAGGAAATAAAGAGTGCATTCAAATGGTGAGGACAGCATCAGTTAAACATTGTACATTAAGAAACCTAAGAATGAAATAAAATCAAATGATAAAGTTAAGGAAAATCTCAATAAAAGGAACTTTTCCCTTTTAGGAGTAGCCTAAAATAAGAATTTTTGTAGTAATTATTCAGTAAAAATTTTTTTAAAGTTTTTTTGATAGGCACTGGGACATCAGTAAAGAAGAAGTCTCATTCTCTGTCATGCAAAACCTCATAGTTTAATACATATATACAAAGTGCTTTAAAAAGAAAAAAATTATTTATTTACTTATATGTGCTTATAGGGGGAGAAGCAGAAAGAGAGAATCCTCAAGTACAGTCCTTGGGAGCAAGGAGCCCAACATGGGGCTCCATGTGGTGTTCCTCTCTGGGCCTATCCCACAACCCACGAGATCATGACCTGAGCTGAAACCAAGAGTCAGAGGCTCAACTGACTGAGCCAACCAGGAGCTCCTAATTACAAAGTGCTTTAACAGAGACAGCTACATTGTGAAATGAATGAATCAAACACATTATAGACTGGTCTTAATTTCTCTAGTAGTTTTTGCTACTAAGAAATATTTAGAGAAAAATAAAACCCTGTGCTATAGCTTTGGAAGAATAAGTGAATAAAAATTACAAGTTTCTTGCTGTCTGTTTGTTCTAATGCTTTAAGCAGGTCTGTTGAACTCATACCAGTGGATATGAACATTGTATCAGTCAGGATAGACCAGGTTGGCTGCAGTAACAAACAACCTCCAAATTTCAGCAGCTTAAGACAGCAAATGTTTATTCTCCCCTTATGCTCTGTGTCTACGCTATGTGTCTGTCCATCACAGGTTGGTGGGAGGCTCTGCTTTATTTAATTATTAGACACCAATTTGTGGCACCACAGTCTCATATGCATCTTAAGGATTCCTTGTCATGGGGGAGACAGGTTAGAAAGTCAAGTTCTATCAATTATAATTATACAAAGCATTCCTGAAAAAGACATGTAGCTTCTGCTCATATTTCATTGGCCAAAGCTAGCTTCATGGCCTTACCTAACTACTGAAAACAAGGGGCAGGAATAGTTGTGGAGAGGTAATATTTTGTTAAACTGGAGATAGCAATGGACCAGGTGTCAGGAAGACTAGAAATGCCCACTGCAAGCACTGCTTGCGAAAAATAAATTACAGCAAAGGTCTTGTTCTAGACTAGGGAATTTCTCCAACTGAATCAAATTCAAGGGTATTTCTGCAGCTGAATTAAATTTCTTCAAGCTGAATCAAACTTCCCATGGTGTCAATTTCCCCTCCTTCCTAGCCCCTCTAGATTCATTTCTTGGCTCCTTTTTAAAGGTAGAGATCTCAAGGTTTGTGGTAAATATGGGTTAGTACCTATTTTCAGAGTTGAGTTGACAGGCTGAGAAATCTTATTTCCACTGCTGAACCTTAGCCAGACTCGCATGGCAGTGGACAAATATATCTGGAAAGTTCCGCAAAGTCAGATTTGGAAATGGCACTTGGATCTTCTTGTCAAAAGTAAGACAGCCACATAATACTGACCATCTCTGATGAACTTATTTAGGTTGGCAGGAGACCAGAGCTGCATTCTTTTGGATCATCCAAATTTATAGACTGTGCCTACCAAGAGGGTTGCCTCATAACCTTTTTAGGGCATTTGGGCAGAAAGTATAAGTTGCTGTTATTTTCATGTTTTATTCATTCTAGGGAAGAAGATGAAATAAAATCTTCATCCAGGAAGATGGTATGAAACACGAAATAATAGGCCAACATTGTAGAATTTAAAAAGAGATCTTGAAAGTCAGTTGGTCCAACCACCCATCTGATGTTTGGATCTTTTCTGCAACATTCCATCCAAATGATCATAAGCTTTAAACCCTGCAGTGGCAGCAACCACAACTGCCCAGGGTCATTCATTGTACCTTGGAAAACTCTGACTACTAAAATTACATTTTATGTTGTGCCAATGTCTATGATTTAGTAATAGAGGTATGCTTGCATAGTTGAAAGAAACTATGTATCTGTTATGATTCCTGGAAAGATGTGTTTTATCCCATTTTCTTCTCACACCAACTCCAGGAAGCAGGTATTATTATTATTAGACAGATACAAAACTGAGGCTCAGTGATTCTAAGTATTGAGTTGTAGATGAATGAATGATTGTGCTTTCCAATATCACTGGGACAGAAGGAAAGAAAAAAAAATGTCCATCTACTCTGCTTGAATACAAATACATATATAAGTAATATTGAATTCATTGGTGATATAGTATTTCTTCAAGAATGTGTAACAATGATCTCAAGGAGACCCTCGATAGCTGCCATTCCTGTCTCATTTTCCAGGCTGGCCTTCAGATTTTCTATGGATAGTTATTGTCTTCCCAGTCTTTTAGGAAAGCTCAGTGCTGGCCACATAAGTGCTCAAAGCAGAACTAATGAATGGATATATGCATTAAATATTCTTCCAATAAACCCTAACACATAAACTATGAATTTTGCAGCAGAATTTTTGGTCTTAACTAAAATCAGAGCCTGTACTTTATCTGGGGACTATGTCTAGCAAAGCAGCCATTTTCAACTATGTAGAAAATCACCAAAACAGACAGCCAACTCACCTCTCAAGGGTTATTTGTCGAACACAACATGTCCAACAAACCAATCAACCAACTAGCCAAACAACAACAACAACAACAACAACAAATCAAGCTCTGAATCACAAGTGATACATTAGTAATTCAATCTATGAACATAATAACCAACTTTCCTATGCTGCTTGCGTAGGATAGTAGCCTTTTGCTTTCCCTGAGCCACTATACTAAATCGATATTCCCATATCAAAGATATTTTGAAAAAAGAAGAATGATGGAAAATATGAACCTTGGCTTCCTGTTCCTGAGGCAGAATAATTTCTCCCCACTAAACCTTAGAAATTGGATCGCTTTGGCTAATTCCCCAGGAAAGCAACAACAGGTGTGGAAGGGACCCACAAAAGGAAAGAATGTAACACACGTCTACTTTATTCTGGCATGCAAGGAAGGCTCTGGGATTCTCACTTCATTTCTTCTTGTTTTTATTACTTCTAACATTCCTCTTCTGCAAATTCAAGTTTCTGTCATGAATTACACACTCCTATGCTTATATTCAGAGAGTGTTAGGTTTGCATTCAATTGTAACCCAATGTTTCAATTTTATCCAGCACAGTCTCAGCCTGGTGAATACTTACATTGTCTGGAGCCTTCTGAGTCCAAGAACTTCTAAGCAGAAACAGTTAAGTTTTTCCATTGTTCTGGAACAGAAGCACTGTATCCAGTAAGTATATGAGGCCACAACTAACCTCTTTAAACATGTCTTTTTGGCCTTTGAATGACTCGAACTCAATATCCTCAAAGTCCTAGGGCTGTAGGGGGTGAATAAATGCCAAGTGAATTAGGAAAGTACACAACATTCTAGTTCTTATCAGACTAACAGGGCTTTTAAAAGAGGATGTGTGGGGGTGCAGAAAGCTGTAATCAATAATGATAAATTCCATTTAAATACTCATTCAAGCAGAATTAGAAGACAAAATGGATTCCAGCACTCATTTGATCTATGTGTAAATTAGTGTTTTTCCTTTTTTCCATTATTTTAATGAATATTTTTTAAAAAGTCATATAAACAATTGTTTTCTTTCTTAAGATGACAATCTTTAAATAGCAACTAGGCATTTACTACTTTTACATTCTTCTGTTTCTCTAATCCTTACTGTCAGATCACTTTGGAATGCAATCCTTGATTCCTCCTCTGAATGCATATGCAATTTATTTGCCTCTATTTTTATTCTTTGGAGATTTTCTCATTTTCCCCCTTTCTCTATCATTATGTGCCAAAAGAATTCTGTGAGACCTCCAGGATTCATCGATATGTCCATTAGAGAAAAGAATGCAGTTCAAATGCAGAGATTTGTTTTTGCATAGGCAAATTACTTCTCCTTTTTATGCTTTGATTCCTAGTCTGTAATTAGACTAATAATAGTCTCTATCTCAAGGGGTTGTGATGCTTACATGATTAATATCAAGTGCTTTCCACAATGCGGGCTGCATAGTAAATTCAATAAATATCAGTCTTATTACTAACATTATTTTTGTCTTTGTTACTCAATAAATGCTGTACAAAGTATTGAGCTAGGTGAATTAAGGATACAAAAGAAGAATAAAATGTGCTCCTTGCCTTTCAAGAAAAGACAGTATTAATAAAGGGAAGACCTACGTGCACAAAGTCAAGATGAGCAGTATAAAATGCTGCCAGAGTGGTATCAGTTGAGGGGGTTTTGTTTGGGGGTTTTGGTTTGGGTGCTTGGGAAGAGGGTTAGGGTTCCTTCCCTTCAAAGGAATCATTGAAATTTCTAATGAAGTGATGGCATTATTTAACTGAAACTTGACAGAGCATTAAAAAAAAAAAAACTCAGAACAAAGCTGTGCTGTAACATTAAATATTATCTATTTTTTAAAAAATTTTATTTTATTTCATTTTTTTCAGTGTTCCAAAATTCCTTGTTTATGCACCACGCCCAGTGCTTCGTGCAATCCTGCCCTCCATAATACCCACCACCAGACTCACCCCACCCCTATTCCCCCAAAACAAGTTAAGAATAGTACTCATTGGGGCACCTGGGTGGCTCAGAGGGTTAAGGCCTCTGCCTTCGGCTCAGGTCATGATCCTGGGGTCCTGGGATCGAGCCCCGCATGGGGCTCTCTGCTCAGCAGGGAGCCTGCTTCCTCCTCTCTCTCTGACTGCCTCTCTGCCTACTTGTAGTCTCTGTCAAATAAATAAAATCTTTAAAAAAAAATAGTACTCATTTTAATTTGCATAATCTTTGTTTATCAAATGAGGTTATACCTTTATTCATTGCTTATTTGTATTTTTGAGTCTGTGTGACTTGTCACTCTATGTCCTTAGACTGTTCCTCATGAGATTCTGTGCTTTCTCTGTTGTGTAAAAACACTCTCTAGTTTATGAGTCACAAATATTATGTTAATAGATTTTTAAATATCGATCCTTGCATTTCTAGAATTAACTCCACTAAATTTGGCTGTATTCTTTTGTGATGTCAGATTCTACTTTCTAAATGAGAAGCTTGTATGAAACTGTCCCCATTCCAGCAGTCTGTCCCCTGGAAAGGGGTGAAAAAAATTACATATCCTCAAACTTTGAGGTGCCAGGCCTTTTCTATAGCATTTGCAAATAAAGACCTGTTTTGCCTCTTCACCCAGCTCTCACCTTGAAGGTGGAAAAGGAATGCATTGGAAGTGAAAGGGAAGAGGGATTTTTTTTTAACAGTCTTGCTAGCATCTGTAAAATTTCTTCTCCTTCTCCTTCTCCTTCTCCTTCTCCTTCTCCTTCTCCTTCTTCTTCTTCTTCTTCTTCTTCTTCTTCATCTTCTTCTTTTGCTCTCCCTCTATTCCCCACATGGAAGAGAAGATTGGAAGTGTTTTTCTTTACCTCAAGCTAAGTAAGGTCTTGGGTATGTGACATGTGGGGAGAGAGAGATATTATTAGATCACTCAAGGCAGAATACCGAAGAAGCTTTAGTAAACTCCGTGAGAAAGAAAACTCTTTTCTCTGTCTTTGAAGTCTTAAGGTACCAGTGCCAAATTCCAAGTGTAGTCTTCCAGTTTTACTGTATTCTTTACCACCTTGTTCATTATCCCAAGCCATCAACTATAGCTAACAAGAGAACAAAGCTATGAGCTTTATCAGGAGCTGGTTTTGAACAGAGAGTGGAGAGAAAAACTGAAGTGTCATTTATTTTACTATTTACTTCACGCTACCAAATCTGTCTCATTTATTTAAAAGGTCTATAACTTTTGTTTTTTGACAGTGTCATGAGGTATTGATGTGAACATTTTAACTGTTTCTTAAAAAAACTCGGAAGCCTTAAACAGCATTGTGTTGACATCATTGGTATTTTGATGAATTCACCTGTAAAACTGACTCATCTTGATATTTTCTTTGGGAGAGGAAGCAGAGGCATTTTTTGGTCAAATTTATCCATAATAATTAGCGTCTGTAGATTTTCTATATTTTTCTGGGGTTAATTTTGATAGACTCTATTTTCCTAGAGTATTGCCATTTTAATCTACATTTTAGTTGAGTCCAACTGATTATGATCTTAGATGTAGAATTTGTTCAGGAGGGTTTTCACCTCCATCTATTTTTCCTAAAATTTGCTCATGATGGTCATTTATTCTTAGCTGGATTCCTAAAAACCATGGGTATCTGGCTGACTATAACTCTTTTCCTTGTTTGCAGTCAATTTTTTCACCGTATCCATATTGTAGGCTTTTGATAGTCATTTTTTGCTAGTTTGCAGCCATAACCTAAAACTTTCACATCTGCAGGTGAATGAGTGTGTGCCTGCATGTGTGTGTGTGTGTGTGTGTGTGCATGCGTGTGCATAGGGTTCTGTTCAGAGCTCTGTTCCTGGCTTGCAGATAGATGCTTTCTTTCTGTGTCCTCTCATGGTGGATGGAAAGAAAATGAGCTCTCTGGTGTCTAATTCTTAGATGAGCATGAATCCCATCAGACCAAAGCCCCAACTTCATGACCTCCTCTAATCTCGGTTAACACCCCAAAAGCTCCGTCTACAAATACCATCCCATTGGGGGTTGGGTCTTCAACATATGAATTCTGGCATCACACATTCAGTCTATAATTTGTAGTCAAACACACGCACACACATGAGATAAAGTGTTTGTTTGGAGGGCTGAAAGAAGAGGTAGTGAGCCACATGGTTATCTAGAGGAAGAACATTCCAAGGAGAAGAGAGAGACAGGCTCAAAGGCCGTGAAGCTGGAGGAATGTACCTGGTATGTTCAAAGACCAGTGTGGAGGCCCGTGAGGCTGGGTGGAGGGAGAGAACAAGGCGGGAAGAACACCAGGTGATGAGGTTAAACAGCAAATTAGGGTCTAGATCATGGTAAGATGCCAGGAGGGAAAGGAAGTGTGAGAACCTCTGAAGCCAAGGAGTGATAGAGCACAAAATGTAAGCTTTGTACAAAGTGATGTTATTCTTTAGGAGCACATGGTATTATGATACACTGGTATTTCTGAAGCATTTTAAAACAAAGAAATACAGGAGTTGCGTGGGAATAGAAATGTGTATGGAGTCACAGCTCATCGATGCTGAGTGTCCATGCTGATGTTTAGTCATTGTTCTCTTTGTTAGAAAAAAATGCATCCCACAATAACAATCCCTCTCCCTCTCCACTTTTGTGAAACACCATTATTTAAATATAATTCGTCAGCTATTTACTTTTTTTTAAGATTTTATTTATTTATTTGACAGACAGAGATTGCAGGTAGACAGAGAGGCAGGCAGTGAGAGAGGGGGAAGCAGGCTCCCCGCTGAACAGAGATCCCGATGCGGGGCTCGATCCCAAGACCCTGGGATCATGACCTGAGCTGAAGGCAGAGGCTTCAACCCACTGAGCCACCCAGGCACCCCAGATATTTAATTTTTTGATGTTCAATTTTTAACTAAAGTGAATGAGTAACATTTTGATATTAATATTATATAGTGATTCAAGTGTAAAGATGTAACTATTTAACTTAATAATAGGTTGCCTGTGTATTATTATAAGGAAAAACAGAAGAATATTACCTGCAAGAACCTGGTGACCTTGACTATGTTCTGTCTATGCATCATAGTGCTACCCTTGCAATATCCAAATATTTCAAAAGGGAGAAGTTAAGGAGTCAGACTAATAAAATGAACTTTTGTGATCATATAATTCTGCATTTTAGTTGAGTCCAACTGATTATGGTCTCAGTCGTAGAATTTGTTAAGGAGGATTTTCATCTCCATTTGTTTTTCTAAGAGGTAGAGGAACGGTGGCTGGGGCTAACATGCCAGATAGCACTAGTTTATTCCCCCTTTCTATCCAGGGTCCACATGCATCACCAGTGATGAACTTTTTTGCTTTTTTTTTGGTCATATGAAGCAAGGAGACTCTGAAGGAAATTGTTGACATAAAAGGAAAGAAAAAGGAAGGATGATTTCCTGAATTATGTAATGAGAAATAAGAGATATATCAGGGTGCCTGGGTGGCTCAGTCGGTTGAGTGCCTGACTCTTGGTTTCAGCTCAGGTCATGATCTTAGAGTTGTGGGATTGAGTTCCACGTTAGCTTCATGCTCAGCAGGGAGTCTGCTGGAGATTCTTTCTCCCTCTGCCCCTCTGCTACAACAAACAAATAAATCTTTAAAAATAGAAATAAGATATATATCAGTAAGCATATTATGCTTTTTGATGTGTATATTGCATTTCACCAGTTTATAGTAAGTTACAACAATGTCTGATATCTGTGTTTTGTTTTCTTGAATAATAGTTTGAATGATATCATTCTAAGAAAAGGATTATAAAATTTAGGATCATTCCTCCACTCAAGCAGCACTGACTAGATTAACCAAATGATTTCAATAGCCAAGCAGTTACAAATCAGACAGACAATCATTCCATAGTCTATCATTTTTTATGAAAGAAAAACTTGTGGTAGGGTTTTAACAATAATACAGATTAAAGACGCAACCCGAAATAAAATAATCTTTGTCCTCGCTCAGGAGGTGGCATCATCCCTCAAGATAGTGGTTTCCAAATGTACTCATATCCTACTTCTCTGCTAATGACACCTTTACTGTTCTGTGGAGAAATGGGTTAACAACAATGTGGTTTGTTTTTCAAAGTAGTAAATATAATCAACTTAAAAATCTGTCCTTCGGGACGCCTGGGTGGCTCAGTGGGTTAAAGCCTCTGCCTTCGGCTCAGGTCATGATCTCAGGGTCCTGGGATCAAGCCCAGCGTTGGGCTCTCAGCTCGACGGGGAGCCTGCTTCCCTCTCTCTCTCTCTCTCTCTCTCTCTGCCTGTCTCTCTACCTACTTGTGATCTCAGTCCAATAAATAAATAATTAAGTCTTAAAAAAAAAAATCTGTCCTTTATTTTCATACTATATCTTTCTTACATTTTTGGTGTTAAAATGCTTGCTCCTTTAAAAAATAGGGGTGCCTGGGTGGTTCAGTTGGTCAAGGGTTTAACTCCTGATTTCGGCTCAGGTCATGATCTCAGGGTTGTGAGATCGAGGCCACATAGGGCTCTGCACTGGTGTGGAGCCTGCTCGAGATTCTGTCTCCCTCTTCCTCTGCCACCCCTACCCCCCCACACTCCCTCTCTAAAAAAACTTCCAAAAACCAAAAAAGAACAACAAAAAAGAATATAGTTAATAATACTTTTTTTCCTGGAAATTTCTCTTGGCTGACTTTCTCCAAGTTCTCAACATGGCTAAGATTGTTAATGAAGACAGTGTCATTAGTAAGGTGTCATTTGGGCTTCCATTTTTATTTCCAATCTCCTTTGCTTTGCTTCTCAGCTGACCCTGTTTCAGATCAGTTGCCTGCAAAAGCTAAGAAAAGGTAACATTCTCATATCTTGTCACTCTAGATTTCTCTTTGGAAGAGAAAACTCTCTTGTCACCTTTTCTCTCCTTGCATTACTCCTTCTGCAGGAAGGTTAAACATTCTTACCCTGTTGATTTCAGAAAAGGCCATGTAATTTACTTGCATCAATAAAATGTGATTGGAAGTCACGTTTGTCATTAGGAACCATTTTTGGTTCATGGTCTCTCATCACAGCCTAGTGTATCATATTCTCTACTCTCCCATTTAAGAAGACTACCTGAGTTAAAGTGGCAGAGATGTTATCTTATGCTTCCTTCTAGAAATATTAATCATATGCTTAGGTGTATGAGATACCTCAAAAATTTAAATTTAAATTTAACTTAATGTTGTATATGGTGTGATGTAGATATCAAGGTTTTTTTTTTTTTAAATGGGGAAATTTACTTATTCTAACACCATTGATTGGATATCATTCAGGCTTTGAGTTTCTTTGCTTGAGCAGGCAAGAGTACTATAAAAATTCTGACATGTTTTGGAGTAATAGCATTTTCCTATGGTTGTATAAATTAATATTACACAACTCAGCATTATTGGATCTCTCTTCAATATGATGGCAGTCTGCAGGGGAGAAAGAATTTCAGAGGAAAACTTTTAGAAATTGTATCCAAATAAATTGGTTAATTAGCTAAGTATGGGGGAAGTGTTGAAGAAAATGTTTGGAAAGGGAATTGTATGAGGGAAGTATGTGTTCATCTCTAATATGAACGTTGGTAGTAATATCTAAGTTAAATGAGATGTTGGTAGTAATATCTAAGTTAAATAAATAAAAATAGCTGTATAAATGTATGATTTAGAAAAGAAGAGTTAAATGGCAGGAAGTGTTTATTTAAAAAAAATTTTTTGGAGATTTTATTTATTTATTTGTTAGAGAGAGCCCAAGTGAGCACAATCAGTGGGAGCAGCAGAGGGAGAAGCAAGCCTCTCTCTGAGCAAGGAGTCTGATGCGGGACTCAGTCACAGGACCCCTGAGATCACAACCTGAGCCAAAGGCAGACGCTTAACCAACTAAGCCACCCAGGTGTCCCATAGCTAAAACTTTAAAGATCTTCCTGTTGCTTAGGGAAATTTGAAGGAAAGCTTTACTGTTTTGCAATGGAAATCTTACAATTCATTGACATTTCTCAAGGTATTTGCATATATTAGTTAAATTATTTTTCAAATGTTTTCAAAAACAGGGAAAAATGATCTTCAGGGATGCACCCCATGTGATTTTCTGTAGGGAGAGAAGGTGAGAGACTATACTTCGACCCTGTTTTACGTGTGGTGGTAGGGATTGAGTGAATTGAGTTTTCCCCCAAATTTGTACATTGGAGTTCTAAACCCCAGTGTGTGACTATAGATAGATCCTGTGAGGAGGTGACAATGGTCGTATGAGATCATAAGGATGAGGTCCTAATCCAATAGAGTTGGTGTTCTTAGAAGGAGAGGAAGAGACACCAGAGTTTCTCTCCACCCTATCAGGGTTCAGTGAGAAGGTGGCTGTCTGCAAACCAGGGAGAGACCTCTCCCCAGAAATTGACCCTGCTGGACCTTAATGTGAGGCATTTATTTCACAGAGCTGTGAGAAAATAAAGTTCCTATCATTTAAGACACCCAGTCTGTGGTATTTTGTTATGCAGCCCAAGCCAATTGCTATACATGTTGTAATTTTATATTTTTCTCATAATAAGCACATATCACTTCATGATGAAAATATTTAACTGTAGGGAAAAGAATTATGTTATAAAAGTAGCATCTCCATATTTCAGGAAATTTGAAAAATTGTAAAAATGGAGAAGAAATCCTGTATTTGTTTTTAGCCTTTTGTCTTGCAAATTTGTATCTGTACACATTTTATGGCTATAATTATATTCTGTTTAAGTTTGATCTAATATTCTGAATTTCCTGTGATAAGGTAAATATTAATATGCTTACTAATGTTTATAACTATAATTTAAAGGACTGCAAAATATTTATTTGAATAAATATATTTTATCAATATTTTATTTAACCAATTTGTTTATGGTTGAACATTTTTGTTGTTTATACTTTTTGGCTATTATGAAAAACAGTGTACTAGATATAGCCAGGCATATGGCTCTTTAAAGTTGGACTTCTTTCCTTAGGATAGATTCCCAGAACTGCAATTACTGAGTCAAAAAGTACAAACATTTTTAAAATTCTTGATATATTTTGCCAAATTGCAAATTTGACAGTATTTACAATTCTAACAGCAAATTGTGGAGAAGTTGATTGTACTTTACTTTGGGCAGCATTAGGCAGTATTTATTTAACTTTACCGCTATTTTTAGAGAAGAAATCAGATTTCATTTTTAAAATGTGCATTTCTTTTATTGCTACTCCAGACTGTTGAAGGTTGAGGAGGGATTAAGAGGGCTGAAACCTTGAGGTGTGGCTGAGCCCTTTGGTGCCCCTCAGACAGGCAGCTACCAGCTCTGAGTAGACACAAAGTCCCATCCCCCAACAACTTTGCTTTGAAGGAGTCTCTGACATGAAATCTATGTTCCTACAAGTGAACTGAGCTCAAAGACATGAAGGTGAACTCAAGGGCAAGATCTAACACTAAATTTCACCAACAGTGGAATGGGACCCAGTCAGTCATTTATGGAGTGCCCATATGCCACCAAAGTGTTGTGACATTGGAAGAATATTTTTGTGGTGCCCTGAAGCAGTTCAAGGACTGCTAGTACTCAGTGTCCAGTGTATGAGAAAATGAGGTGACCTTGTCCTCAGGTATCCAGCCCATCCTGGTTGGATGGAACTTTCTTAGTATTAGCACTGAAAATCCCATGTCTTGGGAAATCCCTCAATCTCTGGGAAACCAGGAGGGCTGGCCATCCTACCTGGGCCATTGTCCTATCTGTCACTTGCTGGTCGTGAATCCTGCACATGTGGGCTCAGCTGTCTGAGCCTCCCATCTTCCTCTGTGAATCCAGCAACTTCAAAAAGCTTGTCGCTAGATCCACTTCCAGTTCTGAGATCCTGTTCTTTCTTTAATGCTTACTTTATCTATTAGGTTTGGTAGATCTAGACTCATCACAATCCCTTCATTCTAAGCCTCTTCTTTTACAGGCTAAGAGACTGAAGCTTTGGAAGTTAAATGCCTTCTCAAAGTCATTCCGTCAATGTAGTGACTGAGCCTCGGTTTCCCCACCCTCAAGCTAGTATTGTCTTGACTCCAAGCTCTTGTGTCCTCACAGGATATGAAAGTCCAAAGAGTTGAATGATTATTCCTATAACAAAAACCCATGAAACTGATAAGTTGTTCAGCTGAGCTAAACGCCTATGCCTTTACCTTCACTCCTCAAGACACATCTCCTCTCTAGGCTATTCTGTGTGTGCTCACAGATCACCGCTAACCACCTTCTATATGACAGTGTCTTGACCCTATACATGGGCACAAACCAATTGGGTCTTGTGTCTCTGTCAAGAACTATTTCCTTCTCTCTCCAGGCCTTCTGTGGCTGCCCTTTTGTGATAATAGTAGCAAAAGCACCTCCTATAATATTACAGTGTCCACCTCCTCTGAATCCCTATGGGCAGCACATACTTCTGAAAGGTTTGATGGGCTGATGCTTTGATATACTTCATGATTTCCTATTTTCTTGGATAAATATCACAAATACAATGAACTGTATTAGTGCATTTTGCATTAAAAAGCATTCTTAATCATCATTCACCGTTGAAATGGAAAAAGAAATTTCTGTGTTAGCTGTTGTCATTTTAACATCCGGAGAAAAGATAATTTTATTTGCTCTTAAACATTCTTACCATGAATCTCACACTTAATGTGACCACACTTATAATTATGGCACATTTCCTCCTGTTTCTTTGCTTTTTGTGTGTTATGTATGTTCCACAGCAGCTATGTCTGTGGGCAGTGACATTCTGGGGGGTGCAAGGCTTTATTCTGTCAGGTGAATCTCCCAGCCATGTAGTCTTGCTCTATATTCAATCTGAACTCCAACAGGGCTTTTGGAGGGCTAAAATGAATCACATGAAACTTCAATTTCTACATATTCTATACCTTAAAATAAAATTGATACAACTTAAGATTTTCCCCCCTCTTATTATCATAGAGTTTTGGCAATGGCTTGTGAATATTTATTCTTTATTTATGGTATCAGCGAAACACATTTGGCTGTGGGGAACAGAGTACCTGACAAGCGTGGCTTAAATACCAGTATTCAATGCCATGTAACTGGTTGTGGGGGGGTCAGCCGCTTCAGGCATCCATGGCCCAGGCCACTCCTTGTCATCTTGTTCTGCCACCTTCAGGGTTTTATCACCTTCATGACCTTTTGGTATGGCAAGTACTACATTCTTTTGGACAGTGTCACAAGTAGATAGGAAGGTAGCAGCAATAAAGGAGGCTTTTTCTCTTCTTGTTCTCTTTTGCGTCAGGAGCAAAACATTCCCTCACAAACTCAAGCAGACTTTCTCTTACATCTTTGCCAAAACTTGGTCCCTTATCCAAACCTGCACCAAAAGGAAACCAACTCTCCACAAGTGGGCTTGACTACATGCAATTATGGTGAATATTCCTGCTGATTGAGAATTGGGGTCTATAGCAATGAAGACTTATGCCTCTTTGGTTTCCATTATTCAACCTAGAATTGGCTTTCCGATCTTAAGCCTTCCCATATGACCTAAGGAGATGAGCAGCAGTTAGGTTTTTATTATTTTTTTAATGTGTTTTTTTTAAAGAGTTTATTTATTTATTTGAGAAGGAGAGAGAGAGAGTGCACAAGCAGCGGGGAGGGACAGAGGAAGAGGGAGAAGCAGACTCCCAGCTGAGCAGGAAGCCAGCCACTGGATCCCAGGACCCTGGGATCAATCATGACCTGAGCCAAAGGCAGATGCTTAACCAACTGAGCCATCCAGGTGCCCCTTAAATGTGTGTAATAAAAATAAAATGTTTAAACTTTTTCTTTTCAGGACTGAATCAACCAAGTATTTGATGTGCGAAGGGTGTTGTGGTTCAGGAGTGGAGACAGTAAACGAAGAAGTTAAGAGCTCCCAAATCAGCACTGCCTGGCACGGTCAGCAGCTTCAGAAACACGTCACTTGGCTGGGATTCTTTACCAGGAAAATAGGATGGGCAATTCTTTTTACCATCACACGAAACAATGCTAAGGGAGGCCTAATGGCTTAGAAGTGCCATGTCCGTGTTAATAGGATAAGCAACAGGGGCAAAGGTGCCTGCAAATTTGAGTCAAGAAAACACAGGTGATGGTTCAAATGTTTTACGTAGCCTGCAGAGCAAAGCTGGTCACCTCACAGGAATGGCTTTCTCCCCCATACCATCCCTCTTCAAGTGTGTCTCTCATCTGTCTTATTTGCATTTGAGCACCAGCGCCAGATGGATTTCCAAACCCGTGTTCAGAATAATGCTCAGTATTCTTGCGATTATTCATAAGTGATCAATAACCACAGTAATAAAAAACACAGCGGGATGCTCTTTTTTGGCAGTCGTTCCTTACGATTTCAGGATGAGAGTTCAGGTGTTGATGATGCAAGGCTGTTCTGTTTGGGGAAAATGCAACTCAGGTAAAATATGATCTCACAATGGAGGAACTGAGGTTCTGGAACATTTCTCAAATTAATAAAGTCAGGCTTGGCCTCTTTGGACTTACTAGTGCCAAATTCTTATCAGCCTTGTTTTAAAGATTAGCCAGACCAGACGTGTTTTACAAATGCATCTAGCAGGAATTATAACTTATTAAGAACACTTCACTCGAAAATCCCTGCCTCTGGCAGGATATCACTTCCTGAGATGTTCTGGCAAATACTGAATCTTAATACCAGATTTCCTTATGCAAAGTGTTCCTCAGCTATACATGTTAATTAATTCCCAAATTCCCACAACAAAGGTAAATCAGCACCCCCCACCATCTTTATCCCCTTGGAGATGGCATTATTTTTCTGACTGCCTGCTCTAATTTGGAAGACAGAGGAGTCTCAGGAGATACAACAGTTTCGTACCTCTAAGTTCTCTTTGCTTTCAAAATGCTGGTACGTATCACCTGGAGACCATGTTTCCCCCAAATTCTGCTTTAGTAGGACTGGCATGAGGTCCAAGACTCTGAATTCCCAATAGATCCTCACTGATGCTGATATGAACTATCCATGAACCCCAGCAATGGAGGACACAAAACTCTATCTTGGACCTACAGTGATTGGAGAAAAATGAACCCTTAACCTGAGGGTAGGTGAAAGCTCTTTCAAGTACTATGCCCTGGCACCTGGACCAATATTGCTGCACTGTTCTTTCTATAATATTCTGTACTGTGGGAGGCAGGAGCCCACAGTGTTAGCATATATCTAGTTGCCCGTGACCTTGGTCAGGTAAGTCCCAAACTTACAGTGAATCATGGAGCCCTCTGAGCTCATACTGGGAAACAAGGTTACATTTTTGCTTCATTGGTTGGTAAGTCAAGTCAATAGCCATATAGGAATAGGATGGGAGACAGTTGGTGCATGAATTAAAAAATAAAATTGTTTATTATAGATACAAAAATATGCAAACATATATAAAGTATATATACACATACATATATAATCATGTATGAATACATAAACATGTGTCATTATATGTATGCATATGTAATCACATATAAAATGTATATCATATAAAATCATGTAATCATATATAATTATATATATATACACATATATATATACACGATCCTACATATATGCAGATACAATTATATGTGTGTGTGCATGAAAGTGTACTCATGGGTTGTGTATGTGTGGTGTGTACACGCATACACATATATATAAATGTGTATACACACCAAACACAAAATATACAATTCTGTGTGTGTATACATGTACTCAGCACACACACACAAAACCAATCCATTGGTACAGCTTCATACACCTACATCTTTGAAGGGATGGACATTACTCTTTCTCTTCTCGTATTTTTCAGAATGCTCATTTGCTTCTTAATTTCCTCTTCAAGGTTGCCTTGGTAATTCATCCTTAAAAATATTTCTCAAATATAAAAATGGTGAGGAGCTGGGGGATAACAGTGTCATAGAAATGATTTTTCTGGCTGGACTCTCGCTTTGGGGACACTTAACACTGTCCGGGGATGGCTGCCTTGATCCCTCTCCAAGCGAGAGGAAGCTGAAAAGAAGAATCTGTTCTCTGAGTTCCGAATGTTGCCTCTCTGCCTGGACCTCTAGGAAACATTATCTCCATCAAAGCGAGAATTCTGGTAAGAAAAGAGATGCCCTTCTCTCTAGAATTACCTCACAGGCAGCACAAGAAATCCTTACTTATCCGTTGCTCAGGAATATGTACAAAAGGACATTTTCCCTGAGGGCTTCGGTCAGAGCTACGGCTTTTCTCGACAGCACTGTTCTCAACAATTTTCTTAGAGTACAAAGGGTCATTTTTATTGGGTCTCCGTGAATGCCAGCGCCATAAGGCCAAAGTGGAATTTAGTGAAAGCAGTTCTACAGAGGAAAGAATTAAATAGAGATATTCTGAGATTACTATTCTTCTATCCATTTCCCTCTTCTTTGTGAAAGGTTCCTGTCATCAATAAAAATGAAACCATGGGTGGGTTAGCCCTCAGTTTTTTTTCTCGGCATTTATGAAGTCGGGCTGCTTTGTGCAGAGGTCAGACGGCCTCTGATTCGGGTTTATATATTCTCAGCTTTTATAAGAGGATGTCGAACCAAGGCTTAGCCCTGTGATTTTCCAAAAGTTTCTCCTGTTGGAAGACCCCAAAGACCTGATTCTCGAAGCTCAGTTCTGGGAATCTTATTTGAGGAGACTTTCTGAAGAATATGTTTTTGTCTTTTTTCTCTTGCCTCTTGAAAAATGATCTTTGATTCAGTTACACCAGCAAAGAGCTGTTATTCTTAGATCAGGATGCTGATAGGACTGTTTTAACAAAACAACACTTGTCGTTTACCAGGTATTATTGTCATCTAATTTGGGATAGTGTATCAAAAAGAACAGAAGGGATCTATTGATCCCATGAGTTGTATCAGCATCAACAAGAAAAAAGTTCTGAATGGCATCCTGGGAACTCAGCAATCCAAATGTGTTCTCAGGATTCCCTCCTTTTGAGGGACTCTCTGACTTAATGAGGCTTAATTTGTGACTTGAATTTCTAAGTCCCTCAAATAAAACTGAAGGCAAATAAACTTATGGCAATGAAATAGAAATTGAACCAATAACATTTTTATTATGTAACTCATATGAAACCTAGGGTGCTGCCTTTTCTTGTCCTGTTATGGAATTTTATTCACTGAAACTGAAATGTGGTATAACATCTATAGTCATAGCAATGCAAATCCTTATGTTTCAGGGGAAAAATGTTAAAAGGACAGTTTATTTTTTGTGCATATTAGACTTTCTTCCTATCTCCTTTTTGTCTCTACTTTCCCAGTCTCTTGGAGGAAATCACAATAGCAACACCAGCTCTCTCCATTCTCATCCTCTGTTGGCTTCCCCAAATCTCTGCCTCTCAGCCATGAGACTCCTTCTCTCTCATCACACTGCTTCCCATTCTCCTTCTCAACATGGGGCTCATGACCTTTTCCACTGGGCACAGTCATCTGGAAATTGTAGTTTGTCCCTGGTTCCAATGATGTTTCAGAAAAGAAACCCAGTTTGGAATTCTGGAATAACATTTCCCTATGTAATGCTTTGCACTTCTGGGGGGCGTCAGGAGGGTGCCACTGTGTAAGTACACAAATGCACAGGCCCAGGCACTCAGAAGGGCATGGCACCTGGTTTAAGATTCTGTTGTCACCATCTTGACATTCTTAAAAATTGGGAAGAAAATGTCCTGCAAATTCATTCTTCATTGTGCCTGGCAAACTGTATAGTTGGCTTTGCCAGCATGGCATCCCTGGATCCTGACGTGTATGAACAAGGAGTGAGCAACCCTGTGTTTCTTCTGAGTGAGGGAAGGGAGTTGGGCTGAAATGTCACCAGGTCCAGGTCAGGTCCAAGGGGGAGAACGGAGGGTGGACAGGAGGGATTTAAAAGCCTCTCCTCCATGGGCTGCCTGGGTTTATTTTGTGGGGCCGCAGGGCTTCTCCTTCTGCATCTGAGGCTGAACATTTAGACTTCTATCAAGAATTATTTAGGATGTAAGGGGGACTTAGGAGACTTTGAAGCTCTGATGAAAGGCCTAAGGAAGTGCTGGTTTGAATTCGTACTGAAAAGGCCACAAAAATCTTGCCACCTTCAGTACTTATCCTTCGGCTCACATTTCAAAGCACTTATAGATCATCACAAATTCTCTGGAAGGTTTCTATGGGAGAAAGTGTCCTTTGCAGGGGGTAAAAAAAAAAAAAACAGCAAAAAACCAAAAACAACAAGGATTTTCTTCATCTCCAAATTAACTTATTGTTTATCTTGAGTTGAAATTTTTCTTCTTTTTTTTTTTAAAAACGTTTATACACATACACACATATCTCTTTTCACATTCTTTGTCTTTCATTTTTATGGAAATGATTGGAAACCTGGTGTAGAACTGCTGGACTTAAGGTAATGTCTTTAGTTATTATTTCTAGATCATTGCCCTGGATTGATGTTGAAGGAGACTCTGTTACTTGAGCAGACCTCCCACAAGATCAATATTCCTTGGGAACAGGCCCTTGTTTATTCCTCCTATGGTTCCACTATAACACAAGAGTTGGCACATAAAACCCCTCAATAAGAATTTACTGAAGGCATGGTATTTAAATTTTTTTCTAAATTCCCCCAAAATATACATTAAAAAAAATTTTAAGTTCCACTTCTGAGAACTTACCCAAAGAAAATGGTAACACTAATTTGGAAAGATACACGCACTCCTGTTTACTATAGCATTATTTACAATAGCCAAGACATGGAAGCAACCTAAGTGTCCATTGTTAGAGTAATAGAGAATATGGGAGATATATAAGTATATAGATATAGTGGAATATTAGCCATAAAAAATGAAATCTTGAATTCATAACAACATGGATAGATTTAGAAGTTATTATGCTAAATGAAAAGAGTCAGGCAAATGCAAATCTCATACAATTTCTTTTACATGTGGAATCTAAAAAAACAATGAAAAACAAATAAACAAAACCCAGAAATGGACTCGTTAATACAGAGAACTGGTGGTTGTCAGACAGAAGGGGCAGGAAGGAATGGGTGCAATAGGTAAAGGGGATTAAGAGGTACGAATTTCTAGTTGAAAAATAAAGAAGTCACAGGGATGAAAAGTATAGCATTGGGAATATAGTCAGTAATGCTGCAATAATTTTGTATGGTGACAGATGGTAGACAATGTATAACGCATAGACTTATCAAATTGCTATGTTGTACTCCTGAAACAAATATAAGATTGTATGTCAAGTGTATTGCAATAAAAAAATTATTTTATAGTAATATGTACTACTTATTGGTATGAATCCAGCACTTTAAATAAATCACTCATACTAATCTCCCCATATAGCACAATACGTACATATACATACATATATGTAATATACTATAATAATTTATTAGTATTAACTCTATCTCATAGATGAAGAAACTGAGGCCAAGAGAGTTCAAGAATCTTTTCTGGATCCACCTAGATTAGGAAAAAAAAAATGTTTCTTAATAGACTTTGTTAGGTAAGTACACAGCCTAACTGTGAAAAGTGTGTTTTTCAATCTGATTCAGCCTGTGAGCTAATAAAAAATTTTGTACTCAACAATAGAAAATTAAAAACCTTATAAACAGAAAGAAAACTACAATAATCTAAGACACGCTCCTCACTGACTCACCATCCAAAGAAGAGCAATGGAAAAAGAATAAAATAGAGAGAACATATTCCCCCAAAGTGTTCAAGGAATTCAAAGTCCATTCACACCTGTATTCAGCTGGAATACTGCTGTTGCCTCAATCTTCCAGAAATGTAAGGAATTAAATAATTTTAGACCCAAAATGGTAATAAATGACAGTTTAAGATGTATAATGACTTCACCTTGAAGTCATTACCAACTTCCATTTTAAATATTAAGTGAGAGATACAGATTAAAACAAAAGTCAATCTCCCAGGGATGATGAATCCCAAATAACCTATGTAGATACCCCATTCTCAGGAAGGTGAACCCAAACTCTCCACATAGTATGGATGCAGGTAGTGGCTTTTTACCCAAAGAGAATAGTATGGAAACTGCAGGAGCAGTGGAGAAACCAGACACACACCACCTCAGACAAGTAATCATGGCCAGCATCAAAAGTGGTAGGTCATGTTGACTGTATGCACTCTTGACACGATGTGTGAAGAATGGGACTTTATATCTCTGGTTTTCCTTCCCAAATGCCACAGTCTTGCTCTGGCCATGAAATCAACATCCGAGAAACCCCAGTTGAAGGACATTCTACAAGACACCTAAGAGTACTCAAAACTGTCAAAATAAGGATGTTGTCATCAAATGTAAGGACTGTGAGAAACTGCCACAGTCAAGAGGAATCTAAGGAGACATGACAACTGAATGTGATGTGATATTCTGGATGGAATCCTGAAACAGAAAAAGGACATAAGGTAAAAACTAAGGAAACCTAAAAAAGTTAATAATAATATATCAGCATTTTTCATTAACTGTGACAAATGCAAAATGTTTAAAGGGATACCTGAGTATGTGATATGTAGGAACTTTCTGTACCATCTTTACAGTGTTTTTTTTCTGTGGATCTAAAACTATTCTAAAATAAAAAGCTTGTTTTAAAAAAAAAAGTAAAAGTAAGCTTTACCATATACTTAGTCATATTAAATTACTGGAAAGCTCTATTGATTGAGACATTTTTGCTGAGAAACAGAAAGACATGCTTGGTGAACGTTTCATAACCAATTTAATGATGATTACCTTCTATAAAATGGGAGAAACCATGCTGTCCTTAATGAACCTGCTTCTCTCTAGCACACGTTCACTTTGGATTGGAGGCAGGGAGCCAAAGGCTGTTGGAATGAGCAGATGGTGTCTGATGGCCAGACTGTGACTTCAAACCTCTGGAGCACCCAGCTATCTCCCTCCTACATGTCTGCCCTTCCTGAAGCAAGGGCTGAAGGACCCAGTGGCATCTGTTTCTGCGTGTTCTGAATGAGTTAACAGGTGACAGATATCAGTGAGTATATTTTCTCACATCAATTTTAATGTATTCTATATGTCTGATGTGAAAGATTCAAAATGACCTCCCAGTGTTCCTTATTAGAGTTCTCAGTACAACAGTTTTATCATTTCTTAGAAGCAGCTTATGTTTCCAATTTTAGCAAACATTACAATTCATAATTTTTACATGTATAATTGGGGAATTGAACAAAGAGCTATTTAGGTGGAATCATCATAAGTGAAGTACTCCATTGAGGTAATATAGTGTGAGAAAAGTTTCATCTGACTTTCTGGAACACATGTGAACCACAAATCTGTGACAGATGCATAGGTACATATGTTACTGGTCAGTGATTGAGACCTCTGTGTAAAATACAAGACAAGAAAGCTACTCATGTTTTTAATATCAAAATGCAAAATTAACTGTAGGTATAAATTAATAATGTGAATCCTGAAATCAAGTCCAATATTACATTTTTATCTGATATTTAAACATTGTTAAAAATTTGCAAGTGACATCTTTTTTTTTTTAAGATTTTATTTATTTATTTGACAGAGAAATCACAAGTAGATGGAGAGGCAGGCAGAGAGAGAGAGGAGGAAGCAGGCTCCCTGCTGAGCAGAGAGCCCGATGTAGGACTCGATCCCAGGACCCTGAGATCATGACCTGAGCCGAAGGCAGCGGCTTAACCCACTGAGCCACCCAGGCGCCCTGCCAGTGACATCTTAATTCTCATACTGGCATGTTGGATTTATTTCCAAACTGTTGGAAATTGGTTTTTACTACATTTCTTGTGGCTGAAGAACAGTTTCCAAAAATCCGCATTTAGTTGTTAAGATCAGCAAAAATTCATGGTGTGGTGGTAATTTAGCTCTTAGAAAACTGGCCTGATATTTTCCATTTTTTTTTGTATTTTTAATAACAGTAAATTATAAATATAGAGAAAATTCTCAAAGGTTGTGTACGTCAACACCTTGATGGTGATTTCATGTAGGTTACACTGTTAAAATTATTTTAATTTTATTTTTTTATATATCTCATTTCTTTAAAGTCACCTTAATATTTTTTCACCTTAAATACACATTACTTTAATAATTAGAAAAATGGTGCTATTTCCATAAATCATAAAGCAAATCACAAATAAAATTTTTTCAATTAAACATTTACATTTCAGTATATTGTAATGAGATATACTGTGAAATTATTAGTTTAATCATAGTAAGTTATATTACTGATACCATAATTATTATTATTATGATACAATACAACCTTATTAATTCTGAGTCCAGTAAGTTTCATGTTAGCAAGAATATTATCTTTGCCTTATTTTTAATAAAAGAAGGATTTTCTAAGTAATCTGATAGGATTCCCAAGCTTATCAGAGTACATTAACATACTTATAAGATGCTTTTGAGGAGCATATTGGGCTTGTTGAAATCCTTAATAATCCTCATTTGCATACAATTATTTTACAAACATTTATTTTAAGTACTGAAGACTATGTCAAAACAGTAACCCAAATCTCATTTTCCTCCTAAAGTGCTTGTGACTAAGGAAATGTGACAGATTATTTGCCAATTCTGCACATTTGTAATTGAAGAGTAAAATGTCACACTCCCTCTATGTATATGCCAGGGGGTGATTTTTCAGTATCCAGAAAATTCCCCTTGCCTTCAGCATTATCCTCCACCTCTGTCTGATGTCTAAGATTTGTCTTTCATCTAGAACTAGAACTGAAGTGTCAAATATAAATATCTCAGGGACAGGAACCCATTGAATTAATCACATTCAAACAGAACTTAAACTTACCAATGAAAGATAATGTGAAAATAGTATTTGCTTGTTTGTTTCTTGGTTTATTTGGATCAGGAGTGTATTAGGAGTGGGTAGGGGTGTAGTCGCTGAGGTAGATAAATAGGAAGCACAGCAGGAAAAATACAATTAGAGAGAAACACAAAAGAAAATTGGCAATTAACATTAAAATTTCTGCACAAATTTACTTGGGCCTTGTTGATTAACTTGCTCAAGAATTCAAAGCAACATCTAATTAAAGATGGTGAAGTAAATGCATGCTTATTCACTCTTTCTTAAGCAGAACCCAAATAACAAATAATGGAAAGTAGAAAAATACCATTCTCAATGAAATAAGGAAATGGCCATAACCCAACATGATATCCTCTTTGAAGGCTATCTTCTAAGAAATGGGAGTTCAATTCCTAAAACAGATAAAGAAACTCATGGCTACACATAATATCCTCATATCTTGGTCAGGAAACAGATTTAAATTCAACAGTCATTACTGCCCCATCTCAGAACCTTGGTTTAGACCTTTGAGCTCTAAAGCATAATCATCCTTTGGAAGAATTGAGAAGTATCCTTCTAGAAACCACAAAATTACAGGAAGGTGCAACACTGATTATGACATTTCTACTTGATTACTTGATTATGACCCAAACACCCAGTGTAGGGAGAATGATGTGGGAAGTGGAAAGAACAGGGAAAAAGTAGAATTTGTCACTTTAAAGAATTTCCTGGCTCTTAGAAGTCACAAATTGAGGGAACATGTGCTCCTAGAGCAAAGGAAGAAAGTGAGGAAAGGTGTGCCAACCACATCTGATTTGAGATGTTTGGGACAACCAAGCCTAGCAAGAGTACAGTCTTCCAGTTTAATCCCCCTCTCCATGACATGGAAGTAATCAGCACAGGTCACATGCACAGATACCGGGAGTAAAAATACAAAGGAAATAAACATAAGATAATAGAATAAAAGCTGGAATATGCATTAAAAAGGAGATTTACTCATTTAAAAAATCCAAGGAAAGCTTTTCAAATGGCGTTTTATAGTCTCAAAATATTCATAGGCAATGTGATTTATTACTTTATTTTCTTTTTTAAGGAAAGCTCAACAAAGAAGCTCAAGGATTCAAAGAAGAGATTATAGGACAACACCAGGAGACAAAAGGCAAGCTGGCTGTGCACAGGAAAGCAAAGGGAGCACAAAGGAAATAAACAAGATAAATCAGGGAGAAGAAAAGGCTCACTAAAAGCAACAGAAACAGAACAAGGATAACTAAAACCTCTCTCTGGGCCTCTCAGTGCAAATTCCCAATCAGTATGGAGAATATGTAGGCATATGACCCAGGAATCCAGCATATAAACAGAGCAATGAACCCGAAAAAAGAGGCTGAAAGATGTTATAGGAGAAAACTTTCCCTAAATAAATCTGTTCAAATGAAAATTGAAAGTGAACAGTGTCTGGGAGAAAAATAATAGAAATGATGAACATGAGACATATCTTAAAATTCAAGAATAAAGGAAAGAATTAGATAGGAATGTAGGTTGAAAAAAAATCACCTACAAAGAGTTAAAAAAAATTGGATTGATTTCAGAATTCTTCACAACTACACTACCTGCTGGAAAGCCGTGACTTGATATTTATTAAAATAAGCAAACAAATAACTAAACAAACAAACAAACAAAAAACCCAACTCTGACATTTGGAGGGGAGCAGGATAGCCAGGAAAGTATAACCTAGAATTTTATACCCAGCAAAGCATTCCCTCTTCAAGTATAAATGCAAAGGACCAGTTCTCAAGCACATAAGACTTCAGGGTTCAGGACTAGAACAACAAAGGTCTTTTGGAAATGAGTTCTGGTAGATACATTCCAGTTAGAAGAGATATATCAAACTAAGTTATTCAAGAATAGAAAAGAGAAAGTAAACAGAGTGAGCATTCACTGTTCCTTCAATGCAGCATTACATTCAAATCACTATGGGAATTACAATTGCAAAACAGTATTTAAATGCTATTAATAGTAATAATAGTAGAAGTAATAAGAATATAAGCCTGAAAATAAGGATAAGAAGGGAGAGAGGCCAAGTATGTCTGTATTCTTCCTAACAGGGAGTCAACTGATACATACTAAAATAATAAATACATGCCAATCTTTTAATTTTATATGAATTCCATTTTACTTAAATTTCAGGTACACTTTCAGGAACCCTTTTCTGTTCTGATGGAGAAAGATCAATCACATTTTAACAGTTCCTTAAGTTTTACTGCCATTCATTTTTCTTCTGTTAAATTCAAGCATATTAGTGCGCCTGGGTGACTACCTAGGGTCCCAGGGTCCTGGGGTCCTGGGATTGAGCCCTGTGTCTTGGCCCCCTGCTCAACAAGGAGCCTATTTCTCCCTATCTCTCTGCCCCTGCCACCACTTGTGTGTGTGTGCTCTGTCTCTCTCAAGTAATAAATAAAATAAAAAAAAATTCAAGCACAATTTTAAGTGAACTCGGAAAAGTGAAAATAGCAGAGATAGTTTGATCTGATTTTCTGACTAGTCTTTCTACCCTTAGACAAGAGGCTGTGGAATGTAGTGGTTAATGGCACAGCCTCTGGAGACACACTTCAAATTGTGAACTCACCTACCATTTATTCTATTGTACACAAGCTGTTTCACTTTGTTGTGTCTTAGAAGAGTGAGAATAAAGATAATATTTGCTTCACAGGATTCTTCAAAAGATGAAAAGGTCCAAGTGTTATCATAGTGTCTGGCATATTGTACATGCTAAATATGTCCTTTTCATGTGCCATTTTATCTTTATTACTTTTAGGTTAGCTAATATGCTTTAGCATATTAATATTTAGCAAATGATTATTTATATATATAATTTTATATATATGTATATCATTGTTCATAAAAAGTAAACATTTTTAAGCCAGTGAGAGGTAAAACTAGGACATAATCAAATTTCCTGGCACTCAGTCTCCTGCTCTATTTATCCAACCATGTCATCATGAGCCTTCAAGAAAATTTTCTTCACTATTCATTGGTATATAGCAGCTCAGTGTGGTTGAGAGGTTAAAAATCCATCAGTTCCATAAATATTTCCTTTGGTCAATTGTGTTTTTTCCATCCACCTGTATGGTTGGAAATTTAATGGAAAATTGGTGCTGAGTTTGGAGTAGCTTACTCTTGTATTTGATATTTTATTTTATATATTCCTCCTCATGTCACCCACTGAAATGATCCCTAGTGTCTTTTAAATATGAGAGGTAAAATTTTAGACAACAAAGCTAATGGGAACATTAACTACCTTAAACTACATGGTGGTGTTTGCAAAGAAAATAATTAAAAAATAACTTAAAAACCATGCATAGCTCAAGTAATGGATTTTTTAAAATGAAAATCTGAGATCAATTCTAACATTAAAAACTTCTCTCTGTTCCTTTAAATTAATAAATCTTTATGACTATTGCATTTCAAGAGCAGTTCTTAAAATTAATCTGGTTCCATCATTGTTGCTAATTAGATATGAAACAACCCCAAAGTGTTTGGCATCTGCAGGTATCTGCCCATCTCATGGGAAATTCTAGAACTCATAATTGGTTAAGCTTGGAACAATATATACACATGGGCTAATGGTAAAAAGACATGATGCTGTGGGGGTATAAGCTTGTTAGCTCACAATGAAACTATGACGTTCTAAATAAATTGAATTTTTAAAAGATTTTATTTATTTATTTATTTATTTATTTATTTATTTATTTAAGTGAGAACACCAATGTAGGGAGAGGAAAGGGAGACAATCTTAAGCAGATTCCACCCTGATAGAGGAGTCAGACGTGAGGGTCAATCTCATGACCCTGAAATCATAACCTGAGCTGGAACCAAGAGTTGGACGCCTGACTGATTGAGCTACCCAGGTTCCCCTGAAATAAGCTAAATTTGAATGAACATGTCTAGAACTGGCACATGGAATGAACATCCCCAAGAACTTACTACTCTATCCCCTTCGACTTTGTGTGCTCTGAAGTACAATGTCTTGGCTACATTGATATAGTCCAGTTATACAAAGGGACCAAACTTGAAGATGTAGAATTAATGAAAGGAGAGGGTGTAGTAGAAGAAAGTAGATGGAAAACAAATAAAAGAAGCAGTTTGGGGAACTATAACTGCTTCTCATCTCCTCCACTGTCCCATCTTGATAGAAACGTAGGTGGGAAAATCAGAATGCAGAGTACGCAAGGGCGTTTTACAAGGAAATCGACAGTGGAGAAAGCTGGCCTTGAAACAAACAGTGGAGGACTCATACAAACACACACACACACAAACAAAAACCAAAAACCTTGGGTGTTTAAGCCTTTCACAGAAGATATATAGAATTCTGATTGGTTTTATTACTTGGGATTTTTTTTTTAGAAAATTGAAATGGATGAACTTATTTTTACTTTCTGGAGCTCTTAAAACCTGAGTGCTTTACCTAATGGGAACTGAGACCGATTCCTTTCGGTATCATTTCTAAGAAGGCCTGTTAAATGTTGAGAAAATAGCCTATATTCATTTAAGTTGGCATAGTTCATGAAGGAGTCAATTTATTGTCTGCCTAGATTTGGAGGTTTTTACTTCTCTCAGACGGTCTGGAAATGTCTATATTTAGCTTTCCATCAGGTAGCTTCCTCTAATATCTTTCATGACCATATGGTATAATAACAACAAAATAAACCAGCCACTATTGCCGTGGAAACAAGCACAGATGTTATGAAATATGTCTATAAAAAGTGCCCACCAATGAACAACTCTGTATTTCTTTAATTAATTCAAATATTTTGCTGTCAGCTCTTTCTCTTTGAAGCCACAGATTGTTTTTCATCCTCAGATTCATTTTCTTCCTAATAATAGAAACAGATATGCGTGTTTGGTCCCACTGTCTCAAGATCCAGAAATAAGATACTTTTTGAAAATCCCAAGCTATGGAATAATTCATCTGTAATCACTATTTGGTGCCTTTTATCCTCTCAATAAAGGTCACGTCATAGTCATATGAATGCCATAGGTCTTTTTTTTCTATATCAAGCATGTTCTTCTGGATGCTTTTCTCCTGAATGGGCCAAAATATATATTTCCACTTAATAACTGTTAAGAATCTTGTGAAGCTCTGTTGTATCGATTATGCAAACATTACCTAACATTTTTCTTACATTCATCCAATAAGCATGTTTTTCTCCAAATATTACTGTGAACTAGAAGACCACAGACTTCCCCCACACACACACACTTCATTTTAGTGTTTGTGTGGATATGGTGTCCAAACTGTGATATGGGAAATAGATTTTTACCTGTCTGGATTCCAGTTTGGGAATGGATTGCATTTTCTTTCCCAATCTTTAGCATGGCTAAAGGAATATCAATCAAGACATAAGACGTAAGACAGAAGCTTAACCCTGAAAGAAACTACCATGTGGATTTACTTGAAGGCATAAGGAAATTATTTTAGAGGAAATACAGTTTTATTAATAATGTATTAGAAATATTAATACACATGGATTAATTTTTTTAAATCACTGATCAAATTCACAAGAACTTGAATGAACTTGAGTCTTTCAGAAGTCCCACGACTGCTAAGGAAAGAGGCTCAAAGACAATGTGAATTAAGGCAACAGCTGAGAATGAAGATTTTTTTTCTATTTTCTTAGATTCTATTTATTTGAGAGAGAGAGAGACTGGGAGAGAGAGGATGATAGGGGGGAGAGTCAGAGGGAGAAGCAGACTGCCCGCTGAGCAGGGAGCCTGATGCAAAGTTAGATCCTAGGACTCTGGGATTATGATCTGAGCTGAAGGCAGATGTTTAACCAACTGAGTCACCCAGGTGCCAGAGAATGACGCTTTAATAGTGCTCTTCTCTTGGCCAAATGGCAGCTTTCTGGAGAGCTCAGAAGACAAACTGCTCAGACACAGGTGCTGAGAACAACTTATCACCCCCTGGATGCCCCCAGTTGAGTTGAGCCCTAAATAAGAGAAGATAAAATTGTTACTGTATCTCCCCTGTGTGGCTGCTTTCTGTGCTCTGGAAAGAAAAACCAAATATGAAGCAGAATACACAATTCTAGGCTTTATGGAATTCATCATGTGGTTGGGAATTTGAAATCTAATCACATGAATCAGCCTCATAATGTGTTAAATCTCTATATCAACAAATGCTGATTTTGACCATTAGTGGGGCTAAAGTGAGATTAGAGAAACTTGTTATAAATTATAACCCATTAACCATATAATAATTCTTAACATGCTTAGAATTTAGTGCTACAGTTACTAAATTCTTCTTATGAGATGCTAATTCACAGTTCTTTAAGAAATTTATAGCATAAATTATTTCACTAGGAGAAATCTTATTTTCAAAGTATGTAAACAATGGTTTCAGTTTAGGTAGGACAAAATGCTGATGTGTGTTTATGGAGTTTTATTAGTGTATCTTGTGTATAACTCAGAAACCAGAGTCAGTGTTATTTAGGAAAGATGAGACATAATGTGTTCTTTATGGAAATTTTGTCCCAGAATTTCAGTGCTGTCATGATCAAGGAATTCACGAGTTTCTGTCTTCTGGGACGGAACTACAAATCATGCCTCTGGATTTGATTTCTTAACAAATGTCTGAAGCTCATAAAGGTCATTGTATGACAACCTCCCAGATCTTATATATCTTATTTCCCAAATTTCTATATACTAATACTACACTGAATGAATGGCAAATGAAGCAGACCCTGGGAATTCTATGAAATCAGGCGAAGAAGAAACATGTGTTATTTTTTTTAAAGATTTTATTTATTTATTTGACAGACAGAGATCACAAGCAGGCAGAGAGGCAGGCAGAGAGAGAGAGAGAAGGAAGCAGGCTCCCTGCTGAGCAGAGAGCCTGATGTGGGACTCGATCCCAGGACCCTGAGATCATGACCTGAGCCAAAGGCAGCAGCTTAACCCAATGAGCCAAATAATTTTAATCTTTTGGACTCTTCTCATTCATAGAGAAAAAGATATTGATCATGTTTAATGTCAAAAGGATCATTTCACAATGCTGATACAATTCATAATTAAGAGTTAACACTAGGAGAGTCTGTATGGTCACATGATCTATTGAGACATTAGCAATCACCACTCTGGGTTTGGGGACCGAACTGAGAAGAGAAAAATGGATCATTGCTAGCTAATAACATGTGAGCTGATGGAAAGCAGTGCAACCACAGGCATGGTAAAGACACTAGATCAGGTTGCCTGGGTGAAGGAAATGCAAAACTGCGTTTCTTGGGGGAGAGAAAATGCATCTTATCTGGCCAGTGTGGTCTGTGGTGGTGGGGGGTGGATCCCAACAAACAGAGCTTGTCTATGACTTGTCAGTCAAGGAGCAGGAATCCAGTTTGTGGGCTCCCTCAGAGAAGGTTGTGGCACACAGTCATGCTGGGGCTGATGTCATCCATCAGACCAAACAGAAATTTGAGGGTATCCAAGAAGAGAAAGTCTGAGGACCATACCAATTCATAACACCATCCTCAATGATTTCTACAGTGGAAGCTATAGAAAGCCACAGGATCCCTACCCTGGGGGAGAAACAAAACCATACCCAGTGACCACCTGCCATGTCCTGGGCTAAATAAGGAATTTGTCTTGAAGAGCTTATATACCTCTCCTCTTGCCTTTACTCTCCAGTCTGTTCATTGCAGCAAGAGAGATTCTTTCAAAACCTAAATTGACCAGGTCTGGTCAGTCCTCCGCTCAAAACCTACAATGACTCCCCTTCATTTAGAGTGAACATCAAAGTCCTCAATGAGGCTCCAAAGCCTCCGTGGCCTGGTGTTGTGTCCTCCTGCCCAGCTCAGTCAGCTTCTGCCACTCTTGCTTTGACATGGGTTACCTATGCGGGGACCTTCTTAACCATGTCTAACCTACTCTGCATGCCCTTTTCCCTGTGCTTCTGTTACCTACTACCTACTCTGGTTTTTCCTTTATTCTCCAGCTCCTACCATCTTCTTACAAACCATGTCATCCACATACTATGTTTCTTGTTCCTCTCTGCTCCCCTAAAGTATAAGCTCCATGAAGAGAGAAATCTCTGCTTGCTTTATTCAATGATGTATCTCAAGTACCTGGTGCTTAGTAACAAAGGAACATGGTACAAGTTAGATACATACATGGAACGTATGGATGAATGAATGTGCTGATGCTCACACAGTAGATGAGTGATGGAGAGAGGATTTGCATTCAAGTTGCTTTCCAAATAAATAAATAAATAAATAAATAGATAAATTAAAGTTGCTTTCCACCATTCACTCATCACATGTGGCCCCAGCTGGGATACTGGGTTATGGAGAGAAAAAAGAGCTAGTGCCTGAGCCACTTCTCCTGCCCCTGACTACATCCCTGGCTGCAAAATAGCCTTGAACACTGGACTATTAGGTTAAAAGTGAAACAATCTGAAGAATGAGACTTTTGTTCTTGTCAAAGAGAACTGTCTGATTCCCTGTAGATTGCTTGCAGTCCTGTTCTTCGCCAGCATGGACTGTACGTGCACCTTATCAGTCAGAGCAACGTCTCCCCTGCAACTCCATGAGCTAATTACATTAGTGCAAGATGCAATCATAAAACTGTCATCAACTGAAAAATCCAAGCTGCTATTCTGTGAATACCTTTCTTCCAGTGACGGCTGTTAACTGTGTCAGCCTCCATGTTCTCCAGAAGAGACAGTGTGGGTGTGGGGGTGGACAGTGGGCTTAATTAAATCATTAACCTTCATCACCAGTTCTTTTTAAACCAAGGGGAAAGAAAAAAAAAAAACCACTACCCAGAATGTAATATGGTATTAGTATGAAATATGGATCTTTTAAGACTTTCTCATATTCCATTTTTAGAACACAGACATAATTATCATGCCTAGCCGAGCATGCTATGGAAGGTGAACTAAATGATGGCATGCATAATTGGGATTAAGCCCTTGGAGGAACATGATGATGATTTTTATAATTCTACCCAAATGTGAGGCTCTCCTTATTCAGCCAGCGAGCCCAGTCTTGCATGGCATAAATGAGATGACTGGGTCTTGATGGCCCAGGTTTGCTTGACAATAACATTGAAATCACTTAAGTCATTTTGACACACATCAGCCAAGGTCATCACTAGAAATGGACTTTCCCCTAATACAGAGGTCTAGAGCCTGGATGAGAGAGTGGAAAACAAAGTGCGTGGTCACTCACCAAAAGCAGCTCTGCAGAGTTCAGGCTGTGTAACAGGCAAAGGCTCCCAGCCGGGATCCTTCACCCTATTAACAAGAGCATTCTTGAGCACTAGGTTCTCCTTCTGAAGTACTTATTCCCGGAATCTATGCTGAAGGTGGTTCATTTTTCAATAGTGTTCTGTGCCACTTTCAGTCAAAATGATACTAGGAAAACTGTTGGATAAAACAGAGAAAGGTTATCCCTGTCTTCAAATCTCATTTATAGCAACAGTTATCACCATACACACAGTCCCTACCAATGAGGGTTTAAATGAGGAAGTCCTCTCCCATGTACTTTTTCTACTGAGAGCTGGAGTTACAAGGGCAGAAAGGAAACCAGATTGGATAGAATACACGTTATAGTATTTAGTTATAGTATTTAGTATATAGTATTTAGTCCTTGGATAGAATACACGTTATAGTATTTATATAGTATTTAAGAACCTGGTGAGGCATCTGTTGGGATTTATATCTAAGTGTGTCCAGGAGCAAAGGGTTCACAGGGGAGTTAGGAAAGTGGCCCTGAGTCACACGTCTAGAAAAGAGATCTGGATGCTAGCCCTTACTTGTAAATTCCACCTCTCTGTCTTCCTAGGGAAGACCCAAGGAGCCCTATACTCAATTCTAGCTTTAATTCTTCCTTGAATTGTTCCTTTCCTCCTTGGCTTAGTTTTTCTAGATACATACGTCAGGCACAAGTCAGAGAAGTATTGCCTAAATTCAGTGTTGAGAGCCAGTCTCTAATTTGTGATGAGCTAAATCACAAAACATGAAATGACCAGATTTCTCTGCCATGGAACAATGGTGCAGGACATTTTTATTTTTTTAATCCGTGAAATCAGGACAGAGGTTAACTATGAAGAGATGAGAGCTGTTGCAATGAACAAGAAAAGGGCCTGCCTGCCTGCCTGCCTCATCTGCACAGCCTTTACTCCGAAATTCTTCGTCCAAGCTGACAGTTTTCTCAAATCGTTTCTTCTATCCTTTGGAGTTCATGAAACTGGAATTCATTTAGGTTGATAAGCATCCCCATTGGAGAATGCAAGTCACCTCTGGGTGTTTTAGTGAGCTATCAATCACTGACCCATCATGAACTAATTTTAAGGGATTGCTCCCAGTGTCCTGTGTGAGTTCAACTGGGGGAACTGGAGTCAGGTTTGGATGGAGAGGTATTTGAAACATGAAATGCACTGGGTTTAAGCAGAACTGAGTGGGTTAAGTGTTCCCTATCTCAAGAAGGCTCTGCCTGCCAGGGGAAGAGGTATGCAATGCCATTAGGAGATTTGAGGTCAGAAGATAGAGAGTCAATGCATATTTAGACTGCTGGTGGTCAATAATTAGGCTCGAGAAAAATGTGAACAGCCTTCTCCAAAAAATGCAGTAGAGTGCATATCCTATCCCATCCATAGAGGAGCAGTCCTGTCCATATGCTGGGGAGATGACCCTTAGGTATACAAGAACCTTTCGCCCAAAAGCCCTGATCCCTAGCACTGGCCCAGGGTGTCCTCCTGTGTTATTACCCAGCCTTCCACTCCTTCATTATATAAACTTTGCTTTTCTCTTTCAACCTCCAGTCCTGTGCCTTCAGGTTTAGATCCCTGAAGCCTACTTCCTTTCTACAAAGCTCTCCTAAAGTTTCTACTCCGGTTTATGGATTTGGTTCAGTTCATCTCAGATCCTGAGTTTGCATTTCCCTAAATTGCCATGTACTCACTGTGCTGGGAGACAGTCCTGAGGGCAAATATTTAGCTCTTGTCTTTCCCACCCCTCGTGCCATCAGAGCTTCCCTCCTCTACCCAAGCCCCAGCCTTTTCCATGTAGGTGGAGAAAACACTTGCACCTACACCGCACATTTTCTTTACCAGTGTTTCCCCTTCTTCTTGCAGGGTTTGTCACCTGGCTACTTTGTCTAGTTCCATTAAGTACATTTCAGGTGGGAATGTACCTTGTGGCTCACCTAGGAATCACATGTCCATGGCTAATAATGTTTCTATGGGAAACTATTTTTGGAATAGAACAAGTTGACTTAGAAATACTTTTTCTGACACAACTTTATTGTAAAGTGATTGTAAACTGTATTCATTTCCTAGGGCTACTATAACCAAGTACCACAAACTGCACAGCTTAAAAAATATAGCTTCTCATAGTTTTCAAGGCTAGAAGTCCAAAATCAAGATGTTGGTAGGATTGGTTTCTTCTCAATTATCTGAGAGAAGGATTTGTTCTAGGCCTCTGTCCTTAACTTGGAAATGGCTGTTATCTGTTCATGCAGCATTCTCCTTGTGTTTGTGTCTCTATGTCAAAAGTTCCCCTTTTTATAAGAATGCCAGTCATATTGAAATAGAGCTCCATTGAAATAACCTCATTTTACCTTGGTTGACTCTGTAAAGACCCTATCTTCAAATAACGTCACATTCTGAAGGTACTGTGGGGTATGAATTTGGGGAGGACACCATTCAACTCATAACATAGTCTGTTGATCTGCTGATGATACAGGTATCTTCACTAAAAATCAGGTATTTATTGATGAAAAAGAACAAAGATTTGTGGATGACAGATCTAGAAACATCTTAATAATAAACCAGAGTTTCTCTGATGTCCATATATAAGGATGAATTTGACTCTGCATTTTTATAGAAGCAAAGACCATGTAATTATCAATGAATATCGACAATGAATCAATGAATATCCTATTAATAGGATGGCTTCTTCACCTTATTTGATATTTTCTTTTTCCCTCCAAAGTCTCAAAGGGGACAGAAAAATTCCTTTTAGCTTAAAATCTCTCGACCTGTCTGCACGTTTGAATCACCTGACGGAAAGTTTAATGAAACGTGGACCTCTGTGGAAACCCAGATCTAACTGGTTGGTGGTGGGGTCCAGTTAACAGTAATTTTTAAAAAAGCTCCCCAGGTGATTTTATTGTGTGACCATCTCTGGGAGTCACTTAAAGCTCAGCTTAAAACCATGTAACACTAAACACTGGTTATTGAGTTGAGGATCAAAAATGTTTTTAATCCACTCCCAGCATGTGGACATTAATAGTGAAACACATTTCCTTTGCTGAGGGAGGAAATATCACTGATCATGCAGCCTGGGTAGGAGGAAAGGGTTGGTGCTTTCTGAATGCAAGAGGTGGCACTCAGTGCTAACAAATTATAATGGAGGATGTTGGGGCAGATGTGCTTTAGATTGGACTGAGTTTTCTAATCATTGGGTGGAAATTGTGTTCAACAGACTGTGTCTGACTATATCAGAGGATGGAGGAGTGCGTGGAATGAATATGTGAGAAGCCTGCCTTTAGGAAAGCCAGAAAAGCTTGAGAGTTAATTCCAACACCTGGGTAAACTGAATATACATATTATAAATACATATTTTTACCTATATATTTATATAAATATTTATTTATATGTTTATATAGTCTATATTAATATATAATTTTATTTATGCATTTATTTTATTTATATATTTATATATATTTTATATGATTTTATGCATTTATTTATATAGTATATTTCTATATATTTGTGCTTATTCATATATAATTTATATATATAATCCATATATAATAATTATATATGTTTATATATAGTAATTAAATATTTCATTACTACCTGAAATGTTGAAAGATATACAATCAGAAGTAAGAGAAGCTGGGCGCCTGGGTGGCTCAGTGGGTTAAGCCGCTGCCTTCGGCTCAGGTCATGATCTCAGGGTCCTGGGATCGAGTCCCATATCGGGCTCTCCGCTCGGCGGGGAGCCTGCTTCCTCCTCTCTCTCTCTGCCTACTTGTAATCTCTCTCTGTTGAATAAATGAATAAAATCTTTAAAAAAAAAAAAAAAGTAAGAGAAGCTGAAGAAAATGGAAGTCAATTGTTGCAAAAGAAGTAAAGGACTCAATTCACCAGATGTGGAAACCAGGAGAGTAATGGGGCTTTTTATATATATATAAATATATACATATATTTATATATATTTTATATGATTTTATGCATTTATTTATATAGTATATTTCTATGTATTTGTGCTTATTCATATATAATTTATATATATAATCCATATATAATAATTATATATGTATATATATGTTTATATATAGTAATTAAATATTTCATTACTACCTGAAATGTTGAAAGATACACAATCAGAAGTAAGAGAAGCTGAAGAAAATGGAAGTCAATTGTTGCAAAAGAAGTAAAGGACTCAATTCACCAGATGTGGAAACCAGGAGAGCAATGGGGCTTTTGAGAGAATATATTAGTGCAATGGAATTGAAAGACTGATTGTAAACATTTGCAAAATGAGTGAGCAGGAAAGAAATGAACTATTTGCCTCTAGACCAATCTTCCTAACAGCTTGGTAGTGAAAAACAGAAGCCAGATGGTTAGAAACTGGAAGGGAAAGTAGAATTGAGGAAAGGGAGTAAGGTTTTTTGGGCCTTCTTAGAGATCAAGCAGAAAGTGTTAATGGAGGGAGTGGGCTGAAAGTATAGAGGGTGGTAAGGGAACCACCCTCTCCATCTTCTCCCATGGGATCTTCATCCTTTGCTGCTCTCCTTGGGGTGGGAAGGAAGGGGCTCCTTCATAACCACCCACACTGTCATCTTCCTCTCCCTCTACACAGACAATTTTGCAATAACCTATTTAATTTTCTATCACCCTAAATAGGTCCACAGATGAACAATACAAAGAAATACTCTCCTTTGATTCTACATCTTTACCTATCATTTAATCACTCTCCTCTTCTTATCTATATTTTTGGGAAATAAAGTTAAATTTTACTTACCACTTGGCCACCTCCCATTTTTTTCCAAGACTATGCTCTCCTGGCTTCTGCCCTTTTCTACTCTCCCATGTTTTGGGTAGTTATTATCAAAATGACCCACACAATGATTTTCATTTTGAGAAGTGAGTGGAGGTTCTCAGCACTTATCTTATTAGACTCTCCAGTAGCATGGATCCTCAACCTCCCTCTTGAACATTCCTGGAATATTCTCTTGGTTCTGCTTCTACATCCCTGATTGTTGCTTCCTTCTTATTATCAGGCTCTCTTATTCTACCCATATCTTCAATGTTGCTGTTCCTTGACATTCTGTCTTCAGAACTCAGAATAGTTCTACAGTGCCCTGGATAATGTCATCCACATCAATATTTTCAATCTCTCCTCTAAATGTATCCAGAGTTTCAGATTCTTATATCCAATTCCTTCCTTAAGGAAGACTGTGGGATCTCATACAAGGTACCTGAAAGTCAGTATCCATAAAACAGAACTAATTATCAGACCCCTCTTTACCTCTCTCCATATCCCCATAACCCCTGCTTAGTAAAAATCTGAGTACAGTCTGAAGTCAAACTGCCCCAGTTTGAATTTTGGTTCCATCACTCCCTATCTGTTTGATTTTATGCAAGCTATTTAACATTTATGCATTTTATAAATGAAAACAAATTTTAATCTAAGGATGGAAGGGAAAAAGGTGAAATTCATGTTTAAGAACACCTGGCAAATAACTCCTCAATTAATTATAGCTATTATTACTATCTCAGTGTTATCCTCTTTTTTGTTGGGGCACTACTGCCTACCCATTAACTCAAGCTAGAACCCCTGGGGAATACCTTTGATTCTGCCTTACTCACTCATGGCATCTAATCAATGACTAACCTCCACTGACATTACCATAAGCATTTCCTTTTTTTTTTTTAATTTTTTAAGATTTTATTTATTTATCTGACAGAGAGAAAGAGAGACAGTGAGACAGGGAACACAAGCAGGAGGAGTGGGAGAAAGAGGAGGCTTCTTGCTGAGCAGAGAGCCAGATGCAGGACTCAATCCCAGGACCCTGGGATCATGATCTGAGCTGAAGGCAGAAGCTTAATAACTGAGCCACCAGGCGGCCCACCATAAGCATTCCTTAAATTTGTATTCTTTTTTCATTTTTAATTCTGTTCCCTCAACTGAAACTTCTGAGATATGTTTTGGATTATGGACACAGTCTCTCAAATGGAGTGTTGGATTCCTGCCTTCAATCCATCTTGAAGCCAGCTTCCAGAGTGACTAACTTAAAAGTGAAGTATGACACTGTCACACTCAGTTTAAAACCTTCAGATGACTACCATGTCCAACCACCCAAGTTAGTTAGGTTAGTTAGATCTTCAGCATGGTGTGTGAACTAGAACCTGATGCCAAACCCCTGAAGTACATGTGTGGGTGTCAGGGAATCCTGGACATAAAACATAAAGAAACTGAGTCAGCTGGACCTTCGAGAGAAATGAGGTTGATGGTTGATGTGGAGGGTATCAAGGGAAACAGTTGCTTCTTTCCTCATTAAAGTGTCATGCCCCCTACCTCACACGGTGTGGTTTTAAAGTGTCATGCCCCCTACCTCACACGGGGATGCACACTTCTACACACATACATGCACATGCACACCCACACATACACACACTATATGAAATAAGAACAGTAGAAGATGATCACTATCCAACAATAGTACAAGTGAGAGTAGTGGTGTTTTTGGGGTAAAGGAGACAGGTTTTGCCTTAGAAGAAAAACCTAAAAAACAAACAGAGAAACAAAAAAAAAACAAGGTTGACATAAATAAAAAACAGTACAGGAAATATAGGAAAGTTCACATTAGAAATAAAAAAAGATGGATGAGTATTTAAAAAAATAAATAATGGAAATTTTGACTTCAGGAGAACTTTTAGATATAAGATAAACATGTATCTTAACTGTAAAATGTACAATTTATATTACATGTATATTATATTATATATATGTATATTATATGTGTCTATATATACATACATATATGTGTATATATTATATTATATATAATTATATTATATTACATGTATTACATGTATATTATATATTATACATATATTACATATAATATTAAAGAAATCTAAGGAAACATATTATAAATAATTTTATTTTAAATAATAATTTTTAATAGAGCTTTAAAATACAGGAATAAGTTATTTAATCATTTTATTTTATTATTTTTAAATTACTGATTTTAAAATGTTATTGAACAGAGTAAGACTTAAGACACTCTAATGTTGATTAAGAGAACACGTTGGAGGCTGAGATGGAACAGGAGGGAAAAAGTTGGCTGACAGTTTTAATTGGATAATTAATGAGAATCTGAAACAAGACAGTCTCAATATTCATAGTGTAAGATTAGTATAATGCCTAGTTTGAAAAACTCATTTCAGTCAGGTTGTGGTTGCAGGTTTCTGTTCTTTAGACACTATTCAGAGATCTAGGGTGGAAGCCAAGGACACACAGAATACTGCTGAGTGTTGCCAAAGTTATGAGTCAAGCTCATGATTGAGAACATGTCTTGTTGGCATGCGGATGGCAGTAGAATGAGACTACATGGCCGAGGCTGAGATTGGGTTGGAAACTAGACAAACAGGACATATAGCAAGTGTGATGCAGAGGTTTCAGCAACGAATGGCCTTGCTCAGGAAGGTCTATAGAGGCAGCAAAGAGGCAGAGGTGTTGCTCCTGACTCAGTGCATGCAGAGGTTGATAGCACTCATAAAGCAAATAGAGTGAATGAAATTCGGATTCTAGAACTATTGTCTAGAATAATTCAATAGTACATTGCCATTTTTTTCCTATTTACACTATTTCTACCTTTATGAAGTGAACCTGTGGGTATTAATTCTAGCAGGAAGGTAATGGAAGTCCTGACGATGAATCCTGTCTTGATGGAAACAAAAGATTAAAAATTATCTCATGAAAAATTAATTAAGGGTAGAGTAAGGTGCTTTTGGCTGCAAATAATAATGAGCCTAGAGGTGGCTGGTTACAGAATTCATCTGCTAAGCAATATGACAACATTATCAAGGACTCAGTTCCTTTTTAAATTTCCATTCTGCCATCTGCACCACCTTGGCCATCATTGTACAGTTTGATCACAAAATGGCAGCCTTGCCCTCAGAAATCCTGCATCTAGGCAACTGTCCACACACAACTCACCAATGGACAGAAGAACACTGGAGCCTCTTCTTACATCGTTTTGTACTAACGAATAAGACCTTTCCCAGAAGGAACTGAGCAGATTTTTACCTATATTTGTTGACCAGAATTTTCACCACATGCCTATGCCTGTATAGATTATTGGCGGAGGGCATAGCATCATGACAACTAGAATATGCTCACTTCATTCACTAACTGGAGATATGGAGTAAGTCTAACCCCTGAGCTCATGAGAGGGGAAGGTGAGGCAAGAGGTGGAAGGGAAATGACCAAATGTTGCTTGTGTTTGTCTTTGGAGAGTTTTGGTGTCATTTGAAATTACATTAGGGAAGAGGATCACATCTGAATTGAACTCAGAATAACTACTCTCCCTCATTATTGTAAGTTTCGACCCCTTCATTATTTGATATTTCATTCAGGTAGGGATTGGGGAAAGTTGGCCTGACCTCCCCTGCTGTCCTCATAGGACTTTACAGTAAAGGACTGGGGAGAAGCATATTGTTGGACACTGTTTCCCTTGCTAAAACACATCAACAGTCTTTCTAAATTGCAAAAGCAAAGATTCAAAATGAATGCACTTCCAGTCCTATCTCTGCAAACAAAGGCTGGAAATATCCTCACTTGCAACTATCAGAAGGGCCCACTTAGCAGGAAAGATACTCCTGGCAGGGTGAGATGATTGTAAGATGATTGCAAAATTGAGACCTAAGAATTCATCACTCCTATAAACAAATGTAAGTAGATTAGCTTGAGCAGAGTCAAATGTCTAATAACAGCCTAAAGTAAAGTTGTAATTTCTTGAACTACTTGAATAATGGCATTATATTTTTGATAATCTCAAAATTAATGGGGGGAAAACTGTAACTTAGTTATAAACTTCTAAACTGTCCTTGCCTTGTGAAATATATTGTAATAGAAATTACTGAACCCAAAGTGATTTAAAATTTGCCATGCATAAATCTCTGATACTGTTGATGTAGACATTTAACTATTTTTTATTCTAAGATATATCCTAGGAATTTGGTGGTAGGGTGTGGAGGGATTTGGGGTGGAAATGGAGTGCCTTTCTCTTAAACATTAAACACAACACACACACACACACACACACACACCCTTAATTGATTGCTTAATGGTGTTGGTTAGTTGAATTCTGTTGTTTGAAAATTGACTTTAGATTGTTCTTTATATTTTCTACTCTATCTATTATTCTACCCTCTTACACCAAGATGAGACCACTTTGAAGAACCCAAATGGATCTCATGGTACACAGAGATGACCCAGCTACTTCTTTGGGTTTTATTATAACTTGCATTTGATTAGGTGTGCTTTCATATTCACTGCCTGATCCACTTTTCACGGAAGCTGTGTGCATTCAATGGAGCAAACCTCAACATCATCATTTTATGGATGAGCAAACAGAGGCGTGGGTTTAAATAAGTTTTGTAAAATCATACAACTACTAAGTGATAAATTGAGATTTAATGTCAGTACTTTCTCTCTAAATAAAGACTTCTTTCTCTTCATGGTATAAAAGTCTGATCTACATTACCTGGCCCTATTTTACATGTTCATGTTAGGTTAGAATGACCATAACTACTCTCAAACTTGGAAGAACATGAGCATAATTCCTTTAAATGCTGAAGTTCTATGATAGTACACCATTGTTCTCCTCTTTCTTAATGTGTAGAAGAATTTCTAAGGGAGAAATCAGGAAGACACTTAATTGATGGGTTGTACCCTGCACTTTGAAACCAAGGGCTAGAAGTTGGACAGGTCTGTTGTTTAATGTCTGTGGAAATGGAAAGACATTGGCAGACTGTATAGGATTCAGAACTCAGGCTTTGTTATCACAGAACTTCCCCCAAACTTCCTGCCTCCACCCAACTTACCCTCACCCCTGCCTACCACTGACTCTAGATCCTGAGACTAAACTGAAATAGCTAGTTCTTAGTTTCATCCTTACAAAATTCAGCTAATACAAGCTAACCCATTGTGCTTTGATTCACAATACTTAACAACTGTAGTTTGAATATTACAACAAAGGAATCCAAGCAAATAAACTAGCCTCTGATTTTGCAGAGAAGGAAGTTATCTGATAGAAATTCCCAACATACCTATAGGCCTTTATTTAATGGATGGTGCATCTTTCTTCCACCTCTCTGGATGTGATGGAAAAGTTACCATTTAACTTTCTAATGCTCATCCTTTAGAGTTTCCAACTCTGTCTTCTCCTGACTTCTAAGAATTGAATACTCCGAGTCTCTTTCCTTTAAAGCACTCTTTCTTCTCCTTCCTGTGACAACACACCCTCTAGTTTCTCCACATCCTTCTGGTTGTTCTTGACCATTGCTCCTACACTTCCAAGCCAATAAGTTTTGTGTTCCTTGGGGTGTATGTTCCAGGTCAACTCCCTAGCTGTCCCTGGAAATGCCAGTCATTTCCATCGTTTAAATTACCATCTACTGATCTGATTCACAAATTCCCAAATAAAACTCAAACATCTCTTATATTCAGGTCCCAATATCCAACTGTGTGGATTTTCTTTCAGCTTTCCCAACAGTATGGGAATATTAACATGTCACAGTGTGAAATCATCTTTCATCTTATATTCATTCCCTCTCCTATGTGCTCTCTAGGGTATTCCCAGTTCACTCATTGCCCAGCTCACAAGACTAGGCACCGTGCTCCATCACTCACTCCCTCCTGCACACCCTTAACACCCAGTCCTTCAGCAAAGCCTGCATTCTGCGACTAAATTCCTGGAACCTTACCTTCTTAGTTCCCTCTTTCTCCTGCCACTTCTAGAGTTCAGGCCAGCATCTTTTTGCATTTGGATTTCTGTAAGAGCTTCTGTTTCCAAGTTTGCCTTACTTTAATCAGATTTCCTTATCACAGCCAAAGCTGTTATTCTCACAAGCTAAACCAGTACATCCAATCTTCTGCTGAAAATATGTCAAGAACTCCCTGTTTCTTTCAGGATGGAGTGCCTGCATGATATGGTGTTTGCTTAGTTTCCAAGTGGCCAATTTTGCTTTAACTTTTTTCAGCAACTCTTTTTTTTTTCCAATTCAGTGTTATTACACATAATTAGAGATTGTTGTGATTTTTATTCAATTTGGTATCCTCATTAGAGTAAGAGGAGTAAGTTATGCTTTACAAACACCATATTATTTCTCCACAATTATGATATGGTTTTGTATTGAATATATATAGGGGGGAAATAACACTGGAATTACGGCAATAACCACATGTGCAAGCCAAGCACTATACCCTGACACAGTACAGAACTTGCCATTACAAGGTGTTTTAGTTTCTTACAAGTGCTATAGCTTTCTCATACGTGCTTTTCCCTTTGTTTGGATCATTTTCCTTTCTTCCCTACTGTCTTCCATGTATGTCAGTTTTAGCCTGCTAATTATTCTTCTTTTTCTTAAGATTTTATTTATTTATTTGACAGAGAGAAAGATCGAGGCAGGCAAAGAGAGAGGACGGGAAGCAGGCTCCCTGCTGAGTAGAGAGCCCAATGTGAGACTAGATCGCGGGACACTGAGATCATGACCTGAGCCGAAAGCAGAGGTTTAACCCACTCAGCCACCCACGTGCCTGCCTGTTAATTATTCTAAAGCCTTCCTCAATTCCAGTAAACTGATTCTAAATGTTTCTTTTATGGAAACTCAGAAAACTCTACTCTTTCCCTAACATGATAGCCATCACATTGTAAATGCTATTGCCTGTTTACTGCCCCTTTCTCCCCAACTAGACTGTAAGTACCATGAGAGTTAGGAATATGTAACAATAATGATAGATATTTTATACACACACACACACACACACACCCTGGGATCTAATAGAGAGGCTGACATATAACAAATATGCAATACGCACATATTGCTGAATGAATAAATCATTGAATGAATAATAACATTTCAGCTGATCCCTGAAGGATTGGTAAACTTCAGCACTCCAAGTTAAGGAAAATCATTCCAACAGGAAGTATAGCATAGAATGACACACAGAATTAGAAAATTTGGGACATGAATAAGAAACTGAGAAGTGAATATTTTGAAAAGAATGGTTAGTAGGCTAAAAGCAGGAGGATAAATCTGGAGGAGAAAGAAGCCTTTCAGAAAGCTAATATAGTAATAGAAGTAAGAAGGAAGAACATTTTTTGATTGAAGTAGAGTTGACACATAATATTACATTAGTTTTGGGTATGCGACATAGTGATTCAACAACTTTGTATGTTAAGTAAGCTCACTAGAAGTGAAGCTACACATCTGCCACTACTGTTGCTAAGTAACACTATTATGATACCACTGACAATATTCTTTATGCTGTATCTCTTATCTCTGTGACTTACTCATTCTGTAACGAGAAGCCTATATCTCCCACTTCCCTTCACCCAGTTTGCCCATCTGCCACCCCTGCTCCTCTAGTAACCATCAGATTTTTCTCTAGATTTCAGGGTCTGCTTGTGCTTTTCATTTATTCATTTGTTGTATTTTTTAGACTCCACAAATAAGTGAAATCATATAGTATTTGTCTTTCTATGAGTAACTTATTTTGCTAGCATAATGTTCTCTAGGTCTATCCATGTTGTTGCAAATGGCAGGGTCTTATCCTTTTTGATGACTGAGTAATATTCCTATATATATATATATTTTTTAATAATATATATATATATATATATATATAATGGGTTGCTTCTATATCTTGGCTATTATAAATAATGCAAGAAGGAAGACAGTTTTTTAAAAAATAGTTATTTATTTGAGAGAGAGAGAGGATTGGGGAGGGGCAGAGGAAGATGGAGAGAGAGAGAATCCCAAGCAGACTCCCTGTTGAGCACAGAGCCCAACACAGGGCTTGATCTTATCACCCTGAGATTATGACTTCAGCCGAAATCAGGAGTTAGATGTTTAACTGATTGAGACACCCAGGGACCCCAGGAAGAACATTTTTGATGAGAGTCTAAATACATAGGACCTTAAAAAACATCAGGCCATTGTAATAGGTAAGCTAAGCCATTCAGACTGATTTTCTGAATATACAAATAAAAATAAATCAAGAGACAAAAGAACCAAACAATTTTAAGTGATTCTGTTCTGAATGATGGCTTACCATTTTATTAGAAATTGAGAAAGGAAAGGCTTTTATTAGTTAACAACTGTCCAGTGATTATTGGCATCTTTTTCTTTCCATTGGCAAAAGGTCAATGAAGTATTTTTGTCTTACAGCATCAGAGTGAGATGTTAGAAAAAAAGAAATCTTGCCATTTGCAACAACAGGGATGGAAGTAGAGGGTATTATGCTAAGTGAAATAAGTCAATCAGAGAAAGACAATTATCATATGATCTCACTGATATGCGAAGTTTAAGAAACAAGGCAGAGGATCATAGGAGAAGAGAGAGAGAAAAATGAAACAAGATGAAACCAGAGAGGGAGACAAACTATAAGAGACTTTTAATCTTAGAAAACAAACTGAGGCTTGCTGGAGGGGAGGGGGTTGGGGGATGGAGTTGCTGGGTGATGGACATTTGGGTAGGTACAAATAATACATTAAAAAGAATATATACATACATAAATAAATAATAAAGGAAATTCATGGTCAGACAGGTCTAGGCGGTAGGGTTATGTATTTTGAATGCTAACTTGCAAAGACTTGAACACACATGACATTACTGTAGATTTCTTCATATGTATGTACAGCCATCTTCCCTCCTAAAATACTGAACTAAATCTTTAACAGTAATATCAGAATCCACATAAGTCATTTTCTACCAGTTAAGATATTTTGAACAAATAGAAACAAGTTTGTTTTATCAAAGTCACTGAAAAAAAAACTTTAAAGTGTTTTTCTTTTTAGATAAATTGTTTTATTAGAAAAAAGAAAACCATCAAAAAGGAGAAAAAAGAAAATAAGCTCCCAAAGTTCCTTCTTAAGAGAAAAAAAGTGCCTGACACACATCAGACACATGATTCACTTTTATTGAAGCCGCAGCTAGAAGTGATGATAAATTTCAGGTGTCAGAAAAGTCATGAGGAAAAGGTTTTGATTTCTTGAAATCACAGTGCACATGGCGAAGTTGTACACTAAGAACATCATAACCCCCAACCTCATCTCCTCTCTTCCAAAGAGGCTAAACTTCACTTCCAATGAAGAACTGGGAGGGTAAGACAGACTTACCATAACTCTCAAAATTTCCTGTAACATGTTTTTTAAATAAATGGTCATACCCAGTGTAGTTTATCATCATCATTTCATATAAAAAATGAAATAGAACAGAATGGAAAATGCAGGCCTGAATCACATATTGTAAGGCTAAGTACTGTGTTAACTTTTGTTTCAGTTACATGTGTATATTTGTATCTGTGTGTGCACACACGTGTTTTGTGTGTGTGTGTGTGTGTGTGTGTGCGCGCTTTACTGGGTCATAATGCAGAATACAATGTCCAATACATTTCTTTCCATCAGTCATGGTCAAGAAGGTTTGAAAGATCCTGCCCATCTTGAGCCAGCTCCCTTGTTCTGCTACACACCCAGCAGAGTGTGTTACTGCCAGAAATTTCCAGCTCCATGGAAACACTCTTGCCTGGTGTCTCCTGCCTTCGGCACTAGAGATGAACACCAGTTGACTTAATAGCTTGTCTGTCTCTATGTTGACGAACTGATAGGGGCCAGTGTGCTTTCTGTTTGTCCCTGCTGTGTCCTAATCCAACCATTTCCAGCCACCAAACCATTACAGTGAAAATGTGTGCAGAGGGCCAGTGTTTCTTCTCAATGTACAATATAAACTTGCATTCGAGAGTTAGTTGTCAAAGAATTTTACCATTTGAAAAAAACTTAAACTTAAATAGACCCTCATGCTATATTTTTATTCAAAGTCTGCCTATTCATATCCTTGTTCGCCCATTCACCTTTGGATAGCTTTGGATCATCTTTGTCATTCCGTGTCCAAAGACAACTTGGACTTGAAAGTTGGTGCAGCGACCCAAGCTTTCAAGGTCACAAGGAAGAGACATATACAAATTACTAATGGGGAAGCATTTTTAAACTTAAAGAATGTGAAGTTAAGGTAGAACTTGCTTTATGGGTGGCACAATGGTGACTCACAGTCCCAGGCCTGATTTCTGGAGGATTCAGCAAGCTCCTTAATGAACAAAGAAGTTCGATTTTTTTTTTACTTGGGAGTACAACCCTGAGCTGAGAGGCCACCCTTCTTTTTGTTCTCCTGAGGTTATCCTTTAGGAAGGGAGACTGTGATTAGGTTGTTTCGGGTAGACTGGGAGCACAGGAGTACTGACTTACTAGAGGCCAGCTGAGAGGTGCCTCCACCATGCTCTTCACGACCAAGAGCCATCTTTGAGAAGCAGCCTCTGAGCCTGCCTGCTGTGGTGACCATCCCTCCGCCTGGCTATTTCCCTCTGTCTTAAGTCAATTCAAGCTACTGCAATGAAGTACCATAGACTAGGTAGTCTATAAATCACAGAAATTGATTTCTCCCCATTCTAGAAGTTGCAAGTCTGAGTTCAGGTGCCAGCATGGTCCCTTTTCCACATTTCAGACTTTTTGCTGTGTATATACATGGCAGGAGGGGCAAGGGAGCTCTCCCGAGTCTGTTTTCTATGGGTACTAAACCCATTCATGAGGGCCTGACCCTCATGAGCTTTTCACCTCCTAAAGACCCCGCCTTCTAATACCATCACCTTAGGGGGTAGTTTTCAACATAGGAATTTGGGGACACATTTGACCATAGTGCCTACCCTCACAGGTGCTCTGCAGAGGGATTAGCCACGAAAGCAGAAGAAAACTGGCTGGCTCACCAGACAGCAGCAGACATGAAGGAGTTACCAACCCTTCCTTCAGTCAGTCCAGTTTAAGAGCTCAGTTTGTACATGGGAATGAACAATGCAAACCATGGAAATAGTAAAAGCAAGAGATACAGAAGCTGAACTGATGAAAGGTTGAGTGAGGCAGCTCACCCAAGACCTAGGGAATGAACCTGGCTCTTCAACCAGAACAACAGCAGGTTTTCTCTGGGCGTTCTAAAAATAACATCAGAAGAGTGTTTCATAGTTTGCAAACAGTGCTTACATACATTACTTATTCCACCTTCTTAACAACACTGTGAAGTCTTTAAAGGACTTTTATCCAGATTTTACAGACCAGAGAGCAGAGAATCTGAGAGGTGAAGTGATTTATTCCAGTATCACAAAATCCTGAATTTCGAAACTGAAATACAAATGAGAAACTACACAAATTGGGGTACTTTGCAAAATACTGAGGAGCAAAGATGCCAGAGTGTTCTTTGGGATGGCATTCAAACAGAGGAGGGGTTGAAAACTTAAGGACAGTAGAAATGGGCTAGGAAAAGAGGGTGCCTAAATTACCAGTGATTTAGGGATGGGAGAAGCAGGTTGAAGAACAAGTCGAAGTTGTGTAAGAGAGTAAGGAAAGAGACAAACTGGCCCCATGCTAGACAGAAAAAAATGCCAGGCTAGCAATCACTCAGGTAACAAAATGCTTCCATTATTCAATGTCACTTTGGGTTCCCTCTCCTTTTCACAGCCGCCTGAGAACAGCAACCTTTCAAATCAACCCAAATCTCCTAAAAATAAATAAATAAATAAAATCACGTTTTCATTACAGATGGTGGAGACCACACTTCTACTACTTCTGGGGACTCAGTGCTGATGAACTAGTGTCAGCCTTCTCCTGAGGTCACCGTCCTGCAGAAGCTGTTGTATGGATAGAATCTCAGAATCCCAAAGAGAGGAAGTTGCCTATTGGGAGATCTGCACCCCACATTTGCGATCTGGGGCTGTGTTTTCAACTACCACAACAGATAGCCCCCAAAAGTGATGTCAAGAACTAATAGCACAAGTTTACTGTTTATAAACCCATTAGAAGTCAAACTGCTTCCGGGAGTGAATATATGGAAGGAACACGAAGGGGCTGGTTATATTTGTGTGTGCAGACACACGAGCATACAGGCTTATATGCATGACTTTCGTGCCATCAGACAGTTTTAGCTCTGTGCATATGTTACTTTGAGAAAAGTGTGAAATTAACATTATGAATTAAAAACAAGAAGAGAAGAGGGCAAATGAAAGGCAAGGTTAGCTGAAGTATGAATCACAGAGCAGTGCCAGAGAGAAAACACATTCATGCTGGTCCGAGTGTAAATCCAGGGAGCTGTCTGCAGGTCTGCTGCCCTGAGGAGAGAGACAGTGGGCTGGTGAGACTTTCTTCATTTCCTTGTGGGCAACATGGGGGAAAGGGAACCCTATTAGGATGCAGAAAACCTGCATCTTTGATTCCCTGTTTATTAATTTCCTCCATTCATTCATTTACTCAACCAGTATTTATTGAATGCCTCCTATGCAGGCACATCTATCTGTACAGGGATAATAGGACAGAGGCCCAGCCCCATTGAAGCTGACGTTCTAATGGGAGAGATAATTAAATATATAAGTGAATAAACAAGAAATACTGTATGAGACAATATTCGTAAGTGCTATGAAAAATATAAAGCAGAATAAGGAGGAGTTTTGTCTGGAGAAGACTTCTGTGGTTGGGTCAGAATGATGTAGGAGGCAGATCTGATCCCAAGATCTCCTCCTTTTGATGCACACACCCTGGATAATCCTCTCTCCTGAGTGCTGGTGGAATTTGTGAACATGATAGAATTTTATGACTAAGATTATATTACATGGCAAATGCATCTTATAGATACAATTGAGATCCTTAATCAGTTGGCTGAGTAAATGAAAAGGGAGATTTTTTTTTCTGGATGAACATGACCTAACCAGAGAAACCCTTTAAAAGGTTCCAGGCCATCCCAGAAGTCAGAATTTCTCTCCTACTGATGTGGAAGAAAGAAAACAGTCATGTTATGAACCATCTGTAGAGGGAGTCAATCAGCTAGGAGCTGAGTAGTCTCTGGTTGTTAAAGGCTATCCTGGTTGAATTTATAAAAGGGGCTTTCATTCTATATCCACTAGGACTTGACATATTTGGGGAGAGAATACCAAGCCAACACCTTGATTTTAATCCTATGAGATCCTGAACAGAGAACTGTTATGTTGTGTCTAGATTTTGGACATAAAGAAAATGAGATTATAAGTAAGTGATGTTCGAAACCACAGAGTTTGTGGCAATTTGCTATAAAGTGATAGGAAATCAATATAGCAGGATCTTAGCAGGTACCAATTTTGCCTTCCCAAAAGGCAAGCCAAACAATTTGCTAACATTCTTCACCAAATCCCATCTCTTAAGCTTCCAGAATTTCATTTTCAAGGGAAAAGACAAAGAAGGGAGAGCAACCATAAGCTCACATGGGATGTTTTTCCATAATTGCATTGGAGAATACCCGGCAGCCAGAACAAGGTCCTTCACTGACACAGTGCCCTCCCCTTGTTAAACAAGGCCTGGTTTTCCACTTCGAGGGGACTGGACTGATTAGCAAACATATGGAGCCCAATAGGCACTAATTCCTGACTTGAGGATAGATGAGGTGAGTTGGTTCCCTTCATCTCAAAGCTTCTTAGAGTAATGAAGTTTTATGGCCCTTTACGACAGCCCATTACCCGCCCCCCCAAAAAAGGGAGGACAGCAGAAAATTAATATTTTATTGGCTCCCATACAGTGGGCATGGCCTGAAGTAAAAATAAATGTTCTATGACATTCATCTTTATAAAATGCATTTTCTATAACCATAAAAGGGTTCAATGATTCATCTTTTTACATGTCTCTCTGTAGTAATGATAGTAAATAATTGTAGTCATATTCTTAGATGGTCCTTATGCTGGGAAAAGTTTTGTTCAGGTAGTAACAATTTTCTATTATACAAAGAAAAATTATGAACACTCTGGTTGGGGATGGACTTCATTTCAGTATTGCTGTTAGATACTTCTCAGTCAGACAAGGACTAATTTTGGGGGCAGGAGGAGCACAAGCTAGGATTTTCTGCAGAATAATGACTTTGAGAGCTGTGATATATCCCAAAACAAACAAACGCCAGTTAAAAGTCCTAAACATGGAAAGTTCACTTTGATACAAATAAATTGTAAATGGCAATGAAAGGGAGCAAGGGACATTGTGGAGGAACCACTGACTATCTGGCAATAGCTATGAGATGAGTCTCCCGGAAGGCAAAGAAACAAAAAAAATGGAACTGTCAAGTCAAGGGAGAAAAAGTAATATCTAAAAGACATTCATGTTACAGGAAAGGTTAAGTTTAAATTGTTGACGGACAAATTTTGATTGCTATCCTTTATCTGATCCACTTGCTGAATTCTCCTATGCATTGTATTAATCTTTACTTGTTTATCTTGGCTTTCTCTAGATGGAAAATATTAACTATTTTTATAATTTCTCAACATCATCTAAAATGATTGACCACTCCTTCCTTGTTGGAAAACTTCTCTTGGCTCACCTCCCTCTGCACACTCTGTCGCTTTCCTTCATCAGCATCTTTGGTTCCTCACTCTCATTTTATTCTCCCAACACTTTCTCCTCTAATCAAACATTCATGTTTGAAGTTGCTTAGGGTTTGTCTTTGGACATATTTGCTTCTTGCTCTACATTCTCCCTTTCTGTTTTTCCTACTCTTTATCTAGTCCCATCACTCTGATTACCGCTTATATTAAGAATGTAGTTGCTGTACTTGAGGAACTACAGAACACTCATGAAAGAAATTGAAGAAGACGCAAATAGATGGAAGACCATTCCATGCTCTTGGATCGGAAGAATAAACATTGTTAAAATGTCTATACTGCCTAGAGCAATCTATACTTTTAATGCCATTCCGATCAAAATTCCACCGGCATTCTTCAAAGAGCTGGAGCAAATAATCCTAAAATTTTTATGGAATCAGAAGAGACCCCGAATCGCTAAGGAAATGTTGAAAAACAAAAATAAAGCTGGCGGCATCACCTTACCTGATTTCAAGCTTTATTACAAAGCTGTGATCACCAAGACAGCATGGTACTGTCATAAAAACAGACACATAGACCAGTGGAACAGAGTAGAGAGCCCAGATACGGACCCTCAACTCTATGGTCAATTAATCTTCGACAAAACAGGAAAAAATATACAGTGGAAAAAAGACAAGTCTCTTCAATAAATGGTGCTGGGAAAACTGGACAGCTATATGTAGAAGAATGAAACTTGACCATTCTCTTACACCGTACACAAAGATAAACTCAAAATGGATAAAAGACCTCAACGTGAGACAGGAATCCATCAGAATCCTAGAGGAGAACATAGGCAGTAATCTCTTTGATATCAGCCACAGCAACTTCTTTCAAGATACGTCTCCAAAGGCAAAGGAAACAAAAGCGAAAATAAACTTCTGGGACTTCATCAAAATCAAAAGCTTCTGCACAGCAAAGGAAACAGTCAACAAAACAAAGAGGCAACCCATGGAATGGGAGAAGATATTTGTAAATGACAGTACAGACAAAAGGTTGATATCCAGGATCTATCATGAACTCCTCAAACTCAACACACACGAAACAGGCAAACACATCAAAAAATGGGCAGAAGATATGAACAGACACTTCTCCAATCAAGACATACAAATGGCTATCAGACACATGAAAAAATGCTCATCATCATTAGCCCTCAGGGAGATTCAAATTAAAACCACATTGAGATATCACCTTACACCAGTTAGAATGGCCAAAATTAACAAAACAGGAAACAACATGTGTTGGAGAGGATGTGGAGAAAGGGGAACCCTCTTACACTGTTGGTGGGAATGCAAGTTGGTGCAGCCTCTTTGGAGAACAGTGTGGAGATTCCTCAAGAAATTAAAAATAGAGCTTCCCTATGACCCTGCAATTGCACTCCTGGGTATTTACCCCAAAGACACAGATGTCGTGAAAAGAAGGACCATCTGTACCCCAATGTTTATAGCAGCAATGGCCACAGTCGCCAAACTATGGAAAGAACCAAGATGCCCTTCAACGGATGAATGGATAAGGAAGATGTGGTCCATATACACTATGGAGTATTATGCCTCCATCAGAAAGGATGAATACCCAACTTTTGTAGCAACATGGACGGGACTGGAAGAGATTATGCTGAGTGAAATAAGTCAAGCAGAGAGAGTCAATTATCATATGGTTTCACTTATTTGTGGAGCATAACAAATAGCATGGAGGACAAGGGGCGTTAGAGAGGAGTAGGGAATTTGGGTAAATTGGAAGGAGAGGTGAACCTTGAGAGACTATGGACTCTGAAAAACAATCTGAGGGGTTTGAAGTGGCGAGGGGGTGGGAGGTTGGGGTACCAGGTGGTGGGTATTATAGAGGGCACAGCTTGCATGGAGCACTGGATGTGGTGAAAAAACAATGAATAATGTTTTTCTGAAAATAAATAAATTGAAAAAAAAAACATTAAAAAAAAAAAAAGAATGTAGTTGCAATATAGCTGCAGTATCTCTAGGTGTATCGTGGTTCCTTGGGCAGAAAGTAAGGGGAAGGACACATGGGCAAAAGAACGGTGCATGTGCCATGAAAGTAAACACCATCCCTGCAGTTCCCAGAAGAGCTCCTTTTATGTCTCATTGAACAAGGCTGAGTCATGTGACCAACCTGATTTGTTAATAAATCTAGAGATGTGTGCATTTTTAGTTGGACGTATTATCTCTTTGAACAAAATCAGAGTGCTATTAGCAATAGAGAAATGGAGAATGAATTTTGAATAGACAGTAATTCTTAGATCTGTGTTTTCAGTGCTGATCTGATTTTGGAAATCCAAACCAATATATGAGGTACTTATTTCAAAAGCTCACTTGGATACCTTTGAACACCTCAGATGAACTTGTCCAGTGATATTTCCTATTCAACTTGTTTCTGTCTTCCATTTTCTGATGTTGGGAAATGATTGGGTCAATCATCTGGTTAGTTAAAGCCAAAACTTCTGCATCATCTTCACTTGTCTTTCACCAGTTCCTTCTATCCCCAAATTATCATGTCCTGTCTTACTTTGAATGTACCTGCTTCGCACTAACCTTAACCCTCCCACTCTGGTTCAAGATATCATTCTCTCTTGCCTAAAATATTGTGATAGTTTCCTAACTAATATTTTTTCATCAATATTTGCTCATTTCAATACATTTTTCACATTTTTACTTTGAGTAACTTTTTGTTTGTTTGTTTGTTTGTTTTTTCACTTTGAGTAACTTTTAAAAGTTTGAATCTGATCTTAACTCTTCCCGGGTAAAAGTCAATTAATATTTTGAAAATTCTTAATATAGTCTAAAACTCCTGTCTAACTTGGCTCTTACTTTCTTCTGTGGATTCTATTACACTATGACTTACTTTCTCCACTTGAACCATATGGGATGTTCCTCATTTTATTTGAACATGATGTACACTGCTTTATTAGTCAACTAGGTATTGGAAGAATTAAACATAGATATTATATTATTTTTTTTTAGATTTTTTCAAAAAGATTTTATTTATTTATTTGAGAGAGAAAGCATGAATGGGGGGGAGGCAGAGGAAGAAGCAAACTCCCTGCTGAGCAGGAAGCCTGATGTGGGACGCAATCCCAGTACCCTGAGATCATGACCTGAGCCAAAAGCAGACATTTAACTGACTGAGCCACCCAGGTGCCCAAGCATATTTATTATAGCCAGTAACTTTAAATGTTGCCATTGGTCACTTATGATTATGCTAGTCCCATCCAACCATTTGTAACTCTCGTCCGATGGGCAGCCTTTAGTCCAAAGCTGAAGCCAAACTCAACATTTTGTCATCTTAACCAGCCTCTCTGCAACCACCCAAATGTACACACACACACACACACACACATTTACTCACATTTCTCAAAACAAAAGTGAGCAATGTATATCTTGATGGCTATTTTGTGTGAAATATGAGAGGACTTCCACTCATTTCAACACATGAAACTGCTTTAAAAATACCCCTGGAGATGTCCATTATCACCACTGCTATTCAACATAGTACTAGAAGTTCTAGCCTCAGCAATCAGACAACAAAAGGAAATTAAAGGCATCCAAATCAGCAAAGAAGAAGTCAAATTATCACTCTTCGCAGATGATATGATACTCTATGTGGAAAACCCAAAAGACTCCACTCCAAAACTGCTAGAACTTATACAGGAATTCAGTAAAGTGTCAGGATATAAGATCAATGCACAGAAATCAGTTGCATTTCTCTACACCAACAACAAGACAGAAGAAAGAGAAATTAAGGAGTCAATCCCATTTACAATTGCACCCCAAACCATAAGATACCTAGGAATAAACCTAACCAAAGAGGCTAAGAATCTATACTCAGAAAACTATAAAGTACTCATGAAAGAAATTGAGGAAGACACAAAGAAAAGGAAAAATGTTCCATGCTCCTGGATTGGAAGAATAAATATTGTGAAAATGTCTATGCTACCTAAAGCAATCTACACATTTAATGCAATTCCTATCAAAGTACCATCCATCTTTTTCAAAGAAATGGAACAAATAATTTTAAAATTTATATGGAACCAGAAAAGACCTCGAATAGCCAAAGGGATATTGAAAAAGAAAGCCAAAGTTGGTGGCATCACAATTCCAGACTTCAAGCTTTATTACAAAGCTGTCATCATCAAGACAGCATGGTACTGGCACAAAAACAGACACATAGACCAATGGAACAGAATAGAGAGCCCAGAAATAGACCCTCAGCTCTATGGTCAACTAATCTTCGACAAAGCAGGAAAGAATGTCCAATGGAAAAAAGACAGCCTCTTCAATAAATGGTGCTGGGAAAATTGGACAGCCACGTGCAGAAAAATGAAATTGGACCATTTCCTTACACCACACACAAAAATAGATTCAAAATGGATTAAGGACCTCAATGTGAGAAAGGAATCCATCAAAATCCTTGAGGAGAACACAGGCAGCAACCTCTTCGACCTCAGCCGCAGCAACATCTTCCTAGGAACATCGCCAAAGGCAAGGGAAGCAAGGGCAAAAATGAACTTTTGGGATTTCATCAAAATCAAAAGCTTTTGCACAGCAAAGGGAACAGTTAACAAAACCAAAAGACAACTGACAGAATGGGAGAAGATATTTGCAAACGACATATCCGATAAAGGACTAGTGTCCAAAATCTATAAAGAACTTAGCAAACTCAACACCCAAAGAACAAATAATCCAATCAAGAAATGGGCAGAGGACATGAACAGACGTTTCTGCAAAGAAGACATCCAGATGGCCAACAGACACATGAAAAAGTGCTCCATATCACTCGGCATCAGGGAAATACAAATCAAAATCACAATGAGATATCACCTCACACCAGTCAGAATGGCTAAAATCAGCAAGTCAGGAAATGACAGATGCTGGCGAGGATGCGGAGAAAGGGGAACCCTCCTACACTGTTGGTGGGAATGCAAGCTGGTGCAACCACTCTGGAAAACAGCATGGAGGTTCCTCAAAATGTTGAAAATAGAACTTCCCTATGACCCAGCAATTGCACTACTGGGAATTTACCCTAAAGATACAAACGTAGTGATCCAAAGGGGCACGTGCACCCGAATGTTTATAGCAGCAACGTCCACAATAGCCAAACTATGGAAAGAACCTAGATGTCCATCAACAGATGAATGGATCAAGAAGATGTGGTATATATACACAATGGAATACTACGCAGCCATCAAAAGAAACGAAATCTTGCCATTTGCGACAACATGGATGGAACTAGAGCGTATCATGCTTAGCGAAATAAGCCAAGCGGAGAAAGACAACTATCATATGATCTCCCTGATATGAGGGAGTGGTGATGCAACATGGGGGCTTAAGTGGGTAGGAGAAGAATCCATGAAACAAGATGGGATAGGGAGGGAGACAAACCATAAGTGACTCTTAATCTCACGAAACAAACTGTGGGTTGCTGGGGGGAGGGGGGGTTGGGAGAAGGGGGGTAGGGTTATGGACATTGGGGAGGGTATGTGCTTTTGGGTAAATTGGAAGGGGAGATGAACCATGAGAGACTATAGACTCTGAAAAACAATCTGAGGGGTTTGAAGTGGCGGGGGGGTGGGAGGTTGGGGTACCAGGTGGTGGGTATTATAGAGGGCACAGCTTGCATGGAGCACTGGGTGTGGTGAAAAAATAATGAATACTGTTTTTCTGAAAATAAATAAATTTGGAAAAAAAAAATACCCCTGGATGCACTGCTAGGGACTGTGTCATCTGGTATGCAGGAGTGCTCTTCTCCCTGACCATGAGATCATACAGCATTCATCCAGCTTTCTTTCTTTTTTTTTTTTTTTAAGATTTTATTTATTTACTTGACAGATAGAGAGATCACAAGGAGACAGAGAAGCAGGCAGAGAGAGAGGAGGAAGCAGGCTCCCAGCTGAGCAGAGAGCCTGATGCGGGGCTCGATCCCAGGATCCTGAGACCATGACCTGAGCTGAAGGCAGAGGCTTGACCCACTGAGCCACCCAGATGCCCCCATCTAGCTTTCTTTCTGTCTCCTGATTGTGCATGGCTCCTGCCTTACCCCACTTAGGCTTATCAACATCCCAACGAACGTTTTCTCTATCTTGTTTCTTTATGTTCACAGTCAGGCTCTCTCGGTTTATAGACATTGCTCAAGTAATGCCTAAATTATTGAGGAGTGGACTCCCAACAGCAGGAGTTAAACTTCCTTGATGTTTCTCTGGGCACATTGCTTTAGATGCCATTGTTCTTCAAACAAGGCAGTGAGAGGGTCCTCTACCTTTAGCACTGGCCACAAATTATGCTGAAAGACCTTTACAGTTTTGATCTCCTATCTTACTGAGGCTTATTAAATGTTATTCAAAATTAGTAGGCCAATATTTTAACCAATTTCTAACTTCAAATCTATTTTTAAGCATTCTACTTTTACAAATCAAATAATAATTAATAGTTGAAAGTTAAGAGATGAGTTACCACTTTCTGACAAAATAGGTCATGGGCTGAATATTCTATTCAGTAGAATCCACTTCTAAAGTAGTTAAAAGAACTGTTGACTCTATTATTTTTATTTTAGATAGGAGGAACAAGCTTTAAAATAAGGTTATTGTTATTTAACTTGTATATCTTAAATCAAGTGAATAAATTACCTTTTTGAGATATGGAGGAACATTTGGCTGCCAGTATCATACCAAAGGGAAAGTGGGAGACACTTCACTGGCAATAAATTTTAACTCTAAGCTAAGAGTTTGAGGGAATTGATAAAGAACCATTCAAAAATGTGTAAGCAAGGGACTCAGTTGTAGATTCAAGGGTGGCAACAAAGGTATTATAAAACAACTCCCAGAGAAAAGAAACCTCACAAATAAAGATACCAAAAATACTAATGTTGAAATTAATGAGGTTTTGAGACGTTGTTTAAGAAGAACTATTTTGATGAGTTAATTTGTCCTGAAAGAGGCACTGATGTTCATGATTATAAATCTCCAGAGTTTGAACAGAGATATCATTTGTAGTCCAGGCAGAACATAGCCATTGTCCATGTTTGGAATCCAGATTGCAAGACCCAGAGGACAACATGCTATCAAATTGCAAATTCAGTGATCTTCATCTGGAACTAAATTTCAACTGGGAACTCACAATAAATAACATCTTATTTTAGCTATTCTCCTTAAGTTATTTGCATGACTGAGAATGTTTTGCTTTTTCTCCCACTTCTTTTTTTCTCAACCAAAATTCTTCATATGCAACTATAAGGTAATATTTTCAGATACTTCTTTGCCTGTATGCATGTAATAGCTAAAACTAAGTTCCTGATATTCTGCTCCAAAACATATCCTCTGCAGGCTCACCCATAAATTTATTCATCTAGATGCTTAAATTGATGGCCTTTTTTTCTGCATTGACCTTTCTTTTTCTTATAAACCACAAATTTTTTTCCATCGTTAAATATTTTTAGTTCTTCTTTCAAAATGGGCGCCTGGGTGGCTCAGTGGGTTAAACCACTGCCTTCGGCTCAGGTCATGATCTCAGGGTCCTGGGATCGAGTCCCGCATAGGGCTCTCTGCTCAGCGGGGAGCCTGCTTCCCTCTCTCTCTCTCTCTGCCTGCTTCTCCATCTACTTGTGATTTCTCTCTGTCAAATAAATAAATAAATAATCTTAAAAAAAAAAAAATAGAGCTGAAGTATGATCATTTCCCATCTCCTCCACTGACACCACCCTGAAATAAGCCACCGTTCCTGTGGGTTATTGTGATAGCCTCCCACTGGAGATCCTGGTCTTGTCTCCCCAGAGCAGGCAGAAGATCCTGTTAAAAGAGGATTTCTCTACTCAAAACTCTATTTCATCCTTATTTCACTCAAATTAAGTTTCAGTCCTTACCATGACCTGATCCACTGCTGTCTCCTTTACTTCATCTCCATCCCCATCCCACTTTTCAAGACTCTAGCGGCATGGACTCCTGGGTGAGTATATTACCTCAAAGAAGCAGACACAAAGATGGAATGAGATGAGCAAGAGATTTGCTTGTAGAAACTGACAAAGAGGGGTGCCTATGTGGTTCAGTTTAGTTAGTGTCTGCCTTTGGCTCAGGTCATGATCCCAGTGTCCTGGGATTGAATCCCTCATTGGGCTCCTTACTCCGCAGGGAGCCTGCTTCCTCCCTCTGCCTGTCGTTCCTGCTGCCTTATGTGCTCACTCTGTCTCTCTGACAAATAAATAAATAAAATCTTGAAAAAAAAAAAGAAATTGACAAAGATAAACACAGCTGGACACTAGTTAAAGCAATGAAAACAGAATTTATTCAGTAACTGTTGACAGTAGGGGAAAGAGCTGGGCTCTATTTTGATGCATGCAGAGGCGATTTGAATATTTTAAAGTGAGAATGAGAGAGGTGGGGGATGGGACTCAACGGAGATAAAGACGTGAACAGTTAGAAAGTCTTGGTCACCCAGAGTCCATAGTCTCTCATGCTTCATCTCCCAACAACACGGAGAGTTTTAGAAGGGAGAAACGTGGGGGGATGGGCGAGCCTGGTGATGGGTATTAAGAAGGGCACGGATTGCATGGAATACTGGGTGTTATACACAAACAATGAATCATGGAACACTACATCAAAAACTAATGATGTACTGTATGGTGACTAACATAACACAATTAAAAAAAAAAAAGGGGTTGGTCAGTGTAAATGCCGTCAGGCCCACTGTATTCACTAGCTGGTAGTTACTGAAGTTAGGATTCTATCCTTCAAAGATCCTGGGAGAAAGAGGCTTTATCTTTGTCGATGATAACATTTCAAAAGACTGGCTCTCCTGTCCTTGCAGAAGATGCTTCTGAATTGTAGGAAATACATATTTACAATTGTAATCCCTTTGTAGTAAATGTACTAAGAAAGGGAGAGATGGGCTTATTTTCAGATGTTACCTAGAACAAATAGTAAATAATCCCTCGCAGCCTTTAGCTTCCTCAGGCAGGCATTTTAATGGAGGACTAGGTTCATCCTAGGGACAAACCTTATGCTACTAAAAGTCATGCTAGAGTTTGGTCAAGTCTCTTCATGCTGGGGTTTGGACAGAGTTGTTATGTGCCTGCTGAGAGTTCTGTTCTCATAATGCCCATGAACTGGGTGAGGGGTAACAGGAATATATGTAGGCAGTGTTCATACCATGATGCATTCCTGTAAACTAGGTGAGGGAGCAGGAGTGAGTAGGCAGTGTTCACACCGTCATCGTATCCAGTACAGAGACTTGATGCAGGAGACAAAGAAGGAAAGAGAACTGGGTTCGAATAGTGTCAGACTGTGGGGTAAGTCTAAGAAAGTTTTGGCCAGGATAATGGAGAATACTCACAAGTCTTCGAAGTCATGATTAGGGAAGTTCCTCCTCCCCCAGGGGGGGACCTATACTTATGCCCTCACTGTGGTCAGTCATCAGCTGGGAGCAGCCCAAGGGAAGCATGGATTCAGTGTGAACACCCTGGTGGATCCAAAGCAATGGCAGCTGTGGCTGGATCAGCTATTGCCTCCACAGCAGGAATTCCAAGCAGTGTGTTACCATGGCCCCCACACCTCTTACTCTCGCTCCAGCACTCCACGGTCAGTCCTAGCTCAGGCCTCTGCACCCGCAGTTCCCTCTATGTGGAGCCCGCTTGCACTGACACCCCCAGAGCTCCTTCATACTGGTGATGCCTCAGGCTGTACTCAGTTTCCATGCCTGGGAAGATGTTCATCTACCCTGGTCCAAGTGTTACCACACATGTTTTGTATACCACTTTCCTGACCTTTTTTCCTCTTCCTGAGCACTTATTACTATTTAACTATCACATATTTCATTGTTTAACATCTCTCTCTCCCCCAGTAGAATATAAGGGAACTTTGTTTTGATTATGACTATATTTCTAGCACCTAGAATAGTATCAGAAACAGAGTAGGTGCTTAATAAATGCTTGAAACTAATTTCAATAAAAGCAATGTGACTATAGAGTCTTCACCTCCGAACATTATCTCCCTTCATTGTTTTTTTTTTTTTTTAGTATTTTATTTTTGAATCATCTCTATACCCAACATGGATCTCGAACTCACAACCTTTGGATCAAGAGTCAGATGCTCTACTGACTGAACCAGTCAGACATCTATCTGGTCTTCCTTCCGTAAGTTAGTGAAAGTATTTACAGGGTAAGTACTTTTGGTTGTGTCGATGGTGGGGTTGTTTATTTTTATTTTGTAATCTTCAAAACTACCTCACTAATTATAGCAAATGCTAATCTTCCAGTTAATGAAACTGCTAAGTATCTGGTAATTTCTGAAATTGAGACTTTCTTGGGAAACCATCTGAAAATATAAAACCTATTTGTACTACGTATATCATCCTAGGATAATCCTAGGATTTGTCTTCTTACTCTGATGGAGGGGGGACATTTCAAGATAGGGTAGGTAAGGTAATTTCCTCACTGCTTGCTCAGTTTTATAATTAGTTTGTTTTCCTATGTTTGCTAGACTTGGAATGACCTAGTTTGCTAGCCTGCTAAAACAAAAGAAAGCAAACAAAACCTACAGAGATCTGAGCAATTTTTCCGTGATGTTTTATGTTCATTGCAACTTACTACTTTAGGATCTACTAATACTCAGCATCAAGGTACAAATTATTATTCTATTTGGAATTCAGAGAAAAGTCAATAGATGACTTGCTAAGATAATTGATGAGAATGAAAAAAAAATCCCAGGACAGTTGGAAGAATTATTTTTCTTTTTCCTAATTTCTAGAATGAAAGACAGAGAGAAAATAATCTTTGCCAGACAAATGAAGATTAACCAATGACCTCTGGAAAAAAAATGTTTCTCTTTCAGATTTCATTTTCAATGTCCGAAGCAGAACTGAACCAAGACAATAAAGTAAGTTTGACATGTATATTACCAGTCTGTTTATGGATCCCAGTTTTATCACAACACAAATAGATAAATAATAGAAGACCATAATGCTTGTCTCTGAAATAGTAGTTAAACTGAACTCGGTACGCAGGAAACAAAAGATGAATGGTCTTTCATAAACATGTTTTTATAACTTAATCTGCTCACATAAACAACTGGCAGTACATCCTTTTGGGATTCTTGTTAGCCAGGATTTTCAAAGCTACAATGAATGGATTGAGTTTCAGAATTATTTCCCAATTTTGTGCTGTTTGGAGGAAACATCTGTTTACTGTATGTAAATGAACAAGACATTTTGTTCTTTTAGGGACCCAACAAAGAGCCCTTAAAGTAAGCCAATTTGGCAAATAAAGAAACGTAGCCTCTTAAAAGGACGACAAATGAAGTCTAGCAAGAGATTTTATAAAAGATAGCTGTTATTTTTTTTCTTGAAATTTCTATATTTGGATCAAACAAGAAATGGATATTTCCCTTTTTATTAAAAACTTGTCTAGAGCTTTTTGTTCTTCTTGCTTCTTCTTCTTTTTTTTTTTTTTCTCCTGCCTCTCTCCTGGTCATCAGACAGACTGAAGTTAGAAAACAGATTTGCCGCATGGAAGAAGTGTGTAGCAGACAGTGAGGCAGCAAAAGGCAGTAAATCTTAACTCAGTTAATATTTCCACATGTCTGATGAATAACCTTGGAAGGCCAAGAGTCCAGACAGTTTGAAGCAGGTGCGTCAGCATGTGCTTTCCTCTCATATTCTGGTTGGCCTCTTTGCACCAAACTGATGTGCTCATCTTGTACATACTAATTTTACATGAGCTGAACTTGGCTTGAGGGCAGGGAATAGCCCTGATGTGCTATAGGCTGGAGACAGTATGAATAACTATGGGAGTCAGTCAGATACAACAATTGTGCAAAGACCTCACAAAGAACTTACGAATGTGGCTTTGAAACTCAAAGGGAACTGGTTGCTCTCTTGAATTTTAACTCTTAGGGAACGGGGTGCCTGAGTGGCGCAGTTGGTTAAGTGTCTGCCTTTAGCTCAGGTCATGATCCCAGGGTCTTGGGTTCAAGCCCTGTGTCAGGCTCCCTCCTCAGAGATGAGTCTGTTTCTCCCTCTGACCCTTTGTCCCTCTGCCTGCTTGTGTTCTCTCTCTCTCTCAAATAAATAAAATCTTAAAAAAAAAATCTCAACTCTTAGGGAAAAACTAAAAGTTCATATTATAATGATGCTCAAGAATTTGAACCTTTTTTGGTTACACTTAAGTATCTCAATTACTCTAATATTTAATATATGAATACTTATGTGTTATAAGATTATAGCCAGTTTGACAGAATAAACAATACACAGTAATGAGAAATTTATACTTTCTTCAATTAATATGGAAATCTTATTGCTACTCCTCCTTTTTTTTTTTCATTTAAAAAGACGTATCAGGTAACTATATCCTGGAATAACGCTTTACTTGGGGTTTCATTGAAAGATTATCTGTGTTCTTGCTCCTGACGATTTTCCGAACATTTCTGATAAATTTCTCGTGCTCCTCTATTCCTGCCCTCAGTCATAATTTTATTTAGGGCTGACTCTCTGAAGAGCCCCGATTTTGAGCTTCTGAATCCATCCCATTTTTCAGTGAGTTAGGTGTATGTTTCTATAGGGGTAATGGAAACTCTTCCCAAATTATAGTCTCTTCTCAATGCTGATAAAATTGGAGGAGCTTTAATTCTTTGTGGTCATGTACCAGCACACTTGAACTGAATTTTGGTCCTGCTGTTTATCGTCCTGTTTCTCATCCTGTATCTCCTCTGTGAAGGAACTGTTATGAATGACTTTTAAATAATACAGATACCAGTGACAAACCCTGCCAAGAAGAGCCTCTAAAATAAGGAGTCCACATGTCTCCCCCAAACTCAGAGGAAAAAAAAAATGAAATTGGGATAGAGAGGGAGAAGGGGGAATAGCTGATGCGCAGCTGCCCATAAGACTGTGTTTGTTTGTTTAGGGTTTTTTTGCTTCAAACTTCTGCTATGAAGTATTGAGAAGTATTAGGAAAAGAATGATCTTTCTTTGCCCTCCAGAAGATATCTGCCAATTCTGATTACACAAGACTAAGAAAAGCAGAATTAAAGGTGGCCCCATGTTTGTGTCAACTGTCATAGTCCCGTCCACAGGTAGCACTCTGTCATCTGAGCCTCGCGCTATGTCATTACCCTTGTCTCTCTACCTGGAATTTGTGTTCCTGATCATTCCATTTAGTTCTACCTGATGCCTTGAATGCAAATTCAGACGTCTTTAGAAAGAGCTAACTGTCCAGATGTTTCTACTTCTTACTTAGAATTTTGCAGTTTGACCTTGAAAACCTGTTCCAGAATCTTCTCCCTTCCTGGTGTCACCTGGTCTTTATATGTGACGAGATGTTGATGTCAGTCTACTTAAAAATTATTTTCTTTCTACCTCTCCAGTTTCTTCTTCCAACAGTACAGAACTCTGACTCAGAACCTATTGATCTTTGGATGTTATGAACATACTCTCATCTAAGTCAATGGATCCAACAGCTGAGTCCTTTGCCTGTCTGAGTTTATAAACTTGCATACAGAGCAAGTCATGTTCTGTGACCTGGAAAAAAGGTCAAATTACCTGCTGAAGAGTAATGGCGAATATGGTTCATGTAAACTTCATGAAATCAAATTGAGGTAAGTCTCAAATGCCAGGCTTAAGAGTCTAAATTTTATCTTAGAAGAGAGGAGGGTGGCAGGATGAAACCAGTGTTTTTGTAAAACTGAGCTATCTGTCTGCTACAGGAAAGCAACATAACAGAGAAATCATAATAAATACCAGGTACTTTATTCCATAAAATGTGATTTTGGGGAAGTCATTTCTGTGGTTTCAATGCCCTAATCTCTAAAATTAAAAGTGTGAATCAGATTTACTTCTATAATCCTTTTCAGAATCCAGTGACTTTATTTTATTTTATCCTCAATAAGGTCATGATATAATTAATCAAACTCATGATTTCACCTGGATAGAAAGAAGTCTGTGTAAGTAAACAATGTGTTTGGAAGGAAGAGGAGAAAGAATCTTTTAAGACGCTGAGAAAAACATAAAACCCACAGTGTTGAAACACTGTTGATGGATTTACCTGATGCAATCATTTCTGTATCCAAAATCATCACCTCTAAGTTGTTCTAACTTGAGTGAAATTTTATAAGCAAAGACCAATACATTCTTGTAGGAACAGGGACTACTCACAATGACATTTTCAGGAATGAGTCACTGTAATAACAGGTCCCGTGGGCATTCTGGCTGAATTTAAGCAGCATAAAATAAATGTTCTTACTGATCAAAGATGCATTTTGGTGATTGCAAAGCCCTATATAAATTCAAAGATAATAATAATAATTAACATTATTAATAATTATTATAATCATATCATATTAATTATATTAGTATTCTATAAAAATTGCTATTATATTATAGAACATACTAAATCATATATAATTGTTATATAATATATAATTATATATTTATATTATATTTTGTTATTATATTAATTAATTAATTGTTATATAATTAATACTACATGATTGTTATATAATTATATAACTGTTATTATATGATATATTGTGATGCATAATTGTTATTATATAATTGTTATTATATTATATGATATACTTTATTATAATAAATATTATTATTTTGTTTTTTAGCATTAGCAGAGGTTTTATTTTTATTTCTGTTTTTATTTTATTTTATTTTTTGTAAAGATTTTATTTATTTATTTGACAGCCAGAGATTACAAGTAGGCAGGAAGGCAGTCAGAGAGAGGAGGAAGCAGGCTCCCTGCTGAGCAGAGAGCCCGATGTGGGGCTGGATCCCAGGACCCTGGGATCATGACCTGAGCCAAAGGCAGAGGCTTTAACCCACTGAGCCACCCAGGCACCCCTAACAGAGGTTTTAAAAACAAATAGTTAACTATGGGACCTTCAGTGAGTTATGTAAGTTATTTAGTTCCTCATTTAACACAAGAAATTTGAGACTAAAATCTTTCTTTTAAATTCTAAATAGAGACACATTTTCATATATCATAGAAAGGTATCTTTGTAATGAACACTTATGATCCTTAATGTTGGATATTTAGCCTTCACTCATCCAGAAGACAGATGTGTTGAGAAACTGCTCTGTGTCCTATGAGGCTTCAACACTTGAAAAGCAAAGATGTGCAAAGGCTACCTGCCTCCTTCTAATAGCAAGAAGTGAGGGCTTTCTCTTTTCTGAACCTTATTTTTAAATGTACAGATGCAATACCATTCTTCTCAAAGGGCACATTCCATTGTTTATTTGCAAAAATATCTGATTTTAAGAGGGAGCATCTGTGGAGTTTCCTTTTATATGAGATGAAATTATCTTCTAATGACTACCTAAAATATCCCTTAAATTACTTACAAAATACTTATTTCGTACATACAACCCCAGACAGTGATTCTTGTACACTGTATTTTGAGGACCATTGTGCTAAAGGATGAGGCAAATCTATAGATCTGGATGTATTAGTGTTCTGCAGAGAAACAGAACCAAAGGAAATATTTAATATAGAGAGATGTGTAAGAAGGATTTTATTGTGGGAGTTGGATTACCCAATGATGGAGTCTGAGATTTACCATGATGTGCCAGCTGCAACCAGGAGAACCAGTAAAGCTCATAGTATAATTTAGTTCAAGTCTGAACTGATGGTGTAACACCCAGTATGAGACCAAAGCTTGAGAACCAAGGTTTGGGGGGAAAGGTTGAGTGCTTGGATAAGTCCCATTGTCCAAGGACCTAGGAACCAGGAGCTCCAAAGTCTAAGAGCAAGAGAAGGTGAATGTCTTAGCCCAAAAAGAGAAAGCAAGAATTTACACTTTGCCACCTAGTTAGATTATCTGGGGCTTCAGTGGATTGGATCATGCCCACACACATGGGTGAAGGGGATCTCCTTTATTCATTTACTGATTCAGATGCTACTCTCTTCCAGAAACACCTTCACAGATACACCCAAGAATAGTTCTACCAGCCAGTTGCGCATTTCTCAGGCCAGTCAATTTAACGCACAAAATTAATTGTCACACTGAGCATTTGACATTGTGCCCTTAAAACTACTGTTAGGGCCCTAAAACAAATGTGAGACAGGAAAGTAAATTTACCACAAAGCTAATATGACACTTCTCCCTTGAATAAGGAGCCCTCCGAAGCCTTGAGGAAATGCATATCATTTTGTATAAGTCGTAAATATTAGGTATTTAATTCTGAATGGTCAAGACCGCCTCTTCTTTCCACTATAACTTATCTTTGTCATACCTCTCCTGCCACTTAGAAGTACTGGGGTGGTCAGGGAGGTTCAGGGGATCTACAGAAGGGCAAATTAAATTTGGGTACATATTTTTTGAGTTTGGTACTATGCAATTATTACAATTCTCAGTCATTTCTTGGGTAGAGTAAAATGATTTCCTGCTATTTTTAAATTCAGAATGTCTTCCAGGCACTGTTCTATCATCTGCTGTGCCAGCTTACCAAGCATCAAGTTGTAAACACACCAGAACAGAGGTTGTACTGCAGTATGAACACAGATCATGTATCTGGAATTACAGAAAAGTAAATAAAGGAGGGGAAACAAGGCTCGAAGTTTCCAGAGCCTGGAGCTAATCTGCATAAAATCCTTCTGGTCATCAGACATGCAAAATTTTATGTGAAAGATTTATTTCCCATTGAGACTTAGTCAAAACATTCTTTTTGTCAAGAATTTTCAGCAATGCAGTGTGTTTAATTATATATGTTTGTGAGTGTGTGTATATATATATACACACACAGACGTATATATATACATATACACATATATGTGTATATACACACATATGGAAATTACATGAAATCATCTGTAATAGCTCAATAGGACAGAGACTTGATAGTGTCTTTCTCAAATTCAACAATACTAATCATCTTCATCACATTGCCAATAAAGAGTTGTGAAGCTAAATACATATTTTCTAAATTACAATAAAAAACAAATTTTGATCATTTTTACTAGATGGATTAATTTCCTAGGGCTGCCATAACCAAGGACCACAAACAAGGTGACATAACAACAGAAATGTATTGTTTCTCAGTTCTGGAGAAGTTCCAGAAAATCAAAGTCAATGTATTTACAGAGCCATGCTCCCTCTGGAGCCTCCCGGGCAAGATCCTTCCTTGCCTCTTCTAGCATCTGGTGGCTCCAGAGATTCCTTGGCTTATAGTAGTGTCATTGCAATGTCTGCCTGTATCCTCACATGGTCTTCTCTCTGTATCTCTGAGTCTTCACATAGATACTGAACATCTTCGGTTAGGGGTCCACTCTACTCTGGAATGACCTCATCTTAAACTAATTATATCTGTAACAATTCTATTTCCAAGTAAGATCACATTCTGAGAAATGGGAGGTTAGGACTTCAACACATTTTTCTGTTGGGGATACAGTTGAACCCGTAAAATTAGAAGAAAGACTGAAGTATCACCTAATTCTTCCCACTGAGAAAGTGTTACTAAATTCTTGTCATATGAATATTTAATCAAGAATATTCAGTGAGAAATATTGCCCACCTCCAACAGCAACAACAAAAAAAGTAACAGGTGTTTCAGGTGCTTAATTTTAAAAATAGTATTTAAAAAAATTTTTTTAAATACTTAAGGGCATGTGTTGTGATGAGCACTGGGTGTTATACGCAACTAATGAATGACTGAACACTACATCAAAAACTAATGATGTACTTCATGGTGACTAACATAGCAAAATAAAAAAGATGAGCATAAATTATTCAAGAAAATAAAATAAAAACTAGTATTTTAAGAACTTTCTTATGATTTTGTGTTTTTTAAATACCTCTTATGTACAAAATTTGTTGTGATTTATTTTCTTATTCTAACAAAATCACTTTTTACCTAATTTTTATTCATACACATATATCCTTTTTTTCCTACAGAAATCCCACACAGCCAGAAATTGTGTAAGGTTCAAAGCAAACAAAACTTGGATCTACCTCTAGGGGTCAGGTAATCTGTTTCTGTTTCATTGTGCTTCCATCATTCCAACACAGTGGGGGAGGGGTGTTGGATTCTGCCATGTTTCTGCTCACAGCCCTGCCAAGGCTGCCTTCTCTACAGTGAGAAACTGAGCTCCTTACAAAGCTTTGTTATTTACCTTCCTCTCCACCCCCCTCGCTTCCCTGGCTGTGGACTTTCCTCACCCCTTGCCCTCTCTGCTTCCACACACTTACTGTTGAAACAAGATGGCCATTCTGCGTCTAGGTCTTTCCCACTGCTACCATGATCTTTTGCTGTACTCTCTCACCTGTTACCGCAGAGGCTAATGCTTCCCTTCCTCTAGATTTGTGTTCCAGTGCCCACCCAACAAAAGGAACATAGGAGCTGCCCCACTACTGCCCCCACACCAACTCTCCTGACCTCTACCCAACTTTATTTTAGCCACACTCGTAACGCCATGGACTTACCATGTGTTGACTTGCCTAGTTGACAGTAGTCTCTTACCCCCATAGGACTGTCTGTTCCATGAGGCAGATCTGTTTCGATCATGGCCCAGAACATGGTCAGATCGTGTTGGGGGCTTGTAAATAGTTGATGACCAAATCACAAATTTAGTTGTTGTCACTGCTGCTCAGAATCAACCTGAAATAGGAACTTCATCTCATGGGGGCATTAGGTCTATAGTCAGAAAATGAGCTAAATTGAATTGAGATTGATTCTCATGGGACATAGGATATAACCCCATTCTTCTAGCTATGCAATACTTGATGTCGACTACAACTAAGTGCTTCTCTTGTTTGGGATGATTTTTTTAGTAGTTTTCAGTAATATTTAGTATTATTTTCACCTATGTGTACATGGACGAGTTACATCTGAAGAGAATCTGAAGCAGGAGATAGTCTGTTCTTTCCTGGAAGGCAGGAGTTAATTACCAGAATAAATAATTGTCACTGTTTGACCCGCAGACTCACACAGAGAGCGAGATTATAGCTCCTCCATGCTGCTCACGCTCCCCAGGAGATCTCAAGTCCAGGATTTGTGGCTGAGCTACTTTAGCAGATACAGTTGTGGGAAACAACAGGGCTTCTCTGGATGTGGCCCCTTGTTATTGTTCTGTTGGTCTGAATCAGCATTAATTGCTTGGAAAATGAGGGTTCGATTTGAAGAGACACCTGCAGGGTCTCTAATGCTCTTTTTGGTATCAATTCAAGCTGTTTTTATCCATAGTTTCCAGAGAATAGTTAGGCTTCCATGCCTGGTCAGGTTTCACCATCATTCATAATTCTTGGGAAGAGATAACAATGTCTATTTTTGCAAGTGCTTTTCATCCTGGTAGAAAGTCATCCATCTTCAAAGCATTATGACATAAAACTGCAATGAAAATGTTTGTATGATGAACATCCAGTATCCTGGGATTATCTCAATTTTGCTTTTCTGTTAAGATAGCTTTGTATCAGAGGCATGGATCTTTAAAGTCTGTGAAATAAACTCGGCTTTATATGTGTGTATGTATGTATGTGAATGTGTGTGTGTGTTTGTTGTGTATGTATATATCTTTCTTGGGTTTTTGTTTCTTGTGTTGACTGCATGAGTTTTTGTCAGGTTGTTGGCAGTCTATGCTCTTATTTGTGATGGCTGTGACTCCAGTTCCAAATTTTAACTATCATTCTAGCATATCATTTCTGAGTGAGCCAGACTGAAACAGGAGCATGGAAGATTGGAAGGGCACTATGGTGGGGTCTGCTCCTGCTAGTGGTGGGCTGAGTCAGATGTTAGCCTCATGTAGGTATCAGGGAAGCAGTGCATGAATCCTAGAATACACAAAGGCATTTTGTTGATCTTAATTTTAATTTTAATTATGTGCTAAAGTAATAAGTCCTACAGTAGGGGGGAAAAACACCTTTTTTAAAAGACTTTAGGAGTTGCTAAATAAGTTTCTGTTTTTTCTTTTTAAATCTTGACGTATTTAATGTGAAACTACTATATTCCAGGCCAAGTTGACCAGTTAGGAAGTCAGTGACATGTCAACAAGACAACTGTCCTGATTTGGAGGCAGGAAATCCTAACTAGATTTGTTAACATCTAAATCTCATGAATCACAAGGCTGGTTAGTTGGTTGTTTTTCCCTTTATTATATTCTGTGAAGAAAAAGAAAAATGGAAACATAGTGATTATAAGAGACAAATGCTTTAAACGCTTTCTAGAAATTAGCAAACCTCCCATTCTCTGTTAGAAAAAATTGTCCAACCAAGTTAGAAAGCCCTGAAGAGTATCTCGTAAAATCATAAACAAACGTCAGTGTCAACACCTAAGAAAAGACATGAACTGACAAGTCACAGCCAGGAGATCTGGGAGGGCTCAGGGAGATGTCTCTCCAGTGAGGCGGGCATGAACACCACTGTGGGGTAAACACTGGAGGGAAGGGGGTGGGGAATCAAAAAGCAGAACCTTTAAGATGCCTCACTAGATGATGCTCTCCTGGGCTGATCGGTTTTAGGAAAGAACTCCCAATGAAGAGTCAGGGATCTGAACACTGATGCCGCACATCTGTCTGTGCACATTCCAGCACTGCCAAGTCTTGGTATAAACTCAGGGCACATACCCAGTGTATGAACCTTCACTCTAGAAGTGTTATGTCATCTGTTTGGTAAAAGCCCAGGCATTTATCTAACTGGATTTGGGCTTTGATCTAGTTTCTGTCGCTTTCAAGATCTGAGATATTGAGTACTGTGCTTTAATCCCTCTGACATCAGAGAGAGGAGAGTGACGCCCACCCACAGGGTTGTTGAGGCATTTAAAGTAAATGAGGTAAGGACGACGTTGGGCACAGCTCAGTGCTCAATCAATGATCATTAGCACAAACAACAAGCAAAACTATATCTATAGACAGAAAGACACCCAGACACATGCGTGTACCTGTGTGCATGTGTGTATTCTTAGCCTCAGTAGCCTCAAAAGCACATGTTATCAGAGGCAGACTTGATATGCATATAATTTTATATTCACTTATGTTTTCTATCCAAAAGTTCCCAGAAGATAGATAGTGGGTTTGCAAAGTTACACTGATATTCTTTTGATCTGTGCCTATTTGTATAGCAAATCCAAGCAGTGACCCATAACCCTGTGAATGTTTATGCAGAATGAGCATCGGCTCTACCTACAGCCCACACAGAGGAAACAACATAAATGCACCCTTTCATACAGATACAAGCAATTCTTTGCAAATTATTCCACAATGTGTCATGCCAGCAACATTTTACTGGAAATGGTTCTCAGTCCACAATGTGCAGATAGCCAGCAATGACAATAAAAAGACACACTTTAGGCGAAAAAATACATCATATGCTAAGTCCAACTATGAGAACATTATTGGATTACCCAACTACGTCATTTCCAGTGTGATAAAAAACTCTCCACAGTGTCGAATGCAGGTAGAATATGCTAGTAAAACAAAGTGTCATGAAAGAGTCATTTCTATTTTTCCTTTGTGTTTGCTGTTTCCCAGTTGTGTGCCTGGCTTGAGGCTTTTCCCTGTCAAATTTCCAGGGCTCTGGAACCTGTTGGATCATTGTTGCCATGTTCCCATTCCTTGCCCAAACTTAAGAACACAATCATTGCCATCATCAAGCCAAGGCCTATCCTGGAGACCCCCTGTTGCCACAGGTTGCCCCAGCAGTAGATAAAATCATAGCTTTTAGAGTAGGATGGGACCTCAATGCTGCCTGCTTCCAGGCAAGTAAGATATTCTCAACTCTGTCTCAAAGCCCGAGCAACTGAGTCCTTAAGGAGACGTGACAATTATGGGTGATATGACCTCTTGGGAGAAATCCTGAATCATAAAAAGGAAAGGAGTAAAAACTAAGGAAATCCAAAAAATTATGGACTTGAATTAAGAATATGTCCACAGTTTTCATCAATTGTGTCAAATATGCCACATTAGTATGAGAGGCTAATAATCAGGGAGATTGTGTGTGTGGTATAGAGGAACTCTCTGTACTATCTGCACTTTTTTTTTTCTTGTGAATCTAAAACTCTCCTAAGATAAAAAAAAAAATGAGGTCTATGCAAGGGAGGGGAGTAGGGGGAGAGGGTAACCAGGTGTTGAGGAGGGCATGGGTTGTGATGAGCACCGGGTGTTATATGCAGCTAATGAATCATTGAACACTACATCGAAAGTTAATGATGTAATATACATATAGGCTAATTAAACATAATAAAAAAATAGAAAGAAAGAAAGCTACTCCCCCCAAAGACAAAACAAACAAACAAAAAAAAACCAAAACAAAAAACAAAAAAATAAGAAATTTACTAAAACACACACACACAGTGGCTTAAACCATTACTCAGTTCTGTATTCAGAAGAGGAGTTATAAAACTGACCTTTTATTCTAATTGGTTAAAGACACATTTCTGTTACAAATGCTTTAAGTATCAAATGTGCAAATTCCTTGCTTCATAGTCTGTAATCTTGTCCTTGCTGAAATGATATCAGGCCAGAATGCAAACAGGGTCAGCTACAGGCTGACCACACCCAGGGCTGGCAGGTGTGGGGAGCATCTTACTGAAGGTTCTCACAAGCTCCTCCCCGCACCAGATCCAAGGCTTCCATGACCCCCTGCCAGTATGCCTCAGTTAGGTCTCTCCCGAGTTTGGGCTCATCATAGGCCTGATAAGAAAACCCCTTGGAGGGATCATTTGGATAAGTTGCACTTTTGGGTATGGGTAACCTACAAGGCTTGTGTCATCCTCTTCTCTTCATACCCCTTAACCTGGCCTTGGATATCTGCCATTGCCTGGAAATCCCCAAACACTACCCTGTCCTAACAGTCTGCCCAATGTAACAGTAGAAACTTAGCAATCTTCTAGTCTGGCCCTTTCGCCCTGTAGCAGATGAACCGGAGCCCATGGGTGAGAAACACTCAGACAACTGCCGTGTTGGAAAAGTAACAGCCAGAAGCGAGTGTTTTAAAACAGAAATATGAAACTGACATTGACAGAAAGGGACAGAATCGTTGGCTATTTTTGCATCTATAATTGTTCCACATAAATTAATGCATTACTTTTGGGGATGTCATGTTAAATTCCCTTGGAGTATCGATTAGAATTTTCTCAAGCTCACAATTATGTCTGAGAAAATGATATCTAGACTTGCTGTTAATGTTGTGTTTTTCCATTTATTCAGCTGCCTGAAGTTATACACTTCTGAAATGATAGATACTTCTATATAATCCACGAATGTTATAGAAAATTATAACTGAAATTAGAAAAGAGTTTGAAGTAAATGATAATGAATACTTACCTGACATATCAAAGCATATGGGATGTGGCTAACACAGTACTCAGAAATTTACAGCCTTAAATGCTATTTTAGCAGTGTCATTTTCCTGAAACATTTCACAGTGTTATTGCTCATATTTGATTTATCAATGTCTGTCTCAATCTGTTTTCCTAACATTCATTTCTCAAGTTAAATTCCCAAGGAGAATGCTAAACTCAGTTAATAACTTAATGACCAGAAGCTTAAGGGTTGATTGAACAATGAGATACAGGTTAAAATAATATAGGTAATATTTTTCTTATACAGTGCAATTTGATAGTTTTTATAAGTGCACATAAATAATTAAGAAACAAGATTACTATTGTCTAAAAGTAGAGAGAAAATTTGAGATAACTTGAAATAATAGAACAAGGCAATTTATTATTTCAGTTTTATGAGAGTCTTATGAGATTTTTGGCATGTTTCTTTAAATTTAATACATTTGGATTCTGTGGTTGCCTCAGGGATGCCAATTAAATTCTCCTAGGTATTGTGTCTATCATTTGGGTATTGTTTTTAGCAGTTTATGTTGATGATGTTAGCACTTATAAGTACTTGATTAAAAAACACTAGCAATATTCAAATCATGCACACTCTTTTCTATAAATATACAACTTTAAAACATTAAACATTACTTAGGTTGTTAATATTTATTTTAGGAAATTGGAAAACACACACAAATAGAGAAAAAGCCATCTATAATTCCATCACACAAAAGTAATCACCTTCAATAATTTGCTTTGCATCTCCCAGATTTTATATAGGTTTATATTAACTTTTATCAAAGGAACAGGTTAACTATTTAATATAAAATGCTTTAAAGAGAAACTTTAGTTAGAATGTGATTTAAAGAAACACCTGGGTTCAAATTGTTACTGGCTTGCTCGACACTAAACCCAACTGTTATCAATTAAAGTTTCATGAAAGCTTTTCTACTTTGAGCCTAAGTTTACAAATCAGGGTTTTCGGCTACAAGCAGCTAAGTATCAAGGTAATACATTAGGAAGCTATTAGGAAACCCTGAGATGGAGAACCAGACTTGAAAAGTGACCTGGAACCAAAGGAAACTGGTTAGCCAGAACTACCCCCAGGCCATGCCCTGGGAGACTGACTTAGGAGCCAAAGCCATCACCACCATGCATGGGACAGCGTCATGCCCTCCACCACATCTGTGCCTCTGGCACCATTGACTGCTTTTGCTGTCACTGGATGTCAGATGCTCCAGATTGGATGATTAAAAAATTCCAAATTCAAAGTAGATGCAGTAGAATTGCTTCAGGATATGAGGAGCCTATGAAAATGGCCTCTATAGGTTTGCAGAGCTAGACAGAAAATCGCTCAGTATAAAAGAGCCAAAGAAATATACGATCATTTAACAAAATTAGCTATAGCCTTAGTGGAGCATTCAGACTTGCCCTGACAAATGGAAGAATTCGGTAATTCTAAGTTTTTTTTTTTATTATTATTGTTATTATTTATTTATTTATTTATTTATTTGGTAATTCTAAGTTTTAAATGTGAGAACACAAAATACATGGACTAGGAAAGCAGGCCTCTTGGAGATTTGGCATAGTGACCATGAAAGGGGACCCAGTAAGTATTATGGGAAAAATTTTCCTGTGCATATAAAGTACCACACTTTAAACTCAGCTGAGACTTTTGGTCGATAAATAATCCCAATCAGGATTAGTGCCTCTCTACTATAGAAGTACCTTTTAACCCTGGGAAGATCTAATCCTCTATGAGAACATTTAGGGGAATCAAACTGATAGCATTGGCTTTTTTGGTGTAGTAGTATTGGCATTTTTGTGTTAAGAAGGATTCTGTGCATTTAGCATTTTCAATATTTGTATCAAAAATAATATACAATGATGAGATAATTCAAACTAAAACACATTTAATTGTCTAATTTGTTGATTAAAATTTTAAGCAGAAATTCACTATGATATTAGAACACTCCTGTTAATTTGAGAAAGAGAATTGTTCCAGTCCTGAACTGAGGCAGAACTTTGTGATATAATGTGATCAGTAACCCCTTCTAGGAGATATTTATTAACATACATGGTAAAATGCTTGAACAATTTTCTGATAGACACTAATTAGCTTAAGAACCTCTTCTAAGAACACCCCAGCCGACTTCCTACCCTGCAGAATGCCTCAGGACCTGTAATCACTGTTTATCCAGCCAGCAGTCTCCTTAATAAGAATTTTAAAAATCCAGTCTAAAATGATTCTCTGACCACTTTTTCCTACTATAAAATGCATCTACTAAGGTGAACTCTTTGAATTTCTTAGGTTTATTCCCTTGCAAAACTTTGACCCCAGCTCTGAATCAATTTGTCTGAGAAGTTACTTTAATAGTATTTATGCTCAGCTCATTAGATTGTAAAATTTACCATAGTATTTGAGAAATTTTTTCAGTCAGAAAATAGTACTTAAGAAGGAAATCAGCATTACTAAATTTATAAATTCAATTAAAATTGTTTTAAGGGGTGTGATAATGCAAATTTGTTAATAAGACCACATATTACCACAGGCTCCCTTAAAACCTGTCATAATTTTATTGATTTATACATAAATTAATAAGGATCATAATTTGATGTCAATGTTTAAGGATGAGTTAGGGTTTGGAATTTTGATTTTTAATAATTAAATATTAATTCTTTTAAGTTTTTCTTTTTTTTTTTTTAGAGAGGTTGTCTTCTGAATAATCTTTTTGTACACAAAGGCTGCCTTCAAAGGCATTGAAAATGCTCACGTTGTACCACCAAAATTGGCATAATGAGGGATTCTGCAAACATAAGGAAGGAGCTTGGATGCTGAGAAGCCAAAATAATGAATGTAATGAGTTTCCTTTTTTTAAAATTTTTTTTTCCTTTTCCATTAAGAATGCTGTCATGGCTCTTTTTAAATTCTACTGAAAGCTTATTCATTCCCTCAGCCTTTTTTTTTTAAAACTATTTCCCCAAATGGAATTATGAAGCAAATCCTTTCTTAAAATTGGTACTTAAATCTCTACTTTTCAAGCAAGGTCCTCTAAGGACTAATTAACATAATCAGCTTTCTTTATCAGCTCTGTGGTGGTGTTTTGGGGGAGGGTTTTGTTTGGTTTTGGTTTTGGTTTTGGTTCACTTTGGGTGTTTTTTGTTTTTTTAATTTTTATTTATTTTTTAAAAATTCTTTTCAGTGTTCTAGAATTCATTGTTTATGCTCCACACCCAATGCTCCATGCAATACATGCCCTCCATAATACCCACCAACAGGCTCACCCAACCCCCCACCCCACACCCCTCCAAAACCTTCAGTTTGTTTCTCAGAGTCCACAGTCTCTCATGGTTTGTCTCCCCCCCAACAATTTCCCCCAACTCCCTTCTTCTCTCCATCTCCCCATATCCTCCATGTTATTCCTTATGCTCCACGAATAATTAAAACCATATGATAATTGACTCTCTCTACTTATTTCACTCAGCGGGTTTTATTTTTTATGGTTGTTCTTTCCCTCATGCACAGAGTAGAAATAAAAATTTTATAAAACTAAAGGCATGCATTGTATTGTCTTCAGTTCCCATGTCTTGTATTAAACCATATGTGCTGCAAAGACCTTTTTGGCCCCCCCCCACCTTTATATTCTTAGAACCTACAACATTGAAGTCAGCTACAAAATACTTGCTGGGTACCCAAATGACATGAAGAGTAGATATTCCCTTAAACTCCCTTAACCTTATTTTCCCTCTCCCAGGCTCAGTACATCACTTCCTTGTTCGCCCTTCATCTCAGAGACCCGCCATGCCTACATTCACTGCTGAGATATCAACTGGCCTGGAGGTCTGGACCCTTTCCTTGAGTCCCAAAGATAAAGCTGACCTCAGGTAGGCAACAAGACATAACTGAAGAGGTTTCAAGGAGACTGAGCTGCTGAGTCAGAGGGTCAGATTTGGCATTTAGGAGGGACTCAGGTGAGGGAGAGGGTAGAGTCTGGGCTGGGAGCAACAGTCTCCAGGATTTGAGTCCACAGATTCAACAGCGAAGGGGGCTTGAGCTAGGGCTTACTCCTGGCCTGAAGAAATAGCCAGGCGAAAGGGAGGAACCTGGGATTAAAGGAGATCCTAGAATCTGGAACAAACTATTTGTATAGTCACACAAATGTGTCACTGGTGTGTAATGGCTGCTAGGTGTGAGCGGTCTTTCTGCACTGGCATTAAATACACATCACACACTGTCTGAGGCTATTTTCTGGAGATCATGTATGATGGACTCTGGGAAGAAGGTGGCCTCTGTGGTTCAATTGTCTCCTGGATCCCATAGCATTTCCTTGCTTAATAATAAGAACAAAGAGAGGAAGAGGTAACATATTTCGACAACTATTGTCATGTGTTTTAAAACCACATGGCAGGGGGTGTGGCATGGGAGGCAATCCAATGAAGCAGTACAGTAAATACTATTGAAAAGGTCAAATTTCAGCCTTTTAAATGAATTACCATCTCAACTTCTTCCTCTTTAGTTAACATGGAATTGAAGCTACAGTCACAATTTATATTATTAATTTTCTGGAAAGTAATGAAGTAGAGCCACCCACTATAACTGTGTTTGACTCATACATTGTTAGTCAGGACTGGCTACATCACTTGTGGGGTTCAGTGCAAAATAAAAATGCAGGGGCCCCTTGTTCGAAAAACAGGAAAAAGCATCATCGTTTAGGTATGAACATCTAAAGTGTTCTCCTTTCTTCCATAATTTCTCTTTTGACTCGTCATGGTGCTTTCATTTGCTAATTAATGTCACTCAAAGTAAGGAAAATTAAAAATTTAAATTATTAGTATGTGTTTTCAGCTCATCTTTGTATCCTGCAAGGCCAGCTTTTGATGCATATTTTAGAGCATTTAACTGGTTGTAGAATCGTCAAAATGCCACAGTCATTCTTTGTTAGCACATACATGCATATGTATCACTTTTCTACCAGAATGGTGGGGAAGGCTGTGGAAAACTTACTCAGCTGTCAGAGCATTTCTTGACACGCACACCAACATTCTCTGCCTTTGGTGTACTGGTGAGTAAGGGAGGACATAAGGGAAAGGAACTGGGCTCTTCCATCTATAGTCTGTGAGCTAATACAGGGAAGTAGCACAAGAAAAGATGAGTACTAAGGTTCCTTGGCTATTTGTGTTTCTCAGAATGTGTTGCCTTCTTTATGGATTTGAAACAAGTTCTGGTTTGACCACAAACTATGACCTCTCCCAGCTGTCAGGGTTTCTGCTTAGTGGGTTACGGGTACAACACACTTACTTTGTACTCTCCTTGAGTCACACTGAACTCCCACACATTTGGGGTCCACTGGATTTCTGTGTCCATAGCTCCTTGCAAATGCCATATTTGGAGGGGCCATCATGGGTCACAGACCTACATTGAACACACTTCCCCTGACCACATATGTGCCCCAATTTCTTATTAGACTTCACTTATAAAATGTAAGTTCAAAGATAAAATCATTAAGAATTTCAAGACTGTCAAGGCACCTGGGTGGTTCAGTGGGTTAAAGCCTCTGCCTTCAGCTCAGGTCATGGTCCCAGGGTCCTGGGATGAAGCCCCGCATTGGGCTCTCTGCTCAGCAGGGAGCCTGCTTCCCTTCCTCTCTCTCTCTGCCTACTTGTGATCTCTGTCTGTCAAATGAATAAATAAAATCTTAAAAAAAAAAAAAAAGAATTTCAAGACTATCACTGCAGAGCATTAAACAAAGCATAGGGCCCTTATGAGCACAAGTCATAAAATCATGAAGGCAACTCTATTGTTGGATTTGAAGGATAGAAAACTTTACTGGAAGGAAAAGCCACAGTAATACATCGAAACTTGTATGGGTAGGTGTCTCAAGATGTTTGCAACATATAATGCTTGTATGCATGGAGAAATGTACTATAATCTTCAATAAATAGAGGTGAGGAGGAAAACACATTTCTTCAGTGGATGCATGTATCTTTCTCTTTGTTTTTCATCCCAGAGGAATGGTTCTTCATGATACTATTGCATCTTAAGGCCAAATTTCCATAAAAGCAAGCTTTAGATTTCAGAGTAACACTAGAATAGATACTTTTAAATATCTGATTTTTGAATATGTGATGAAAGATGGAACAAAAGTAGACTCTGGTGTAAAAGTAGAGTCTGGTCAAGAGACTGTGTCTTTAAAAAGTTATTTCTTCAAGAACTTCTCTGGTAGAATTCCCTTTTCCTTAGAAATAATGGGATTAAATAATGACTGGGTCTTCAGAGTAGTCTAAAACTATAGTCCTGATGTTGTACTTAGAGTATAAAGTTAATAGTGTGACTTACTAACCAAAACCTTATGCGTATTTTTTTTTTCCCTGAGAAGTACACTTCAAAAATGTCAGCAACACATTTCCACTCAACTTACCCAGTAGAAACAGGGACTTCTCTGAGTCCTATGATGGTGGAAGAAGAGCCTAGGTGGTTCCCAATCCCAAAAGTTATGTTAACAGCTGAGGAGGTGAAAACCTAGATTGTTCTTGGTACTGATAACTTGCTAAATTTCTCCATTTATTTTTGAAGCAAGGGGTCTGTGGAAAGAAGATAATGCTTGTCTGTAAATACTCGGGAGAACATGCCTTTACTTTGAAGAATACTGGGTGTACATCCGTTTACTGATATCCTAAGATGAGTTCTTTATCCTTGTGTGTGTCTCTCTAAGTAGAAAAAAATTAGTTTCTCATGCTGTTATAGCAATATAATTTAAAAATCTGCTGCCTTGTGATTGTTGGAGAGGCTGAAATGTGTTGGGCTTTCTCCATAGTCCCTGTCTGTTCATGACTTGGTGATAAGCCCACAAATATTTAAGAAAAAAATAAAAAACCTGACCAAGAACAATATTTTCAACAGAACAAGATTCTCAAAAGAAGAAATTAGAAAGTGATAGTTAAACATATCAGAGGATTGACCTATAAATACTCAGAACACTAACATTAATAATAATGGGTAACTTATTTAGAGTTCACTCAATTCACACAGGCACTGAGCTTTCTTTTTCTTAAAATCTTTTAAGGATTTTATTTATTTATTTGGGTAGGGGAGCACGTGCAAATGGGGGGAGGGGCAGAGGAAGAAGGGCAGAGGGAGAGGGAGAGAGAATCTCTCTGTACATGGAGCAGACTCCTGCTCCATGTAGAGTCTGTCACAAGGCTTGATCTCATGACACAGAGAACATGACCAGAACCAAAATCAAGAGTTGGTCATATGGCCGACTAAGCCACCCAGAGGCCCATTCCCCAACTGATATGTCTATATGTTAATTCATTTAGTCCTTACTTTAATTCACCAAGGTACTTATTCTATATAGTATTTTAACTTAATTTTTATTGAAATATGATTAACATACAATTAGTTTCAGGTATGCAATACAGTGATTCAACAACGCTGTACATGACTCAGTGCATATCATGATAAGTATACTCTGAAACCCCCTCACCTATTTCACTCCTTACATCCCCACCCCCGGGTAGCCATCAGTTGTTCTCTATAACTAAGAGTCTGTTTTTCTGTTTATCTCTTTTTATCTTTTTTGTTCATTTGTTTGGTTCCTTAAATTCCACATATGAGTAAAATCATATGATATTTGATATTTGTCTTTCTTTGACTTATTTCACTTAGCATTTATGCCTTCTAGCTCCATTCATATGGTTGCATATGGCAAGATCTCATTTTTTATGGATGAATATTTATCAGGAATCAATCTATCTATATTGTATATCATATCTTCTTTATTTATCTATGTATGGACATGTGAGTTGCTTCCATATCTTGGCTATTGTAAATAATGTTGCAGTAAGCATAGGGTTGTATATCTCTTTCCTAACTAGTGTTTTGTTGTTGTTGTTGTTGTTTTTACTTTGGGTAAATACACAGTAGCAGAATTACTGGATTATATGGTTGCAGACAACATTTCAAAAATGAATTTTTAGAGTTACCAAGATATGAAGTATCTTGACCAAGAAGCTTCTAAATAGTGAGAGTAAAATCCACACCTAGTGTGTCTGACTCCAGGGTAGCCTATCTCAACATTATATTACATTTTTATGTTCTTATTTCTGATATAGTTTCTACATGGTAGATGCTCAGAATTGTAGATGATTTACTGAATATTTAACATGGAAATTATTATTTTAATTCCCAATTTAAATAGTACTAAAGAGTGTGAGGGAGGATGTATGTTCATTTAAAAGTGAAATTTACTGACACGTTTTTAATAACTGTAAAACACTTCATGACCACATGGCAGAATTAGAGATATTTGAACCACATCAAAAACTTGGCTTGGGACGCCTGGGTGGCTCAGTTGGTTAAGCAGCTGCCTTAGGCTCAGGTCATGATCCCAGCGTCCTGGGATCGAGTCCCACATCGGGCTCCTTGCTCAGCAGGGAGCCTGCTTCTCCCTCTGCCTCTGCCTGCCATTCTGTCTGCCTGTGCTTGCTCTCTCCCCCCCACTCTCTGATAAATAATAAATAAAATCTTTAAAAAAGAAAAAAAAAACTTGGCTTGATAGTGAATGAGAGTTTATGTCTTAAAATTCTACTTATCTCAGGTTAAGACATTTTAACCCTTCTCTCCCACTTCAAAACCTTTTTATAGACAAAGAAAAACATAACATTAAAATTTTTTGTTACTCTGAATCTTATTATCATCCAAATGGTCACATGAGTGAATTTATCAAATACCATATAAAATTGTATTTCCTCTCAGATTTCTAAATAGCTTACAAATACCATGCCTTAAAAAAATGCGTACTCAGCACCAAGCAAAATAGTTGACAGGTAGTACATATCTAAACGTTGTTTATGAAGTAAATAGATTTATTACTAGATGCTAATTATAATGCACAATAATTGGTGAAAAGAAACGCAATGAAACTTAACATTAAATGCTTTTATCACTACTTTTGGCAAAGTAGAAGGGGAAAAAATAAAATATCAAGTTCATTTCAGCAAGAATTTGGAATGAAGAAAGAGCTATACGAGCTACAAAGCACATAAAAGTGACTACTTGAAAGAATTAAGATTTAAAAACAGAGACACAAGAATACGTAATGAAATGGAAATGAGTTTCTGTTGGTTGTAATGGACAGTAGGGGAATGTGTACTGGGATTTAGAGTATCTTAATCCAAAGTAAATAGAGCCATGCAGTTGTTTTACTGAGGAAAAATGGCTTTCTCAAAATAAAAGACATTCTTTTTAATTATGGTATTAAACCCTAATGGAGAGTAAGGATGCTGCTCTGATATTTTTAGAACATGACTGAATATCTTTTTTGTCTGTGCCAAGGACAGCTATTCTCTCTTCAACTAAATTAAAGATTCACCGGCAGGGAAAAACCTGAGGTTCTGAATATCATTGATTAGATATTGATGGTCTTCTGTGGATATAATGAGGGTGTGTTTTTCTTGACAGTAAAATATATAATATTCAAGAGTAAAGGTAAAATTCAAATTATAAAAAGACTACTTACAACATGCTTTAATATTTAAAATAAGTTATATATCATGAGGATTTTTGTTTTTAAATTTGCACTAGATGTAAGGATATACATACCTATATATCAATATCATGTTTCAATATACAAAAGTTTATTTTTGTCACAGAAAAATATTAATGTTTAATGGACCTCAAATGCCCTATACATACATATCTTTCTCCTTCTTTGTGTTATTTTATGGTTCATAGTTATGTTCACAAGAGTAACATTTGATTTATTGCTCTTCATGGAATTTCATTTTTTAATATGTTAAGAAAGAACTTTAGTCAAAGACTACTACAGGTCTTTTCTTTACATTTTGTATCTTACTAGTTTTATTTTTGTTTTTGTTTTTTGTCCTTTTAAAATTTAATTTAATTTAATTTAATTTTTATTTATTTATTTTTAAAGATTTTATTTGTTTGACAGGCAGAGATCACAAGTAGGCAGAGAGGCAGGCAGAGAGAGAGGAGGAAGCAGGCTCCCTGCTGAGCAGGGAGTCCGATGCCAGGCTCAATCCCAGGAGCCTGAGACTATGACCTGAGCAGAAGGTCCTTTTTTTTTTTTTTTTTTTTTTAAATGACAGAGAAGAGGGCGAGAGAGAACACAAGCAAGCGGAGGAGCTGGGGAGGGAGAAGCAGGCTCCCCACTTAGCAGGGAGCCTGACATGGGGCTCCATCCCAGGACCCTGGGATCATGACCCCAGCGGAAGGCAGATGCTTAACCAACTGAGCCACCCAGGTGCCCCTTGTCTGTTTTTTTGTTTGTTTTGCTATCACACCTCACCATTTCTTCCCCCATTGTCACTAGAACAAAATGGCCTAAAAGCTTTTAGTCAGAAAGCAATCTTCTCCTGACCTCCTACAGCTGTACAGAAAAATATTTCCTGTCCTGAACACCTATAATGGTGAAAGTATAATCCCTGTCCTTCAAAGAAATTAGCTTCTAGTTCTAGAAACTTTATTTCAATTTAGCACTTAGTTTGGAGTCTTAAAGAATGAGGAAGATTATCTTAAAATCTTCATCTAAAAGGCAACTGAAATAAAGCTGAATCTTTGTGGAAGAAATAACCCATTCAAATCAGGCATGTGATCTGAGCATAAAAGTTTACTGCAATATTCTATGGAGGTATATGGAATTACAACCAATTCAGAGTGCTTTCAAAATATATTAAAAATGTATATATTCAATCAAAATATAACTTGGCAGGAGGTAGACAAGGACATGTTTGCATGTTCTAATAGTATTAACAAAAGGTTGTGTTGGGGTGGGGTTCCTAGTTTCTATAATCAACACAGTAAAGATTTTACATCTCCAATCCTCTGATATAATGGGAAATAAACATTTTGGTCTTTGTCCCTGGCTCCTGACTAGACCTCCTGAAGCCTTTGTAATTTCCTAAATATGCAGGTGTTGGGAGCATCTTTTGTTTTATTATTTGGTCTTTGACCCTTGTTCCTGAATCAGAGCTCCTAAGACTCTTGGAATTTTCCTGCATGAAAGGAACATCTCCTCATGGACTCCTGGATAGCTTCATAATGGGGACTGGTAACCAGAAAGACCAGGCCACAGTTGGAAGCATGGAACTTTCAGCCCCATTCCACCTCATCTTCCAGGAAAGGGAGAGGGGCTAGAGACAGAGTTAATAATTGATCATGCCTATGTAATTAAGCCTCTATAAAAACCCCTTAACTATAGGGTTTGGAGAACTTCTAGATTACTGAACATCTCCATGTGCCAGGAGGGAAGTGGACCCCAGCTTCACAGGGACAGAAGCTCCTGTGTTTGGGACTCTTCTGGACCTCACCCTATGTATCATGCCCTCTGTTCTATAGTAAACAAATATGTGTTTCCCTAGTTCTGTGAGCTGTTCTAGTAAATGTTCTATTGATTCAATCAATCCTAAGAGGCTAGGCCTGAACAATGGAATATTTATCAGCACAAAAATGACATATCAAGCCATGAAAACATATGTAGGAATCTCAAAGGCATATTACTAAGTGAAGGAAGCCAATCTGAAAAGGCTACTTACTGTAGGATTTCAAAAATATGACATTCTAGAAAAGGCAAAACTATGGAAGCAGTAAAAATAGCAGGGATTGCCAGGGTGTGGTGGAGAGGCGATGGATAAGTAGGGTACAGAGAATTTTAAGGGCCATGAAAACACTGTACAATACTGTAATGGTAGATATGTGTCATTATATATTTTGTCCAAACCCATAGCATGTACAACACCAAGAGTGACTATCAGGTGTCAGTGTGGGTTCATCTGTTGTAACAAATGTACCACTTCAGTGGGGGATATTAAAAATGGTAAAGGCCCTGGAGGTGCAGGGGCAAGGGACAAATGAGAAATCTGTATCTTTACTCAATTTTGCCACGAATCCCAAACTGATCTAAAATAGTTTTTAAAATAAAGTGCCATTTTAGGGGTGCCTGAGTGACTCAGTCAGTTGAGACTCTGACTCTTGGTTTCTGCTCAGGTAATGATCTCAGTGTCCTGGGGTGGAATCCTGCGTCAGGCTCCATGCTTAGCTGGGAGTCAGCTTCTCTCCTTCTCCTTCTGTCCCTCCCTCCACTCATGTACATGCTCCCTGTCTCTCTCCAATAAATGAATAAATAAATCTTTAAAATCTTATATTGTACTTACTATAAACTGCCATATACAGCGGGACTTACTTGCAACAATAACAAAGAGTATTATGACAAATTACCATTAACCTAATCATTCTCTCCTTATTAACATTTAATAGTCATCTATAAAAGTTATTTATATCACAATGCTATATAAACAATATTTATTACCTGCATTTAATCATGGATTTTATGACAGATAATGTTGCTGTCTGTGTAATTCCTGTGGCCCTTCTCCTTGCAAGAGAACACAGATCTATTTTGGATTGGTAAGTGGCCCAGCCCCAGTCCTGCTGGCTTTGTCAGATGTTTAATTTCCATCCTCATTTGCAACTAGGGACTGTCACATGATGTGGTTCTGGCCAATAAGTCTGAAGCAGAAGACTGCTTGGCAGAGGAGGGGGTAACAAAGGGTTCTGGAAAGCTTATTTTTAAAGGAAATGCAGGTTATCTGTCTCCTGATGGAAGACTACACACCTATAACGTACTCTTGCCAAACAACACTGAATGGGAATCTGTGAATCAGATCAAGCCTCTAGATCCAATCTCAATTAAAGCAAATAGAGAAGAACAAGTAACATATTAAATGACATCACAGGAATGAAATCAGCAAAACCCAGAACATGGGAAATCACAGGAAACACAGCCTTATTTCTTCAACAAATGCATTTCAGAGAAAAGAAAAAAGTAATATAATCTATACATCTAGGATTAAAAAAAAATTTAAAATCCATGTCAATTATTTGTAGGGGATCCTGATTCAAAAAAAACTAAAATTAAAAAAAAGTATGACATCTATAAGTATATCAAATATTTGATTTTAAACCAAATTTTAAATTAAAATTTTTATACATGCAAAAGTGGTGTGTTTATGTCTAAATAAAGTAAGTTTTTTCATTTAGAAACACACACTGAAGTGTTTGCAAATGAAATGATAAAGATAACTGGGGCTTACATCAAAATATTTCTGGAGTGGGAGAACTGGGTAGGATACAGCTGAATAGGCTTATTGTTTGTTGATCATCATTGAAGCAATTTGAAGGGTACATGGAGTTCCTTACACTTAATTTTCCACTTTGGTATATGTTTGAAGTTTGCCATAATAAAATGTTTTGAAACTATATGTATGGATTTAGATTTGGCTGATCCTTTCCTTTGTCTCTTCTTTACCTGACTTGGAAAGGGATGTGGTACTGGAGCTCCATCAGCCTTCCTGCTACCATGAAGCTTACAAGCATGAGGATAAGAATGGCCAAGCAGAAAGATGGTAAAAGGCCTGTGTTTTGATGACACTAATGAGCTCCGGACTTTGCACATAGAAACGAAGTTGCATTTTTTTAAACTGCTATTGATAGAGTTGTCTATTGTGACTGTTAAGGGTATCCCTCTTGATAGAAGTCTATACAATAAATCTGACTTTCTAAAAAACAAACGAACAAATAAAAACTTAAAAAAATTAAAAGGAATGAATAGACTCATCCAGAAGTGCAATATTAATTCTTCCTTTACACAATATTTCTTCCTAGTTTATCTACTAAGATTTTGGGATTTATAACCTACTTAAAATAAAAATTAAAGGTTTTGAATTAAATTCAGTTAAGTCAGAGTTGCAGTTCCAATCACGTCAAAGTAGCTTGACTTGAACTAAGCCTCCCGATGACATCAATATAAAGGTGGGAATAACAGAAAAACACCTGTTGAGGACACTGGTGAACAATTACAGCAAATTACAGTTTTTAAAAACAGGGACATATATGATATAAGATTCACATTTATCCATATTTTCCAGCTCAGTGGAGAAGGAAATGGAACCCAGCTGCAAATAGCAGTTTGACTTGTCACAGGAGACATAAATTAGAAGTACAACTGTCAGAGTGGTGGGATATTGAGGGACAGTGAAGAGGAAGGGATGGGACCCAAATATACCTGCTAAAAAATTCCCTTCGAGCTACAGGCAGACTCCTGAGGTGTACATACAGAGAAGTTAAGATTCCAAGAAATTCCTTGGAAAACAGCATTTGGAAGGCAAAAGAACTGAGCAGAGATTTCAATAGCTGCCTCATACAAAGAGAATGAGAAACTGAGTCCATCTGACTTTAAACAGGTCTTAGTCTGCTCAGGCTGCCATTACAAAATAACACTACTGGGGTGGCTTAAACAACATATTTATTTTTTATCAGAGTTCTGGAGGCTAAAAGTCTGTGGACAGTGTACTAGCATGGTCAGTACATGATAAGACCTCTTGTCCCAGCTTGCAGACAGCTACCTTCTCACTGTGTTGTCACATGGCACAGAGAAAGGGAGTAAGCCCTCTGGTGTCTCTTCTCAGAAGGGTACTGCTCTCACCAGAGGGTCCCACCACCATGCCGTCTCCTAACTACCTTGCAAAGATCCTGTATCTCCCAGCATAATCACACTGGAGCTTAGGGCTTCCCCACATGATTTGGGGAGGACACAATTTAGTCCACAACAATGGGCATTAGTTTTTATTGGTATTGTAACAAATTACTACAAATCTAGAGGTTTAAAGCAATGCAAATTTATTATCTTACAGTTTGGGAGGTCAGAAGTCTAAAATGGGTCTCACTGGGCTAAAATCAAATAATCAGGGGAAATGTTTCTTCCCAGAGGTCCTGGAGAAGAATCCATCCTCTTGCCTTTTCCACTTCCAAAGGCTGCCTGCATTCTTTAGTTCATGACCTGCTTCCATCGTCAAAGCGTCAATGGCGTTCAAATCTTTCTCATGACTCTCTCTCTCTCTCTTCTGCCTCTTTCTTCCACTGATAAGAATTCTTACAATTTTGCTCAGCCCACCCAGGTAATTCAAGATACTCTCTCCATATCAGAGACAACTGATTGGTAAACTTAATTCCACTTGCAGACTTAATTTTCTGTTGCAATGGAACCTAATGTATTCATAGTTCCTGGGAATTAGAACATGGATATATTTGGAGGTGTGTTATTTTGCCTAACACAATGGGCTTGATGAACAACTCAAGTTTTCTTTTTAAACTCCAGAAGGGGCCATGCCTTAGGAAAAGGTCAAAACTTAAATAGTCCATGCTTACCAAAACCTACAACCAGTCTTCAACAGGACCAGGTCAATCCACTAGACTTCTGTCTACTCTTCAACAGAAAGCTACACAATGTTTAAAGGAAATAATATAGTTTTACCCATTATGTCCAGCATCTAATAAAAAATATGAAACATGCTAAAATACAGAACAAAAGTAGAGCTAAAGGAAAACAGAAGTAGATAGAAACAGATCCATATATGATTCAGATATGGGAGTGCTCAGAATATTTAAAATAATTATGGTCAACATGTCAAGAAATTAGAGGAAAAGATAAGGAATTGCAGGAGACACTCAGAATCCATCAAAATTGTCAAATGGAAATATGAGAGCTGATAAATACAAGACTGAAACTAACAATGTATTAGATGGCCGTAATAATGGATCAAAAACAGCAGTGCAAAGGACTAGTGAACTGGAAGACAAGTCTTCAGAAAAAATACATACCTATACATAAATAAAAAGCATATAAGAGACATCTGGAATAAAATGAAAATGTCTAATGTGCATGTATTAAGAGTTCTCCTATGAGAGGATGAATGGAGGTAATATTTAAATTAAGAAAAACACCAAATTAAACCCATAGAAAATAGAAGATAATAACAAGTATAAGAGCAACATACATATATATATATATATATATATAATAGAAAGTAAGCCTATAATAGCCAGCAAAATAAAGCGAAGCAGCAGGTTTTTGAAAGATCAATACATTTGTTAAATCTCTTGTAAGACTGATCGAAAGAAAAGAAAACGCAATTTATCCATTTCATTTATCTTCATAAAACTAATCATGAGTTTTTATTTTATTGTTGGACTATTGTAAAATAAAACATCCTAAATTTCCGTGGCTTTTAACTATAATCATTTATTATCTCTCCTATGTCTGTTTGACGGCTGGGTTTCTGCTGCCTAGGCTCTGCCAAGCTAGGGGGCCACAAGTGTTCGTAGAAAGAGATGGAGTGACAGTTGGGAGCTATCATTCAATCCATTACAATTACCTAGAATGTTATGTCGATAAATGCTACAGTGTAGAAGAAATGGACAAAGCACTTGAAAACTCAGTGAAATGGAGAGGAACAATACATATGAATATTCCTACACTATTAAAGACATTGAGTGTGAAATTAACAATTTTTTCACAAAGACAGTTCCTGGTATGAATAGCTTCACTGGTGAATTTTTCCAGACATTTGGGGAAAGAATAACACAATGTTATGTAAACTCTTCCAGAAAACAGAATAAGATATAGGACTCCTCAGTACATTTTTGAGGTTTTTGTGACCTTGACAGTAAAACTGACAAGGACATTATAAGAAACATTGCAGGCTTGTATTTCTAACGAATTTAGGCAAAAATCCTAAACAAAATTATCATAAATCTAATACTATATACCAAGGATAATATATTATGATCAATTTGGTTCATTACAAAAAACCTTGCAAAGATTGGTGATTTTTTGCTTTTTTGATGTTTAGTTTTCATAAAAGGAATTTTACTACAGGGGTCCTTTACTCCCGAGTCCTTTGAAACTCTGCATTTTGCTGCTCAAGTATTGCCAGCCAGAGCTGAGACTTTTCTGCCTCCACTGTGGATTTTTTTGACTAGATTGTAACTGAAAAACTTTGAGAATTTTTTTTACCCAAAATATTAAACTACATCATTATTGGAAGGCCATCGTACACTTTCCTATTCCAGCAAATAGCCTGGTAACCTCACAGAAGCAGGAAATGAATTAAAATCATAAAACATAATAAACATTTCAAATGAGTTCACATCTCTGGGCCCAACTTGTGGCAGTGTGGAACCTTGGCAGCTCATGCCAGAAGAAGCAGCGTGATTCCGCCAGCCTCCTGACTACCAGGCAGGAACATTGAAGGAATGAGAGAGGACTTCATGGAGTTCAAACAAGAGCCTTTGCAAATGGATAACCAGAGAAGCTGGGAAGCATGCAAAGAATGCAGCCCTTTAGCTAAATTACCTAAATGGAGATTATTCACCCTGGAGCTCTATCCCACTGGAAACTCTTAGTCAATGTGTGAAGAAATTAGCAGTTTAAAAAAAAAATCTCCAGGCTAAACACTTTTTATTTTGAAAGTTTTATAGTCACAAAACTAGCTGAAAAAGGTGGAATGGTCCTTCTGGCATCATAATGAATTTGACTTTGCCTCTCCCCCCCCACCACCACCTTTTTAAAAAACACTATAACTATCAGTTTTAATAGCTTTTAGAAAATACCAGCTGAATTAGAGTCTGATTCCATCCAAGGTTTGTTAGCAGTTAGGTGGAAGCATTAACTCTATCTCTTACGTCATTTAAAAAGTGGAAAATAAAGTGTTTGTACTCCTCTAAAAGAAAAGCAGAAATAATAAAAGCAGAACAAGTAGACCACATATTTCAAAAGCAAGTTCTTCAAAACATGTGAGTCACTATCTGCAACTTGAATCAGTTTCTCTCATAAAAAAATGTGAAACTGTGTGAAGGTTCATAGAAGGAATAGCACTATCCTTTCACCATGACATAGTTGATATTTTAACATTTGAGAAAATGCATCCTGGGAATCTTAGTTAAGATCCTTATGTGCAAGTAATAGAAACCAGCTAGCTCGCTAAATATGAAATGGGAACTCATTAAAAGGATACAGGGTTATCTCTTGGAACTCGGAATGCCGACTGGCTGCTTGGGAACCAGGACCAGGACTATTTATAAAACTGTCACTGCTACACCTCTGTCTCCTATCTTTGCCTCCTGGAACCAGCCAATAGGCTTTGCTGCCTTCTTTTTATATGGCAGGCAGCACTCGGCCATCCATAGTTTCTGAGACTCATTTACAACCTTTGAAGAGTCCATATCAGCCTGACTCCACAGAATCTCATTCCTAATTCCAAATACCTACTTGATTAGCCAAGTTTCCATCCGAAGTCCAGCTGGCTGCCAGGATAGCAATCCTGTGGCAAGAATGCAGTTCTTAAAGAAATAGCGATATAGAAATCCAAAATAACTTTTAACTCATGGCATCTCAAGGTGATACTGCAATCCGAGATGACTCTAATGGTGCAGAGGGTGTTGGTGGTAGTAGCATGGAGGAATAGAGTCAGTGTGGCTCAGGGTAGGTGTGTGTAGCTACATGGATTCCTTGTTATCTCTTCCTCTACAGCTGTAGCCCTGTAGGTCAGCCTAAGTGTGTCAAGGAATAAAGGGTAGTTGGGATGGGAGAAATAGGGAGATGGTGTCAAAGGGTACAAAGTTTCAGTTATGCAGGATGAACAAGTTCATGGGGTCCACTGTACAGAATTGTGATTATGGTTACTAATGCTGCATAATATAAATTCGCTAAGAAAGTAGATCTTAAGTGTTCCCACTGCAAAAAAAGAAAAATGTTAATCATGTGAGGCAATGTATATGTTAGCTTGACTGTGGTCATCATTTCACAGTATATGTGTGCGTGTGTATAAAGTCAGATTGTACAACTTATATATTTTTTATTGGTCAATCATACCTCAACCAAGCTGAAAAAAAAAATAGAATAAAAGGCAGTTGTCTCACTGTCAAGGGAAAATCAAACTGGTTTCTGATATCATTTCTCTTGCTGCACAAGCTTTTGTGTGGCTGGGGTCGGCTAGGTCTTTTACAAAAATCTTGTTTATGTTTTCAAGATAGAAGTTCATTGGATCCCCACAATCATCTTACAATACAGTCACCTTTCTGCTCACTTCATAGGATGGGAAACTGAGTCAGAGTCAATGTGATGAGGTGGAGAAACCCTGATGATAGATTCATGAAAGTTTGTGTAATTTCTGGGAAATCTCATGGATTCTGATCTGGTGTTTCCTTGCTTCCATGTGAGGACTGTTTTTTAAAACACCAAAGTGATGTGAAGATGTCTTATTACAATTTTAATATAAAGCATTTACAACATTTCCCACTCCATTTACAAAATGGAGTGGGAAAACCTCCTTGTGTAAGACAGCAATAAGTAGTAAACCTAATGGTAAGCGAAACAGCCTGATAGTATCTTCCCACCGTCTTCTGTGATCTTCACCCGAGTCTGTGTATTTCACATGCTCTTGCTCTTAGAGGTCAAGAGTACACTATGAGTGAACCATGAGAGACTATGGACTCTGAAAAACAATCTGAGGGGTTTGAAGTGGCAGGGGGGTGGGAGGTTGGGGTACCAGGTGGTGGGTATTATAGAGGGCACGGCTTGCATGGAGCACTGGGTGTGGTGAAAAAAAATAATGAATAATGTTTTTCTGAAAATAAATAAATTGATAAAAAAAATTAAAAAAAAATAAAAAGCATTTGCTCAGAAAAAAAAAAAAAAGAGTACACTATGATATCATCTTATCAAGGCTAGCTCTACCCAAATTACTTCCGGTGAGAGAATCCCCCCCCTTTTTTTAATATCTGCCTGTAATGCACATGGCCATTAAGACCATTCTGTCATTTCCCAACATATTTCATTTACCAGTCTATAATGGAAACTCTTGAATATCGTCCCCTGTGAGGCAATCACTCCAGAACCCTTTGGACTTTAGAATTATGTAGGTTCTTTTCAACTTAAAGCTCATGATTCCTTCTGATGTAATTTCTTCCTTCAGCTGCAGAAATCCCTTGTGTTTCATGTAGGCTTTTTTTCCTTTAGCCACAGTGGATTTTAATTATCAGTAAAGTGCATGTCTTTTGACAGACACCTGCATTAATTTTTCTTGCACATGTACTGAACAGTGGAATTGCTGAGTCATCAATTAGGCATCTAATTGATGCCTTGATGCTGTAAGTCCTTGATGCTATAAGTCTCCCAACGGACTCTTCCATATGTAACGTATCACTTCCAGTTGTTGCAATCTTCACCAAAAGTTGGCATTGACAATCTTCTTCATCATAGGCTTTCCTGATGGTGTGATTAGTTGTCTTGTGATTTTAATTTATGTCATTAATTTAATGAGTAATGACATTGAGTACCTTTGCTTTTTGGTCAATTAGATGGCCTCCTTTGGAAAGTGCCTGTTAGTCTTTTGCCCATGTTTTTAAATTGGGTTATTTGTTTCTCATTCATTTGTAATAGTTATCTATGTATTGTGGAGATGAATATTTTCAAAGATATATGTACAATAAATATCATCTGCTAGAAAGTAGCTTGCTCTTTCACTTTAATGGTTTTTTTTTTTTTTTGATTAAAAGAAGTTCTTAAAGTTAGTAAGTCTAATCCACTAATCTTTTCTTTCATAGTTAGTACTGGCTAAAATGTGTTAGCCTGCATTGAGATCAGAATACATCCTCCATTATTTTTCTGCAGAGGTTGGATTGTTTTACCTTTCACAGTTAGGTCTACAATCCATCTAGAACTAATACTTACATATGATGTGAGGTAAAAATCAGGATAGATCATCAAGAATCATCAGGAGGCTTGAGTAGAAAGAGCCACAGAGAGCAGTATAGTTCTGACAGTCTCAGTCAGGACGATGGGAACACCAGAGTACAGACTGCCTACAAAGAGTTCTCTACAGCAGAAAGGTCTGACTGGTACACCTGCCATGTTCAGTCTTTGGCTCAGAGCTTCCTAGGGAAAGCATGACCTTGGTATAAATGCTGTAGAAGACCCTGAGTGTAGCAGCTGAAGGCTGTTTGCTGACTACATCTCTGACAATAGTGCTCTCTTGAAATGTGATCTCTGCATCAAACTTCCCTAACTGCCATGGAGTTGAACATCTCTTTTTCTATAATTTTAAGCATTTCAATCACAGTGGAGGTTTTTGTTTATTTGTTTCATTAAAGAGTTTCTGCCTGGTTACTCCAATATCTGAATCACTGTGGGTTTGTTTCTAGTATCTATGGTTTTTACTGGTTCTAATCAAGTGCCTTAATAATCGAGAGTTCTATTTCTTTTTATAGAATAATGCACATTATATATATATTTTTTAAATTATCTTCCTCCAAAGAGATGGACAGATACGACAATGGATCACTCCATTGTAGCCTGACTTTTTGTGGTAATTACTATTTCAGAATTTCTTTTATTCATGGGGTCATACCCCTTGTTCCTAAACCCTGGCTCTTAAATTTTGGGTATAGACCTTACTTCTCTAGCAAGAGCCTTCCAGGGTAACAAAAAGCCCCTAGAGTTTTCACAGATTTCTCCAACTTGGAAAATCATAAGAACTTCAGCATTGGCTTCATTAGCACAGGTAAAGACTGACATAGCAGATCACAACTTGAACTTCTTAGCTGCTGTTGTCTTTTATATTTTTTGGATGCTCACCTTACATGTGCATAGCTTAGGGTCACCCAATAAATTGAGTGAAATTTTTGCATAGATTTTAGGGCCATTTTCTCTGGCATTCTGGTCTCTAAGAATGTTAGCCTCTAAGTTTCTGAGGCTTTGAAAGCCTTGAACTTTAACCTCTGTCCCACAGCTGAGTAAAATGAGTTGTTTTATGTTGGCCGTCCACCCCTTGCCCTGTAGCAAACCCCAATCTTAATTTCTAAAAAGAAAGCCCCCCAGGGTGTCTGGATGGCTCAGTTGGTTAAACGTCTGCCTTTGGCTTGGGTCATTATCCTGGGGTCCTGGGATCTAGCCCTGCATCAGGCTTCCTGCTCAGCAAGAGCCTGCTTCTCCTTCTCACTCTCTTGCTACCCCCGGCTTGTGCTCTTCAAATTAATAATAATAATAATAATAATAAATCCCTCTGTTGTTCATAAGTGAAGTGAAGTTTAAGAACGAGAAACCTAGAATCTAGATATAGAGTTTATTCCTGATCTCATGGGAATCCCATCCTGTTAATGCTCTCATCTCTACCAGTGAGTAAAGCAAGACTGGGATACTTATGGTACCCTGGGCCATGACATGCTCTTTTATTCAAAACTCCAGTTCACGGGCTCAGCCCATGTGACCCAGGTTTCGTGCTACCTCCCAATTCCCCACAAAGTCCTGCTTTGAATTCCAGCCTGTGTGGAAGCCTGGACCTTAAATTTCCTTTAGCCAACACTTTTTTTTCAAACATTGGTAATATTTGAAGTTTTATTTATGACCAACCAGATGAACATGAAATTGAATCCTTTTGTGGTTTTAATTTAAATTTTCTTGGTTACCAGTGAGGTTGAAAGTCTTTCCAAATAATTATTAGCCATTTATGTTTATCCTCTCAGCCTAATTATACTTCTCCCATTTTCTTTGGGATCAGTTACTATTTACTTACTGTTTGTAAGACCCCCTTAAATCTGTTCAAAATTTTTACGTGGAAGTTAGATGTATGTTTTTAACTTTAAATCAATACAGTATGATGTGGAGGCTGAGAAAATTAAGGCCATCTCACTTCAAGTTTAGCTGATGTAGGAAACAGAGGCAGAAGAAAATTATTAAAATTCCTTACCTACTGACAAGCCCTTGAAACAGACAGAGTGGCTCTCCCCTGGGCACTTAACTGCCCTCACCTTGAGATTTTGCTAAGGACAATCCTAGCCTGACCAACCCCCTACCCCAACAGGTCTGACCAGGATCCTGTAAGTCTACTTTAACAATTCCTTTATCTCTAAACCTCCTAGATAGTGTCAAGAATCCTTCCCAAGTAAATGGCCCACTGATATACATCTAAAGGGTCTCACGAGAAGATTTTTATTATTGGTAATAAATAACATTTCTCCCAACAATAGCTAGCCCCTCAAGGTCCTGGAGACCTTGCTTCCAAAAATTCTTGGAGACTTACATCATCCATAATCCCCTTTGTCCTCACCCACCACTGAGTCCACCCCTACTCTGCCTTTAAAAACTCAAACTGTAATCTGGTCCGGGGTCCAAGTCCCTACTCTGCTGTGTTGGGTATACTTGGGCCCAAGCTTAAGCTTGTTAAATAAACCTTCATGTGATTGCATCAGCGCTTGGCTCTTTGGTGATCTCTCGGACACGAAAACTCAGGCATAACATATGAAAGGTTTTCGATGCTATTAATATTTGACAGCCATTCATAAAAATCTAGCACTCTTATCTTATCAAGCAGACACTGAATAAATTCATTACTTTTCTAAGGCTATCTACACACTCAGTGGCAGCCAGATGTAGAATCTGCATCTCCGACACCTTACCTAGGTCTTTTCCAATTCTATCCAGCAAACTTATCAAGAATCGATGCTGGCAAAGCACAATTCTAGCCTCTGAGGATGTCCACACAAACACCACAGCCAGTCCTCACCATGTGACGCTTTCCTGATGTCCTCAACTTCCTAACAAAGCAGACAATGCCAGCTACGTGAGGTTCTAAAATACATGATGTCCGCTCTCTCCTGGCGCTTTTGCAGATGTTCCATCTATCTGCAGCCAAACTTTACCATTCTTCTCCCACACTTATTTTTACTATTTCCAGACTCAGTCTAATCATATCCTCATCTGGAATGTTTCCTTACCTGTCCTAGGTATGGTTAAGCATTTCCTCCAGCAAACTGCATGCATAACCTTTAGTTTCAGGTCTTTCTCCAAACACTCTGACACTGGAGGACACATGCGACTTGTATCCCCAAGTGCCAGATACATGGCAGGTTTGTAACAACTATTTGTTGAATGAATAAAAGAAAAGCTGGGGAATAGGGGTAGTGGTGTGTGGTCAGACCCTATTCAAACAACTATATATTCTAATATGTTAAGTGTGAGGAGTTTGCTTGAAGTTACAATGCATACCACCTTCTGTCAGTATAACATAACTAATAAAATGGTTCAAAGCTTTTTATTTTATTTTTATTTTTTTAAAAAGTTTTTTCTTCAAAGCTTTTTAAACCTTTTTTCCCCTCCCTGGGCCTGTCACTTTTTAAGGGGTTTGAGGCAGATCTGTAATGACTGATCCAGGGTTATTTGACTTATTGCCACAAATATAATTTAGGAAATGGTTAGCTTTGAAAGACAAGCAATTACTTAAAACTGTCTTAAATTTTAGGACTTAGCCTAATTTGATCAGAGGTCCTTTCAAGATGTGTGCTCAGCAGAAATGTTAAAGATGGTCCCACCCTGGCTGAATCTATTGTTTCCTGAGACTACATCTGCCAGATGTCTGAAATATTAAGGATAAAGTGAAATTCATCACCTACTTTTTACAGCTGCACTAGGTGAGAAAGTGAGAAATAGACACCCAAAAAGATTGTGACACTCTTGATACGTATCAACCTTTTTAGATTGCTTTCCTGCTTGAGAGTCATCAAGGACATCCTGCTGTAATTTATTGTAAAATCAGGAGTCACTCAAGAATTTCAAGGCAAAAATCACTTTAATTCATTTGTTGCTTTTATTATATCTAGTTTAATGCTGCTAAGCATCTTAAGGAGTTTGAGAATTATAAATATTACCAATATATATTAACAAGAAATATATTATATATATATTAACAAGTACATATTATATCAACAAGAAATATATTAACAAGAATATGTTAACAAGAAACAATTTTCCCTCACAATTTTCCTTCTCAAATTGCAGACATTACATGAACACCTCACTAAAATGAAAACAATTGACTCAAATACTTTGTGCATCTAAGAGTGAGTCAGAATATCCTAGTGTGTGGAGCTACTTCCTGCTTGCAAATTAAGCCTCTTTGGCTGTTCCGTGAATAAAACTTCAACTCAATAATTAGTTGCTTATGATACATTGTTCTCTGCTCTATCCTTGGTACATGGAACAGAGGTTGGAGCTTATGCGTACTTTTGAATGAGGCCACAAATATCATAGAGCACATATGTGATGGAGAAAACAAAGTTCAGAGAGATTAAGTAATATTTTCGAAGGTCAAGTCCTAATGGCAACCCAAGAGTTTGACTGGAGATCAGCTTTGATATATGTTGTATTTAAAGCCTGAATCTGGCAATCCTGTAGTCTGTCAGATTCCTTTTCACGGCTCTTTCCAGAAGTAAGAAAAGTTCGATCTTAAGGTCTTCATTCTGTCTCTCTCTCTCTCTCTTTTTTTTCTTTTTTAAGATTTATTTATTTATTTGAGAGAGAGTGAGGAAGGAAGAGGGACAGAGGGAGAGGGAGACAATTTCAAGCAGGCTCCCTGTTGACCATGGAACCTGTTGCAGGGCTCAATCCCAGGACCCTGAGATCAGGACCTGAGCCAAGATCAAGGGTTGGGTGCTTAACTGACTTGAGTCACTCGGTGCCCCTCTTAGGAGTTTTATTTAATGGAACTTTTTCATACTTCCTAAGTTATTTTTCTTCACTAGGATGGAAAGAGGTGGCTGGCATTTACACAATAACATGTCAACAAGTTAGCATGAGTGAGGTAATTATGCAGAGGGCCACCAGACACCATGACTCCCAGAAAATAGGAGAATTATTTTGTTCATATCACATTATGCTGTGCACTATGTGGTCACACTGGGGTTTCCCAGTGCTCACCTCACTGGTCCCCTTGTACATGCTGTTGTCTTCTCAGAATTCTACCCATACACATGCATTCTGCTCCATCCTAATGGAGAATGAGGCAGGATGAAATATTGGGGGCTTAATAGTTAAAATTCAAATAACCAAATTCCAAATCTTGGAATTTTCTCTTTACAAAAGAGGAGAGCTTATGTATATCTATTTTATATAGTCTAGCCCTTTAATTTTACCCACCTATAGACTGAAACTTGAGGAAGAAAAGTGATCCGATCAAAGCTAACAGGTAGATCACAAAAGTATTAGACAGTGTATTAGAAGATCTAATAAGATCTATGGAAAACAAATGAGACGTGAGAGTGGTGGTAGGTGGTGGTTTTTCAGAAAAGAGGAAAAGTCACCGAGAAGACAAGATCGGAGCAAAGACTTGACAGTGAGGTAGTCCTCCTAGAGGTAAGGAGAGCAATGTAGGCAGAATGAAAAGGGCAAAGACCTTAAGGTAGGAGGATGCCTGGTGCCTTTTCAGAAGAGCCAGGAGGATCATGTGGCCAAAGTAGAGTGCCCAAGACTCAGCTCTGTGGCAGAGGAGGTCAGACAGGTGGGCATGGGGTGGGAGGAAGAGCTCCAAGAGGCAAGTGAACAATTTAGAGGGTACTGGCTTTTACTCTGAGTGAAAAGGAGAACCACTACAGGATAGTGAACTAGGGCTGGCATGATCTGACAACACACTTTTATGAACTTATATGTTGGTCTTTTGATATTTCCCATTTACTGGGCCATAAAGCAAGATCCAACACATCTGTGCGAACAGATACCACCTAAATTCATGAATTGAAGAAGAAACCATAACATAACACTTAGAACAGAATCAAAATGAGAAGGACACAGAGCAAACCCATTATTTTTATTTTTATTTTTTTAAAGATTTATTTATTTATTTATTTGACAGAAAGAGAGATCACAAGTAGGCAGAGAGGCAGGCAGAGAGAGAGAAAGGGAAGCAGGCTCCCTGCTGAGCAGAAAGCCCGACTCGAGACTCTATCCCAGGACCCTGAGATCATGACCTGAGCCGAAGGCAGCAGCTTAATCCACTGAGCCACCCAGGCACCCCCAAACCCATTATTTTTTTTTTTTTAGTGTATTGTCTTAAATAGATCAGAAAAAAAAAAAAAGAAAAACTGATACAATAGTAAATGAGTTTAGCATCCAATTTAAGTAGGTGGAAAAAGAGATGGAATATATTTAAAGAAACAGAAAGACAGTATATAATAAAGCAGTGGAAAGCAATAAAATAGAATATATAAGATCCACTCAGATCACTAAAACCAAAAGTTGATTCTTTTTATAGACGAAGAATAGCAAAACTTCTGGCAAAAGTGATCAAAAAAAGAGAGAGAGAGAGAAATTACAAACGTCTAATGTTATAAATGTAACCTAGAAGAAAACAGACACAAACTGTACTAAAAGAATATCAACAGCTTAGCCAATCGATATTAAAATGCGAGCAAAATAGACAAATTCTCAAAAAAGACATCTTTCCAAAGTTGGTCCAACATGAAATAGAAAGTCTAAATGATTTTATAAATATTACAGTATTTGAAACAGTAGTATAGTGTTTCAAGATAAATACCAGGCTCAGGTTTCCAGGAGTTTCCTGCTAATTGTTTTAGTTTCAGACAATTCCCCTCTGGAAATAAAATGAAAGAAAAAGTCTCCATCTCATCAGTATAACCTTGATTCCAAAGCCAGAAAAGGCAGTTTAGGAAAACAAAATCATCAGCCCACGCAACTATAGGATGCAGATAGAAAAGTCTTAAAATATTAAGTAATTAAATCAAATTAGTGTATAAAAAATATAATACCCACAATCAAATGGGGTATAACTGAGAAAGGCAACAGTAGTTTAATTTTAGAAAATCTAAAAATTCCATTCACCATATTAACAAGTCAAAAGATAACATCTCTATTTACATGTCAAGAGCTACAGAAAAAATATTTTATAAAGGTCAACACAAACATATGACAAAAATTCTTTATAAATTAAAAATAAAAGTGAGTTTCATTTGATAAAGCAGGTCTACATTAGGAGCATAACCTTTAAATTCCATGCTATGAAAGTGTCTGGAATCAAGGATTATTTTGTAAACTGGAAGTAAAGCAGAAACAGTTCCCCAGAGGGGTCTCCCTAGTGCTGAAAACTCAGGGCACATGACCTTGAGGCCCTTGAAAGCAGGAGCAGGGGCTACAGTTGGGAATATCCGATGTCGATATCTTACAAAATAAATACCTTGGTCGCTCTGGTAAAATCCTCTAGAACATAGTTGCTTTTCTAAAGTAATACTATCTCTTTCCATCTTCACTCAGTACTATACTCTTAAACCCAAGCAATGATTCAGATTGTGGTTTGCTTCTCTAGAGTTTTATAATCTTAACTTCAAAGATTAACATACAATTCATGGACGGAGGAATTCAGTTTATAGGTTTAACTTTACTTACTTTTCCTTGAAATCACTGCACAGTAGAAAGAAATGGGGTGGAGACAGGAAAGAAGAGGGGTCACCTAGTGCTTCATTTTCTTTTATATAATTTTATTTTTTCAGTCCAAGATTCATTGTTTATGCACCACACTCAGTGCTCCTCCTTAACACCCACCACCAGGCTCTAGGAAAAGAAGTGGGAGGTACACACTCCCTAATGGTTATCTTTTTTCTTTCAATGGTCTATTCACCCTCTCCTTCTCCTTGACCTTGTGAATACTAAATCCTGCTCCTACAGGGCCAAGCCTTAGAATCAGGAAGACTTGGGATCTAGCTCTGACTTTGTCAGTAATGCTGGGACTCCCTGCAAGTTTCTTGGTGTATTACTTTGCTGTGGCTGCTGTAGAAAATTACAAACTGGGTGATTTAAAACAACAGAAATTTGTTCTCTTACTGTTCTGGAAGTCAAAAGTCCAAGATCAAAGTCTCAGCAGGGCCACTCCTCCTGAGTCCCAACCTCTCCTCTCACTGGAAGGCAGACTCTGTTCCTTGACTCTTCCTGTTTCTGGTGGCCGCCAGCACTCTTTGGCGTGTGGCTGCATTGGTCCAAGGCCAGCATCTTCAAATCTCTCTCTGGTCTGTCTGCACATTAAGTGTCCTCTGTGGGTGCTCAGATCTCACTCTGTGTCACTCCTTTATGGACCCATGTGATTGCACCTGGGGCTCACTTTGAATATCCAGGATATTCTCCCCATGTTGAGTTAAGATCCTTGACTTAATTAAATCTGCAAAGACAGTATCTAGAACAATCCAGCTTCCAAGGATTAGGAACTGATTTCTTTAGGGACTGCCATTCAGCTCACTACACGTAAGCCTCTTCATGTTTCTGTTTCCTTATCTGCAAAAGAGAAATAAGAATACTAAACCCATGGGATGAAGGTTCTGAGGGTTAAATAAGAAACATATAATATATGAACTCCCAAATATTTCCACACAGTATGAACTCCCAAATATTTCCACTCAAATTCAGCAAGAACAGTAAATGGAGCTAAAAGAAGTCTATAATTCACCCTATAAAGTTCTGAGTTACAAACACCTCGTAACTCTCTGCAACTCCTAAATCCTTACAGATAGAACTAATTTTAAATTCAGTTTGATTTTGTCTAGCACATAGCCTTTCAACATTTTTCCTGGATGTTTTGCTTGTCTGTCTCCAAAGTTCTAAGTTAACAATAAAATGATACATTACATGTTGTTCTTGTTATAAGGAGTACCTTGCCTGGAAGAGGAGATATATATAGAAGATGATGGGCACTATACTTTTTAATGGGTCAGACGTGATGGAGGAGCAGAGAAGGGGACTGTTAATTCTGCCTGGATTTTCTTAGGGGGAATGGCCCCTGAGCTTGACATGCCAACTGGTCAGTAGTGCCCACACTTTCTTTAAACCATGCTTTGTTCATCTTTGCTAGGTTCACTACAAGGGAAATCTTGATCACATTGACATCTATTAAAATTTTCATCTGGGCACCCAAAGCAAAGTCACAGGATCCAAAGTCTTTCGGATACGTTTAATTGTTTTTTCAATAAATTTCTCTTGTTTTATTTTCCATGGATCACTTCTCCTCAGATGCTGGTTTCTCTGCTCAGGACAAGAGTGGCAGACAGGGCGTCTTGTGTTTTGGGATAAAAGCTGGCACAGTCTGAACCGACACGAGGTGGGAAAACAACAACATGTCAACCGGGGGACAGCAGTAATGCTGCTCGTTTTGACTTTGCTCAGGGTGACCTAGCCTGTGCCCATATGACGAACATGCAGGTGCAGAGATTCCACGGGCCTGACAAGACATGACTGCTAAAATTGCTTTCAGACCCATCCACACCAGCATCTGAGAACCAAAGCCACCATCTTCTTTCCTGCAGAAGCATCTTTCCATGCTGGTCTCCACGTTGCTAGGATGAAAGAATACAGGAAACGGTGGATTATTTGTAGCTTCTTAACATGCCTCTTTCCTCTTCCATTAACTAATGCTGCACCCTTACTTTCACATTATCATCAGAATTCCTGAAATAATAATCAAAACCCACTTGGCTGCATTGTAGGATCTTGCAATCTGAATTATTCTACTGATATCACCAAAGTGAAATCGATCCGTGGAAATCTCTGAGTGTAATGACCTTTCATTTTTTTGGTGATGATTTTTCATAGATCCTTCATCTTTAGTCTTAATATGTCACATTTTCCATAGTTTCTAAACTCTGCTTTATTCCTTACTCTTCATTTTCCATGTCTCCAATGTTGTTTCAATTCCATTCTTTGTTCTTTCACTTTTTTTTTTGTTTGCTTGTTCTTAATTCCTCCTTCTGGAACATTCCATCTGTTGTGATTTTGGTATTCTCTTTTTATCTTTCATTACACTCTACCCTTCATGTCTACTCTATTGTTTCCACCACAATGCTCGTTTTGGTTTTAGGCTCCCATCTCTTAGCCTCTGAAGTCCTTTGGTGAAAGGGAGGTTGACACAAGCAGACAACCTTGCTCATCTTTGCTGATGTGTCCTGTTGATAATGCCAACTCAGCATGCTTAAAACAAAGCCCACTATCTTTACCTTTGACCCAGTCCTTTCCCTTTCTCCATGTCTATTAATGCTACATGTTATTAGTCTCTCAATTAATCTGGTTTAATATGTTTCATTCATCTGTAAATTTTCCTTCCATTTTCAATCACTTATAAAAATCTGTAGAATCTGGGGCACCTGGCTTAGGGGGTTAAAGCCTCTGCTTTCGGCTCAGGTCATGGTCCCAGGGTCCTGGGATCAATCCCCACATCAGGCTCTCTGCTCAGCAGGGAGCCTGCTTCCCCCTTTCTCTCTCTGCCTGCCTCTCTCGGCCTATTTGTGATCTCTGTCTGTCAAATAAATAAACAACAAAAAAAAAAATCTAAAAACAAACAAACAAACAAAAACAAAACAAAAACAAAAACAAAACTATAGAATCTGCTGTATATGGGCATTAAGCAAATGACCAAATCTACTTTTCCAGACTTCTTTTCTACTGCTTAAAGATAAAACATCACAATTATCTCAAGTCTTATAATGTCTAAGTGCATACTTTATTTAAAAAAGGAAGAGGGTGGTTTTTTCATTATTCCAGATTATCAAATGTGCTTTGGAAAGGTTACCTTACTTGACAAATGCCACACCTCCAGTAAGTAACAAGGACAAGAAGAGAGCCCAGATCTTTTCATGCCAAATATCCTGCTTTTTAGCAATATAAAATTGTATTTTCTAGAGGTTTTCTAAGCTGCAGTCTTGCCCCTCAGTATCCCCTGACAAAAATTCTTACAAATATACTCCCAAGCAAAAGCAAACACTATCTTGAACCTCTTTGGAATCATTCCCACACTCAATCATTTCCATGCAAAATGTTCTCATCAGAAAATCCCAGGTGAATTGATGACGGCTCCATGCTCTTTTCTAACCGGAAGAACCACTTCCTGCTGCATATCTCTGGTTCTCTGTTTATACTGTTTTCCAGACACATAAGACACAAGACACGTGTCAGAGTTATCTGAGAACTTAACTCCATTCCTCATCTAATATTCAAGTTCCCATCTTGTAGCTCTTCGTTTCCCACAGAACAGAAATGCCTGTTCCAGAGCCTTGACCACAGGAGGTGCACAATACATCTTTGTAGAGTGAATCATTAATTTGATGGGCTTTGAGGTTTCTTGTTGAAATAGTTTGAAAGTTTAAATTTTTAATGAAATCTTTCTGACATGCAAAAAGTATAAAATGATATAGTGCGTACTCTTCAGCACCCTGTCTAGCTTAGGGAGGAAATATTACTGATCAAAGTTTCTTGTGTATTCCCTAGCTAGCTACCTATTCCCTAAGTTTGAATTTAATGTGTCTCAGCCTTATTCATTCAGTTTTTACTTTTTTCTACTTATTTATGATTCCTCCAATATTACAAATGCCCTCACTAGCAAATGCAAATTCCCAAGGAACCTGAAAAAAGGGCAATACATTTCTCTAAAGCTCACTGAGTTTCTTATATCTGCAGTTGGATTTCCCTTCAGTTATGTAGACTCATATTCAGTTGAAGAATAGGTTAATGTTTATTTTTGGTCTAGAAAAACATATATGGTCAGTATCTCTGTTCCCTAGAGGAAAAACAGGAAAATTTCTGTGGCAACAGCTGTTTCAGTGAGCCTGAGAAGGCTTCCTTAATTAGACCCTTGTTTCTGTACCTCACTAATATCTTTTTATCCAAAAACAAAGTATCAGTTTTAAGGTCTTCCTCTATTAGGAAAAACCTTTTAAAATATTTCTTTCTCTTTGTGCTTTCAGGCTATATATATTTTTAAGTATGAGAACTTAAAAAGTTCTTCATGGAGCCTAGATACTACTTACACAATCAATTATGGAAATATCAAGGAATTTTGTGGCATATTCAATAAAATGTAATGTGAGATTTTGGATTTTGATATTTTATCTATGTAATTATATTTTTTGCATTCTCCTTTAATTCAGTGTTTTTATTTATTTAAAATAATATTTTTTAAAGAATAAAATAAATATCCATGAACTCAACATAAGAACTAAATTGTTATTAATATAATATATTATATATATATATATATATATATATATATATATCTCAGCTGGTGACTTTTTCCATATTTTATTTCCTTTATCATCCTTACTCCTTGAGGTTTTCCATTAACATGTTTTTATTTTTTATAGTTTAGCCACATTTGTATATATACCCCCCCAAAATTGTGAATTTTTGCTGGTTTTGAATTTCATAGAAATGTTATACTGTAGAGAGCCAGCTGAAACTTCCTTTTGTCTCTGCACATTAAGTACTGATGCATGCAGCCATAGTTAGTTTTAATTACTCTGTAATATTCCATGTTTTAATAGAAAAATTTTATTGATTTATTTTCCTGTCTACATGTTTTGATTTCCATACTTTCACGTTACAATTAATACTTCTGGGACACCTGGGTGGCTCAGTGGGTTAAGCCTCTGCCTTCAGCTCAGGTCATGGTCTCAGGGTCCTGGGATTGGGCCCCTCATTGGGCTCTCTGCTCAGCAGGGAGCCTGCTTCCTCCTCTCTCTCTGCCTGCCTCTCTGCCTACTTGTGATCTTTCTCTCTCTCAAATAGATAAATAAAATCTTTAAAAAAAAACAATTAATACTTCTATCAAAATTCTTGCATATGTCTCTAGGTGCACAAATGTGCAAGTTTTTCTACTTGGTACTTGTGTTTTCTTGATGATTTTTGGGAGTTCATTGTGTTTTTTTTTTTTTGGTTCCATATCTTAGTTAATTTTAGGTACTAGAGATAGCTTCTCCCAACTTATGGACTATCTTTCTTCCTTCTTCACAATGTTCTTTGATAAATGGAAGTTCTTAATTTTAATGTAATAGAACTTATCAGATTATGATTTCATGCCCCCATCATAGATATTTTTCTATATTTTTTGCTCAGAGCTTTGAAGTTTGTCTTTCATTTCTGAGTGTTTATTACATGAAGAATTGTCTATAGTGTAAGAATGTAATTTCATATTTTCAAGATATCCAGAATTTATTGAATTTTCATTTTTTCCCATTACTCTTTAGTTCCACCTAGTTTTATGCCAGCTTTAAATATTTATTGGTCCTGTGACCATTCTTCTACTTTTCCAATGTCTCCTGATGGTCTCCTAGTAAGGTTTTATTAGATAATTATTCCTTAGATGAGGCTGATCTCTCCTATCCTGAACCACATAAAACTGCCAGTATTTAATTGGATTTGACCAGCAAAAATGACAATTTCATATGGTTCAAAATAAAAAAAGTATCTCAACAATATCCATTCAAATGTCTTTAGCTGTAATATCCAGTATTGATCCACAAATATAGAATTCTCTCTAATATTGCTCTTTAGTTTCAAATGAAAATTTTTATCTCCTCGCTATAGGCCATATACAGATGCCCTATTGACATCTCAAACACATGTCCAGTCTCTTAACTCCCCACCCCTTTTCTTCTTCATCTCTCCTTAAGGCTTAGCTAAAGTATTTGTTCTTTTATTTTCTCAAACCGATCTGTATCAGCACTTAGCTTTCTCACCTAGGCAAACTGCCAGTTTAAGGATCCTTTCTTACTCTTTCCAATTTAAATTTTCTGCCATATCCAGTTGGTTTTGTCTTTTTTATGATATTACAAATCCATCCATTCTTTGCTTTCCAGTTGAAACTGTCCCAGTTCAATCCCTTCTGCCTTATCACGATTATTGCCACATCTTAATATCTGGTTCTAATTTTGTATTACTTAAAAGTGTAGAGAAAAAGAATCAAATAAAAATGTAGAGGGATGGAGGAGTCACGCAGATGGTAATCAAGGAGTTTGCTTTTAATATGGCCAAGTAAGTTCTTAGCGGACTGACTCTACTGCAGATAACAACTATAAAATCTGGAAAAGACATGAAAACAACAACAACAAAAAAAACCTACTTGACAATACTAGACAATGCACAAAAATAGGCAAATTCCACAGAGAAGCAACTTTTGAAAGGTGGGAATAGCATGGGATATATTTCTTATGTTATGTCTTTACAAAAACATGGAAGTAGCTGCAACCAGTGATGTGTGGAATAAAAAACTTTTCTAAAAAAAGCTTCAGTGTTTTTAAATCTGAAAAACCAGAGGCTGAATTCAGGACTAAAATAACTACTGGTGATTGAGGTAGAGATAATAGCTAGAAGCAAGTTGAAGAGGGGGAACCTCAAATTTGGTTTATAAACTCTAATAAAATTTGTGGTTGATCTCTGAATTATGCATATGTGAAGAAGACTCAAGGCAGTCCAGTTCAGAACTGATATTTGAGCTTCTACTTAACTAACCGCAATGTAATTTGCATTTGACTTCAACAGAGTGAATTTTCTGATCAATCAAGACAAAGATCAATCCTCTTGGAGATTACAACAAAATTCATTTCCTAGATATGATCCAAAAGTATGTAACATACTAAGAACCAGGAAAATGTGAGCCGTTCTCAAGGGGAAAAGCAATTAACACAAGTAACTTCAAAATGATCCAATGCTGGGAGGAGCATCTGAACATTTTACAACAGCCATTAAAATTATGCTCAGTGAGTGAAAAGAAAACAGGGTTGCAAGGAATAAAAGAAGAAAAGCCTCAGTTGAAGAACAAAACTACAAAAAGAAACAGATGGAAATTCCAGAACTGAAAAATAACTTATCAGTCATTAGAATTTTACCAGATGCTTATTAACAGAATTGAATCAAAAGAGAAAAGATAAAGTGAACCTGAAGCTCAGCTAATAGAAGTGGTCAAATCCAAAGAGAACACACACACACACACACACACACACACAGATGAAAAAAAAAGGTGGACAGATTTTCACAGACCCGTGGGACAACATCAAGATCTAACATACATATATCACTAAAGATCAGAGGAAAGGAAGAAAAAATGGCGCTAAAATTATTTAAAAATATAAAGGTCACAATTTTTCCATATATAGTAAATGTAATTAACACACAGATTCAAAGAATTCAATAAACACAAAGCAAGATAAAGAGAACCAGGCTTGTCATGTCCTACTTAAATTGGTAAAAATAATGATAAAGAAAATACCTTGCAAGAAACCAGAGAAAAATGACACAGTACATACAGAACAGCTTTTCAAATGAATGCTGACTTGGCACAAAAACTACAATACTGACATAGAGTGGAACATATCTTTATGTGTAGAAAGAACAACCTGTCAATTCAAAATTCCATATGAAACAAAAACATCTTTCACTAATGAAGTTGAAAGAAAACATTTTTAGATAAAATAAAACTAGTGAAATTTTCTCCAGCAGACATACGCTATAAGATATGTTGAAGCAAATTCTCTGGGTTGAAAGAAACCTGTTACCAAATGCATACTTGGATATTTAGGAAAAGTGAATACCAGCTGAAATGTAAAATTATGGATAAATATAAAAGGCTATTTTTTCTTTTAATTTCTTTAAAGTACATAACTCTTTAAAAGCACAAATCATAATATTGTTATACAGAGTTTTTATGACATACATGACAATATATATGATAAATAGAATAAAGGATATGGAGACACATGGGCTAATACATGTGTGAGATTTCTACAACTAACATGAAATGATAGATTATCAAGCTTAAATAGACTCTGAAAAACAAAAGATTAAACAAAAAACAATACAAGGAACTATTAATGAAGATGAATGTATAATTCTAGAAATAGTCATATAATTTAGAAAGCAAAATAAGTCAAATAACAGAAAATCAAGAAACAGAGAGTGATACAGAAGACAATAAAATAGTAGAACTATATCCAACCATGTCAAAAATTATAATAATCGCAACAGTCAGAGCATCATGATTAAAAGTCAGGAATTATCATAACTATATACTGCCTATACTGTGCACTTTAAGCACAGATATTGCAAAATAAATGAATGACAAAAGATGTAGAGGCAAACAGCCTAAGAAGGCTGAAGTGGTTGTATTAATAACAGAAAATAGACTTAAAGAAAAATGTTATTTCCAGATAATCATAATGACAAAAAAAAATTAAATCCTCAGGAACATATAACAATCATACGTGAATGTGAATCTAGTAAGACGTCCCCAAAAGAATATTGTTAGAAGGTGGAGAAGGGTCAGTAAATTATCTTCCAGTCTAAGAAGTCACTCTAAGCTCAAAAAACAAAGCAAAGCACTCCACGCCATTTCCAGAGTATTATTCAGGGTAACTTACTGACAGGAGAGAATCAGAGGAAGGCAGGATCCATGAACGAAGCGGCTACTCTCTACCCAGTTCAGACTCACCCCACAGCTTTTATAGAGAGTGAGCATTGCAGTGCGGTCAAAGCGTAGTTATCTAAAGTGGGGCCTTCTGTGTGTCACTTTAGGGGAGATCAGAATAAGTATCCCTGTGTTCCTATCAGGGCTTACATTAATCTCCATAGCACCTGGAACATGTAGCCCCGAGGAAGATTATTGTTCTGGCCTGAACAAAATGGAAGGCCAAAGATAGAGTCAGTGTTGTCAGCACTTCTACAAATATGAAGCAAAAACTGACATAATTCTACAGAGAAAGAGACAACTTGATAAGAGATTTTAACTCTACTATCTTGGCAATGAGATAGAACAAATAGACAATATTGGGGGAAATAAGGTAATCTAGATGATGCTGTCCACTACCTTACTGTTGGTATTTACATACCAACAATTATAGGGTACACACTTTTAAAAGTGTGTTTGAAAAGTTCACCACAACAGACCATATGGTTAACCATAAAATATCCTTCAATAATTTAGAAAAACTGAAATTAGACATCTTTTACCAAAATGGAACTAAATTAGAAATACCTAATAAGAAGATATTTAGGAAAACAATACTTGGGTTAAAAAATATAAGTGGGTCAGAGAAGAAATTACAAAGGAAAGTAGAAAATATTTCTAACTAAATGATAGTACACATACATTTCAATATTTATGGGATGCAACTAGCTAGTAGATGGAGATATGTAGGATTATATGCCCTTATTTGAAAAAGAAAAGAAAATCATGATGAAGATTCAACCTTAAGAGTCCAACAAAAAAATTACAAGTAAATTAAAAGGAAATAAAAGTAACAGTAACAATAACAAAAAATTAATGAAATAGAAATGGGACAAATGATTGAGAGAGTGATCAAAATAAAATGTTGTTCTATTAAAAATTCTACAGAATCAATCAACCTCATCTAGACTGACAAAAGAGAAAAGACAAAGAACACAAACTGATAATATGAAGAATGAAAGAGGAGTTGTTAACTACAGATCCTATAGGTACTGAAATGATAATGGTTTAATATTATGAACAGTTCATGTCTTAGAAATCTTTGGGAAAATGAAGGAATTCCTTGAGATAATGTTACCTGTCAAAACCGACATATGATAAAAAAAATCTAAGTAACTGTACATCTATTAAATAATTTGAACTCATTATCATAAACCTCTACCCATATAAAATTTCAGAGTTTCACTAGTAAATTCTATCAAATATTTGAGGAAGAAATTAATCTCATTCAGAAATTATAGGCAGGAGGAATGCTTTCTAAATCATTTTATGAAATAACCATAATAGTCACACCAAAACCTGACAGTCACTACAGATATCCATTAAAATATCCCTCATAAACATAAATATATGTAAAAAGTGTAATGCTTCATGACCAAATAGAGTTTCTCAATATGTAAGGCAGGCATCAGTCAACGTAATATGACATATCAACAGATCAACAGCAACACATACCATTTAATTTCATATATTGTGCAGAAAAATTATTCAACACTTAGTCATGATAAATACTCTCAGAAAACAAGGAATACAAAGGAAATTCCTTCAGCTGAAATAACAACTATGAAAAATCTATAGCTAGCATCATATCTCATGATAAAATATTGAGGTTTTCTCCTAAATTTAGGGACAGGCAGAGATTCATACTCCTAATACTTCTATTGAAAATTGTATGAAAAGGTAGCCAGTCCAAAAAGAAAACATAAAGGAAAAAGTAAATTATTTTCCATATCCAGAAGACTTAATTGCTTTTGTGTTATATCCCAAAGCATTTATAAAACAACTTCAGAAACTAGTAAAGGAATTGACTATAGTTTTAAGATACAGAGTTAATGTATAAAAATCAACTGTATTTTTGTATGTTAGCAATAAATGTATGGAAAACAAAATAAGCCCATTACCATACAATAGCATGAAAATATTAATCATTAAGTTTATATTTAATTAAGAACACACAAGAAAGCTACACTGTAAAGTAAACAAACAAACAAACAAACAAAACTTCTAGGAGAAATTCAAGAAGACCTAAATAAATACAGAGATACACTATGTTCATGGATTGGAAGACTTGATATTATTATTAAGATACTATTTCTGTCCAAAGTAATCTGTAGATTCAACACAATTCTAACCATTATTTTAATAGATGAAATTCTGGCATAAGTAGTCATGCAAGTTCTGAAATTCAAATAGAAAGGCAAAGAACATAGATGTCCCAAATAATCTTTCAAAAGAATGAATTTAAACATTTACATTGTCTGGCTTTGATACATCAAGTAATGGTAACCCAGAAAGTGTGATATGGACATAAGTATTGACAAACTGATCAACAGAGCAGCATAGACTTCTAGTCTAAACAGCTGTTTGATTTTCAGTAGAAGTGCCAAGGCAATCCAAAGAAGAAGAAGAAAAAAAAGGCTTTTTAACAAGTGATGCTGGAATAATTGGATGTCCACATGGAAAAAAAAATAATGTCCTACTTTCTACCACACATAAAAGTAATTAGAGATGGAATATTGACCTATATGTAAAAGCTGGAACTGGAAAGGTTTTACAAGAAAATGTAATGGAATACCATTATGACTTCAAAGGAGAATAAATATTCTTGGATCACAAAAAGCAATAAGATAAATATTGATGTCAGCTTGAGTTAAATTAAAAAATCCTTTTATCAAAAACACCTTTAAGAAAATTAATAGGCAAATAATAGACTTGGAGAGAATATTTAAAAAACATTATTTGACAAAGTACTGGTTTCTAGGCTATATAAACTTTTACAACTTAGGAACAAAATACATGAAACTCCCTAAGATATGGGCAAAGTTTAAACAGACATTCCCAAACAAATTTATCCAAATGGTCAATAAGCCCATCAAAAAAAGTTGAACTCATTAGATACATTCAAACTAAAACCACAATGAAATAATATTCCATAGTCAACAGAATAGCTAAAAATACAAAAGTGGATAACATTAATTATTGTTGAGGATGTACAGCAAGTGAAATTTTCACCTGTTTTTGGTGGGAAAGTAAAATGGGACACCTAATTTGGATAAAGAACTGGCATTTTTTTATAAAAATAAGCATACACATAACCAACAATTCTAATCCTGTGTAGTTACTCGAAAGAAATGAAAATGTATGTCTATCAAAAGATTTTTGCAATATTGGTCATAGAGTATTTATTCTAATAACCCTGAATTGGAAAAGCTGAAGTGTCCATCAGTAGGAAAATGGATAGACATTGGGGAGGGTATGTGCTATGGTGAGTGCTGGGAATTGTGTAAGACTGATGAATCACAGACCTGTACCCCTGAAACAAATGATACATTGTATGTTAATTTTAAAAAAGCCTGGTATAATCATACTATATTCATACAATGGAATATTCCTCAGCCATTACAAAAGGATGAATTACTAATATATAGGATGAATAAATGAGTCTCGAAAACATCATGCTGAGTGAAAGAACCTTTACAACACTGAAAAGAAGTAAAATAGAATAAAATGGGAAAAAAATAAAAATTACATGTTGGCAATAATTAAAAAAAAGAGTCAATACTGTACATATGACTCCATTTATATAACATTCCAGAACTGGCAAAGTTAGCCTATAATATGAAAAAAAAATCTGGAAAAAAGTTGTTTTTGAAGTGTGGGCAGTAGGGAATTACTGGGAAGTGGTATTAGATAACTCTGGTAATGCTCTAAACATGACAGGGGTTTGGGTTACCTTACTGTATGCGTTTGTCAAAAGTCCACATATGTACACTTAAAATTTGTGCACTTCTGGAATGTTTGGCTTATTTCAAAACAAAAATAAACTATGATGAAATGCATGCTGAAGCACTTAAGGGAAAATTCAGTGTGGTCTTATTTTAAGACATTACATTGAATAGCCTGAAAATACATGATGGGTCAGTTGCGGGGCAGAGAGATGGATACATGTGTAGTTATGTATTAATCACATTAAATAAAATGTGAATGGTACATGGGTACTCACTAGAAAAAATTTCTAAAAATTTGCTGTGTTAAGATATAGATGTAGTGAAAAGAAGGGCCTCTGTACCCCAATGTTTATAGCAGCAATGGCCACAGTCGCCAAACTGTGGAAAGAGCCAAGATGCCCTTCAATGGACGAATGGATAAGGAAGATGTGGTCCATATACACTATGGAGTATTTTGCCTCCATCAGAAAGGATGAATACCCAACTTTTGTAGCAACATGGACGGGACTGGAAGAGCTTATGCTGAGTGAAGTAAGTCAAGCAGAGAGAGTCAATTATCATATGGTTTTGCTGATTTGTGGAGCATAAAAAATAACATGGAGGACATGGGGAGATGAAGAGGAGAAGGGAGCTGGGGGAAATTGGAGGGGGAGACAAACCATGTGAGACTGTGGACTCAGAAAAACAATCTGAGGGTTTTGGAGGGGTGGGGGTGGGAGGTTGGGTGAGGCTGGTGGTGGGTATTATGGAGGGCACATACTGCATGGAGCGCTGGGTGTGGTGCATAAACACTGAAAAGAAATTAAAAATACATAAAAATTTTTTAAAAATTTTCTGTGTTTGAAATTTTTCATCATAAAATATTAAAAAAGGGGGCATTGGGTGGCTCAGTCAGTGAAACATGACTCTTGATTTCAGTTCAGGGCATGATCTCAGGGTTCTGAGATCAAGTCTCCTGTTGGGCTCTGCACTGGGTGTGGAGTTTGCTTGGGATTCTCTGTTTCCCTCTCTCTCTGCCCACCTCCCAATTTTGAAAAAAGATACAAAGTACACAGAAAGTTAGAAATTAGAAAGATATCTATAATATACAATTAAGGAAGATAATAAATCAGCTGATAGAAATGTTGGAGAACAATTCTTCAGAGTATTCAATAAACGGGACTTCTACTGGCAGCTCTAGATTTAGACACTACAGCTACTTGAGGTTCTCAGTTTCATTGGGGGTGGGGGGCTTCTCTCTGAGCTGAGTTTGCTGTGTGGCTGGTAGACAGCCAGGCATCTCCTGAATGAAAAGAGGGGGTAGCAACTGAGATGTGTGTTCCCTGTTGTTTAACCTAAATTCAGATCGTCCTCCTCTGCTGTAGGGGTGCAGTGAGGAGGTGAAAACAAGCCAGAGGACTGCTCAAGGTCATCTTCCTCCAGATCAAAGGACATAGCAGGAAAGAGGACAGGGGTTTGCAAAGACACTGAAGGCCTCGGGTTACTGACGCAGCTGACCTTGGAAAGGGGACCAAAGCTGTCAGTAGTTGGCCTCATGCCGCATTCCTGAGTGACTTGTGTCTACCCAAGCTAATCTTTATTTTTGAATAGCTAGCAAGATATCTCAAATACAATCAAACAGGCAATTATACAGATTTAAATTCAGATATTCAGTGTATGCGATATGGATTGGGAAGCCATGAGAGTAAATTCCTGATAACAGCATAATTATCCTCAAATTAAGACTTAGGGGATGCTTATCATTAGATGGTAGAAAGTGTGTGAGTATTCAGGAGCAAGGGGACTAAATCAGCAGAATATCAAAGCAGAAAAGGTAGGAGAGACTTAGGAATAAATTTTAAGAGAGATCAATAGGAAAAGGACAAAACAAAACATTGGTGGATTGTGTGACTAAGTGGTCCCTGGTTGTTTACTTTCTGTGCCAGAAGGGAGGGAGTGAAAAAGGTGTGGGTAAAGTCTCTGTCCCTTTGAGCTACTGTAACAATCAATAGACCACAGATTGGGAAGCTTATCAACAACAGAAATTTAACTCTTACAGTTCTGGAGGCAGAAAGTGTAAGGTCAAGGTGCCAGGAGGCCATTGAAGGGCACTCCTCCTGGTTCACAGCCAAGGCTCTCTTGCTGTGTCCTCACAGGGTGCCAAGGGCTGGAGAGGCCCTCTAGATCCTCCATTATAAGGTGCCATCCCACTTATGAAGACTCTACCCTCCTAGTTTAAGCATTTCCCAAAGGCCCCTCCTGCTAATAACCTTTGGGAGTTAGGACGTCAACATATGAACCTGGGACACACATTTAGACACAAATTTAGATCTTAACAGGTAGACAGAACATGGTGGAGGCAGATGTCCATCACCTGGAGGTTTTGCCTCAAAAGGAGGAAGATGAGGCTAATCACCCAGATCCCTAACCCTATCACGCAACAGCCTCTTAATGAATAGCGAGGGAGCACAGATCTCACAGGGCAAATACCCTCCTGTCACCATAAAGAAGTATCCTTTCTATAAATGTCGCACCCAGGGCACCCTAGCACGTGCAGCCAACCCCAAACAATCCTTTTGTGAATGGGAATCTCAGGGACTCACGTGTGACTCATTCTATTGCACATGCCCTAAAGTGGGGGAGACGTGTCCCTTACTGTTTCAGCAAGTTGTGTTCAAAAGGAGAGCAGCCTACGCCTAATCTCTATCTGCCGTAGCTGCCAAAACATATTACAACATATAAAGGAGGCAGTCAGCTGAATTACAAGAGAATCCCTTTCTTAGAAAATGACATCTCAGTATAGCCTGCCGAAAGAGTGGCAGAGATACTAAGTCAAGCCAAGAAGGGAAAGCTGAAGAAGAGAGGGCTGGACATTTCACGACCTGAGGTGGGAGCGTTTTGGTGATGGAGCAGCTAACCTGAATTTACCTGGGGGAGAAGGGAGTGGGTTTTTCATCAGCAACATCAGAGGGTAGACCTTCAGGCTGAGATATACATATATGCACTTTGGGGGTAAGGGTGAAGTCTACACTAAAAACAAAACAAAACAAAACACCCACAAATGTAGCGGAAAATGAATTTTGGAAAACTGAATTCAATGAGCAGAAGGCCATCGTCAGCAGTCCCTGTGTGTGATGAGGAGGATACAAACCCGTTCACTTACCATGTCACTTACCATGCACTCGGATGTTAGGGCCCCAACATGGGCATCCCCCTCTTCAATTAAGGACTTGCTTTAATTAATTGGGTAGATAATATCTGATACAGGAAGTAGATACAGAGGTAGAATTAGGAATGCAAAAGGCTTGTTGAGGAGAAACTCTTACTTAGAAAGTGTTGGGAACAGGATTGGGTTTAGGGAGCCATGCTGCCAGCATGCAGACTGCAATGCAGCTGCCAGCCTTAAGGGCGCGTTCTGGAGCAGAGCAGGCTCAGTTGTAGGACCTGCCTAGGGCAGAAATGAGAATTGGCTCTTGCGTAGTGCCTGGGGGCAGTCCTGAGCATACCCTGGGGTGGATCCTAAAGGAAGGAACAGCTCAATGCCATCAGCTAACCACAGCCTTCACAAAGGGGCAGTCCTAAAAGGAGGATCTGAGAGACACATCTCTGTGTATGCATAATCCCAGAGCACAGATAGGGACCACCTGCATCAGCTCCTCCAGAGCCCAGAGAATAGGTCACCCTAGGGCTCCTTTCAGCTGTTCACCCCAGAGACAAAAGCAGACGATAAGCAGTCTGCAGGAATCACAAGTGAAGATGAACTAGAAGACTCTGGAAGATCACCACAGAGCACTGTTCACCACCACCAAGAAAGTGGATGCTCTAAGGGTGATCACAGAGATATCCCCCAGTTGGAGGAGGAAGAACAGACTAAGGCTTCACCCTGAGTGTACATGGGCTTTGTGGACCCAGAGATACGAGGGTTTATGGTAGTACTTCCTCCTGTCTACTTGTGTGCATAATCTGCTCGGTGCCTCTTCCTCAGGAGGGGGGCGCATACACATAATGCAGACTTCTGGTAACTCTGGGAGACTTAAGGATGCCAGCACACAACATCAAAAGGGTTCTCATGCTTCTCCTTAGGCAAGAGTCCCAGGAATGGTGAACATGGGGAAACCTTAGGGCCAGGATGCATGCAATCAGTTGTGGAAAACCAGAGAAGCAGCCCTTTCCATGGGAAACATTACCTAGCTAATAAGACATCCAACCATTTTTGTCTTTTGATGGTTCTTATGTTTAAACAGTTTCTCACTAAGTTCTATGATTACTAGAAAACTGTGATGATCAGAATGCAAGGTCAAAATAGACATTAGTGTGCCCACTCTTGATCTAGAATTTTCACAATAGTATTTAAGAAGATGAATAGTATCTCTTTGAAATGTGGTCTCTAAAGAGGAGGCTGTCAGGAAATGAGGAAAAAAGGGTGTTCGGGGTTGAAATAGCTAAAATATTATATTTTATCAACATTTTTATTCCATAATTGCAAGGAAATTCTTGACCTTTATATTTACTTTTAGAATTATTAGGGAAGAGAAATGGGCATTAAATGTTGTGATTGTTCTATTGACTTTGGGAATTGGCGGTCAAAAAAATCACCTAGGTTCCAACAGCCATGAGGACTTTCTGAAAGGTAAACATTTTTCTATTTCACACCCTTCAAGAGGATTTCATATCCGGCCACTGGCCCTTGTTCTCAGAAACAACCTCTGCTTTGCTTGGGTTGTTGCAAACTCTGCTCCTTCCTCTAACTCCTGTGTATCTTTCCTCATCTTCTGTCTTCCTGATTCTCCTCTACTTCTCGTCTGTTTCTTTCACTGTCATTGAGTGCCTTCCATATACATCACACAGTACATTCAACCCTCTTAGAGAACTTGGAACAGTAACAATATCCCCATTGTAGAGATGGAGAAGTTGGGACTCAGCAGGTCAGAGAGATATGCTGACATCTCTTCCCTCCCAACAGCATCACCCTCTGTTTCATTTGCTTTATTTATCTGTTTATAAAAGGAGAACCACTAAGTAAATGTTTAAGTGTTATGCTGGCAATGTATTTAAATATTTTCCTGATGCAGTGTTTTGTTTTGTTTTGTTTTGTTTAAAGTGATGATGGACATTAATAATGTGACTTGTGAATAGGGGACAAAAAATCAAAATTAAAGGAGGAAGAAGTTGGTTTAAAATGAAGGAGTTACTCAAGGTAATTAGAAGCTGGTGCGTGCCTGTTGCTAAGTGAAAGAAACCAGTCTGGGGAGGAAGCATAATGTGATTCCAACTCCATGAGATTCTGGAAAAATGAAAAACTACGGAGACAGTTAAACAGATCTCCCTGCCGGGAGGTTGGATAGATGGAACATGGGATTTTAGGGCAGTGAAACTATTCCGTGTGATAACGCCCGGTGAAGGAGTGGCCTTATGCATTTGATAAAATGCAAAAGAACCGTAGAGCACAAAGAGCGAACCCTTATGCAAGCCAGGGACTTCAGTTAATGACAATGTACCAGTATCGGCCCACCAATTGTGACAAATGTGCCTCACCAGTGCAAGATGTTAATCATAGGGGAGACTGTGGAGCCGGGGCAGGGTTGGGGGGGGCAAACAAGGATATGGGAACTCTGTACTTTCTCCCCAATTTTCTATAAACCTAAAACTACCCTAGAAAATAAAGTCTATTATTATTATTATTATTATTTTAAAGGACTTTCTTAAAAAATAGCTGGTACAGGAAGAAGGTTGGTTAATATCCAGATACCAAATATACCCTAATTTGGGGACATATTTTAAAGTTGTTAGATAGGCTGCCTGCTAAATATCTGAGTCCCAAAGAATAATGCCAAGTGGCTTTAAATCATGAACAAAGAACAAAGAGAAACGATTCTAATACAAATTTCCATTTTTCTCTATTCACTGCAGACAGCAGGCTCATGCCTTTAAGTCATGGGCAGATGGCTCAGTGACAGGTGGTGGGTATTCATATGTGCAGGACTGAATCTCATTACACTCTAACAAGAAGATCATAATGGAGACAATCAAAACCAAGTCTGGCTAATCATATGCAAGAGGCACTGATTTTTTTTTCTTTCCTTTAACTCGGGGCAGGGACATTTTCATGCAATCTGAGAATCTGATGATGAATGTTACTTTCATTATCTTTTATTTCCTTTGTCCCTTAAAGATCTAAGTGAACTGATGCAATTTAAAAACTAATTTCCAATTACATGACAGTTATTTTTATTATTGTGTTTTTCCTCAATATTACATAGAAGAGACCATCTCTTCTCTTGCTTATTATTATTATTATCTTGCCAGAAGTCCTTTAAAAATCCCTGCAATGAAGTACATTCTACCCTTTAAAATATGTGCAATCGATAACAAAAAGATCTCAGCATAATCCACCAGCATCATCATAAACAAATTCACTGAATTTCAATACATAGCAAATTACACAGGCCTCTATTTCAGTTTATAATGTAAACTACAGAGCATGGACCAGACTTATTTTAAAATGCATTGAAAATACTAGCAATCTCATACATTTCTTGGACCTCATTTAATTAAGAATATGCATTCATGCAAGACCGTTTGGGGAGCAGAAATAGTGGAATATTGGTTTTTTCAAAATTATGAAGAACTTTAAAAATCCTTGCTGATTTTAAAATGATCACTGTGTGTGGCCTGTAAGCATCCTGGGACAGGTGCAATTTCAAGAAACTTTCATGCATAAGCTTAGCAAACCCGAAAATGCTAACACACCAAGTGCTGTAGATATACATGAAAGAAATTGAGTTAATAAATCACAGGAGAGGTAAAGGAATGACAAATGCTTTTCAGGGAACTGAGGGCTCCAGCAAGATATCAGGGGCCAATGGAGTAAATAAGACGAGGTGGACACTGAAATCAGGTGACATTATTGAGCATTCATTATGCTCAGTGTGCTAAGGTGGGGTGGGGATAAGATAGAGGTTGGTTGATGCAAAAAGACAGCATGCCAGGTAGAGGGATGCAAACATTATTTTCAATGCATAGCTGAGGTGTCAAGAAAGAAAGAAAAGAATATGAACAATGGCATAGATTACCTGGAGGTGTGTCATGGAGGGACAGTGCCCAAAGCTGGGGACTGGGCTGTTGTTTCTTTAGGAAGCCAGGAACAGAGGCATTCAGCCTACATGAAGTGATTCATGATGAAGAACGCCTCTGTACCCTCAAGGAAAAGAACCCAGCTAATGAGTTCATTCATCCACATGAAAACGTAAGAAGCAACCTTGTCTACCCTTTGCTAGTTTGTAGGAAAAAGATGTTTCTAAATTCCAGCCCTGTTCATTAAGGTGGTTTGAAGTAGGGAAAAACAAATATTTGATCTAGGAACCCAAAATACCTGAAATTTACATAAAACAGGTTTTCTAGGCCTGTGAAGATACTAGCAGGCATTTGGGGGTAGGGGAAGAAAAGACAAAACTACCTTGTATCCATGCCATGAGGATTTCCAGATAGCGCTCTTTTAATTTAGATCCCCAATCCAAAATTATAAAACACACAGGAGAGCCAGCTTCCACAAGCAAGAGACAGCACATACAAAAAAGCAGGGATCGAATCCCGAGAATTTCCAGTAAAATAATCATGCAGTAGAAGCTCTAAAAGAAATAGATTTAAAATGTTTAAAAGTATTAAAAAAAAAAGATGCTGAGACTGAAAGTGGCACCATAACAAAAGAGCAGATCAGCTTAAAAAATAATAATAGATCTCCCAGATGTTAAATAAAAGCATAGTCATTCAAATTCAGATCTTAAGGGATGAATAAAATTGTAGATTTGATACAGCTGAAGAAAGAATCAGCAGGAAGGAAAGTTAATCCAGACAGTCATTCTCAATCTGGCAACATATTAGAATCTTCTGAAAATTTTTAAAATTCCAGTGGCCAGACAATACTGCACATCAATTAGATAAAAATCTTTGAAGAAATGATTCAGACATCAGTCTTTCTTTCAGTTCCATAAATGAGTACATTGTGAGGCTGTTCTAGCAAAAGCTATCTCAGGAAGAGAATACAAGAAATTGGTCAATGGAAGTTGCACGATCCAGAAGGAGAACACTCCCTGCCCCCCTAAGACATGAGACTTGTTGTAGTTCTATATTTTTTTACCGCCTTTTCTGTTCCCGACACCATAGATACACAAGACACAAAAATTAAGAATTTCAAAGTATATCCTGAAGTAGTTACCAAAAAATCCAAACCTACTGATGAGCTGCTTATACTAGGAACCTAGATGGCAGGGACAGAGTTGTGTTGCAATAGAGGAACATTCAGAAATCTCAATCCATTGGGGTTTGCACCTGTAAAACTACTGTGTATTTTCCCCAGTACCTGCTCACAACTGTGCTGTACTGAACATACACACTCAATCTCTGCTTCTGCTCTGGCAGACCCAAAAGCCACTGAGTTTCCTCCTCAACCATGGCCAGCTCTCCAGAGTCTTCATGAGTAGGTTTTCAGGTCTCCCATGCCTGCGGATCTCAGATCTTTCCCACTGGGAGAGGAAGGAATAGCCTCTCCATGAGTGGTGAACTCACCACTTTGTCCCAGTCCCTCCTAAGATGCCTGGGGGTGGCAGGAAACTGCAGGGTGGGGTGGATGGTAGTTGGTTCTGAACGGAGCCTTTCGAGGCATCTGTGGAAAGGTGGATGATTCCCAGCAGAGATGACTCCATGGTTCCAGAATGTGTTGTGCTATGTAATAAGCCATTACCTTGAGTCTGAGTTACTGGAAACATCTCACTTCATACCACTCATGGGAATAACATGAATAATATTTCATGAACCCAAACTTAAAAGTAAATTAAAAATGAACATAGCCTTAAAAATAAATTTAAAATTAAAAAAAATTGTAAATAAACCATTTCCCCTGGCCTTATCCTATTCTCTCAATAATTCATAACACCAATTTTTAAAAATAAGTAGCATAGTTGATTATCATATTTTTTCAATAAACCTTTAAAATTCTTAAAATGTTGAGAAATCCCAATATTTCAGAACTATTTCTTGGAATGAATTCATGCGATAGTTTGTATTGATTGAATAATTCTCATTATAGATAATGGAACAAAGCACATCTCCTTGGTATACAGCTACAGAGCCCTACAATACAAATTGGTATACCATTTTCTGCATTGTACTGCCACCTACTGGCTAATATTACTATGGCACATTAGCCAGAACAATAATTTACCATTACTAGTATTGTGATTTAAAAAAAAAAAAAAAAAAAAAAATCAGAGCAAGGACAATCCAGATATTAGCACATGCCACTATTATACCCCACTGTTCATTTATCTTGACAAAAGACTCATGAAATCTTTTTTAAAAATCACAATAAAAAGGAAAAATCCCAATAATTTCATTGACTTGTTGGGTTATTTAATAAAATCAAGCTGTACTATATTTTTAAAATATTTTGGTTAAAAAATTTTAGAATCAAAGAAATAGAGAATTCCTAGAGATAATTTCTTATGTTATTTATTTATTTATTTATTTAAGATTTTATTTATTTATTTGACAGAGATCACAAGTAGGCAGAGAGGCAAGCAGAGAGAGAGGAAGAAGCAGGCTCCCCACTGGGCAGAGAACCCGACATGGGACTCGATCCCAGGACCCTGGGATCGTGACCTGAGCTGAAGGCAGAGGCTTTAACCCACTGAGCCACCCAGGCGCCCCTTATTTATTTAATTTAAAAATATTTTATTTTTAATTAATCTCTGCACCCAACATGGGGTTTGAGCCCACAATTCTGAGATCAAGAGTGACACACTCCTACAACAGAATCAGCTAGGTGCCCCAGAAAAATATCTTTAAATTTGTCATTCTGCATATGAGAAAACATAGGTCTGGAAAGAAGAACATATAAGCATTTGTTGCAGACCTCATAGCTAGTTGGTAAATTCAGATGAAAACCCCATGAATTGTGACTCATGGCTAGAGATTTTTTTTTTTCTGCAATTTGGCTTTACTATCTGAGAAAATTGTCCCACTACTTAATTGGAGAAAGCATCGCGGTAATAATTAGATGAGAGATGAGGTTAGCTCAATCATCATTTTTTGAAATAAAATCAAAGATCTCTTGAAACAACTATGTGGACAAAGGTTTGGTGTGTGGAGAGCAGAAGGGAGTTTTGGAGGGACGTGAACTCAAGATAGTGTGCATCAGCTCAAAGTGAAGCTCATTAGTGTCATACAACCAGTATTTCATTAAGACAAAAGATAGCTATCATTGTTGCTCTCTTTGTAGTTCCGTGAAAGAAAAACACTCTGTAAATCCCAGGAATTATATAGGAAAAACAGAGCTAGGTTAATTATGTTGGTTTTAATACCTGATTCTACATTGAAGGACAAAAAGAAAAAAGGAAAAAGACTGTGTCCTGGTGAATTTGCTTCCTAAGAGTCCAGTCTCACAAAACAAGACAAGGGTATAGATTCAGTGACACGGTCACCCCAACAGGACGGCCAAATACCTGTGGGACATGCCAGTGCCCCTCTTGCAGAATTATTGGAACATACAATCCAGTATTTTTTAAAAATTATTTTTATTTTTAAATTTGATTTATTTATTTTTTTTATCGACATACAATGTATTATTTGTTTCAGGGGTACAGGTCTGTGAATCATCACTCTTACACAATTCACAGCTCTCACCATAGCACGTACCCTCCCCAATGTCCATCACTCAGCCACCCTATCCCTACCTACCACCCTTCCAGCAACCCTCAGTTTGTTTCCTGAACAATCCAGTATTTCAAAACAGTTACTGGTGTATACCTGAATACATAAGGGTGGGAATTAACCATAAGAATCAAGGATAAGAAGTCATTAAAAGGAAGACAGTGGGACCAATATGTAGACAAAGTGTTCAAAATCCAAAGTGCTAAAATGTTTGAAATGGGCGCAGCTGGCAAACAAATGACTCAGCTGAACATTTGCAGGATTCTTCTCCTTTGGAAATAAAATGGCAATCTATCTGTCCCAGGCTGGGCACGGTAAGGTCTCTGCTCCACCCCACAACTCGGCTCTCAATACCCCCTTTTCTGTTTCTGCTGCAGCTAAATCAAGCCTGCGAGAGTTCAAAGAGCATCGCGCCCCTTCCCTCCTCCCATCTTTGGATTACAGGTTTCTACCGTGCAATCCATCCTCTTTTCATTCCTAGGGGAACCCTACTCTATGCCCTCTACAACTTGATTTCCTTCCAGAAGTGGAGAGTACGGGGCTCTTCACCTCTAAACGCTGGGTGACCTTGGATGAAACTCTTATCCTCTTTGTGCTATCTGACAAAAGGGGACAAGGAGAGGGCGCATGCCAGGAGGTTTCTGTGAAGGTTCTAGGTGATCACATAGAGAGAACACATATGATGCCTGGTAAATTCGAAGATCTAGAAAAAAAGGCTAAAATAATTATTTTAAATATGGTTAATATTATTCTAATGCTATGAATATATGCAACCACTCATTCAGAGAGTCTGAGCTTCTGGACAATCCTGTGATCTGGCACAAATGTAGCCTTAAAACAGAAGCCTTCCCCATTAAGATGACCTGTTATGGCAGAGGAGAGGAGGCTGGGGCCAGGGGTGGGGGAGAGAGAGGCACGGATGGCATAATTAATAGGCTCAGATCGCCCTCTGGTGGCATCGAGGGGGAAGTGCGAAGGGAAGGAACCATTGTTCTTGCTCACCAGCCAACACCCACGCAAGCTCCACCCCAAGCCAGAGTCTCTGGAGAGCCCTGGGCTAGGTGAAAATAGTATCAAAATTTGGACATAGAACATTCAGTGCGCTGGTTAATTTTTCAAACTTCTCCTTCCCACTGCGCTGGTTAATTTTTCAAGCTTCTCCTTCCCAACACCCCTCTGCTGATCATCTACTCATTGGTTTAAGACTGGGTTAAGAGTCTCGTTGTCCCTAACCTTGCTTTCCCAAGCTGAATTAGATAACTGTCCATGTTCCCAAACTAGGGATGCTGAGGATGCAGCTGTGGAAGCTCTTACATATCTACAGAGCCCTCCCCTCCCGCAAGGTTTTGCCCAAAATCCTGGGGACAAAGCATGTCTGCCTTATGCTCAGTTAAAGAAGGAGCCAAACACACCCACACACCAACAGCCAGATTGCTCAGGTTGTGATAGGTAAGGGGCCGGGGCTCCCAGAGAAAGCATCAAGATGACCCAAGCATGGGGCAGGGGTGCAATGGGGCCGTGGAGTTGTCTCTGAGGACAGAAGTTTTGAGGGGACATCTGTAAAATGAGGAGGAGCTGGTTAGAGGAGTTTACAATAGAAATGGATTTGAAGATAAAAAGGGGATCCAACAGACCCAAGAAGAAATGGGTAGATTTGCTGGAGACTGTGAGGCTTTTGAGGTGATGCTGATAAAATCAGTTGGTTTCACAAATGCCCAGAGCCCAAGATGAAGAATTGTGTTTCTAGACTCTTATCCATGGGCATTCTACCATGACAGGTTTTACCTAAAGTAGACTGCAGTTGCCTCTGTTTTGAGAAACCCTTTCCTTCCTTCTTTCCTTTTGCCTTCCTTCCTTCCAGAACCATCCATGTGGCTACTTGGGGGAAGAACATTCCAGAAGAAGGGAAAAACAAGGACAACTGCCCAAAGGTAAGAGCATGCCTTATTTGCTCCAAAACAACTCAGGCCCATATGGCTGGACCAGGGCTCTTTGACCAGATATAGAAAAGCTTATTTGGGGTCTTCTAACTCCCACACCATTGTTTCCATGGTACTGATCAAATCAGTGTGAGGATACAAGAGAAATTACTCAGAAGCAAGGCGTAGTTCCTATGGTTATTGTCAGGTCAGAACAATAACAAGAGAGCATTTGTAAGGAGAGGATATTTATTTATTTGTTTGCATGTTTTTAATAAGGTCATTTATTTCTCTGGATCTCTGACTGGACACTAGATCATTGCCGAAGAACATTCTGGTGCTGAATGTAATGCCTGTGGGAGCTCAGAGTGTGGGTGGTTTCGTGGGCAGGAAGTAGGGGAGAGCCATGTTCTATTGCAAAAACAGTTGAATGCCACAGAAACATTTTCAGATGTCAGGTACTCAGAGCAGAGACTGCTTTGGACTGAATGTCCAGAACCCAGCATGGTGTTTGGCACAAAATGGCTCAGTAAATTGGGACCAAAGTTGGTTGAAGCAAACAGGAACAGTTTGTGGATCTAACATGAGATTGATAATCCAGCTGAGGGCTCCCAGTGAATGTTTCTAGGCAGGAGTGTTGAAGGAGCTTGTTTGTGCTGTGAGCCCTGCTTCTCCATAACCGAAGCTTTCAAGGAGGCTGTGTGCTTAGCCATTTTCAAGCAGAGCAGCTGGAGTTGGGTCTTGGAATTCTTGCCCCGCCCGCACCTTGCCCACACCTTGCCCACAGCCCGTAGCTCCAGTGGGTTCCACTCCCAAATGATTCCAGTCCCCGCTGGTAACCACCAGCAGATGCCTCAAGAAGAGAGGGCTTGTTTGGTTTGGCGGTAAACTGTATGGGTTTCTGAGGTTTCTCATTGCTTCCCACCCACACCCCCCCCCAACATCCCTCCCATAGGAAACCTGATCATCCAGCTACGTATTGCAGAAAACAAGTGGCGAAAACCAACCGCTTATAGATCTATGTGCTCTGGTCTGAGCTACCACAGAAAAATTTGCAGCAACCAAATGAGTTACAGACACACAGAAAATGGGACTCTCTCAAGTGTGGTTATAGAAATACCAGCTCTGGTTCATGCATTCACTTCTGGAATGACTGGTGAATGTCATCATACAGAAAGTTTTAGGGTTTTTTTTTTATGACAGAGTCATTAGGTTTCATATAATTTTTTTTTTTCCCCATCAAGTTGTTCTTCCTGGATATTGGTGTTGTACTGGTGTTCCCACCAACACTTGGGGTCATGGAAGGTGAAGGTAAGGATTCCGCCACACCCGGCTCTGCTTCTGCCCTTCACTGTTGCTTAACCAGGAGCAGGTCATTGAAGCACTTTGCTTCTCTGGAAAACGGGCATCATAAGCCTCCCTCCCAAGACAATATTAAAGATCTATGTGGCCATCAGAACATGTTTTAAAAGAGAAATAAAAAAATACTGGGGCGCCTGGGTGGCTCAGTGGTTTAAGCCGCTGCCTTCGGCTCAGGTCATGATCTCAGGGTCCTGGGATCGAGTCCCGCATCGGGCTCTCTGCTCGGCGGGGAGCCTGCTTCCTCCTCTCTCTCTGCCTGCCTCTCTGCCTACTTGTGGTCTCTCTCTGTCAAATAAATAAATAAAATCTTTAAAAAAAAATACTAAAAAAAAGATTTTAAATTTCTGAAATGGTATATACTTGTCAAACATTTCTCTGGTCTTGCCCTGTTTCTCTTGAGTCTTCTTGATTTTAGACCTTGGTCATGTTTCATCACTACTTAAAGACCAGATGCCTTTTTTTTTTTTTTTTTTTTTTTGGAGAGAGAGAGCTCGTAGATGCAAGTGGCTGACAGTGGACGGAGGGAGGGAGAGTCATAAGCAGGTTCCATGCTCCATGCTGAGCCCTACATGGTGCTTAATCTCATAACCCTGAAATCATGACCTGAGCTGAAATCAAAAGTCTGAAGCTTAACCAACTGAGCCCCACAAGAGCCCTTAGAGACCAGATGCTTAACTTAAACCGATGGAAATGGAGATCCCCAAACACTGACGTTGAAAGAGACAAATGATAATTTTGTGGTCCTATCCTCTTTGGGGTCCTATCCTCCCTATTTCCCATGATGGAGAAAACACAGCCCCCCATACAAATGACAGGCATTAAAATACAAACTTTCAAGAAGCCTCTCAAGTTACATCTTACAAAGTTCTAGCAGGCAAAGTGTCTGATTTTGTATTTTCCAAGAAGTTTTACAATCTCCTCTGTGCACAGTTATCAGACCAAGAAGCAGCACAGAGAAAAGGGCAGACTCTGTCCCTTACACACTGTGTGACTGGGCGATTTTTAGCCAAATTCCAGCAGCTGCACTTTTGTCATGTGTAAATGGGGATGAGAACCATTCTCTCATGTCCCAAGAATTATATGAGATAAGAATGTTTATTACATGTGAACTGTGTCATGAAACCCAGAGAGTTCATTTCAGTTACTTTTGTTTAATTTTTTAAAAAATACATTGCTTTTAAGCGGTATTTGTAAGCCACACTGTAAGTGATGACATTAAAAATGAAGCTGAAGTTTCTCTTGACTATTTCCCTGCATATTCTTCATGTCTACTTAGATTTAAATAACAATAGAATCCAGGGGTGCCCAGGTGGCTCAGTGGGTTAAGCCTCTGCCTTCAGCTCAAGGGTCCTGGGATCCAGCCCTGTGTCGGCTCTCTGCTCAGCAGGGAGCCTGCTTCTCTGCCTGCTTTTGGTCTCTCTCTCTGTTAAAAAAAAAAAAAAATCTAAATAAAGTAGAATCCAGTTTTGAAATCCAGGCACCATGTTTGGTCCAAGGTCAGAGTCTTTTCCTTCTTTTCTCTGAGAGCTTACTGGGTTTGGAAAAAGGATGGAGTGCTCTTCCTGCCAGAAACCCCTGTTGTGCTCTAGTCAGGAGACACAGACAGTGACCCATTCTGCCAAGAGGACCTGCGGCAGGTCCACACATGGGCTCCCAAGATCACAGGACATAGTTGCCAGCCCTCATCCACACAGACTTTCCCTTCCTCGGTCCTGTCACCTCAGGCGGCAGAATTGGTCCAAGACTGGGGCTTCTGTATCTGAGGAAAACCTCAATCTGTCCCTGTCAGGCTATCTTAGTGGAGCCACTGTTTTCTTCAGCCCTCAAAGACACACAATTCCCAGACCACCCCGTTGCTCCCAGATCACACACCTCCCTCCCTCACTGTCTGCCCCAAACATCCTGAACAAAGACCTGAGCAGATTCCTAAAGAACAAAAAACATTGTTTTTAGTAAGTGATTCCTGCAAGAGAGGCAAAGAGAACAGAATAAGGAGCACAGCTGGGCTGTCGTCCCACCTGCAGGGATATGTGACAGGTTCATCTGTCCCACGAAACTCATACACAACCAACAACACACAGGGTGATGTCTGTAGTGAATTCCTTATATCTGCCTTTGTCCAGAAATAACACAGGGGGAGAAGGAGACTGCTGGGGATAGAGACGGCTCAACAAGACACAACTACTATTTTTGGAATTATCTGGAAGCTTCCAAGGATTGTGCTCGTGGCTGAACAGGAAAGCATGTCTTCATAATGTTAGACTGACTCCCTTCCTTTCATGCCTGTGTTACTGGCTGGTGCATCCCACCTGCCTGCTGGTTTCCTTTGTGTTTCCGCCCTCTAGTGTTTGACATCAGATACTACACATTCATCCTTCCTAGCATTAAAGGCACTTGAGACTCACCAGACTGAAAAAGCTAAATATGACCTTTGGTATAATATGGTTACTTACATTTCTTCAATTTAAGATGTCAAAAAGTCAGGTGACTTCTTTGGGATGCAGGTGTATCATCGGGAGAGAACAAATAAGTAGAGTTTTATTAAAAATAAAAAAGTCCTCATCTTGTGACATTCTCTTGTCTCTGTCCAATTTCATTAATGGCATTTCCCTTTCCATTTCAATTAGATTTAACAGAGGAATGTTGTTGCTTTTCTTTCTGTATTGGCCCTTCATGTTACTTGCCAACCCTGATCCTTTTGCATTTAGTAATTTGGCAATTTAAACGTATGCCTTAATTTTATCAGTGTTTTAGATTATTTTCCCATTTTGAAGGATGAAGACTTAATTCACTTTTTTAAAAAGAAGATGGCACAAAATGGTAACAATTCACCTCTGTGTTCAGCCTTGGTGATGACCTTTGAGTCCTTACATGAGCCATACACAAGAGTCAGTGAAGGAGATAGAGGCCTTTTTCATCTCAAGCTCATATTTCTGACTTACATGTATTCACTGTGATAAAACTTCTATTTCCATCACACTGTGGTGAAAGTATGTGGTGTGAACATAGGACAATTTGGACTTTGAGGACTTGCTTAAGGCTTAATATCTTCTAAGAACTACTTGAAAGTTTTAAAAACCAGTCTGTGATGAGAGGTCTATGTTCTTTTGACAGAATCCAATGTTAATTTCTAATGAATCTACTTTATAATTTATATTGTACATAGAGTCCGTGTGCATATTTATCTTTGATCAATTTGAGTTCATAAAAACTATTACTTGGGAATTATTTTCTATTATTCCATTTTTGCTCATTTATTTTCACATATTACAAAAATAATTAGTGTCCATTGTAGAAAACTTGAAGCTTTAGAGAAACACAAAAAATAAATAAATTACCTCTAATACAAAAAAAAAAATTGGCCATTCCATTCAGAAGTTTGTGTATTTCTCCTTTCATGATTTAGTATCTGTGTGTGACACGTATGTATGTGTTAGTGTATGATGGGCTGTGTGATACTTTGTAAACCAAACTTATACTTAATAGTCATGAGTCACTTTTTTTCATGCTTTTCAAAATTCTTTTTTTTTAAAGATTTTATTTATTTATTTGACAGAGAAAGAGATCACAAGTAGGCAGAGAGGCAGGCAGAGAGGGGGAAAGCAGGCTCTCCACCAAGCAGAGAGCCTAATGTGGGGCTCAATCCCAGGACCCCGAGATCATGACCTGAGCCGAAGGCACAGGCTTAACCCAGTGAGCCACCCAGGTGGCCCTCAAAATTCTTTAATTAGAGGGTCAAATAATATATTTTCTGGTTCTTAAAATATATTGCTAACCTGCTTTCCATTGAGGTTACATTGTTTACACTTCCACACATTATGCATTGTGTCCATTTCCCCACATCTTTGCTTCCAAATGGTATCATAATTTTTAAAACCTTACCCACACAAGTGACAAAAATTGTTCCCATTAGCAATTTTAGAGGCTGACATGTGATTATTAACGAGCTTTATTGTTTTTCATCTAATTGTTGTGTGTTTTTATTTTTTCATATTTTAGAACGAATTTACTTTTCTCATCAATTTTTATATTAGTGTATTCTTGTTTTCTTGTGAATTTGTAGGTTCTCTTCATATATAAAATAGAGTACGCAAATAATAGCAAGGAAATCTATAAAGCCAAAGCAGTTAGAAATAAAAGCAAAAAGTACCAAAGTCTCAACCAGAGTGCCTGTGTTCACTTTCTGCCCCACTAAGTCCTTAATGTATCACCATGAGTTTGAATATTATACCTAATAAGGTCCTTTTTTTTTTTTTTTTTTTTTTTTTACTTTGTCCCTCCTTCAGAACCATCAGCTATTGGTATAGCAGCTCTCTGTTGCCTGATCACAATATCCAATTTTCTTTCCCTTTTGGTTTTCTTTTCTCTTTCTTCTTCACCTTCATCTTATTTTATTATTATTATTTTTTAACCAGAAACTTTTTAAAAAAATGATCTCGGCACCCAATGTGGGGTTCAGATTCGTGACCCTGAGATCAAGAGTCCCATGCTCTACTGACTGAGCCAGCCTGGCAGCCCTTTGTCTTCATTTTAAAACATCCTTTCAGCCTGGTCTTGTACCTCATTTGAGTTTTTTTGCAGTTGGTCCTTTTCTTTGAAGTATCTAACTCTGTTTATAATGATGTTATACTACTATTTGTATCTAGTTATTTTCTTCCTTTTTTAAAAAAACTCTCCTTTCTTTTCACTGTGCTAGCTTATTTCATTTTTTTTGTATCTTGATTTATAAAAACCATTTTGATTTCACTTTTCTAGATGCCATGAAATGCTATCTGAAAGTGTTTCTGCTTCCCATAGGAATTTATATCTCTTCTTCTGTCCTTCTGTCCTTCTTCTGTCTCTCTCCTTCTATGTTGTAGCATATTTTGAAGTTCTCTTTTGTTGGTGGCATTTATCCCCAAATAACGTCAGCTATTTTCTTGTGACTTGGGCAAAGATAGTGTGATCCTGACCTTGCTTGTTAGATCCTTTTAAGTCATCTTCTTACAGCATAAGTTAAAGCATCAGATGATGATCAGATGATGCAGATTGCTGCTATCAACCCATTGCTCATGCATCTGAGAAGTACTGGAGGCAGGAAATTCATCTCCATCCAGAAACAGCAGCATACAAAGCTAGTCTTTCCAGATGTGGACTTTTGTTCAGGCCTAACTTCTCCAAATATTGATATAGCTGTATCTGATCTCCATCTGCTATTGCTACCAGCCACATTGTTAGTGTCCTGATCCATCAGGGAAGTCCCATTAAGTCTAGGAAATGTATGTCTCATCATGGAGATAAGCAGCTACATTAGTGAGAAGCTGAGTTGAGGTAAATGTTGGGAGCCCAGAGAATGGGGTTTGGTTTATGAACAGATGCTCTCAGCTTTCTCCCAGGTGCCTCTGCGTGCTGTTAGACTCTGGTCATCAAGAGTTCCCATAAGAATGGCATCTCCTGCCACAGTCCTCCATCCCTGGTGACTATACTGACTTCTTTTCCCATCTTTGAGCTCTTCGTGCTTTGCCTTTTGCTGCAGTATCTCTTCATATGACAGTTGCTTTTCTTGTTGAGGTTACTGGTTTTTTTTTCATCTGTTCACTCAGTTGAGGATGGAGGAGACAAATGTAGGTGGCATTGTCACTTTGTTTCCTTGTCAATCTTATAGTTCCTTTGGATACTAACAGTTCCATTAGTAGAATCTTAGTCTGAATATCTTATGGATAAGAGCCCTTAGTTCATGTTTTAAGGTACAGAAGGCCTTTTCTGCTCTAGGGAAGGTCTTTTGCTCCAACAGATGTTCTCCTGCAATGACTCTGGGGACCTCTGGGGACTCACTCTGGCTATCATGGACAGCCCCACCGTGTCTGTCTCCTTCCCTTAAAAAGAATCCAGATATTAATCCAAACTTATCAGGTCCTTCAGAGTCAGGGCTCTCCCAAATCTCCATCCTCAGCACATTATCCACCCCCATTCCAGACACACTAGTGCTCTTCCTGTCCCCCCTCCCTTTTTTTTTTTTTTACCTTAGAGCTTTCCATGTGAAATCTGAGTTGTCTTGAGCACCAAAGAATGTCAGAAAGAGAAACATTCCCCTCACTTTTCACTCAGCTGGCTCTTTCTCATTTTTAAGATCTGCTCGGAAACATGGCCCCATAGGAGAGAAGTCCTCTTATCACCCTCTCTAAGTTAACCCTTCCATCTTGTTATAGAACACAACACCTTGTTTTTGTCTTTATGGTGCCTATCACAATTTGCAAGCACAGGTATCCTGTGGTCCCCAATTTCTTCCTATTCTAATTCCTCATGCCAAACCTCAAAACCCAAATACATGTGAAAATTTTCCAGATATATCATTTGCATCCAAACATTCCCATCTCACATTCAAAAGATAGAAGCCAATTATATTCAGATAAAGTAATATCTTTCACTAAAAAACTCCTGCATAAGATAGATTTGATATTAAAAGACACTCATAGGTAACAGTTTTATTTACTTTTTAGTTCTATCGCTCCACTGTGAGGGCGGGATCTAGTTCATTTACTCTTGTATGCTCAATGCTTTGCAAAATAAATGCATGAATTCATGGATGAATGAATGATACTTGCCCAGCATACACTTTTTCTGCCATTCTACCTTTTCTCAGAACTTTTCCTCATGTAACCAACAAGACTTGGTTACACTGTGATTACTGGCCTTCATTTATGGTATATTGATTTATTGATTTTAGTATTGGTCACTTTGGTTTCTAAATGGATGTACTGACATAGAAACTGATAGGCATATGGGTAGAGAGAAATTCCTGGTTTCGGGATAAATTTAATGCACATTTATGTAAGCATTACCCATTTTCATGGTTAAAGCATGCTTCAGGGAGAATAGGAACTGGGGAGGACAGTGCTGAAGCAAATTATTTTTACCAACCTTTTGGGGGACTGTTTTCTCTGCTTCCAAGTTTGATCATGTGACATCTTGCTCATCTTTCTCCTCCTACTCTATCAATGTTTCATTTAATAGAAATTTCCCTGGAATTTAGTATATGGTCTTCTCTTAAATTGGTGATGTCACCAGAGTCTGGCTTTTTGTTTGTCAGAGTGAACTAGAAAGAAAGCACCTAAAGCAGAGAGAACAGGCACATTTAGTCAGCTGTCATGGCAGTCCCAAATTCCAACACTGAGGCCAGCACTTCATTGGTTCAGGCATGTCTTTAATTGTGACCTTGAAAATTATGTGTCTTTTCTTATTATTCAGTTGAACTTCAATATTATTTCCTAGAGCAAGAGTGAAAGAGGAGATGACATGATTCACTGCCAAGGGACACAGTCTGACCATCTAACCACACAGATCAGAACTGACTTTCTATGGTGTGAAGGTAGAAATGCAGAGAGAGCTTCCACACAGCTGCAGAAAAGGGAATGCAGGTCAGCTGGCTTGTCCCAAGGACCCAGAAAGAGGCCAATTGTTTTCCCTCATTAAAGTTTCTGGATGCAGAGGTCAATTGGGGGTTTCCTTAGAAAACAGTGTTAGGTAGAAAAAAGAACCCAAACTTTTAGATCTCAGCAGGGAATGAGTAGAGTCATACAGGAGAATAGACTAAGCCCCAAGGAACAGGACTCCTGGGGATCTTTGTAGTCATGAAATGGTGTTCCGGAGTTACATCCAGGCCCCAAAGCCCAAAAGCCATTCAAGCAGAAAGGCCAACTGTGAAAGCAAATGGCTTTCATTTGGGTAAACAGGCATTGTAGAGAAGTGTTGGGTGGAACTCACTAGATGCTCTTCCAAATAGCAGTGGTGGTGGAATGAGGCAGCTCTGCAGATCTCCTCATGTGACTTGATGTGGGACAAAGGACTGTGTTACAATGATTGGAAAACCTGGGGGTCACGGAGGCTTTCCAAGAACTATTACAACACAGCTAGAAGCTGAGCACTAAGTCAGCCTCAGGAGAGAGAAGAGGAAAACAAAAGATCGTGGATTGGTATCTACTTAATCATGAACAATTTTGAGAATTTTATGGTTCCCAGAAGATAATCTAAAGCAGTGAAGTCAGAATGTGCAAGTTTGGCTGTATAAAGGTCACCTGAGAAGAGCTTTTAAAAAATACAGATTTCTGGGTTTCATCCAGATGAATTGTATCAGGGATTGGTTCATACTTCTTCACATTTTCCCACTATTTTCCAACTTTATCTTCTTACTACTGCTTTCACCGTTTGACTCCCCTCCTTAAAAGCTTATCATGATGATTTCCTTTAAGGCCATGATGCGGTAAAATGGACTAGACTTATGCTTTACTGTAAACAGCTAAAAAATACAACAGAATATATGAAATAACTATTTCTAGATATCAGATAACAGGTGTCAAAGAGCTATCCCCTGGGAAACAAAACAGTTGATCCAAGCCTTATCAAAGTCCTGGCTTCCTGCTGGCAGCCATACACTCTGGATGGTGGTAGAGAGGAGTGACCCCAGCCCAGCATAGCTGTCTTGTTGAGGCGCATTGAGTTCAGTTCTGTGAAGCTGAGGGGACTGGAAATTGTGGGGCTGAGTTTAGGGTAGGAGGGAGCTAGACAGAAAAATAATCCCAGAAATGTCCACAGAGTTTTCCCCTTGGGCCTGCATATTGAGCCACCCATGCACAAGGTGAAATTCCATGAGCCCAGGCAAAGAAGGACCAGAATGATACAAGATGAGCCATTCCAAGCTCACACAGTTGGCATATATTGAAAATCTGAAACCAAAAGTGACAGACCTTGCTAATCCTTCAGCCGTTCAGTAGCGACCTCAGATGAATCACATTTTAACAGCAGGATTAAATTATCCCTAGAATAAAAGCTACTCTAGACCCAACCTAGCAAAGCTTAAACATAATTCTCAAACTATTCCAGCTATTGGAGAACTTAATCATTTTCCAGGAAAAAATGTCCAACATTCTGTTAAGAAAAAGTTCCAATTCTTAAACATACAATATTTGGAATGCCCAATATATAATAAAAAAATACAATACATTAAAAAAAAGAAAACCAGGAAAAAGTGAACCATAACAAGGAAAAAAGTCAATATTTGAAAAATTATTTAATAATAAAATACCTAATCTGATTTCTAGTTCTTCTGAGGTTAAATCTGATAATTTGTGTATTTTTTAATTTAATGAATAAAAATCATAATCTCAATTTAGATTTTAAAAAATTTATTGAAGTATAATTTATGTACAATATTAGTTTTAGGGGTACCATATAATGATTCAGTTCTGTACATATGTACATATGATTCAATTCTGTATATTCTTCAGTGATCATCACAATAAATGTGCCTTAATCCCCTTATCTCTGTATCTTTATTCTTTTCTAGGACTTTTATCTACATTTAAAGGACTACTAAATGTTTTACATATTTCATTTAGGCTTTTTTTTTCAATTTCCTCAGTATCTTAGATGCTTTCTTATATTTATTCTTAATATTGCCCAACTTTGTGTTTATTCTTGTCCAATCTAGCCAGAGATTTTAATTATTTAAAAAGGAAAATTGTTTTGTTGCTTACCTCAATTCTTTTCCTTATTTAATTTCTGTACTTTTTTTCCTTCTTTCAACTTTTTTCTGTGTTTGCTCTCATTTTTCTCTTAATTTGAATGTCACATTCATATATTTTTAATCTAGAAAGTGAAATAAAGGTATGACCATAGGGAAATTTTTAAGCCAGTGTGTTCTAGAGACCAGATTTTCAATTCTTTTGGATTTATCCACATAAATGAGTCACTATTCATTTGTTCTCTTATACTCACCCTGTTTTTTATAGATACATATACAAACCTTTAAACAAATAGCACTACCATCATTTCTGGGTATGGCCAGAATAAAACTGCATCTTGATGGTTCCATATTAGTTCTATAAATGGAGAAAAAATAAATTATTATGACAAGATTTTTCTCTGGTTTGTATTTTCTTCTGATATATAGGCAATCAAAGATTTTTTCTTTAACCCAGACAATGTTTTTTTGCAGGAAATGGTGCAGAAAATTGGTCTGGTAATTAAATAAGATGGTTTGTGGTTGGCATAAAACTTTCTTTTCACAAAGTGGTATGAATAGTTGTGAAAGCACTCTCTTATTGGGAAAATCATCTTTTTAAAATAGCTTAGAATATGTCCTGATCCTCGAAGAGCTTTATGACTTCTGAATAATTAAAACATTATGTTTTGGTAGTTGAATAGACTAATCCTTGGTCCAGCTGATGGTAGAATGCAGGGAGATAGGAAAAGGAAGTTGTGCATCTAGCCAGTGTCTGGATCCATTTCTGTGGCAAAGCTCAGCAGGTGTTTGGAGGCTGCTACAAGTTCCAAATACTTTGGGAAAGGTTGGCTGTCACATTAGAACTGAAAATGAACACACCTGTAAGGAGGCAGAGACAGCTAGGATTTATTCAAGTCTCAAGTTTGTCGTTATATAAATGGTGTCCTGGCCAAAATACCCACGTACTAGCTGCATGTGCAAGAATCTTAATACTTGGGGCGCCTGCGTGGCTCAGTGGGTTAAGCCGCTGCCTTCAGCTCAGGTCATGATCTCAGGGTCCTGGGATCAAGTCCCGCATCGGGCTCTCTGCTCAGCAGGGAGTCTGCTTCCCTCTCTCTCTCTCTGCCTGCATCTCTGCCTACCTGTGATCTCTGTCAAATAAATAAATAAAATCTTTTAAAAAAGCACTTAAAAAAAAAAAGAATCTTAATACTTCATTCTTGTAGTGCTGGGTTTCTTAACATGATTACTCTTGATGATGTATTAAATACAGTAAAATGAAGGTCATAAGCTACAGGTTGCTGATCTCAAAAATTAGAATTTTCCAAAAGAAGATAAAACATGGTAGATGGAGATCTTGTAAAGCTGCATGACTCACTAAGAAGATATGGATTTTGGAGGTTATCTAGATAATACGAGTGTTTTTATCTCTGTCTGCCAAATCATCCTCTTTCCATATTTCAGTTTTCTCACCTCTAAAATGGAAGTAACGTTTTTTCAGTTTGACAAATCGATGCAAAAACTGCTTTGCAAATGTCATGCAAATATTAGCTAAGGGAAACAGATAATTTTCAAGATTATATTACTCCTCAACAATGTATGTTTTTGGTTAAGTGGTACTGATGACTCAAAGCCAAAATCTCACAGAAAACTTTTTTTTTTTTTGCTCTGCTAATTTCTCAAAAAATTTTTCTCTATGCAAGAAAGCTCTCTTCCTTTGTTCTGTGTCATCTTTTCTCAGTGTTTCTTTTCTTCCTCTCCTTAAAGAAAAAAAAAAGATTAATTTATTTATTTTAGAGAGAGAGAGAGTGCACATGGGAGGAGAGGCAGATGGAGACAGAATTGCAAGCAGCCTCCCCACTTAGTACAGAGCCCAACACACAGCTCGATCTCATGACTCTGAGATCATGACCTGAGCTGAAATCAAGAGTAGGATGCTTAACTGATTGAGCCATGCCGGCACTGCATGTATGCCCTTCCTCTTAAAGTCCTCTCCATCATACAGAGGCTCTTGTTGAAGTATCTGTGCCTCACTTAGGGACGCCAGGAAAATCAGTCATGGATGTTTCATTGACTAAGACCAAAGATAAGATACTCAGAAATCCTATGTTCACCCAAATTTCTGCTCGCCTTTTGCCATTCTTTCTTCTGAAATACCACATTTGTGATTTGGTTTTGTCTTCACATGCAATTCAAACAACACTCACCACATTAGTAAATTTAGCTTACAAGCCCATGTTGTCAAAATAGGACCATGGTGTTGACACCCGCTTCATATTTTTCATCCAGCAAACAGAATATCCTCAAACTGTTTTCCTAATCAAAGCAGCTGTCCTAAGTAGAAGCTCAGACATTATGATCTTTCCAGGTCAAACATTTTTTATATTACTTTCAATGGCAATATTTGATTCCTTTTTTTTTTAAATTATGGAATGTAGAATAAATACCATAAAAGAGCAAGATATTCTGAGAGATCTTGATGTGCTACTGATAACCAGATGGTATTTTTTCCCCCAAAGCATCCCATAATTTCATACTTTCACAAATTGCATTTTTATAAAATGATGAAAAGGTCACATTCCAGTGTTTTCTTCTATCAAGATATCAATTAACCAACTAAAAGTTCAGATTTCAATCTTAAGGTCACAAGATATTTTCTTTTAAACAGTCTTGGAATAATGTATTTTAGTTTCAAGTCACATCCTGTGGTCAGAGCATGGGTGAACATGCCACTTTTCATTGCCAGGAAGGATATTGGTTACTATTCCAGTTCAAACAGTGATGTCAGTGATGTCCTTTAGTGGACATCTCCATGCTGTAGCTTATAGCCATGCTTCTCAAACTATAGTCCAAATTCCAACCATCTCAGCATCAGCTGAAAGCTTGTCGGAAATGCAGGTGGCAAAGTCCCATCCCCAACCCCTGAACCAGAATTTGCATGTTAACAAGACCCCAAGGACTGTTACACACATTCCAGTCTGACACCCACTTACTTGGAGGACTTGTTTCCAAAGGAGACACCGCAGGAAATTCTCAGAAATGCATTATAATAGTTAAGTTAGGAGACAACTGGTGATATAAAAACAAAACAAAACAAAACACTGAATATATGTTTTTCAGATAATGTGACTCACTTTTAACCCCAAGAGTCCAGATTTTATATCTCCAGTTGGGTAAACAACTATGGATATATACCACTCAAGTATTTTCTAATTCAAATCTTAGATAAAACTTCTTAATTATTTACTTTTTCAAAAAAGAAAGCTGTGACAAACCTGAAAGAATAATATGATAGAAACGGAATTTATTCATTAACCAGTAAAATTTTTTAAAGCTTTCATTGTGTGCCATGTCCAATGTTAAGCTCTGAAAATGAAAAGATGAATAAAATAGGGACCTTGTGCATATTAAGCTCATCGTTTAGTTAGCAAGTAAAAAAAGAAATAGATAGGGCACCTGGGTAGCTCAGTCTGTTGAGCATCTGTCTTCAGCTCAAGTCACGATCCCAGGGTCCTGGGATCAAGTCCTGCATCGGGCTCCCTGCTCAGTGGAGAATCTACTTCTCTATCTGCCCCTTACCACTCCACTCCTGCTCTCCCTCTCTCTCAAGTAAATAAATAAAATCTTTAAAAAAAGAGAAGTGAACAGGTAATTAAAATATCACAAATGTGCTTCCAAAGAGAATCACATGTTCTTAATATGGGGTGATGTAGGAAGGGCACTTACATGGGGTCACATTGGGATGGGGAGCTTGTTTAGAGTGATCCACAAGAATAGAAGTTTTCAGTATCCACAGTGAAGACCACAAGGGCTTTAGAACTGCAGTGATTTTAATTAATTAATTAATTATCATTGTTATTATTACTATTTTTAAGAGAAGAGCAGAGAGGAGGGGCAGAAGGAGAGGCAGAGAGAAAATACTAAACAGGCTCCATGATCAGTGTGGAACCCAACCTCGGGCTCAATCCCACAGCCCCAAGATTACTATCTGAGCTAAAAATCAAAAGTTGGATGCTTAACTGAGCCATCTAGGCACTGAAAATTTTTGAAAGAAAGAATAAAGACACATCATTTGTTAAGTAGTGCTTTGTCTGGAGACAAAGGCATAGTGTGTTTTCAAAAAAGTTGCCCCAGAATATCAAAATATAATTGCCATGTATTGAATTTGGTGCAGTTATAAAAATATTTTATGGGTCTCAGTCTAGAAAATTGGGAAGAAGGGAGGTGATTTTCTATGCAAAGAGAACACCTTAGTTAAAGGCAATGGTTTTGAGAGAATATTCATTCATTATTTCATTCGTTGAATTAACACGCTATTGATTGAGCTCTTACACATTAGGCATGAACAATCATCAGCAAAATAGTGTCTACTTACATGAGTCTAATAGTAGGAGAGATGCACAGTACATTAGTGAATATACAGCATGAAAGCTGGTAACTTGTGCTACAAATGTTTAAAAGGTCAAGGGAGTACAGTCATGGAGGAAGCAGCACTATTTTTTGAATGGGCGTCAGAGAAGGCCTCTAGAGAGGCAGTGACCTTGGAGATGAGACAGAAGTGAGGGGCAGGACATAGAGAAATCCATAGATAGAGCAAAAGTTCCTGAACTTGAGGTATTGCAAAATGGCCTGGAGTGAAGTCATCAAGGTGGAGGAGGACTGGATGAGAGAACAAGGGTGTGATGGGGGTGGGAGCTGAAGGTTGCATCACAAAGGGCCTGGCTGGTCATGGTAAACACATCAAATTTTTCTCTAAATGAGACAGGCACCCAGGGGATGGTTTGAGCAAAGGAATAAAATATGTCAGGTTCTAAAAGGATAACTGATTGCTGTGTGAGAAACAGAATGTGGAGGGGCACATATGCAAGCAGCAAGACTCATGTGTGGTACAAATAGGGGATGGGATTATACACTCCCCAGTGCCCTGGTATAGTCGCATATGAGGTTCATTGGGAGGAAACATGGGCACTCTGATGTCTATCAGAGTGCATGGTCTTGGGCTTCTTACTGCTCTGCAGAGAGGCCTGCTGAGGTGGAATATAGTTAGATCCATCATGGAAAGGAATCCAATAGAATGGTTCATATTTATAGGCTGAGAGAGAGTGGCCAGTTCTAGCTAATTGTGTAGCAGTGAGAGTTTCCTGGATAATTAAATAGATTGTTAGAAAAGGCGATTCTCTGGGGGCTCCTGGGTGGCTCAGTCATTTAAGCATCCCAGTCTTGATTATGGTTCAGGTCATGATCTCAAGGTCTTGGGATTAAACCCTGCATCTGTCTCATGCCTGGAGACTACTTAAAATTCTCTCTTCTTCTATCTCTGCCCCTTCCTCAAGGAAGCACTGCCTGTGCATGCATGCTTTATCTCTAAAAAACAACAAAAAAAAGTTGATTCTTTGGAGCTGTTTCTGGAATCATTCTATTTTTGTACTGAGTTAACTCTGACCTGCTACTAAAACAGGAGAAATGTGCCTCCAGAACTATTTGTGTCTCTCCTCAACTAAGACTGAGTAGGCTGTATATCCCATCCTGAACAGGTTGTGATTAAATCTCCAGCTTAATAATCCCCGTGGTCATTTCTTATGTGCACAAATGGTTATAAATCTGGATTGTCAAAAAAGGGTTTTGAGGAGATTGTGGTGAGACAAGGAAATTCCCCAATAAGTACATGATAGTCATGAGTTTCACCTTACTCTGTGTTGAGGAAGCATGGATGGCTGTAAAGTCTTGCAGTGACAGATAGGAATGTGTGTGGGTTAGAGCAGTCAAATCATTCTAGGAGCTAAGGTAGGGCAGTTGTCCATAAGTTCACCTCCTTATGATATCAACAGATGTCTGCCTAGACTAGATAGAGAGGTGTTATTGTTCTTAAATTAATCAAAATACTTAATACAAAGAGATACTAACTTGATTTGTAAATTTTCTCTTCAAAGTGCTTAGTAAGCTCCTGCTTCACTCCTAGAAATGAGTCTGTCAGCTCAGGTCTAAGACCTTTAACAAAGAAGGAAATAGTGATAGGGATATCACTATCTTATTGAGCCAAAATATTCCTGGAATGGGACAGTCATATCAGTTTCATTTTTTTTAAAACTTTTTTTTTTTTCCCTAAGCCCCACAAGGAGATGACAGAGATCAGGACCTTCTGGAAACTATAGTCTATGTAAAATTCTGAATTCTTACAAAAGTTTATAAAATCCTACATTAGGTAATCAGATGTGATCTTGACCAAGGTTTAAAGGTATGAAACCAGTGAAGCTGGCCATCAACTTCATTCTTGTCTCCATTTATGTCTTTTATACCCAAATCCAAAGATTCATCCAGAATATTTGAGAAGGTGCTGTCTGATGAAAGAGGTGTGTTTAGGTGGAAGAAGTGGGAGAAAGGGATAAGACTAGGTTTAAGAGCAGAAAGAGCTCAAGGTACAAATCAGGGGGAGGAGGGAGTTGAGAGATAGGTTCCATGGGGGGAGCCCAATCTGAAACTGGGTCAGGAGAGAGAGAGGATAGTTTCAGTTTCAATTTCAGATCCTCCACAACTTTGTTAGGCTTTTCTAAGAAGAATTTAAGACAAGAATTTTTTAAATATTCATTTCTTTCAGAGGCCTCTTATGCCAGTCTAAATTATTTAACATTGAAAATTTGGAATATTTGTGCCCTTAGATTCTAAGGTAACACATAAATAGTTTAATTAATTTATATCTCAACTCATCCAGAGTGGCTACTGACAATCAAAATTGTCCCCAGTAATTGTCAGAGATTACAAAGCTGGATACATTTGGAGGTTTATTGAGTGGCTGGGGTTGTCTATATTCAAATGTTGAAAACAAGTAAGAGAAAATCATCAGACCCTGAGGATCTTGGCAAGTGCCTGCACACCCAATCAGTGAGAGCCTTGAGTAGCGCAGGGGATCAAAACAAATATTTTTCAGCAAAAACTATTAAGAGAAAAAAATAAAACCTTAGGCGACACTTCAACACTTCGACACAGGAAAAGTGTCTATCAAGAATAAGATGTAAGCAGTTTGCATATCTCTGATGTTCCAAGGAGAGGAATCATCAAGGAAACTCCCCTGTACTCTGTCCTTACCAAGAGGCCTGAGCTGACAACAGGAGATCCAGTCCTAATCTTCTCAGGGCACTAAAACCTGTGGAATAGAATAAACCAGTGCAGTGATAATCATAAGCCTTTATGTGGAATGCCAGCCATAAGAGAAGTCCGAAGGAGTGTTCTACCTTAGGGAAGAAGGGCAGAATTTAGAAGTACAGGAATTGGGGTCAGCTAGTTTTGGAGAGAGTTGGTCAAAACTTCTTGGAAGAGGGAGAGATTGTTCTTATGGATCTAATGTAAACTGGGCATTGGAGTTCACCAAGAAGAGTGGTGTTATTGACTGAATTCCCTCCCAGATTCACAAGTTGAAATCTAATCCACAATGGGTATTAGGAGGTGGGAGTGTGCTTGGATCATGAGGGTAGAGCTCTCGTGAATGAAATTAGTCCATTAAACAAGAGACCCTTCACCCCTTTAGCCATGTGAACACATAGCAGGAAGACTGTCACCTATGAACCAGGAAATAGGCCTCACCAGATACCAAATCTGCAGGTGTCTTGACCTTGGACTTCCGATCTTCGAGAACTGTGAGAAATAAATTTCTGTTGTCTATAAGCCATCCATTCTATTGGATTCAGTTATAGTAGCCAGAGCTAAGGAAGCAGGGGTGAGGAGGAAAAACTATAGGGGCTTAGTTCAAGAGAAAGAAGGAACAGGTACATGTTGTGATGAGCCTTGGGTGTTATAGGCAACTAATGAATTGTTGAACACCACATCAAAAACTAATTATGTACTATGTGTTGGCTAACCGAACATAATTTAAAAAAGGGGGTGGATAGGGAGGAGCAGCTGTGGAGGTTAAGGACATGTGAGGGCCTCGGTGGAACATGTCCAATTCTTTCAGATTTCTTACACTTAAAAAAATTGAAATTGTTATATAGCAGCTTTCTATCAAAATCAGATAACTTCAAGTATCAGATAACTTCAGTACAGTAAACTATTTGAATGCATAGGAAAAGAAAAATCTTTTTTTTTTTTTTGTACTGAGACTAAAACATAGATATCAAAACATGGTAAAGATTGCACAGAGGACAATTCTAGACAAATCTTATCTATCTAAGCTAAGCTAATATAAATATATATGGTTTATTTACTTGATAATTTTTTAGACAAAATATAATAATGCAATCTAGATTTGGAAAATGTAGACTTTTAGTTATGACCTAAGAGCAAAGGAGATGATTCAAGATTTTATTATTTTTTTAAAAGATTTTATTTATTTGACAGAGAGAGAGAGAGATCACAAGTAGGCAGAGAGGCAGGCAGAGAGAGAGAAGGAAGCAGGCTCCCCGCTGAGCAGAGAGCCCGACTCGGGGCTTGATCCCAGGACCCCGGGGTCATGACCCAAGCTGAAGGCAGAGGCTTTAACCCACTGAGCCGCCCCAGGTGCCCCTCAAGATTTTATTCTTAAGTAATCTCTACACCCAGCATGGGGCCTGAACTTACAACCCTGAGATCAAGAGTTGCCACATGCTCTTCTGACAGAGCCAACCAGGCACCCCAGCAGATGGTTAAATGGAATTACATCACTATCAGGTGTGAGTCACGCATTTTGTGCATATTATAATCTCTAAAAAAAACATGGAAAAATCATATGACTAGATAAAACTAAACCATGTATAGACAACATAAACATATAAAACAACATATTAAAATAATGGTTCTATTCACCTAAAAGAAGTCATCAAAGATGGAACAGGGAAATAAAGACCAGGTAACTTAAATACAACCATAAGTGCTTAACTAATATGAGTAAATACAAAAGATTTTTCAGTATGGAAAAAAAAATCTAAATGCAAGTGGTTTACAAGAAAGCCATATTTAAATGCAGCTGTACAGAAAAGCTAAAAGTAAAAAGTTAAGAGAGATACCATGGAAACACTCAACATAATAAAGCTGGCATGGGTATATTGATATTAGTAAATCATGTACCTCTAGGAAGTACGCTGGAGAAAAGGAGAGGTACTTCACAGTGGCACAAATGTGAAATCAGCAGTAGGGTACAATGTTAATAATGTAGATGGCAATGTAACTTCAAAATATATGAAGCTAAAATAAATTAAAATAAGTGGATAAATATATAAATCCACAAATGTAATTGGAGATTTTCCTACTTCTTTATCAATATCAAATAGAATTAGTTGATAAGAAATTAGTAGAGATAGAAATATTGGAACAACGTTATAAAACAACTTTATCTAAATGACAAGGATGTAATGTCATAACCATAATTCCAGAATTCTTTTCCAGTGCACAAAAATCCAATATATTCTATAAGCTGGGCCTTACAACAATCCTTATTAATTACCAAGGCATCAAAATCAAACAGAGAATGTTATTGCATCACAGTGCAAATAAATTAGAAAGCGATTTAACAGAAATTAACATGAAAATTAATATTTGAAAATTAAACAACACATTCCTAGATAACCTAAAGATCAAAGAAAAAAAAAAGTAAGTTAAATTACCCAAACTAGGAGTTAAAATACCATGCATCAAAGGTGGATAACAATAGGGAAAAAATCCAAAAAAAAGAAAAGTTGGTTCTTAGAAAATCTATCAACACTGATCAATACCTCACTAGTTTGATTAAGAAATGGAAAACAGGAATTAGAACATCAATAGTAAAATGGGAAACATTATAACATAATCTGTAAGCAATGAAAGGACACAAAATTACTTAAAACTTTATTCCAATAAGCACAACTTTGATGAAGTGGGCAAATAAATTCCTTGAAAAACTCAAATTACCAAAATGATAGAAGAGAACATAGAAAATCTGAATGGTCAGTATCTGTCAAAGAAATTGAATCCGTAGTTTATAAACCTTCCCCAAAGTAAACTCCAAGCCCCAATGGCTTCACTTGTGAATTCTATCAAACATTCAGGTAAAAAATAATAGCAATCTTATATCAACCTTAAAAGAAAACAATAATATATTCATTTGTCTTTAACAAAATTTAAAAGTCAAGCTCATTAAAAGACACAAAATGAGAAGGCATGCAACAGACTGCAGAGTGTTCTTAATGGTACATCAGCCTGACAGAGGACTGGAATCCTGAATTTTCATGGAACACCTGTGAAACAGCTGACAGAGTTCACCTGGGTATGAAGTCTTCCTGCGGCAAGATTTTCAGCAGCTTCTTATGGAGTTAAACACGTCTTTACCATGCAAATAAAAAATTCCATTTCTATGTATTTATGGGAGAAAAATGAGTACATAGCCACACATACACAAAAAATTGTGTACAGGATTGTTCATAACATCATTAAAAAAAAAAAGTCCCAAATTGGGAGCAAACCAAATGTCCAGAAAGAGAACAGATACCCATGGTCACCTATTCATAGAATGAAATCCAACTCAGGAATAGAAAGGAATGCCTTACTGACATACAGAGCAGCAAGGATGAAACACGAGACTCCACATGAAGCCTAAAAAGCCTGACATGTGGAAGTAAATAGTGCAAGAGTCCATTTATGTGAAGTCTAGAAACAGACAAGTCTAGTCTCTGGTGCTAGAAAACACTACAGTGACAGCCCAGGGCAAGGCAGGGGTTACTGGCAATGGAGCAGGGAAGAGCTTCCTGGGTTGATGGAAGTGTCCATTGCCTTGTTTTGGTTTGTGGTTGCTAATTTTTACACAGTTGTCAAACGTTGTCTGACCGAATGCTCAAGAACAATTCATTTTCCTTTATGTAGATTAAACCCCGATAAAGAAAACTAGTTTCTTTTTGCCTGATATGGAATCCATGTCTCCTTCTTCAACATCCTTCCCACATTCACTAGCAGAATTACAAAATGGATAGATAGAGAGCTAGGTAGATGATAAACCAATAACGTGATATAATCCATGTGCAGAATACAGAGTTGTCAAACTTCTATGTTTGTATTGCAGCTAATATGTTCTGAGAATTTATAATTTTACTGCCTTTACACAGTGAGATGTATACTGTGAATCGTCCCAATAGCCCCCCTCCAAATGCCCCTGAGGTAAAGCCCAGTGAGGTTGCATGTCACTTCCCGAAGGGCCACATCCAAAAACCTTAGCTGGAATGCAGGCAGCGGTATCACACACAGGTTCTGTCCACTGACACGGACTCCAGTGAGAATCGGTGTTTGAGGTGGTCATTTTAAGTTCTGAAAGACTGGCACAAGTAGGGCCTTCATTTGAAGATTCCAGGAAGAAAGGGAAATGTTACGAGGAAGTAAGTCTATTTCTTTTCTCATTTACTCTGCTGTTTTTTAGTTTTTCCTTCCCTGAAATGTTATCACCAAACCTCAAGGAGGAGCTATCATCACACAGTTTCTCACTGCCCTTCTGTTTTGTGATCGAAAACAACGTAACACTTCTTCTAAGCTGCTGCTTTCTTTGATTCATTCCTCAAATTACACTAATTATTTCATTGACCGGATAGGTCAGTTGTCAGTGAATCACACAGAACACATTTTCTACCATGACCTGGTACTAATTTTCTTTTCCCTCATACAAAAACTTCTTGGCTGTGTGAGGAACTTTGCTATTATCTATACCATCTTAACTCCTTTTTTAAAAATGTTGATATGACATTAAATTGTTTTCCATTTGAACAACATGCTCTAGGCTTTACTATCCAATATAGCACCCAGTAGTCAAACATGGCTACTGACATTTAAATTTAAATTCATTACAATTAAATAAAACTAAAAATTAAATAAAAACTAAAAGTTCTGTGGCAGTCCTGTGTGCATCCAAAGACTCAGTGGCCACATGTGTCTAGTAGTTCCTGTGTTAGAAAGGTATACATAGTACATTTTTGTTATCTCAGAAATTCCTATCCAAGAGTTCTCCTCTAAATAACTTTAGTTTATGTGTTCACTTTTGAAGGATAAGACAGAACATATTGATCATAATGATAATTCAGACAGAAAGCAAAGTCCCTGACTGGAGAATCATTTTTCCTATGTTGCACTTACTTGAAACTGTTGGAAAGACAAACATTTTTGCTGACTTTTAAGATATCCCTATATTTAAAGTTTCCCTATTGTTTATGTTTCTGTACACATACAAATGTACACGAAGGAGCATTCTGAGCAGCAGAAGTCAGATTCTGTGGTCAGACAGAGCTTTCCTCTATGATTCGATAATGCAGAATTCATGGGCTTGGTGAAGTCTCTTAATAGTAAGACAGAAATGGCTTAAATGTCCAAATGTAGTAATTCTTAAAGGGTGAGGTTCTAATACTTTTTTTTTTTTTTTTTTTTTTTTTTTAAGGAAAAGGAGTAGTTATTAAAAAGGTAGTGTGGTCTGGGGCATCTGGTTTTTTTTTTTTTTTTTTTTTTTTTTTTGGTAAGATTTTTAAAATTTATTTATTTGACAGAGAGAGACATCACAAGTTGAGAGGCAGGCAGAGGGGCCGGGGGAAGCGGGCACCCTGCTGAGCAGAGAGCCCCATAAGGGGCTCCATCCCAGGACCCTGAGATCATGACCTGAGCTGGAGGCACAAGCTTAACCCACTGAGTCACCCAGATGCCCCTGAGGCATCTGTTCTTTTAACAAGCTCCAGATAATTCTTATCTGCCATGTGGTTTAACCATACTGATAAGGTATATTTATGTGTCAGTATATCAAGTGATTTTTGAAACAAAAGTTCTGTAGGTTTTCATGTTAGAGAAGAATGCTTCTCTCCTATTCCTTATGTTCCCTAAAGGGGAGGAAACTTCTATTCCTTTGGAGGATAATGAATGGGAGGGACATGCCTGTTCTTTTTCTTTTTACTTCCTTTCTGTTTCTCCCTATGGGAGGAGGAATGACTTTTCTGATAGGTCATACTGGAAATTAAAAAAAAAAAAAATCAGCTCAAACATCTCAGCCCTATACAATTTTCTATGGCTCTGCAAGAGGCTGGCCTCTATAGATACAGTTATTTTTGGATGGTAAGTCCAGGAATTTCATAAGAACATGTCAGGGAACCCTGTTGTGACCAACATATGAGATACATTCTCCAATTCAGCGTTATCAACAATAGGGATCATAACTTCCTCCTCATCCAGTTGGTTCCAAACCCAAGAGCCTGACTCTCTCAAGCCCTAATGGACATTGCAGCAGGGGTGCTGAATCAAATCCAGATCATCTGCTTAGAAGGGCAGTATGCTCAGAGTTTGTTTATCTTATACCTACCCTTGTGCAGACACACACCACCACCACTTTGATACACCATTGCTTCCTACATACAAAAATGTTTTTCCCTTCCCTACTCCTTGATTAAAGAAATGAGACAGTCATTTCATTCATCATGGAAAGAGGTGTTTGTCTCTCATCAGCTCTCAGGTGATGGAGTGGGTTTGTCATGTTGCTTGAGAGTATGAGAGTATTTTCCCTACTTTTTTTCTTTTGTAGGAGAATATAAAAAAGTAGTACAAATGTGGGAGGAGTACTGGTAGGTTCATTTAGCCTGTTGGCTTGGAATCCTCTGTCATCAAATGACATCCAAAGGCACTGTGGTTATTTTCCTGTGTTCAAATGTATGTTGGCCTTTATAAAGTATGTGTTAATTTTTATGAGTAGGATGAAGTAGATACAGAGAGGAGAGTATAAACCAGATTCCTCTGGGGTTTTTTTGTTTGTTTGTTTGTTTTTGTTTTTTTTTAATTCATTCTCATACCCTGCATCTTTTGATTGGGGTACTTAGCTCATTTACATTCAGGGTAACTATTGAGAGATATGAATTTAGTGCCATTGTATTGCCTATAAGGTGACTATTACCGTATATTGTCTCTGTTCCTTTCTGGTCTACTACTTTTAGGCTCTCTCTTTGCTTAGAGGACCCCTTTCAATATTTCCTGTAAGCTGGTCTGGTGTTTACAAATTCTTTTAGTTTCTGTTTGTCCTGGAAGCTTTTTTTTTTTTTTTTTAATTGTATTTGTTTACCTGACAGACAGAAATCACAAGTAGGCAGAGAGGTAGGAAGAGAGGCAGGCAGAGAGAGGGAAGCAGGCTCCCCGCTGAGCAGAGAGCCTGATGCAGGGCTTGATCCCAGGACCCCAAGATCATGACCTGAGCTGAAGGCAGAGGCTTTAACCCACTAAGCCACCCAGGTGCCCCATGTCCTGGAAAATTTTTATTTCTCCTTCTATTTTCAGTGATAGCCTAGCTGGATATAGTATTCTTGGCTGCATGTTTTTCTCATTTAGTGCTCTGAATATATCACGCTGGTTCTTTCTGGCCTGCCAGGTCTCTGTGGATAAGTCTGCTGCCAATCTAATATTTTTACCATTGTGTTACAGACTTCTTGTCCTGGGCTGCTTTTAGGATTTTCTCTTTGTCACTAAGACTTGAAAATTTTACTATTAGGTGACGGGGTGTGGACCTATTCTTACTGATTTTGAGGGGGGTTCTCTGCACCTCCTGGATTTTGGTGCTTGTTCCCTTTGCCATATTAGGGAAATTCTCTACAATAATTATCTCCAATATACCTTCTGCTCCCCTCTCTCTTTCTTCTTCTTCTGGAATCCCAATTATTCTAATGTTGTTTCATCTTATGGTATCACTTATTTCTCAAATTCTCCCTTATGGTCAAGTGGTTGTTTGTCTCTCTTTTGCTCAGCTTCTTTATTCTCTGTTTGGTCTTCTATATCACTAATTTTCTCTTCTGCCTCATTTATCCTGGCAGTAAGAGACTCCATTTTTTTATTGCACCTCATTAATAGCTTTTTTGATTTCAGCTTCGTTAGATTTTAGTTCCTTTATTTCTCCAGAAAGTGTTCTTATTTCTCCAGACAGGGTTTCTCTAATATCTTCCATGCCTTTTTCAAGTCCATCTAGCACCTTGAGAATTGTCATTCTGAACTCTAGATCTGACATATTACCAATGTCCATATTGATTAGATCCCTAGCCTTTGGTACTGCCTCTTGTTCTTTTTTTTTGTGGTGAGTTTTTCCACCTTATCATTTTATCCAGATAAGAATATATGAAGGAGAGAATAAAATACGAAAAGGGTGGCAAAGACCCCAGGAAAATGTGATTTAACCAAATCTGAAAGGACCCCAAATCATAGGGAGAGGGAAGGGGGTAAAAAGAAGTTCAAAAAAAAAGAAAAAAAATGAAAAAAGAAAAAATGAAAAAAAGAAAATATATATATTAGACTGGTGAATAGGACAGAGTTACCCACTTAATTTTGAGAGTATTTTGGTCTCTTAGAAGGATCTACATCCCCAAATTTTAAAGAATGGGAAAAAAATATTTATATATATACAAAATAAGGGTAAACACGATGAAGGGAAGGAATATGACTATAAAGATGAAAATTTTTTATTTTTTTTAAAAGAATTTATTTATTTATTTGACAGACAGAGATCAGAAGCAGGCAGAGAGGCAGGCAGAGAGAGGAAGGGAAGCATGCTCCTTGCTGAGCAGAGAGCCGGATGTGGGGCTTGATCCCAGGACCCTAGGATCATGACCTGAGCCGAAGGCAGAGGCTTTAACCCACTGAGCCACCCAGGTGCCCCACGATGAAATTTTTTTTTTGTTGTTAAATTTCTAAAAAAGGAATTGATAAGATAAGTTGGTTGGGAGAATAAAGAAAAAGAGAGTGGAGAGAATTTGTTCAGGCTGGAGACTACAACAAAGCCCTGTGCTAAATTTAGGATATATCTTGATCTATTAGAAGAAGTTGTATGCCAAATTTTTTTAGAAGAAGAAACCCTATGTGTATACAAATATAAATTTAGGTACAATGAAGGATAAAATATGACTATAATAATGAAGATTCAAAAATATTTTTTATGAAAGGTATTGTTAAGATAAACTAGTTAAAAAATGTGAAAAGAGGAGAGAGTAAAATTTTAAAAAATTAGCATAAGAAAAAATAAAATAAAAATAATTAATTAACTTTGCAAGACTAATGAATCATGGGGAGAGAGCCATGCATTCCATGCTTTGCTTTCTTCTCTGGAATTCTGCTGTTCTCCTTGGCAAGTGAACTTGGTCTTGGCTGGATTTCTTGCTGCTCTTCTGGGGGAGGGGTTTGTTGTAGTGATTCTCAAGTGTATTTGCCCAAGGCGGAATTGCACTGCCCTTACCAGGGGGCAGGCTAAGTAATCTGCTTGGGTTCCTTTTGGGGAGCTTTTGCTCCCTAAATGCTCTCCATAGAGTTCTGGAGGATTGGAATGAAAATGGGGCCTCCCAATCTCTGGCCCAGAGGAGCCAGAGCGTGGGGCCCCACTCCTCAGTTCACCCTCAGAGAAAAGCTCTCAATCACTCAGGTCTCCCTGGCCTCTGGCCATGCTCCAAGCTCACCCAGCCTGTGACCAAGCATCTCTGTCTCTGGCACACAGCCCTGCCTGGAGTCTCCAAACCCAGCAAATCCCTGCACTCTTCCAGGGGGGTCTCCCTGGATCTTGTGGGGTCCCAGGTCAAAGAGCAGTGGTCTGACTGTGCCATGGATCACAGCTTAAGGTACCCCCAAGTTGAGAGCTCACTCCTCAGCTCTGTATCTGTAGCTGGCTTCCCTGCTCTAATACCTGTGAGCTCTGTGACACTTAGACACCCCCGATCCTTCTGTAACCCCACAGGACCTGAGACCATGCTGTCCCTGTGTGGGCTTCACCCCTTCTTAGCCTCTGGAGTGATGTCCCTCAGTGGAGCAGACTTTTAAATGTTCTGATTTTGTGCGCCATTGCTCTGCCACTTGTGGGGAGCCGGCCCCTCCCCACCGGCGTCTATCTTTCCATCGCTTTGGATTCACTTCTCTGCAGGTTCTACCTTTCAGAAAGTGGTCGATTTTCTTTTTCTAGAATTGCTGCTCTTCCTCTCTTTGATCTCCTGTTGGATTTGTAGGTGTTTGGAATGGTTTGATAAACTATCTAGCTGATCTCCTGCTACCTGATGTCATCTCAGCCTGCTATTCCTCTACCATCTTTGATTGGATCCCAGGTTGCTTTGGAAAAAGGAAAAGCCATTATAAGAAGGCAAAAGGCTCATGAGCCCTTTTTAATCATACACAGTAATTACATAGAATGACACTAGGTTTTAAGATGATAGATGAGACAACTCTCTCAAGATAATAGCCAACTATTCAGCCTCAATTTTTTAATTCTAGAAAGTGAAATATCTGGATGCTTCTGCCAGTTATGAAGTGGTGGAAATGAGTTACAACCACCAAATACCAAAACAAGGAGAAGCATCCTATGACCAGGATGTGATAGACAAAGAGCTGGAGAGGGAGGAGTCAGCAAGAACATAGAGGCAAAGAAAGCACAGAAGAGACCTGTATATTGTGTATTAACTACATTCCTCTTGTGAAACCCAGAGTTGTTTTGGTTGCAACCTGTTTAAGTATGAAATAAGTATGTATAAATGAAAACCCAAAGCTGTTTCCCCCTGCTAGTAGTAATGAACTTGTGCTGAGTTAGTGAGCACAGACTTGTGTGAAAGACTTCACAAGATTCCACCATCCAGGAGGCCCAATATTGCCACCCTGTTGATACCACCCTTGGAAAAGAATTTCAATTTTAAGAGGGACTAAACCTCTATTCCAAAAGAGCACATCTATAGTAAATGAATAAGACCAAAACCAGGAACACTGACTTCTATTCTGAGACCCATGATTGGAGACATGTATAAGTCAACAGGAGTTCATTTGGAAGAGGGTGGATAGGGTGCTAAGGGAATTCAAAATTACATTTTCTTAAGGATCTCAGTGTATTTTACCTGCAGAGAAGACTCATGAGATATATAAGAGTTGTCTTCAAATATATGAAGAATTGTCAAATGAAACAGAGACTAGATTTTTCTTCTCTGGTCCTGGCAAGAAAACTAGTACCTAATTTCTAGTACTAGAAATTATAAGGAAGTAAGTTTCAGATCGTATCAGGAGCAATTTTTCTGATGGTTAATTCTAGACTCCTTGGAACAGCATTCATCACTGATGAACATGTTTACAACCTTCATAGTTGGCTTCAGTAAGCTCACCTCTTGATTTTTTCTTATAGACTGTTCATATTGTTGGTCACAACAAGAGTTTACTCATGGAGCAGTCTGATTTTGTAACTTCTCACACCACCACCATACAATGAAGTACTAGATACTTACCAAAGTGGATTAAGTGGGGATCTGACATCAAATATTATTATTTTTTATCGCTAAGGCAGGAGACTAGTACCATGTCAGTAGACTTCTAGTGTACAGTGAAAAATAGAGAATTTTTAGAATGTCAAAAGCTCCTTTCTTCTATTCCTTTCCCCAGAGTGATATTCTTTGTATTTGAGACCTTAAATAACCTTTCAGTTAAAAACCTAAATCCAGAATAGGGTTTTAATAAAAGTTTAACATTGGGTAATTGTTAAAACCATCTGTGTTAATATTTTTTCCAAGGGTGAAAATGTATTTCTTTTCTTTTCTTTTTTTTTTTTTAAAGATTTATTTATTTATTTATTTGAAAGAGAGAGAGATCACAAATAGGCAGAGAGGCAGGCAGAGGGAGAAGGGGAAGCAGGCTCCCTGCTGAACAAGGAGCCCAATGTGGGGCTTGATCCCAGGACCCTGGGATCATGCCCTGAGCCAAAGGCAGAGGCTTAACCCACTGAGCCACCCAGGTGCCCCTGAAAATGTATTTTCAAATGTTAATTAATTCAACTTACCAGGAATTCTGACCTAAAAAATGCCATAATGTAAAAAACATTTCTCCTTCCAGTTTATCCCCCTGCCAAAGGTTTTCCTTTCAGAAATACTAAAAAAGTTGATTTTATCGGTCATCACTCATTCTTTTGGCAGGGTTGTCGTGGTATTAAATTCACATTGTGAATATTTTTAACAGCAGCGCAAAGCAAGAGAATCCAAATGTTTACATGACAGTCCTAGTAAGACAATGTTCAGAAGGTAAACATAATTCTTTTCATCTCTCTTGCCCTCTGAAAAATTTTATGAGATGAGAAACAAAGACCTTGAACAAGGACCCTGTGTACTTTTTTCCTTTTCATCAAGAAAGGTCAGTCTATAGCGACAGAAAGTTTTACAAAGCTTATCTCATTTTTGGTTCAGAAACCCATTATAAGAAAAAAAAAGACATCAATCAATCTGCTCTAAATAAGGTCACCACAGAACCCTGAGGAGATGTTGGGGGGCGCCTGGGTGGCTCAGTGGGTTAAGCCACTGCTTCGGCTCAGGTCATGATCCCAGGATCCTGGGCTCGAGACCCGCATCGGGCTCTCTGCTCAGTGGGGAGCCTGCTTCCCCCTTTCTCTCTGCCTGCCTTTCTGCCTACTTGTGATCTCTGTCTGTCAAATAAATAAATAAATAAAATCTTTAAAAAAAAAAAAAGAAGGAGATGTTGGGTGCACAGATTAGACTTGAAAATTAAATCAAAAACTTCTAGAGAGAGATCACATATGTACATATGTACACTTAGAATATGTGCACAGCTTAAACTTAGTTATTATACAGTTGCAAGTCATAGCTACATGACACATATACATGTTATCAATAATTCTGTATGTTCATTCTAGTCAGAGACCTAATATATGCAGTTAATTTTCAGTCCAGTTTAAAAAAAATCAATGCCAGAAGTAGCTTGAAGGCTTTTTTTAAAAAATTTTTTTTCAGTTTTCAAGCTCAATCCCTTCACTGACATCCTTTCACTTACCTATTCCCCACACCAAAATCTTAAAAGATAATCCAACATGAAAAAAATTATGTAGGGATTATATTAAGGCAAAGATGTAAAATGCTGAGTAAAGTTGAATTAGCATCTAACACATTGTAGCCATAAAATAATTTTATATTTTTTTAAAAACATTAAGAGGCATCTAAAGCCAACAAGAGATCTGTATTAGGTTGCCTGGATTAAAAAGAATATTTTGTTTAGGAATGTCTTTGGATCACCTACACTCAAATAATAATAAAAAAGAATAAAAATAAAGTAAGAATTTCTAAAATTCTAAAAAAAATTCTAAAAAATTCTAAAAAAATAATCTTTGTACTTGGGCTTCAATAAGCTGTTTAGTTTTAACTCATAAAACTTGTTAAGTTGTTATTTGTACTCTAAAAACCTGAAGATATCTGTAGTTTCATGAGTAATGATAACAATTTTCTCCATTATTAGACAATGTCTTATTGTACTAATGATCTCATAATTCAACAATATTATCCCCACTACTTTTTAAATCTCCAATTGAAAAATTATGAACTCAAACTTTAGGAATGGTTCAAATCTAATGAATACAATTCTTAGCTACCTCTTATATAGATCTGAAACATTTTGTTTTAAAAGCCATTTGAATTCTATATTAAAAGTAATTTGTTTTTTATCCATTTTGAGTTGATCTTTGTGTATGGTGTAAGAGAATGTTCGAGTTTCATTCTTCTACATATCGCTGTCCAGTTTTCCCAGCACCATTTATTGAAGAGACTGTCTTTTTTCCACTGTATATTTTTTCCTGTTTTGTTGAAGATTAATTGACCATAGAGTTGAGGGTCCATATCAGGGCTCTCTACTCTGTTCCACTGGTCTATGTGTCTGTTTTTATGCCAGTACCATGCTGTCTTGGTGATCACAGCTTTGTAATAAAGCTTGAAATCAGGTAAGGTGATGCCGCCAGCTTTATTTTTGTTTTTCAACATTTCCTTAGCGATTCGGGGTCTCTTCTGATTCCATACAAATTTTAGGATTATTTGCTCCAGCTCTTTGAAGAATGCCGGTGGAATTTTGATCGGAATGGCATTAAAAGTATAGATTGCTCTAGGCAGTATAGACTCAAAATGAATAAAAGACCTCAACGTGAGACAGGAATCTATCAGAATCTTAGAGGAGAACATAGGCAGTAATCTCTTTGATATCAGCCACAGCAACTTCTTTCAAGATACGTCTCCAAAGGCAAAGGAAACAAAAGCGAAAATAAACTTCTGGGACTTCATCAAAATCAAAAGCTTCTGCACAGCAAAGGAAACAGTCAAAAAAACAAAGAGGCAACCCACGGAATGGGAGAAGATATTTGCAAATGACAGTACAGACAAAAGGTTGATATCCAGGATCTATAATGAACTCCTCAAACTCAACCCACACGAAACAGACAAACACATCAAAAAATGGGCAGAAGATATGAACAGACACTTCTCCAATCAAGAAATACAAATGGCTATCAGACACATGAAAAAATGCTCATCATCATTAGCCCTCAGGGAGATTCAAATTAAAACCACATTGAGATATCACCTTACACCAGTTAGAATGGCCAAAATTAACAAAACAGGAAACAACACGTGTTGGAGAGGATGTGGAGAAAGGGGAACCCTCTTACATTGTTGGTGGGAATGCAAGTTGGTGCAGCCTCTTTGGAGAACAGTGTGGAGATTCCTCAAAAAATTAAAAATAGAGCTTCCCTATGACCCTGCAATTGCACTCCTGGGTATTTACCCCAAAGATACAGATGCCGTGAAAAGAAGGGCCATCTGTACCCCAATGTTTATAGCAGCAATGGCCACAGTCTCCAAACTATGGAAAGAACCAAGATGACCTTCAACGGATGAATGGATAAGGAAGATGTGGTCCATATACACTATGGAGTATTATGCCTCCATCAGAAAGGATGAATATCCAACTTTTGTAGCAACATGGACGGGACTGGAAGAGATTATGCTGAGTGAAATAAGTCAAGCAGAGAGAGTCAATTATCATATGGTTTCACTCATTTGTGGAGCATAACCAATAGCATGGAGGACAAGGGGCGTTAGAGAGGAGTAGGGAATTTGGGTAAATTGGAAGGGGAGGTGAACCATGAGAGACTATGGACTCTGAAAAACAGTCTGAGGGGTTTGAAGTGGCGGGGGGGGTGGGAGGTTGAGGTACCAGGTGGTGGGTATTATAGAGGGCACAGCTTGCAGGGAGCACTGGGTGTGGTGAAAAAATAATGAATACTGTTTTTCTGAAAATAAATAAATTGGGGAAAAAAAAAGAAAAAATAATGAATACTGTTTTTCTGAAAATAAATAAATTAGGGAAAAGAAAGTAATTTGTTTTCGTTTCCACTAACCTTTTAGATTTTAAAAACTTATACAGGAGTTGAAAATTGTCTTTTATAATTTTAAAACATCAATAAAATTCGTGAATATCAAATAAAGTCATAACCCAAAGGATACCTAATGAATACAATTTAGGGCATTCTGTTTTGGCCCCTGAAAAGTAGACTCCAATCACTGATATAAAGCAGTATTAAACTATGATTCAGCAGTGACCCCAAATAGGGCAGCTTGAAGGAAACATTGGAGAACACAATCATTCTATTTAATATCTTAATGACCTATGTCATTTTTCAACTCCTAGAACTTGGTCTCTTTTAGGTTCCTCCTATGTTCATATCTCACCACTCCAGCTACCAAATCTGCTCTTGGTAAAGAATGTATAATAAATTTCTATCAACTAGGATGCACATTTTATTTTAAAACACATCTGGAGTTGTGTATTGCTCTGGATTTTAAAATATTTAAAAACCTGGAATTTCCACTTATTAACTAGGCCACTATGTCTTCAGATTATTGAAGGGACTCACTGAACTTAGAGCCTACTCAATGTCAGACTGTAATAGGGAGCTACTTTTAATACCAGGCATTTTGTTTCGTCAGGTTAATTTAATTGTATAAGCCATTCTTATCCATTGTCAGTCCCCTGGTGTGGTAAGCAGGTTCTTGATGAGTGGTAAAGTAGATGAAAAGTTCACTGTGCATGAAGTTTTGTGACCTATTACTGTTGAGCATTTGCTGGGGAATAGTTTCCTTGCTTAGTGGCATCTAAACAGAAGGCCCCAAATGACACAAAACTTCTGTTTTAATTTTGATACATTTAATACATTTTCTACTATTGCAGGGGATGGAAATCCAAATTTAGAGTAAATGTCCCAGTAAAGCCACTCAATACCCTTTTGGGCACAGAGGCAATGGGCCAATGTAATCCATTTGCCACATATGAGTGGGTTTGGGTCCTCCAGATATGCCACCCATGGGTCCTTCAGTCTTCAATGTCCCTTCATGATGTCTTTAAAGAATGGATGGTGTCATCTACTTGTTGGTTCCTGTTCTGTTTTTAATTCTCCCTTCCCATTTTATTATGTGTTCCATAACACAGGTGCTTATTACTAATTACATAAAGCTTGTGTTTTAGGACATATTACCAGTCCTTTGTATATAGCTCAATAACTGGCATTCCATTGGTTATATGTATCTCTTCTGTTTTCAGTCAGAATGTAACCATCAGTCAACCACCTGTTAACCCTCTACCCTTGAGCTACCATCAATAAACCATGCTTGGTTTTTTCCATCCGTTGATAGTTGGCTAAAAGTAGGTTTCCATTTACCTGTGGGATTAGGTGGATCAGAAGGATTTAAGGCAGGATTTTAAAACATAGTTACCTCTGTTTATGTATACAGTAAATACCTCATGTGATTACCTCATGTGTGTATATGTTCCTGAATATACTAATCTACCAATATAATACCATTTAATGAAGAAATCTTTTTGTATCACTCTCCTTCTTGAAGTATCATTCTGTCATAACTCATGACTGAATCAGTATTTCAAATCTCAAAAGATTTTTATGCTTTTATATGTAAAAAAAAATGCTTCAGTTAAGGCTCAATAATAAGCCAGTAGTTATCTCTTGAAGAGCATATAATTGGCAGATGTCTTAGGCAACTTCATAATCTGAGATCCTAGTGACCATTATTGACTAATAGTCAAGGACATGCCAGTAGATGTAAGTGGGCATTATTGACACTGGTGTCATCTAAGCATGGGTATTTGAAGCCCTCAATATGACTGATTGAGCTCTTCAGAGTTCTAATAAAGACTAGCCATTCAGAATACCATGTAATTAAGTTTTCTTCTGTGTGACTTTATGAATGGCAGTGAGCAGAATCATTAAATGTGAGAAAGGACACCACAGCAGCCAATTAAGTTTTGATTTCAATCTTGGACCTAGCAGGTAAAACAATTTAATGTTGGTTTTAGGTGAAATGTCTCAAGCAACTCCAGTCCAAATTATTCCGAAGAATTTCTTCTTTTGTGTTGGAATTTGTTGTTTTTTGTTTTAAAACAGGATTAATTGGGGGCGCCTGGGAGGCTCAGTGGGTTAAAGCCTCTGTCTTCGGCTCAGGTCATGAATGGATGGAACCCAGGGTCCTGGGATCAAGCCCCGCATGGGGCTCTCTGCTCAGCAGGGAGCCTGCTTTCTCCTCTCTCTCTGCCTGCCTCTTGGCCTACTTGTGATCTCTGTCTGTCAAATAAATAATAAAATCTTTAAAAAACAAACAAACAAACAAACAAACAAAAAACAGGATTAATCATCCATCCCCAATGGTGCTCACATAATTAAACAGAACTGTTATTCAATTTTAGTTTGATCTTTAGATCCAAACATTATATTGTCAATATAACAATTGATGATGCTTTCCAATTGCTTCTAATCTGAGTCTCTTTTCACTAAGCTATACAATAAAAAGGAAATTTTAAATACAGATGTGGGATAATAGTAAACTTATGTTGGTGTTTATCACACTTAATGGAAATAGGCATTGACTCTATTCCAAAATAAGAATTAAAAGTAATAATTTGCTGAATTGAGCATTCGCTCTTAGCTTGTGGTTGGCCTGAATTGTTACATTCTGTCAATTACAGCTGATGTTACTGGAGATACCACTTTGTGTAGTTTCTTGTAATCCACTATTGACCTCCAGAATCACCAATTTTCTTCCAGATCATGGGAGTATTAAACACAGAATCTGTACATACTAGTTCAACTGTACCTAATATATTTGCAATTAGAACTGAAATCTTTTTATAGCCCTAGGTTTTCTATATATTAAACTAACTATTTGAGTTGGCTTTGGTAGTTCCCAACACATGGCATCCCTACCAATAATACATTCAAGGTGGGGTGGTTCAACTATCACACCTAAGTTCTCTTCACAAATTCTCATTCACAGCCACAATTTTGGTTTTAAATCTTCCAATCATATGACTATATTTCTCTAATTTGGTCACATTGGTCTTTTATTTGTTACTGGAAGCTTTATTATGACCGTACATTGTGTGCCACTGTCTAACGGACACCCTAAGTTTTCTTTATTAACTCTAGATAATTAAACCACCCCACAGTGAAGGTTTCTGGTCCCCACTGCAGGATTGTGCTAAGAAACCATGGTCATTGCTACTCAAAATTGTAGCCCTATTCTCCATCTTATACCATCTGGTTCTAAAAGGATTATGCATTCTTCATATTTCCTTCAGGTTTTTAAAATCCATCAAAGCTAGGATAAATCCAGTTGATATGCCACAGTCCCCTAGTGTCTGAGGAGTCCACTCAGTGTTCAGTAGTGGTCCATCAAAATCTTGGTAGGCACCTGATCCATATCCTCCCTTTTCATTACATCTGTATTAACTGTCTAAAGACTTCCCTTCAATGTATTCTACCTAGTATATTGTTTCTTATTTAAAAATTTGTCATTCCTTCTGTTCTGAAAACTTGAGTCTTTTGCACATAAGTCCGTCTCATTTTCGTAATGGAACTGACAAGACTATAAAAGCTTCCTTCACAGAAGTTTTTCCTCTCATAGTAAGGTAACCTTTGGAGCCCACACCTTACCAGAAAAGTACTCTTTTATTACAGCATGGTTAGAGTCAGAGTCAAAGCATAAAATTATGTGAGGCTTTATCATCCTTATATAGCTAATCCATTGTGGCTTACATTGTCAACATATTAACATCCTCAGTAAGGTATGCTATTTTATAATCAACATGAAGGAGGAGAAAGAATAATTTTCTTTCATGTAAGGATTTCTTGAATTCCTGTTTTAATCCAGGTAAAGCAAATTTGGGGTAGGGCTGGAGGCATTTGTATTCATGTGCATAATGTAAAAGTAGACACCAACTGAGAGTCTTATAGACTCCTCTTTTATATTTCCTTCAGATTTTTTGAATAGATGAAAGCTAGGATAACTTGACTCCAACATCTCCTTCTATCCATTATGTCAGAGACAAAAAAATAGGAAATATTATACATAAAACCAGTGCCATTAAGGTTCTTTTGGGAGCTGCCTACATCTGTCCATGAAATTAGACACCTTTTTGATAGGATATTCTCTAGTTTACTGGTCTTCTGTTTGGAAGTTTCACTTTTATAGTTGTTTCAGTGATGAGGGGTTAAATAAGGGTCAAAAAGATGGGCCACTGGCATTATTCAGTCTCTTGATGGGACCATTTTTTGGTTTCTAACCCAAGCAACAACAACTTGCAATTTGATTCTGAATCTTGGATTGCTCTGGAAGTGATTCTCTATTGACTAATCACTGATTTATCCTCAGCTTGTGTTTTGTTCCTTATCCACTTACCTATTCCCTCCTCAGGATATATTACCTCTAAATTCCATAGAAGAGACATTCTAGTTAATTATCTCAACACTTGCCGTGACCTCAAAATAGGACTGGCTCCGGAATCAGCTTTGCATCAAATGTTCTGTATCCTTCTCTCCATATCTTCCTTACTCCAGAACAAAACTTAAGTCATTTGACTCAAATATGGAACCATTTCAATAGTACAATGTCAACTGTACTAGCATGCTCTTTTTGGGTTGTTGAAAAGACACAAAACTCCACAAAGTAGATTCCTAGGGGCCTTTAATAAAGTCAGAGGATATGATCAGCAGGAGAAAGAAGTCACAGTAAATCCTCAGGGAAGTCCAAGGCATCTGTCTCAACACGGCTTTCAAATGTCTTTCTCACTCATGTAGGATATGCTTTGTCTTTAGATGATGAGCTGTCAAGCCACACACATCTCAGGAAAGCTAAAATCTTCCAAAAAGGAAGTGTGTGTGTGTGTGTGTGTTTTCTCATATGTTTCTCATATGTTTCTAAATCCTAGCATGAAAACACATTAATCATTAGATAGTACATTTCATTCTGGTATGGACATAGGTTAGGACTATGGTCCCAGAAGTCTACAAGAGATAAGCACAGGTTAGAAATAGACTAACTGTGAGATTAAGTGTGTAATTACACACTAACTTTGTGACCTATGGAAAATTGCCCAGGTTCATTGTGACTTAATTTCCTTCTATACAAAAGAAAATTAAAACATAAAAATAATTTCATATTATACCTAAATGCAATACAGCACACAAATTGCTACATTCAGTGTTGGGCAAAGAGTAAACAAACTAAAAAAAGTGGTGCTCTAATATGTGTGTTTTGCTGTGATCAAAGCAGTATGTTTGGTTGGTGGTGTCACAGTTCAACACAGTGAGGTCTCACACTCTCTCACAGAAATCAATCTGTGAGTGAAGTCAGGGAGAAAATACAGAACTCCCACCCATTATCACCAGTCTATCCCTTTCCCTTCCCTAGTTTCTCCTAATTTTGATTTTATTTTTTTGCTGAATTTAATCTCTTTTATACCCGGAACTCTTCTTACCACAGGGCTGGAACTCTGTGGAAAGAAAATATACATGTGGGTAAATGGGTAGCTCTGTTAAAAACAAGAGATTCAGATAAAAAAAATATAAAGTTTCCCTTACTCAGAAATAAAAGACACTACCTAATGACCTTCCAAAGATAATCAAATTTAATGGTTTTACAAGGTGTATGGGCAAGGATAGTTTCTAAGACCCACTCCATTCATTTGTTTGTAATTCATGTTGAGTTATATACAAATGCTATTTAGCCATAAAATAGTATATAGCTAGTCTCAGTATCCTCTTCCTCCTCCTGTTTTTCAGGTGGAGCCATAGTCCTCACTTAAATTAAAGGGAAGTCTTATGAATGGATGGTGTGGTGGACTCTGTGATCTAACTGAGCTTTCTTCCATGACAAACATGGCAGACCAAACCACACATAAGCAATATGATGAAGGAAAGCTCTACTGGTTTTAAATATTTAGAGCAATTATTTTCAGAAGGTTATTGCTGTGAACCCCCTTTCGGACATGAGACCTTACACGGAGCCCCTACATGTAAAACAAATACAGATGAGGGATGCCTGGGTGGCTTAGTTGTTTGCACGTCTGACTTTTGACTTTGGCTCAGGTGAGATCTCAGGGTTGTGAGATTGAGCCCAGGGTTGGGCTCCAGACTCACCAGGGAGTCTGCTTGAGATTCTCTCCCTCTGCCCCTCCTCCCACTTGTGCACGCACTCTCTCTCTCTAAAATAATAAATAAATCTTAAAAACAAAAACAACAAACAAACAAAAAGAAAACAAATACAAATGAAATGCTCTCATTAACTCAGGGTTGGGAGGCCTACTCATAGCTCACTCCCATTCAGGGCTTTAATTTGGAAAAGGTTGGAAAGAAAGCTGTCCTACAGAGTCAAATTCACATAGAAAGGAAATAGGTTGTTTTTCAGAGTCCATAGTCTCTCATGGTGTTCTGAAAAACAATCTGAGGGTTTTGAAGTGGTGAGGGGGTGGGAGGTTGGGGTACCAGGTGGTGGGTATTACAGAAGGCATGGATTGCATGGAGCACTGGGTGTGGTGAAAAAAATAATGAATACTGTTTTTCTGAAAATAAATAAATTGAAGAAAAAAATACATTAAAAAAAAAGAAAGGAAATAGGTATAATAGTAACATCATATTATTTTATGTCCTGCTTTCATGCATAGAACTACCAGGAAGCACAATAGTCACAGTCTGTAGGTCACAAGCTCACGCACCTCGAATGTCACATGCGTATTATATTATACATCCCACTGTGAAGGGCAGAACCTGGTCCCCAGGGGTGAACACAACCTCTGACAGACTGTCCCAACTCATCTTTGTGACCCCAACCCAGCAGCCAGTTTAAACCCTTAATTTAAGATCCATCTCTTCATGGAGAAGACAAAGAAACAGAACTCTAGAGAACTGAGTAGTATATTTAAAATCTCTCATGTCCAAAACCACTTCTGACTCCTTCATCTCATGACTAGAGAAAGAGATCACAAATGGCTGGTGAAGAAGAGACATTTGAAAAATTTTTTTTTTCTTTTTTCAATCTGTTGGAGACTCAATATTTGCTAAATAAAAAAGAAATGCCTCTAGAAAAATGTTGTTAGGCTGATGTCAGAGAAATTACTTCCCGTGTTCTTTTCTAGCATCTTTATGGTTTCAGGTCTCACATTTAGGTATTTAATCCATTTTGAGCTTATTGTTTTGTAGGGTATTAAAGGTGGTCCAGTTTCATTCTTTTGCTTGTAGCTGTCCAGTTGTCCCAGCTGGACAACTTTTATTAAAGACACTGCCTTTTATCAAAGAGACTGTCTTTTCCTCATTGTATATTCTTGCCTCTTTTGTCAGAAGATAATTGGCCATAAACTCATGGGTTTATTTCTGGCTTTCTATTCCTTTCTGTTGATCTACGTCTATTTTTATGCTGGTACCAGACTGTTTTGATTACTATAGCTTTGCAGTATAGTTTGAAATCTGGAATTGTGGTACCTCTAGCTTTGTCCTTTTTCAAGGTTACTTTGGCTATTTGGAGTCTTTTGTGGTATATACAAATTTTAGTATTATTTAATTTTTTTATTATTAATATTACTTAGTATTATTTAATATTATTATTTTTCTAATTTTGTGAAAAATGTTGGTATTTTAATAGGGATTACACTGAATCTATAGATTGTTTTGGGTTGAATGGACATTTTAATAATATGAGTTCTTCCAATGAACATAGGCTCTTTTTCCATTTATTTGTGTCATCTTCATTTTCTTTCATCAGTGTTTTATTGTTTTCAGAGTACAGGTTTTTCACTCTTTGGTTAAGTTTATTCTCAAGTATTTTATTCTTTCTGGTGCAATAGAAATGCTGAGGTAAAAAAGATAAAAAATAACAAGTGCTGTCAAGGATGTGTATATGCACTGTTGGTGGGAATGTAAACTGGAGCAGCCATTTTGGAAAACAGCATGGAAGCTCCTCAAAAAATTAAAAATAGAAATACCATGTAATCCAATAATTCTACTATTGGGTATTTACCCATAGAAAATGAAAACAGTAATTCAAAAAGATATATGCACTCCTATGATTATTGCAACATTATTTAAACTAGCCAAGATATGGAAACAACCCAAGTGTCCATAATCAATAGACTAATGGATAAGAAAATGTGGGGATAGCCTCGGTGGCTTAGTCAGTTAAGCATCCAATTCTTGGTTTTGGCTCAGGTCTTGATATTGGGGTCATGAGATTGAATCCCATGTCAGACTCTGAACTCAATGGGGAGTCTGCTTGAGATTCTTTCTCCCTCTCCCTCCATCATCCCTACCTCCACTTTCTCTCTCTCTAAAATAAATAAACCTTAAAAAAGAAAGATATGATACATGTGTATATTTACATACATATATACAATGGAATATTCTGTAACCATATAAAAAGGATGAGATCATGCCATTTGAGGCAGCATGGGTGGACCTAGAGGATATTATGCTAAAGGAAATAAGCCAGACTGAGAAAAACAAATACCATATGATTTCATTCATAAGTGGAATCTAAAAAACAAAACAAAATAAAACAAATGAATGCATAAACACAAAAAACAGAATCAAACCTATAAATATAGAAAACAAACTGATGGTTGCCAGAGGAGAAGGTTTGGGGGTTGGGCAAAATGAGTCAAGGGGAGTGGGTGATACAAGCCTCGGGAATGAATGAGTCACAGGAATAAAAGGCACAGCATAAGGAATATAGTCGGCGATGTTTTAATAGTGATGTACGGGGACAGATGGTAGCTATACTAGTGGTGAATACAGCATGATGTCTAAAATAGTGGCATCACTATGTTGTACCCGGAAAACTAATGTAACATCAGATGTCAATTACACTCAAATTAAAAAAAAAAATCACTTGAAAAATGAAATAATAGAAAGACCTACAATGTGGAAACCCCAATTTTTAAAAAATTATTAGAATCAGTACACATAAAACCATTCTTCAGATTATTTTGGAAGTTCCTAAATGCCTACTCTTAATCATTGCCTTTCTCTCCTTACTGCCCTGAAAGAAATGTAGGGAAACTGGCCCTGGGAAATCTAAGGGTCACCCTTTATTTATTTTTTTTAAAGACTTATTTATTTGAGAGAGAGAGAGCATAAGAGGGGGGAGGGTCAGAGGGAGAAGCAGACACCCTGCTGAGCAGGGAGCTGATGCGGAACTCTATCCGGGACACCAGGATCATGATCAGAGCCGAAAGCAGTCACTTAACCAACTGAACCACCTGGGTTCCGCAAGGGTCACCCTTTAAACAGCACAGTGGCAAGGGATCTAGGTTTGAACCAGAAAGTCAATTTAGAATTCCTACGTAGACCTTTGCCTACACATATCTAGAAGAGCACATAATCAACCACGTCCATGGTTGATCACGCAGTGATCAGTGACTTTCATTTTTATTTGGAAGTGTCTATGGTGTGTCACAGCAGCTTTAGAAATCTATTTTGTAGGAATGTCAGCCACAGGCTTCTATTTTTAAAATCATTATAAATAGACAACAGGTATAAGGCATGTGATCTATTGTGGTCTATTCTGACCTTAGAAGTAATTACAGAAATTAGGATGCAGAGACATTTAATTAGAGTTTTGTTCCTGTGTTCTCTTTTCATTGTATATAGAAGCAACTTCAGTTGGGTCAAAGGTTCTTGCTTAATTAGTCAGTATACAGACAGAATAGAATACTAACTCAGAGAGATTTTCAAAATTGCAAAGTAATTGCACAATAGCAGTTAGTCTCATAATTGTGAAAATTTATCAGTCCCTGTTTTTATATTCAGAGTTAATTTGGGAACTTTCTTCATGGTTAGCCAGCAATGACATTATTAAAGTGAAGTGAAAAATACCCTTCCCCCCACCCACAAATCCTTAATGAGATTCTCTTGACTTAAAAGTACTTTTTTTTTTTTTTTTAAATTTCAGGTTTTGTATTTTAATGAAATGTTGAAACATGGAGGAGCTTGAATTTTTTTTAAAAAAGGTAATGAACGTTAGAAAAGAGGAAAAAAAGGGGGGCTTAAATTGCTTTGTTTCTTTTATTTGAACAAGAACATATTAATTGGCTTCTTCTGAAGAGATATTGTGGGAAAATCAAGTTTCTGATGCTTAGAAGAGTGCTAAACTCTTCCTATTTTGCAGACCTTTTCTTCCATGACACCCACATCTACATATGTCCTTCCTCCCCAAAAAAGTCATTTTTTTTGCCTTTGACTAAGAAATCGATTCCTTCAGAAAGATTGGTTATTCAGCAAATCAGACTGATATTCAAATAGTATCATTAGGAATTCCTTAATGTGGAAGTAAACATTTTCTTAACTCCTTAAAGAAGAGAAGAAACTATTTTTACACACTTGTTCAAAGACAATGATTATAATGTGTATTAATGTCCTATTCCAAATACTGCAGTTACTCTGGTTAGAAAGCAAAAATTTTGTAGCCTGGGCATGTAATTGGTGCTGTTTGCTTGCCTTCCCCAGCAGCACTCAGTTATAGGAGTGAAAGACCTGGAGGTTGTAGGCGCATGTCTTCCAGGCACTCAGTCAAACTGGTTTGATCAAAACTGCCAGTGTATTCTGAGGCTCACTGTTATCGGTGCTTAGAGATTTGGAATTAATCATGTTGCCGTAAGCCTGGCATATGGTGTACTGTATCTGTCATAGGTCATTTTAGCTTGAATGTCTCATCATTTATTTCAAACCCAACACATAAGGGAAAAAAATGTTGCCCTCCACAGACCCTGCATCAGGACCTCTGTCAACAGTCCCTATATTCAGCTAGTGAAGATCTTCCTAGAAACTGAGTTACTCAAGTCTTATTGTTGGCTTTTCCCCAACTCTAGTGCAACCTGACACCAACTTCCATTAATTTTCTTTCCTTTATTTCTGCCATATATACCATTTTCCCATACCTGTACTTGCAGCTTTTCCTCTTTGTGTATCTCCTGGATTCTCTTCAAAACATACCTGCTGGTCTCACTACCCATACAATCAATTCTTACAACATGGGCAGATCAATCTCTCATTTAGATTCCAATTTGGCCATGTTACCATTGCAAAATTCTTCACTGTTACCTTCCACTATTGTTAACCTCAGGGTGAAATAAAATACCCTTAGTAGAGCATAGAATTTTCCTTTTGGGAACCATGGCTTCTGCTTCTGCCTGTAGTAGGGAGTTGCCTCACCACCCTTTATTAACTAATTCACTGCATTAACCCAATTAATAATTGAATATTCAATAGTTTAATGAATACTCCCTGCAGACATCCATAGTCAAGAAAAAGGCCTTTTTCTTAGAGCCAAAGACTGGTGAATGAATAAATTTACATGACTTAAGACAAATTGAAGTCTTGAATTTATGTTTCATCTTCTTTTCTGATTGACTAGCCCACAGCTTTGGTTGCCTCACATGAGGAGATTTCTAATGTATACTTAGTTTTTCAAATTTATTCTATGCTCATACTCAGTACCCATTGTTCTCTTTGCAGAGGAATATCTATCTTCCTTCTGTCTGTCCTTCCCCTTGTTCTCTACTCATTCTTCATTCTCTTCTCCCAGACAGACCTGTTGGTTCATTAAATTATGTCCCTTTACTGTTTATTAAAAGACAAGTCTACAGATTGTTATTTGAAAAACATTTTCAAAGCAAACAAGTCATTTCTAAATGTTTATCCTGCCTTTCTAGATTAATCCATCTTCTCTACCAAGTCTATAACCACATGCCCACTCAAGTTTGGTAGGAAAGACAAGCCAGTACGTATTTTACTTTAACACTGCAAAGTAGTCAAGAGCACATCTCTAATGGAAAGTCTCAGGGGCTTCTAAAGGGCAAATAATTAGCTTCATACTGTGCCGGCATTGTAACTTGTGGATGATAGAGTCATAACACTCACAAAAGACCTTATAGTCATCTATGTCAAACAACTTGGATTATAATCTCCAAAATCCACTCTTCAGACTATACCAGAATGTCCTCAGGTATTGTAAATTACTTAATCCTAAAGATAATTCTCAGTTGTAGCTTTTAAAGATCCCCCAAACATTTTTTTCCTTTGGGGAATTAAATATGAAACTATTACACTGAAATTACAGCTTATCCTCATATCGGTCTTACTATTTGCTGGACATTGGCATAAATGCTTTACATAAATTAACTTTTTTCAGCAACAACACTTGATAAGGCATAAACAAACACAAAATAAAACACTAATTCTACCTTTATTCTCTGATGCCCTGAAAGGAGTGTTGGAAAAGTTTCATATATTTTTATGTCACTCTTAGGGAATACAAAGTTCTTTAGTAAGTTTTAGTTCCAGAAATAGTCTCAATTTAGTAATTAAAATGCTCATCTCTGTTTATAATGGTCATAGTCCATTTGAGCTGCTATAACAGAACACCATACACTGGGTGGCTTATAAACAACAGAAATTTAGTTCTGAAGGACGGGAAATCCAAGATCAAGGTCTGGTGAAGGCCCACCTTCTGGTTCATAGATGGTCATCTTTTCACTGTGTTTTCATATGGAAGAAGGACAAGGAAGCTCTTGCAGCCCTTCTTATAATGACACTAATGCCATTCATGATGGCTCCATTCTCATGACTTAATCACCCCCCAAACTCCTACCTTCTAATCCATTACATTGGAGGTTATGTTTCAACATATAAATTTGGGAGGACACAAATATTCAATATATAGCCATAATTACAACACTTAATTTCACTTAAAGCTAACCACCCCTCTTCATTAGCATTAGTCTTAGAAGCCCATGTAGGTACAGTTAGTTTGAGCCTCTTCTCTTTTTCTCACCTGACATTCCTCTTCCCTCCCTCTTCCTTCTCTCCTCCACTCTTCTTTTTTTTTTTAAGATTTTATTAATTTATTTGATAGAGAGAGATCACAAGTAGGCAGAAAGGCAGGCAGAGAGGGAGAGAGGAGGAATCAGGCTCGCCGCTGAGCAGAGAGCCCGATGCGGGGCTCAATCCCAGGACCCTGAGATCATGACCCGAGCTGAAGGCAGAGGCTTTAATCCACTGAGCCACCCAGGCACCCCTCTCCTTCACTCTTCTTAACTGTATAACTAAAACTCTTTCTTAGCCCTACTGTAGAGTAAATTTGGGATAAGAAGAAGGAGGACAGTTACAAGCAAGGCAGAATATTTCTCATCAGTGCAGTACAACCATGATCTGGAATTGGCATTCTCTGAGCAGAAAGAGATTCTGGTGAGAGTCTACTTTAAATTCATCCTAAGGCCAAGTCTCCATCATGCACACATCTGGCCCATGAGAATAATGAATCTTTGTCCTCCATTTCTTTCTTTCTTTTTTTTTTTTATTAAAGATTTTATTTATTTATTTGAAAAAAAGAGAGAAAGCATGCAAATGAGAGTGTGGAGGGGCAGAGGGAGAGGGAGAAACAACTCTCCCCTGAGCTGGGAGCCTGACTTGGGGCTTGACCTGAGCCAAACTGCAGAAGTAAGATGCTTAACCGACTGAGCCACACAGGTGCCCCTCTGTCCTCCAATTCTGTCTTAACACCATATTGAAAGCAACTTCTTAGTCCTTTAGATTTCTTAAGGATGAGTGTTTGAGAACGTCTTCATGGGGTCCTCTGAAGTCCAGTAGGCAGGTATCAAGTATGTGGAATGATTTCCTTGAAGTCTCTTTCAATCTCCCCACTGTGATCCTGCCATCCCAAGGAGTGCATGGTGGCCTGGCACCTTATCTTGATATTTATATATTATCAAGAATCCAACTGACCCATCTGCAACCTAAGCCAATGTAAAATTATAATGAGACTCTGAAATTTGTAGTCAGAGACCTGGACTGGAGTCTTCATTCCATTATTTATGAACTATGTGACCTTTGGCAAGTTATGAACCTCTCTGAGTCAGTTTTTTCCCCCCACGATTGGTAAAATGGAAATAATCGTAAGATCTATTTTATGGCACCAATGAGAGGTACCAATAAATAATGTAACCCAGGTAAAATAGTTAACACAAGACCTAGAAAATAGCATGAAATTTATTTTAGCTGTCTATAAACTAATCAAGCTCATTCTTACTCTCAAGTGCCTCATCTCGGGAAAGGAGGCTACGATCCCGAGAGTTTAGCATCATATTGAGGGACTTATTAAGGTCTGTTAGCTGGCAGCTTCAGGTGGGTCGCACAGTTGCCCTAGTGAAGTTCAGGGAATAAATGTGAATCTGATAGCACCTGTCCTACTGCACCTCTCCCCCAAATAGACTGATCTTTACAACTTTTTTCTGACACAAAGAAAACATACAAGATGTTTTTCTTTCCTTCAGTCTTGTCTCCAAACTTAGTCAAAAAGAGACAAAAATGGTTATTTCCAGAGTAATTCCCAGACAATACACCAAAATAATTGCATATTTCCTTATGATCTGTGGTAATTTTTTGTTTTTCTCTGGAAATAACACAGGTCTATAAAGAGTATGTTGCTTTCATGATACAGTCCTTTGGCCTATTATCATTAATGTTCAGAATTTTATCATTGACTGTAGAGATTTCTTCTTACTTTATCTAGGTAAGGCCCCAGACTTGCTTTGGTATTAAACCTGTCATCTGTTTTCTTATGTGATTTATGAGCTGTTGGTGCTAATGACCAAGTACAGAATCTGAATACTGCATTTGTTATTAGCACTAACTGATTGTTCTGAATCTTTTAAATAATTCAGGCCTGCCTTGTGATCTGAACTGTGTGGAAGACTGTGAGAAGTGAACTAACTAGTTGGGTTAAGTTCTTCATAAAAAAGTTCTATTTGCCTTATTCTTCAACTGCCCTAACTCTTGTCTTCAACAGCTCTGCCTTGGTTACCCATTGCTGTCTCAGCAAGGCCAGTGGAAAGATTTTAGATTTTGCTCTAAAATTCCTAGCACTAGCGTTGCTGGATCAAAGTCCCCACTAGTATGGGTAAAATATAGGTTTGTTTCTAATTTCACACGATGTACAAATATTCCCCAGTGTTATGAGAAGACTGGATCTCTCTCAGCTTTGTATCAGGCTAAGAAAGAAAAGAGACATTAAAAACGTGATTTTTACCCCTAAGCTAACATAACTATTCATTATTAGAAATGTGTCCCTTCTGGTTCACTAACTACAGTTAAGTGAACTTCAATACTGAATATGATGAATAATTTTCAACTGGATGTCTCTTTAACTTTGAGAAAATTGAGGGAAGCATATAACTCACAATTTTCTTTTTTATAAAATCATAATGCTGTGTATTTTTTTAGAGAACTTCAGATTACTTTTCTACTTTCCAATTCTCAAAGTGAATAGTTGGTATAGGAACTGCTATTTATTCTCTGAAACTTATCAGACCTTTTAGGGAACACCAAGATACTTACAATGCATGAACAAGTACAAAAACAAAATAATCTATATGATGATGATTTCACACCTAATAAATATTTACGGATTGCTACTCAGTCCCAAAAACTAAATAAACAATGTAATGGAGCTTTAAAAAGAAAGATATAAGGGCACCTGGGTGGCTCAATCAGTTAACCATCTGACTCTTGATTTTGGCTCAGGTCATGATCTCAGGGTTGTGAGACTGAGCCCTGCACTGGTTGGGTGTGGAGCTTGCTTAAGGTTCTCCCTCTCCCTCTGCCCATCCCTCACCTCATGCATGCACCCCCCCCCAAATAATGCATTTCCTTACCCTCTTACCTATCAAGGTAATTCTTATTATTATTAGAGAAATAACAAAGCTAAAGTTTTCATGAAGTGATTGCTCATTGTAATTGTACATTATATTATGGTGATGTTTCTACAGCCTTATCTTGTACATGAGACTAAAGGACTAAAGGCAATAATTAATCCTTACTATATCTTTCTGTTTCTCTATACATATGCATATATATATATATATATACACACACACACACACACATACACTGGCACATATGTATCCATATATAGAGATATACATATTCATGACAAATTTAAAAACTAATAAGCTTTTAAAAATTTTTCATAATTTCAGAATATTAAAAATATTCTCTTACTAGTTTATTGGCTAATTATATATTTCTGGAGGACAAACATTGAATATATAGAAAAGAAAAGTTAAATGTTAATCGGGGGGAGGTAGGGATAAGAGAAATAGGTCATGGGGATTAAGGTGGGCACTTATAGTGATAAGCACCTAGTGATGCATGGAATTGTTGAATCTCTATATTATACACCTGAAACTAATATAACACTGTATGCTAACCAACTGGAAATAAAATAAAAACTTAAAAATCAAAAAGAGAAGTTGAATGTTAATTGAGCTACTATGAGAAAAAAGTAACAAAAAGTTCAAATATATTTTTCATAGGATTAACATAATTTTTCCAAACTAAGCTATAACATAACTTCTATAAATAGCATACTCTGGAAATGTCTAGGAGTTTATTAAACACATCTTTAAAAAATCTTTTAGGTTCTGTAATAAATATATACAATTATTTGCAATAATTGTAATAGGTGAAGATTCATCCAGAGGTGGCAGACCTTAATGGATATGCACATATTTTTGGAGCCAGTGCTTTGATTTGACCTCTGACCCCATGTACTTCCAAGCTGTTGGATCTTCAAAAAATTACTCAACCTTTCTCTGCCTCCATTTTACAACCAAAATACGGCCATTATAGTAGAATCAAACTTCATGTTTCTTCTCGTGAAGAAACAAGACTCCGTTTTAGCTGTGATTATTGTCATTATCAAGAGTAGCAGTGGAAGTAATAGTACAAGAGTAGTAGTAGTACCAGTACTAGGAGTAATAGATTAGCCTTAGAGCATAAGGAGTAGCATTCATCGGTATAGAGTACAGCTGGAAGGAGGAAAAGAAAGATTATTCAATATCTTCACTTTTTGTATGCAAGTGTCAGCCTCCATGTGAATAGGACAAAGAGATGAACTCCTGCTGCCTCACAAGAGAATTGTATGCCATTTATAGAAACGCTTTGATTATATACTTCTAAAAGAGGTAACTGTGGCAATTTATGAAGAAAGAGCATCTCTAAATAGCTGAGTGATTTTCAGTCATGTGAAAGCTCTCCTACAAGGGATAGTGGTAGTGCTGCTTTCGTAGGACCAGCACAGCAATAATGATCTCCTGCTAAGTATTTCTTAGTTCTCTTGTCAGAAACAGAGCATGAAACTGAATTCCATCTAGAAGGACAAATCACATTTTCCTATCTCACAAATACTCATTTCTACTTTGAATAAAAATTTTCACTTTGCTAACCTTATATCATTAAACTGAAGCTTTAAAAAATGTTTTCAAATAGGACTATTTCACATCTTCACATCATGAAACTGAAACATTGAAATGATATTTTTCAAGTCATTGGTGTCTTTAGTGACATAAAGACCCAGACAAACTTCACTATAAGGATATGACTTTCAATAAAACAGTGTCTTTCAGGAAATTGATGGATATTAGCTGCTAGCTGTACTTTCAAAAGGAGGTTGTGTTATTGAATCTTAATAGTAATGGAGAAGGGAGACATGCTCTTAATGATAACATCCAGTTGTAGGCATTTTTGAGTCTATAAAATAAGAAAAGTCATTCTCTATAAAATATAATTCCCAACAGAAGCTGAAATTGGCCTCTATTATATTACAGTTTACTTATATGTTTGCCTCCATTGCTATAAAATGAGTTCCCTCAAATAAGGATCCTGAATTTTCATTTTGCAATAGCCTAGTGCCTGACAAATAGTATGCCTTCCCCAGGGGCGCCAGGATGTCTTAGTTGGTTAGGTGTCTGACTCTTGGGTCGGCTTAGGTAATGATTTTGGAGTCCTGAGATCAGACTCCATGCTCAGTGCCATGCTCAGTGCTTGTCCCTCTCTCTCTCTCTCTGCTCCTCCCTCCTTCCTCTCTCTCATAAATAAAATCGTAAAAAAGTGATATGCCTCCCCCAAACACCCCAGTAAAGAAGTTTAATGGAGAAACACATGAGCGAGTGATATAATTCTGATATGGAATTTGCCCAATTTTTGTTCCGCCATGTAATGCCATTTCTACGTCTTCCCAAGTAAAGTAAGGAGGAAAGCTAAAGAACAATCCTGACAACCAAAACTGTTTAACAGATTGGTCTCATTCACTCAATTGAAAGTGAAAAGAGTTTCTTAAATCTATATTGTGTGAATCACTAAATATCCTGTAAAACTAAGTGCATACCACAGTTTGTTTTGTGAGATTAAGAGTCACTTATGGTTTGTCTCCCTCCCTATCCCATCTTGTTTCATGGATTCTTCTCCTACCCACTTAAGCCCCCATGTTGCATCACCACTTCCTCATATCAGGGAGATCATATGATAGTTGTCTTTCTCCGCTTGGGGGGAGGGGGGTTGGGAGAAGGGGGGTAGGGTTATGGACATTGGGGAAGGTATGTGCTTTTGGGTAAATTGGAAGGGGAGGTGAACCATGAGAGACTATGGACTCTGAAAAACAATCTGAGGGGTTTGAAGTGGCGGGGGGGGGGGTGGGAGGTTGGGGTACCAGGTGGTGGGTATTATAGAGGGCACAGTTTGCATGGAGCACTGGGTGTGGTGAAAAAATAATGAATACTGTTTTTCTGAAAATAAATAAATTGGAGAAGAAAAAAAAAAAAAACTAAGTGCATACCTGACTGTCTTTAAGTTATAATACCTACATGTTTCTCTGAGCTCATGTAGGATTCACCACAAATCTTTGGAGAGTGCAAAATGAACAAGAATGAAGAGGAAGTTCTTCCAGCAAGATCATGTAGCACACATGAAAAATTAGGAAAAATCTACTCATTCCTTTATGAAAACCAGCCCAGATCCAAGGAACTTCAGCATGTTCTAGACATGCAGAATCTTACTCTTCTTCTCCTTTTTTAAGTAACTTTTCTTAACACACCATGTTTTCCTAGGCAGAACATTATGAGAAAATGAAAAGCATGCTTTTCAAACCGGTATTTTACAAAACTGTCAAAGATCAAGCAGGATTTCAGAATTGGGATCCAAAGAAATATTGACAGATAAATTTATTTAGTAATAAGACTAAATTCAGTGATAATAACTGTACATTTTTCATTTAAGTTCAAAGTGAAATCAGCTCCATAATTTTGGAATGAGGAATAATTGACTTAAAAGTTATGCATCAAAGGTTATTTGGAGGTCCAGCTCTCATCTATGAAGGAAGGTATCATCTAGCTAATTAGCATGGGAGAACATGAAAGAAGGGAGTTGGCCATGAGCTGTATCCTTACAGGCATATTACTTGCAACCAAAAAGTTATAGCTTCTAATTGAATGTTAAACAGCCATGAGTAAATAATATGTATTCACTTTAAATAGTAAGACTGGAAGGGGATGTACTGGATAGGTGTACTGAGAAATTATTATTATTTTTTTTTAAGAGAGAGAGAGAGAAAGGGAGTAGGGAGGGAAGGGGCAAAGGAGAGGGAGAGAGAATCTTAAGCAGGCTACATGCCCTGTACAGAGCCAGATGTGAGGCTCGATTTCACCACCCTGAGATCATGACCTGAGCCAAAATCAGGAGTCAGATGCTCAGACTGAGCCAATCAGGTGCCCTGAGAAGATGAGTTTTTCATGTTATGAGCTCTTTGTATTAGAATAAGAGATGGACAGGAGGAAAAATGGCATATGACAATTGATGAAGGAAATGGGAATGATTAGTGAGGAAAAGATTTAGGAAGAACTAAAAAAAAAAAAAAAAGGAAGATTTGAAGAACTAGTACTATTTAAAATTTAAAAATATTTGTGTGGAAAGATTCAGACTTGCTCAGAAAGAACCCAAAAGGAAGAAATAGAACCAATGGGAAGTTGGTTTTGTCCCAAATATGGGAGGCTGACTTTGTCTCAGTCAACATCATTGTCTCAGTGATTGGTATGGTAGTGGAATGACTCTTGGTGGTAGCCAAGTCATGAATTCTTCCATAAGCATATTTGGATGCTTTGATGGAGTATCATTTTATTTTTATTTATTTTTAAAAATTTATTTATTTATTTTTTAATAGTTCTTTGGGTTCCTTAATGATTTTTTTTTTTTTTTTAGGATTTTATTTACTGAAGAGAGAGAGAGAGCACAATCAGGGGAGTGGTTGACAGAGGAAGAAGAAGTTTCCCCATTGAGTAAGGAGCCCAGTCCCAAGACCCTGGGATCATGACTTGAGCTGAAGGCAGACGCTTACCCAACTGAGCCACCCAGGAGTCCTTGTGAAAAGGTTTTAAATATAGAATATGCCATTAGTTTAGTTTATCATTCCTAAGACATAGCCGCTTTAGAAAGTCTGTGGGTGGGGGGGCGCCTGGGTGGCTCAGTGGGTAAAAGCCTCTGCCTTCGACTCAGGTCATGATCTCAGGTCCTGGGATCGAGCCCCGCATCAGGCTCTCTGCTCTGCAGGGAGCCTGCTTCCTCCCCTCTCTCTCTGCCTCCCTCTCTGCCTACTTGTGATTTCTCTCTCTCTGTCAAATAAATAAATTAAAAAAAAAAAAAGTCTGTGGGGGCCAATATTGATAATTACACCAGGACAACAGACATAAATGTAACTGTCTGGAGCAACTGTGGATCAATGACCATCCTGTCCTTGAGATCTCATCCAGTTTTGTTCTGGGGTAATGTTGTTAGGGAGTGTCTCTTCATAGACATTCCTGATCTTCCAATGGAAATGGTTTGCAAATGTGATCTGGTCTTCTAAGAAAGAGGGGAGTGAAAAAGAAAAGCCCAAAACATGTTTGTAAGCAGAAAGGTTTGGCTTTTATCAATCCTCTCCACTCCATGATAGTTGAACTCCACCCACTGGTCCCTCCCATTGTCACCCCACCCCGACCCCTTGCCTCTCTACTTTTCAGGGGTTATGGTGTGAATGCCTCTTGTCCCGACTCTTGCACAGCAGTGTAGCATTCACACTTAATTTGGGGGCAGTTCTCTTCATCCCCAAAATATCTTACAGCCAAACTCCCATTATTAAATAAACTATGAATTAGGAGCAACTTTATGCTCCCCATCAGCAGATAGATACTGCTATCTCTCCTTACTTCTCAAGAGGTTTTTCATCTGAAAATTATGTTTCTTATCCTAATACAATTACAATGGTTTGCATTTTAGCATGTTTCATAACAGTGCTTAACGTGCAACAAAACTGGGATGGAAATAGCTCCAATGCACCAAGAAAGAGAAGCTCACTGGGGAGCAATTAGGCACCAAAGCCAAAGAAGTGGACAGTCAGCATCAAAGGTGTTGACCAGGAGGTTGCTAGAATTTGGACCTAGGAAATAAAGCTTTGGGACTAGATCCCAGAGAAGCCAGCTCACTGAACATAGAACCTAACCAAGAAGAAATCATACAACTCAGCCACTGGGGTGGAATGCTAGATAGGAATGCAGTCATTAGAAAACAAAGCAAGAATCAAGACAATGGAATTACAACAAACTAAATCAAAACAAAACAAAGTCAGAGTGGGACAGACAACAAAGTTAAGACTAGGCTGCCTGAGGAGCCCTTGTCCTGGGGGTACTTATGCCCATACTCCCTGAGGTGATTGCTGGTACGAGTGTCTGGATAGAGCTCCCCTTGAGTTTAGTGCTCCAAGCTTCCAGGATAGGGTAATGTAGAAGGAAGTGGGGCACTGATTAGTCTTATTTCTTGGGCCTGATATCCTAGTGCCTAGGATTTAGGAAGCTGCTTCAGAAGGAGAAAGAAGCTTTCTTAACATTAGCTCATCAAAATGTTCCAACACTTGACATGTTTGTGGAACTTAACAATGACCCATTTGGTATAGATGGAATGTTGTTCACTTGAGAACAACAGATACAATTGAAGTTATTTTCTTTAAAGACAAGAATGCATGCATTTTGTTTAATAAGTCTTACATAACACACTCCCTCCAACCCTAGCCCCAGACACTGATTATCAGTAACATCCATCAGTATTTAAGGAAGCAAGTCATACCATAACATGCGGTAGGGTTTTTTTTTTATCATTAATCTTTAATATTTTCGTTTTGCTCAATTTTGGCCTGCTTCTGTCTGCTGCTTCCATCATTCACATAGCCAAGTAAATCTTCTACCACTCTTTTGTGCCAAACAACAGGCTTTTTGCTGTTTGAAGAATGCAAGAGGTCTCTGAAGTAGACCACTTGAGAGGTCATAAATATTTTACTCCTGTGCAATCCCAGACATTCTACTAGGCACAGTTATGGGAACAGAGTGCTTTTACAAAAGTGTTTTTTTTCAATGTTCTTTGAAATAAAACACACCTTCTGAGTGTAGAAAACATGTGGGAATGTAGAGTCTCTCTGACCAGCAATGTCTGGTAACTAGGACTCATACTGGCAGTTTTTATTTATTATAACTCTACTATTCAACCCTTTCCAGCTATCTTATGTGATCTTCACAACAACACTGTGAAGAAAATCTTATTAGCCTCTTTCTACAATTGAGGTAACTGAGACTATCCCACAGATAGTTTATGGCTGGGTTGGCATTTGAAGCTCATCTGGTCTGCTTAGACCATCTTTCTGAATCTGTAACTTCCTTGTTGGTTGGTGTCTTAGTTTCCCAATGGTGCTATCACACGCATGGCTTAACACAAATTTATTCTCTTCCAGTTCTTGAGGTCAAGGATCTGAAATGGGTCTCATTTGGCTAAAGTCAAGTTGTCAGCAGAGCCTCGATCTCTTCAGAGGCCCCTGAGAAGGTGCTGTTTCTTGACTTTTGCAAGTGTCTTCTGTCTGCCACCAATCCGAGCTTATGGCCATATCATCCTTACCTCGGCCTCCTTCTTTACATCACTTCCCCTCTATTTTTCAGATCTCCTTTTGCCTCAATCTTACGAGGACACTTCTCATTGGAATTAGAGTCCACCTGGAAAGTCAAGGATAAGCTCCTCCTCTTAAAATTCTTAATGAATCTAATCTTTGGCCACAGAGAGGAATAGTCATAGGTTCTGTAAATTAGGACATGGACATATCTTTGGAGACCACCATTCAACCATACTATTGCCAATCCCATTGCCTATGTAAACACAGAGTTTTCAAATTTTCCCTCCTTTTCTATCTTGCCAGTGTAACTGAGATTTGGAATTCAAAAGGCGATTTTCCAGGGACATCCCTGAAAGTCCCCACCATGTCAGTGGAAAGTCTTCCACTTGTGGGTTAAAACAAATCTTGCCCCGTGTCAAGACACTTCAGGGTCTGTGGATGACCATCCATTCTCCTAAGGACTCCTTGCGGTACTTCCTTATGCACTCTGGCCTTCCTGAATATAGGAACCTGGAAGCAATGTGAAGCAATCTCCCTACCTATCCGAGCAAGTCTGCCAGGCTTTGTGTTCTGAGTTTGAAATGCCATATTTGAGGAGAGTTACACATTTCATACCATCAAGCTAAAAGTAGAAGTTGCCAGGTACTGAAGTGTGGTCCCCATCCAGAATGTTCTTGTTGTTGTTGTTTTAAGGGCCTTGGCTATGACAAATTGCAGTGGTTTAACCCAGGGTGGAGAGAGGCTTGGGAAAATTTCCCGAAAGGTGGTGGGACTGGAGGTTTTCAGAGAGAAGTGCAAGTGCATGTCTGAATGTAGATGTATGTGTGTGTGTACATTTCTCTGGCCAGTGGCAGAGGAGCTTGTCCCCAGGACACGGGGTCTGCACCATTTCTAACATTTCAGCTTTCCAGGTCTTTAGGCCCACATGTTAAATCAGAGTCTTTGGGAATGGGTTCCAGGACTCTGAGTATTTAGAAGTTTTATAAGACTTCACAGTCAAACTCAACACCAGCTGCTCTGAGATGAAGAAGGCAAGAGAATGAGCTTGAAGGATGTTTGCGTTTGGAAATCCAAGATATGAGACACAGAATGGAGCAGTGAGGGCACCATGTGTCCCTTTACTATTGGCTGTTTATTTTGCATTTTACATGTACACATGTATTAAAAATAAATATACATAAATATTTATTATGTATACAATCTAAATATATAAGTTTTATTTTCTGTATCTTATGATGTTTTGACATTTTATTAAAAAAAACTTTCTGGCCAGGAAGCACTGGCTTACCAATTCTTCAAGATAACCAAGGGCTCAGCTGAAGCATATCTTTCATCTGTAAACTGACCAGTCCACAGCCACACCTCCTCTATCTGCCCACACACCCATGGGGCCATATTCCTCCATCTGCCTCATCCCAGGCCAAGGTACCAGCAACTAGAGATCTCCCTATGGCTCGAAGCTTGCTGAAATTATTCAAACTAGTCAGTTCTCAACTCTTTCCCCTGCCCTGTTTTGCCTTTTCCAGGAAACTTCAATAAATCTTACAGCCTAAACACTCCTCCAAAGCCTGGCTTCTGTCTCTGGACTACCCTGATACCTAACCCTGCAAGCTGATGTGCAGGGTCTCTTGATTCTGGGACCTGTGAGTATCACAAACTTTGCTTCTTTCCTGCGCTGCTCCTCTGTCTTCTCTTGTGGCCCAACTTGACTGACCATTGCATTAAGAAAAAAAAAAAAAATACAAAAGCAAACCAAGGGAGCAAATCTTTCTTCTTGTCTTGACAAATCTGATTTATTTTGGAAAATGATCTATGTCAATAGGAGAACTTATATACTGAGGGAAGATTTCTAGCTCTGTGAGGCTAGTTTCCGATGTCATGGGAGTCAGAATCCACCTAAGAATTTTCCTTCTGTAACTTCCCCGGGCAGGTATGACCACTTCTTCACTGGTCTGCAGAATGAATTCACCCCCACTTGAGACTTGATTTTACACTGCCAGAGAAAAAGGGGTGCCACCAGAGTGTTTGACCTTAAAGTGGGAATGATGTCATGTCGAAGGTCATGAACAAATTAGCTCCACTGCTCACCCGGCTGAACTCTGGCTTCCCACAACCTTGCATTCCTTCTTGTCCCTTAAACAAAGGTCCACTCCTTGGCCTGGGTTGCAGAACTCCCTGACAGATCTGTGAATATCATCATACCTTCATAAAGGCGTCAGAGAAAATGTTGATTACGCCACTGGGTGACTGACAAGCTGTGTGCCTGGGGGCAAATTACCCAGTGCTTTCGAAATTTCCTATCAGAAAGAGAGAGGGAGATTGCAGGTTCTCACGGTGGAGAGTAAAAGAACTGATGCGTGCGTATAAGGTGTTTATTATAAAGAATGGCACAGGCACATCAAGGATGTGAATCACTGTCTTCGTGATATTAAACACTCTGCTCTTTGTTGGTGGATGGGGAAAGAGACGAGCAGGGACAGATATAGACATGCCTTTACCTCTATTTGATAGTCGTCAACGTTGTTGCTGTTCATTTCCAAGGTTACTCATTGGCCTGAGGTAGCTGACGTGCAGGCACGGAGGGGAAGTTGAAATGGGTTCTAACCCCAATGCCCATGCTATGGCAGTTCGCTCTAACAGAGCTGAGAAATGGCACCCTGTCACTTCACCCCACACTCTGGTTGTGGCGTCTGCTGGCTTGTGAGGCCTGGACACCACGTGAAGGGAGGTTTGCTCGGTGTGAGGATCGAATTCTAACTGCACGGTGTGGGAGGAAGCTTTGTGGCCTTGCTGTGGGCTAGCAGGAATCTCGCATTCCCGGCTTTAAGCAACTGCCTTCCTTTTAGTTTTCCTCGTTTACCTCAACTAACGTTAAATATTTTGTCAAGTAAAGTACCAGTGGTTTTCACCTCACTCATGTCATCTATCTCTTTTATAGAAGGAAAAAAAAAAGGCAGGATGATTAAAATGCCTCCAACTATAATCTTCTTTAACTTGATATTTCCTTAGGGGGAAAAATGGCTAAAACCTTTCAAGGAAACAAGTAATGAAAGAAAAAAAAAAAAGTACACTGATGTATTTATTATACTCCAACCCTAAGGGAACTATTGAAAACAGCTCTGAATGGAGCAATGATTCTGCAATGCTTGAAAAATTAGTCTGGGGGCAAAAATCTACAGAAATCTCTTTCAATAAACAATAAAGGGTGGGCATTAAAAAAAAAAAACTCCATATTAAGCAACCTATTAAAGTTTCATTGCAGCAATTTTTCTCCAAAGCTATTTAATCTATTCAAGATATCTTGTGATGCAGAAATGTCTCTTCTTTTAGTAAAGAATAAAAGTTAACATCTACCAATGATGACTCGTTCCAAAAATTATCAGAGGCAAAAATAATTATAATCATTCTTCTCATGCAAAAACCATTTGGAAGAGAAAGATCATGGGCTTAATGCCTCCAGCATTTCAAATAGACGAGGGTTTCTACTTTATTCCCCCCACCTAAGAGACGTGTACTAAATGACATACGAGGATGTGAATCACTGTCTTCGTGATATTAAACACTCTGCTCTTTGTTCGTGGATGGGGAAAGAGAGGAACAGGGCCAGATATAGACATGTCTTTACCTCTGTATTGGAACATGGGGTTCCCTCATCATTCACTAGAAAACATGAGGCTCTCATTTTGGTGGAAACTTTGTCAGAGCTTGGACCCAGTAGGTGAAATGTCATACAGATCCCGCCCATGCAAAGGACACTTCTTTCTGAACCAGGCGTCAAAACAAGTTTCCATGCTTACCTCCTTTCTCAAAGCTCTGTCCAGCCTTAGTCATATTTTTAAAAAATATTTTATTTATTTGTGAGAGAGAGAGAGAGCGCACGCGCATGCAAATGCTCAAGCAGGGGGAGTTGCAAAAGGAGAGGGAAAAAGCAGCCTTCCCACTGAGCAAGTCCCAACATGGGACTCAATCCCAAGACCCTGGGATGATGACCAGAGCTGAAGGCAGACACTTAACCGACTGAGTCATCTGGGTGTCCCAGATCTCATTGGTTTTGCAGGCACTAATTTGTGCATGTTTTCTATTCTCCGCACACATGTGAGTTCATGTGTCTACCACCACAGGCAAGAGACAGAAATCTACATCGCAGATTCCCTGTGCTGCTCTTTCATGGTAAGTCAACCTCCTCCATCCCACCTCCCACCTCTGTGAACTACTAACCTGTTCTCCATCTGTAAGTTTGTAATTCTGTCATTCATACTGTTTTTTCCAAGTTCCCGTCATCACACCATAGCTGTCCCAATCCCTTGAGATTTGTTTGGTTCAAATTACTGGCAGGGCTAAAGGTGCTAACAGAGTCACAGAGAAGGCTCTTGAGAATCTTTCTGTTTGTGAAATCGTCAGCGAAAGCTGAGAAATGCCTGGGGAGTGAGATTGAACTTGACAAATTTGCCATTGATATGCAGACTCGTTTCAGATATGTTAGTCCAAAGACTACAAACAACTAAGCATCTAAAACTGTGTCCTATTAAGTGTGCTTAATTGCATGAAATGCAATTATTTAATAGAACAAAGCAGAACACAAAAACTGGAGAAATATCCTACAGAGTTTCACTTCCTTAGGATCTTCGCTTTAGTGTCGCGCTCCAGAGAGGTGCATGCTGGCAAGCCAGTCTCTGTCCACCCCTCATTTCCTCTCTTCCTTAAACGTATTGTCATATACTCTTTTCGAGTCACTTTTTCCCCAGACATTGGACTGATTCCCTTTTTGTTCTCCCCACCCCACCTGTGAGAAGGGAGGCTCTTTTCTAATGAGGCTGTATCTTCTTTTCTTTAAATAGGGTTGTTGGCTGTACCTCCAAAGAGGCATATTCTTTTGCTCAGACACAATTTTGGTTTACAAAAACTAATGCATTTGTCTGGTCTTGGTCTTTATCATTTAGGATGTGGGATAATGGGGTCTTTACATGCTGATGGGAATAGATCTTTATCTTTTGGTTTCTGAAGTCTGCATCTTCATAAACCCAAACTGGAGGTTTCAACTTGGAAAACCAGGTGATGCCATATCATGCACCTTGCATTTCACTTCACAACAGTTTCACCCACACTTAACAAACAGCTCAGATACATGTGTGTCTGTTTCCTAAGGCATACAAATATTACCCAGCGATGTGCTGTCCACTTGGCTGAGAATCCACGTCTCTCCCCCAATTTTACTATTTACTTACAAACTGTAAGCACAATTTGTATCCATATATGGAGAAAAGATGTCATTAAGGTCATAATCTTAGGTTTCACCCAGTTTGGCAAGCTACACAATATATTAATTTTCAAAGCAACTTTGAATTCCTAAAAGTGAAATTAAGTAAAAAGGTAATGACCATTTTTGAAAGACACTTATGCACTCTTGTTCTCTCATCTGAAAGTGAGCAAATCTTCCCGATCTCACTGATGGGGTACTTTAAAGATGAGATGAAAAATAAAAGGGTGATGAAGGGGTCTAGAAGTATCTACCATGGATGATACATCATATAAAATTATGTGTCACTGTGATTAGTAATATTTAATTTAATTGTTTCAGAAAGAAGCCCTCCCATAAATTCCACCTACACCCTGTGTCTCTGGCAAGTGCTTATAAGGCCAGGAGTGTTTTAGTCCCTCACCCCCCTTCATTATTCATTGACTTTTAAATTTCAGCTGGTTTTTTTAATCCATGGTTTATCTCTATCTTCAGATTCATTGACATTTTTTATAGCTTTGTGCTTTCTACTAATATTTTCAACATTATCACTATGAATGTAGGTTTCATGGTCTATTACACATTCAGATGTCTGATGTGTTTACACATCTTTTTTTAAATCTATCTATCATCAATGTATTTGTTATTTATTTATTTTATTATTTTTTTTGTCACATTGTTCTATTACAGGGTATCTTATCTTTACCAGCAAATGTATTTGGGGGAAAATAGATGAATAATTTGAGATTCCATATGTAGCGCTTTCCTCCAAGGAGGATACCAGTCAGGGGCCATCTCAAAGCAACATGCTGAGGTTCCTTGGACATTCAGGCATGTAGTTTATGGAACAGATGCTTCATGTTTCACTCACCTTTATTTTGAGAGAGTAGACCTCTCAGGTTCCAGCTTGTGGAAATGAGTCTTCTACCGGATGCCCGTCCTTCCGTCCGCTCTAGCCTTTGATCTCTCTCTCTCTTTCTGCACAGAGCTAGCAAAACAAAAGTTTAAGTTTTCAAGTTGGTCAAGACAGTCATATTCTCTCAGGGTAGAAGTTGATGCTTTATTAGTCTGCTTCTCTATTTTCTCACTGACAAGATGTCCTGGTAAATCCTTATGATTTGTTCAATGCTTGTAACATTTTAAAATATATATTTTATCCTTTATGTTTTGCACTTTTCAGCAGGAAGTTTGGTGCAGATTACCCAATTGACCACAAGTGAATTCAAAAGAGAGAGAAATTCTTTTTTTAATTATTTATATAAAAGTGAACAAATTCTAACCCAAAAGAGACTCGAGTTTTTTATTTTCTTTCATGTCTCACCCACTCTTACTCTTAAAATACAATGTGTCAGGACTTTATTTTTGTAAAATACCGTGAGATCATATATTCTAAGGGACTGCGCTGTCCAATGTTATTTGGAATTTTTCATATAGAGGTAAAAGAAAAAAAAATCTTGTAAGTTAGTTTTTAGTAAAATACTTTCTTAGACTTGGGTTATTTTTTGATGGTAAGCAGCTCAGTATCCAGAATGTGATGAAATGTGTATGCTTAGCAGAGTAGTTCTTGCTATATTTATTTATTTTAAAATAAGACCACTGAATATGAACCACGTCTGTCAGTAGACATGGTACATTTTAAACTGACTTAAAAAAAATACTTTCAATATCAAGCCTCCTTTTAGTTACAAGTTGTAATTAGCTTTTGAAAGTTATTTGCTTGGTTTGCCTGGAAGCTTCCTGTAAGAACAACTTAAAGGAGAGAGTGTTGACATTTGCTTAGTGATTAATATGCTCAAAAACTTTTGTTTTCTGTTCAGACTCTGCTGAATTGCCCAACGTGTTCTCTTCAAGATGAAATGGACATAGGGAAATAATTCCATGATTTCTTTACAAACAACTCACAGTCACAGGACAAAGGAAATAATTCTTATCTGTGATTTTTGCCACTCACAGCCTATCATATGCCAGAAAGACTCTTGGGTGCTTAACATGTTAGTTCTTGGATCATATCAATGGTGGGACTCCTCCCTCACTAACCCTTGCTCCCACATTTTATTTTTATTCATGTCACACAACTAGTAAGGAATAAAATGGAATTGTATCCTTTCCACCAAAGGGAATTCCACACTATGATGCTTAATAATTAATAAAGATGAGCAGTAATTTAACCTTAATAATATACATAGGATCTTTACTAACAAAAAATGCAAGTTGATCCTTGATTTGAGGATTGAAGCTGCCTATATTGATTTAGTCATTCAATAAATATTTATTGAGTTCTTACTTTATGCAGTCACCAAATATTGACATAAAATTGTCACCAATAACACTTCATTGTATAAAATCACCTAGAAGTATGACAAATCCATTTTATTATTTTAAAAATTTAGGTAAGTGTGTTTTCAATTTTCTAATATTGTGTAAAAAACCAGCTCAAAACATTGGGACTAACAACAGCAAAGACTATTTCTTATAACTTTAGGGGTTGGTAAACTGGGCTGTTCTTTTTAAATAGTCCACTGGGAACACTCATTAGTTGTTTCCATCTCATAATTCAACTGAGGTGAAGGGTACAAAATGGCCCCACTCACTTGGCCAGTAGTTGGTGTTGTCAGTTGGGTACCATTCACCAGTAGGGTAGACTGGGTTTCTTCCACAACCTTATGAGCTCAGGAGTCTAAAAGGGTGAAAGTGGAAGCTATAGGGCCCCTGAAGGACTAGCTTGAGAAGTTGCACATATATCATCACTGTACTGCATTCTGTTGATCAGTGTAAGTCCACAAGGCCATCTCATATTTAAAGAGATGGGGAAACAGACTCCACCTCTTGATAGAAGACATGGAAAAGTTATATGACAACAGATTTGCATAAATGGATGGAGGTAATTACTGTGGCCATCTTGAAAGGAATTTTCCAGAGTCCACTCTCCACCTATAGCAATTTATTCACATTCTTCTTTTATGAAAAATAGTCTTAAGCCTTCCCCCAAAGTCTTATCTTTGTTTTGATGTCAGGCTCTATTTCCATATCCTTGCGATTTTGATCAAGTCTGAATATGGTAAGAACTCCTCAGGCATAGCAACTCTTGATCCAGACATTTGTGAACAACAAAAAAAGACTCGTTATCAGCCCCTCAAGCCCTCAACATTCAAGGTATAGACAGTCACTGGTCTTTATTAATTCTGAAACCCATCTGGATGTGTTAGCTGAGCCCACTCTCCAGGGAGTAGGGTTGTGACTGTTTCTGTCTTCTGGGAGTGATTCATTTGTTCATTGTATTTTTCAGCTTTTGGTTCTACCATCTGGGCACTTAGCTCCATCCTCGGATGTCATGTTTGAAAAGAGTGTACCACATTCTTTAAAGATCTGAATTATTATAAAATATATAGAAAACTTATTAGAAGTACATGAAATAAACACAATTTTAAATCTCGAGTTATACTTAATGACTTTTATTTACCTAGATAAATGTCAATGCAATATTTCAGAAATGATTTTAGGTTTCAGTTTGTATCTGGTTCCTTGTGCAGTATTTTCTGAAACAGTGATAATGTCTATATTCTAGCAACATGTAGTGGATACATAACCCTTTAAAGATACAAACTAAAGTCTGTCTTTCTAACTATACTAATTGGGGCAAATAATTATATTTCATAAAGTTCCTAACTTCATGAATAATTTCCAATTCAGCTAAACTCTAAAAGCATTTATTGAGCCCCTCATAGTTGTTGATGAATGTCTGAGCTCTGTGGAGACACAGTGAGGCACTTAGCCTGATCATAGGGGTTGCAGAAAGCAGTGATTCATGAAAAACTTACTGGAATAAAATGACTAAGCTAGACCTTAGAGGATGTGAAAGAGTACCTTTCAGGAGGAAGGAACATTATCAAAGGTATGCAAACTTGAGTTTATATGATATACACAGGGACTGATATTCTCCACTCAGCATTACAATAAAATGCAAATATTTCAGAAATATTCTCACAGAAATAACCAGAAATAACATCTAACCAGACATCTGGACAACCCACAATCCAGTCAAGTTGACATGAGAAATTAACCATCACAACAGTTAACCTAATAATATAGAGGAATGTCTACTGAGGACTGATAATGAGAAGAAATACATAATACGGGTCAAGTGCTATTACAGAAGCTTCAGCAAATACACAAAACCAACAACCAATGCATGATATTTTTCCTCCCTTAAACAGAAGACATAGGTCCAGGAACCAAAAGAACTAGGTATTGGCATTTTTCACTCCCACGTTGTAGTTGTTTTCTAGGACTACTATAACAAAGCACCACAAACTGGGTGGCTTAAACTGCAGAAATTTATTATCATATCAGTTCTGAAGTTAGATGTACAAGACCAAGAAGTCATAAGAGTTGGTTCCTTCTGAGGGCTCAGAGGGAGAATCTTCCTAGCTTCTGATGCTCTGTTATCAATCTTTGGTATTCCTTGGCTTGTAGAAGCATCACCCTAATCTCTACCTTTATCTTTATAGGGTGTTCTTTCCATTTGTGTGTTTCATGTCCATATTTTGCCTTTTTATGAGGACACTGTCATATTGGACTAAGGTCATTCTGTGGAAAGATACACAAAAGATCTACATTGCATAGTCCTAATCAACAGCTTATAAGAAGAAAGAAGCTAAATAACTCTGTATATGACACTTCAGAACACTTTTGGAAAACTAAAGAATATAATGATATTGGTTGGTTGCTCCTAATATGCCCATACAAAGAGGTGAAAGAAAGGCACAAGTTCAGGGGCACCTGAGTGGCTCAGTTGGTTGAGCATTGGACTCTTGGTTTTGGCTCAAGTCATGTTCTCAGGGTCCTCAGATTGAACCCTGCATTGGGCTCCACACTCAGTGCAGAGTCTGCTTGAGAGTCTCTCCTTCCTCTCTGCCCCTCCCCCCACTTGTGAATGTGCTCTCTTTCTAAAAAAATAATAAATGAATGAATGAATGAGTGAATAATAAAATCCTAAAGAAAGAAAAGGATGAGCTCAGCAATTTGAATTCCAGGTCAAGTACTATATAAATGAGCTAAGAGTTTCTAGGGGTCCCCTAAAGGATACCCCTATCACCAGAAACCCTAGGATTGTTATTGCTGAACAATAAACATAGACCCCTATCCTACAAATAGATGAATTACAAGGCAAGTTGAACTCTAAACCTCACAGGGTGTCTACCACTAAAGTGAGGGAGGGCATTGACTGAGAAAGAATGGGATCCTGTAAGTTGGGATGGGTTGTGTGGGGAGGTAATGATAAATATGGGGACAGTAAACCCCTAAATTCTGATGTGTCTTTTTTGCCGGTACGAAAGTCCTCCCTACTTCCAGTGGAATTGGCTCCCCGCTCCAGCAGGGTGTCCTCCCCAAACACAGTAACAGGGTCATCCCCACTTACAGTCAGATCTTCCTTTCCACGTATCTGAGATTAACCCTGCATTCCTTGAGGAAACCATAGCAGCTGCTATGGAAGATGTGTGGAGTCTCCTCAGAACCCACCTTCACCACCCCTTTCTACTTCTAGGCTGATAACTTGACTTAAGTCCCAGGGGGCCCCTAAAGGTGAGGTGAAAAGTATAACACACAAGAAGGTGTGCTACACTTCCAAAAAAGAGTTTTCTAATTTATACAAACAGAAATCAGGGGAATATATCTGAAAATGGACATTAAAGGAAGTGGAATAATGGTAGGGAGACATAATGTTGAACCAGGCAGAATTTATTGAAATGGGCTCACTAAACAAATATTATACATTTAATGTTGCAGCTTGGGGAATTTTAAGGGGCTCTGATAAATAAAACCATGTATCAAAAGATGGCCCACTGTGAGAAAACTGGAAATAACTTATCTCCCTTGGTTTAATGTTCAGGAGATGTTTCAAAAGTTTAGGGAAATTGGAATGTTAGGATAGATTTGTCATTTAAGACCTATTTATTCAAATGGGAGTTTCAAGATATTTACCTTCATGAATATTTTGAGCAATAAATTTGTGAGGGGACTCCCAGCATTCTTCTGAAAGCTCTTCTCTGAAGGCCAGAACTTACAGAAAGACTCACAACTACTGAGCTGGAAAATCTAAATGCAATGAAAATAATTAGATCCCAGGGTGGCAGGGCCAAGTGGCAGCACTCAACAGTCAAAGACAAGGTGGATGTACTTACCTTACAGAGAGAGTCAAGTATCATATGGTTTCACCTATTTGTGGAGCTTAACAAATAGCATGGAGGACATGGGGAGTTAGAGAGGAGAAGGGAGTTGGGGGAAATTGGAAGAGGAGGTGAACCATGAGAAACTATGGACTCTGAAAAACAATCTGAGGGGTTTGAAGTGGCGGGGGGTGGGAGGTTGGGGGAACTAGGTGGTGGGTATTAGAGAGGACACGGATTGCATGGAGCACTGGGTGTGGTGCAAAAATAATGAATACTGTTATGCTGAAAATAAAAAAAAATTTAAAAAAAAGGATAGCAGAGTTAAAACAGCAATCAGAATCATGTGACTTGCACAGACCTATTGTGTTGGATAGTTAATCATGGTGTTCCTAAAAGTGAAATAGATAGTAAGGAATCTAAATCTTGATTTGATCCATATAAGCAGACAATTTCTAGATCAAGTGAATAAAAGTCTAACTCAAATCATGAAAACAGGGTCATGACCCCTCAGTCAATTCCCAGACATGAGCCAGTTTATAGACCCACTGCCTTCCATGTAGGGAAGGCCAGATTCCCTCAAAAGAGGACCCCACTACACTACTGAAAGTTTGTCCTGGTAATCCTTACCCCAATTTTCTCCCAAAGGAACCTGAGGCTTTTTACCAGTGTACCTGTGCATTAGGGAAAAATAAATGGCATCTTTCTGGGACTACTATATACTGGCCCTTAATTGACACTGATTCCAGGATTCTATCTGTGGATTCCAGGATTCTATCTATGGTTCCTTCCCAAGTTCCAGAATGCATACTTGGAATAGACATACTTAAGATCGGGCAGAATCCCCACACTGGTTCCCTGACTTTTTGATTGAGGACTATTATGGAGAAAGACCAAATGCAAGCCATTTGAAGTACCTCCACCTAGGGGAAAAAAAATAGTAAATCAAAGGAATACTGGGGTGCTTGTGTGGTTAAGCGACCATCTCTCAATTTGGGCTCAGGTCATGATCTCTGGGTCTTGGGATGGTGTCCTGCCTAGAGCTCCATGCTCAGCAGGGAGTAGTTTCATGATTCTCTCTCTCCTTCCCCATTGTCTCTCCCCCAGATTTCTCTCTCTCTCTCTCTCTCTCTCAAATAAATAAATCTTTTAAAAAAAAAAGAACAAGAGCAAGAACAAGAAGAACAAGAACAAGAACAAAAAAATACCGCGTTTCTGGAGGGATTGTGTCACCATGAAGAATTCAAATTTTACTTGCTAAAAATGGCTTATCTGTCCTTAAATGATACCTTTGTAAAATACAGTAAGTATGAATTCCTGAGACGATTTCATGAATAAAAGACATAAAACTACAGGACCATTTTTAAAAGTTATTAGATAAAATGGACCAAAAATTACTCTGTTACAAACTTTCCTAACCTTGTCACATACTGTGACTATCTCAACCCATCCTGGTAGTAACAGCTTATAGACAGGCACTGTACCCCACTTTGGTAGCACAGCTCTAGGACACTGCCCACCATTCAAGTTGCCAGGAAAGGCCACTGGGAATTTACAGCTCACCAGGATGCATTTCCTTCATTCTGAGTCTTGTGCCCCCAAATGATAGCTGCACTCCTTGTTCTGCAATCATTGTTTTTATTTTTTTTACTTTTCAATCCAGCATTTCATTTTTCTTCAAAGGATTATGAGTTGAATCACCATCCTAGTTGAAAGGAAAGCTATTCAGATTCTTTTAAATATTTGTTTTTTTTTTCCTTCATTCTTTGCCCTGTCGTGAAGACAGTGATCAACCTTGTTCTATCTTTGAGTCAATACATTGTGATCTACTACATGTAGCTTGATTTTGTTAATAAAGTTTTATTAGAATGCCAGCTATATTTATTCCTCTATTTGTCATTTATGGGTGATTTCACTACAATGGCCAATTTGGCTACTTATGAAAGAGACTGTGTGAGGTGAACACCTATGATATTTACTATCTGCCTCTTTGCAGAAAGTTTGCCAATCTCTGCTCTACATCATTCATATTTTTCTGTAACTTCTAGAGTTTTCAGGCATTCATGTAGTCATGCACTTATTTAACAAACATTTATTAAAAGCTGTCCATGTACCAGGAACTGAGCAATATTTTTGAGACATAAAGATAAAAAGATGCAATCTTTTTATACATAGCATATGTTCACTATGCACAATAATTGCTTTGATTGGATTTAGAAGTTTTGAGTGTTGCATTTATTATTCCAAGTTGCAAGTGTTATTAATCTATTATCTGAATCCTTTGTGTCCTTATTATGATTTTATTTCTGATACTGTCAGAGAGAGATGAGATCTAGAACCTAAAATTTGCTCATTTGGTCATTCCAACTCATATTCTTCACTTCTTTTATCATAGTGATCTTTGATTTAAATATACATTTATATTTTTTAATAATAGAAATATAAATATTTCAAAAGCTGTACTTTTTTGTTATATATCATAAAAATATAGAAACTTACACCAAATGAACCTCTGTTTGGTGTAAAATAGAATCCATTTTTTTTCCTCCAACATTGTCCATATTTGAGTTTCTCATCGTACTAATAAAGGTTCAAACAAATAACAAATAGCTGTTGATAAGACAGAGCATTTCCCTGTTAAAGCTGCTTCTCATTTGCATGGTACTTTGCTTCATTCCCTAAACTATCTTAAACTTAGAATATATGATTATCCAAATAATCTATTCTTAATTTTTTGAATCAATTATTTTTTTCATACTCTTTAAGATAAGATGATGATCTGGAATCTGACCCTGTCTGTTGTCATATCACAAAGAAAAAGGAACACTCCCCAATGTATAACAGGACTGACCCGACATCACATAAACCAAAAGCAGACACATGGGTCTCTTGTTTCCTCTGGAAGCATTTTATTCTCTGCCATTGTAGCGAGAGCTGTCACCTAATAAATACACATAATGGGAGATTCATGAATCACTGTAGCATGAAAAAAAGTGTTTTTGTAGCAGCAGAAATGCAATTAAAAAGAGCTTCAGTAATATCTTGGAAGAAAATAAAAAACAAACCTGTGGCAACATTTCTTGGGCAATGCTGAATATGTATAAAATTCTCCAACTTTTCCATCTCACACTTAAAATATTTCACAGAAGCCTTAGGAATGCACATAAAAGCTACAGCATAGGGCATATAGTTCATGGTGTTATAATAATATTCTATGTTAACAGGTGGTGGCTACACCTGTGGTGAGCATAGCCATAGCAAAACGTATAGATTTGTCAAATCACTGTGTTTTATACCTGAAACACTGTGTGTCAACTATACTTCAATTAAAAAGAAAAAGAATTTAGTCTAGAAGTCTTGCTCTTGATAAGTTCTTGACATCTGAATGTTTATTCTACTTGCTTGTCAAGGTAATGTTTTAACTCTTTGTTGATGGTTCATTAATATTAATATTTAATTTATGTTTATCAATTTTTACAACTTTTCTAACAGCAACATGGGAATTACCCAGGAATTGTTAGAAATGTAGATTCTCAGTGAAGTAGAATCTCTTCAGTTGAGATGCCCAGGTGATTCATAGACAAATTAAAGTTTGCAAAACACTGGTTAAATTTTTGAAGGTAGCAAAGCATGAAATAATTTCCAACAGCATTGAGGAGAATTCTTAGGGCGTGATTTTCTTTTGGAACAGGATCAATGGCTTTGGTGTGAGGATAAAGAGGGGTGGGTAGAGGGTGTAAGTTGGAGGCTGGTGAAGAGAAGTGAACATGGCTTGTGTTTGCCAAGAGGCTCTCTATTTCCTCTGGCAAGAATCTCCTGGTTGTAGAAAATGTCCTCCGTTCAGAGAATGCAGGAGTCATATGCTTATCTGTAATACTCCCTACTGTATCCCTGCTTTTTGGAGCACAAGTAATTCCAGAAAGCTTCCCCAAGCTCCAGGGCACTTCAGTTCTTATATGGTTGTTTATACATAGGTTAAACCTCCCCTACCAGGTAGGTACCATCTGAGAGTAGGACCCATGTTTTTTAGGTCTCCCTATGGCCAGGGATAAAACCGTGTACATAGATAGTCTCTAATTAATATATGTGGAAAGGAAGAAAAGAGAAATTTTAGAAGGCTAGAAGACTGAAAAGCAGGGAGAGAAAAGAAAGAAAGGGAAGTTCTCCCATATAAGATGAATTGGTAAGTTTGATCCAGATAAAGAATTTTTCAATAAAACTGATAAAATGACCATAAAAAGACTTAAAACTATCATTCTTTGGGCATTTACACTCTTGCCAACACTGTGCTTTTATATATACTGTGCCATTTGTTCTTGACACAAATCCTCTGAGGGGGGTACCAGCATGAAAATCACTTCTGGAGACTGTTAAAGGGAGACTCCAGGGCACGACATCAGACAGCCCCTTATGTGTATTTGGCAGATGCTGGGAACCTGGAATCTGTACTTAAGCAAACACCCAAGTTGATTCCGATGTATCAGACTTTGATGACTAGCTTAGACTTTAAGCTTCTATTTATACAATTTAAGAAGCCATTAATGTGTCTGGCAGCCACATCACAGTTTTCTCATATTAATTTTGCTGTCAATCAGAAACCTTATTTTTTAAAACTAATTACTTTTAAGACAGGTACTATCTCCCTTTCATATTGGGACAGTTCAAACTGAGAACTGCAATCATATTAGGTCCATTCCTGTTCAACTTCATGTGGTGAATGCTGATTTCTAGTCCAGTTTGTTGAGAATTGGAGGGGGGTGGTATTCATCCTTTTACACAATGAATTATCAACCCATCTTCATCTTTGGTCACCCACACATTTGACAACTGTGCCCCCTATTTGTAAGTTAATAATACATCTCTTTAAAGAAGAGGACAAAGGACAGACTTCTGTGATCTCATTAGATGCTTCCTTAAAGGTGAATGCACAGTCATTAATCAAGAATCTTCAGCTATGATTATTCTAACAACTACAAATTCACCTATCGCACCTTCTCTCCTGTCTCTATTCTCCAGTGGACTAATTGGGGAAAATGACAAATTTTGTTAAATGCCCTGTTAATCAGCTTATAGCATTTCTATTTCTTTCCCTTTTTGTACTAGTATAAGAGGTCATATAGAAGGATTTTTTTTTCTGGGAATTAATCCATTATACTTTTTTAAACATCTGCCTGATCTGGCCATTGTCTTGTATTTAATGGACACGCACTAGTCTTGGGGGGTTCTTGCGTCTCTTCTAGGTGGCCATGAACCATCCATTCAGTAATACTCCCTGGAATTGAGTCAAATAATGCAGGTAAAGATGAGACACATGCTTCCTCCCCAAAGGAAGTGGTTTTTAATTTGTTCTCCACAGAATTTCAGGTACTCAAAGGAGGTGTCAAGAGGACCACTTTATTAGAAAAAGTCACAGGGGGCATTTTTGTGGAAACTTTCATTATGTAGTTGTGGCAAATTCATTTTGTTCCAAATTAATATGGGGACCATTTAGAAGGGGATTTAGATATCCATCATGCTTGCCTGGTGACATCTTTTCTATTGTCTTCAGCTATATATTTTTTTAAATTTCTGTAATTCTTTTTTTCTTTTTTAAAGATTTTATTCATTTATTTGAGAGAGAGAAAATGAGAGGGAGAGCATGAGAAGTGGGAGGGTCAGAGGGAGAAGCAGACTTCCTGAGCAGGAAGCCTGATGCGGGACTCCATCCCAGAACTCCAGAACTCTAGGCAGTCACCTAACCAACTGAGCCACCCAGGTGTCCCATCTTCAGCTATTTTTTAATTCTTTCAGAACCATTTATCTTTTATCAACATAGCCAACATTATCTCTTCCCACTAAGAGGAAAGAGGAGACATTTTATTCTTCTTTTAAAAGTGTGCTTAGCCCAATATTGGAAAACAAAAAAGATTATTGGAGAGTAAGGACTTGGCAGACATCTGAGAAGCTAGAAGGTCACAGAACCAAAAGAAAGTGAGGAAATTTCAAGAGAAATTGTGTTGGAGATCAAGCAAATTATGTGACTCTTAATTTTTCCCGGGGTGCAGGTTAGGCCCACTCTACCCAAGTAGAAACTGGGCACATTAGACATCAAAATCATCCAGTTTTCAGGTTTTTCAAAGGCTATGAAGGAGCAATCAAAGGTAACTTTCAAATTGGAATTTGAACCAAAGGTGGAAATTAATTGCTTATTCAATTAAGTACCAGGTATTTTGAGGGTGTGATTTCATATTCAATGCTCAAACATCCATGAAGGGACTTTTTCTTTTGGTCCTCTTCTACAGAAGAAGGGAATGCAAAACATGGATAGATTATGTAATTTGCCAAAAGTGAATAGTGGAGCAAGGAAATTCCAGGCAACCTGTTTGAAAGGCCCCATACTCCAACTTCTCAATCAAGTCCCACTATACCTGATCTAGAAGAGTACTGAATATTCACAATCTTTAACACAATATCAGAGTGAATTTTATTTTGGTCGTGTGATGCTAGTTCTTTGCCTCAGTCTGCTTGAGGCTCCGGTGTGTTTTCTGCATAGGGGATGGAAAATTACATTCTCCTGGAGTGTGGGATCATCTCACTGTGCAGAAGACTTTTAAGTATGTTATAGTAACAAATTACATTTACAAACAGAAAAGATATGTTTTACATAAAATATAATCATGCTGGTTAATGTAATACATTATGAAATATATATGTACATACATAGATATGTGTTTATATGTAAAATTAATCATTGCTTATGATCAATTGGACCTGCAAAATAATTGTAGTGATAGGATTAGTATAAGCATATGTGTAAAGATCAATACTCTTGATGGTGGCCAAAAAGTATGTGAAGACTTTTCTCAAACAGAGACAAATATGCTAAGAAATCAGGAAACAAAAGAACAAAGTTGAACCTCATTTCAATTCAACATTTATTATTTGATGGCTCAATATGAAAATTCTAAAAATTCTAAAATATGGGCTTTAATGATAAAAAATGATTAATTGGTTATCATGAAAAAAAATACCGTAGTGACAATGCTCCATTTCTGACTCTTTAAAGCTCTTTCAGCAACTAGAAAACTATTCCAAAGATATTGCATAACTATTTGCTTCTGGTGGAGCATGCATCAACCACATAATTTACAAAGCCAAGTGAATATGCATTATGTGCTCACTCATTGTAACATATGAAAATTAGTTTAACTTAACATGTTGTAGCAGAAAAACTTTTCTGAATGTATATGTTAAATATTCATAGATATTTTAGTAAAACCAGCTTTATGAAGTCTAATCCTGCATATTCAAACCTAAACAAAAATGTAGCTTTTAATTAATTTACTAATTTTTTCTTTACATAAAAGGGTGAGGAGAGCATGAGTATAGTCTAAGAGGACTTACCTTACATTTAGAAAATCCTTTAGAGGGCATAAAGCCTTTTGGTTTGGGATGTTACCAAAGAAGTTAATTGGCTCCTTACACAAATATCACTTTATTTGTGGAAGCGCTATAGTTTTTTAATGTTCTTGGATCCATATAGTGACAGAGCATATGTTCTTGATAATCTGTTTACCAAATGTAAAGTTCTCATCATTGTCATAAAAAGTTTAAGAATAATATATTTGATTGTATCTTTTTATTTGAATTCCTGATTATGTTTAATTAAATAAGAAATTAATTGTTTAGATCTTTGTTTTTGTTTTACTTTTAACAAAGAAAAAATTTTAAGATTGGTATTTATTGTTTGTATTTTATAGCATACTATAAATCTTGATAGGTATAAAAAGAAAATACAGTCTCATTATGATTCTATTATACACTGGCATCATCATCATGGTGATATACAGAGATAGAGATTGCTACTCAACATAAAGAATGCCAAATATATGAGCTGATCCAGCATCACACACTGCCTGGTTTCCCTACACGATGCATTGAAAAATCTGTACTGTCTTATACATACAGAATTGGACTCAAAGTGAAAGAGAAGACATAAACCCTAACTGTAGCAAAAATAACTTTTTAAACAGCATTTAGAATTTATAAATAGTCTTCCATATATTTCTTCATTTCATTTTTACTATGACATTAAAAGTAGATAGGAAAGATGTTTGTTATGTACATTTTCAGACAAGATATTTGGGTGAATAGAAGTTAGATAACTCGTCCAAGATTATGAAACTAATAGATGGCAGTTCTAGGGCTTGGACTTAGTGTTTTAACTTCCAGATACAGAGACATTTCTTTTGTTATAGTTATCACAAACTTCATTGTATTAGATGTGGATTGGTAAAATTGAAATGCACCACATTCTGTTGCCACAAGGTGTTGAATGGTGTAGCACAAGATGTGGTTCATATTTATACTCAGAGAGATGCTACATTTTTACTCTGAACCCCAAGTGTGAACTTTTCTTTCTAACAATAGAAAAATAAAAAGCTCATCCAATCACAAAAGAACACAAAGAAAATTCTAATCTCATAAATAAAATGTAACAGTCCTTCCTTCCATCTTTCCTTCCTTCCTTTGGAACATCATACACTTCTGCCAGGGGTAAAACAGTGCAGCTACTTTGAGAAACGCCCTGTATTTATGAAACTATGAGTCATAAAGTTATTGTATGGTTGTATGGTCCAACAGTTCCACATCTAGGTACACAACAACAACAAAAATGAAACTGAAAACAACAGCACAAAAACTTATACATGAATTTAATATCCACATTGTTCATAGTGACCAAAAAGTGGAAACAACTCAAATATCTATCAACTGATGGATAAATAAGTAAAATGTTCATACAGTGGGATGTTATTCAGACATAAAATAAACTACTGATACATGTTACAATATGTATGGACCATGAGTAAACAGAATGCTAAGTAAAGGAAACCAGAAACAAAGGATCACATATTGTATGATTCCATTATATGAAATGTCCAGAAGAAGTAAATTAAGAAAGACAGAAACTAGATTCATGGTTGACTAAGTTTGGGGGCATGGGGAGGGAATGGAGAGATTAGGAAATGACAGCCAAGCGTAAACAAAGTGTTCTAAAATTGATTGCGGTTATGGATGAGGAACTCTCTGAATATACTAAAAGCTATTGAATCATGTATTTTATATGGGTGAATTGTGTGGCATATGAGTTATATCTCATTCAAGCTATTAAAAAATAAAGGGAAATGAATGAAGACAACACATACAAAATTCTTTATGAAAAAACTATATAAAAAAAAAGAAAGAAGAAAGGGAGGGAGGAAAGGAGGAAAAAAGGGGGAGGGAAGAATGAACACACATACATCACTATACTGAGTTTGGGTAGAGCAGGCAGGGGAATGCAAAGGAAGACCACATAATGTCAACTCCTGTTTGGTGCTGGAAACAAAGGTATTTTATTACATTATTAAAACACAAAAATATTTTGAAACAAACACATAAAAACATTTCATTTATTTTTTTCAATGAACAATGGTGATACTGGGTCACAAAGCAAGAATCGTGGTTAATCCAATTCTGTTGACCTCTGGTCCAAAAAATAAAATTCGTAATTTGAGAGAAAGAAAGAATAACAAAATGAAAGAAGCCTATGAATGAACAGAATGAAATAAGTCTATGAAACAAGAGGTTGGAGTTGGCAGAACTTGTAAAAGTAGATTTTTTTTTCCACTTAAGATTTTCATTAATGTTGGGTCAATCACTCACAGTCAAAGCACCAGCAATGTATTAAGAACAGTAACCAAACAGTAACTTCAAAGTAAATCAAAAGAGTAGTTCAAATGGTGGAAGTATAAACTGAATGGCACAAATTAAATGTCTCAGTGTTCTCATTAGTAAAAGAAGATCATTAAACTGAATAATCTACAGAAGGTACACTCACTCCAGGATTTGATAAATCTGAGACATCTACATGCCATCCCTTTTAGAATGCTGCTCCATATTAATAAGGTGTCTTGACCATGATAAGTGGGGAGGAGAAGTGACATTCCAGGTGGTCTCCATGGGCCCACAGACCCACTATAGGAAAATATCACCAAATATGAAAAAAACAACATTATGTCCCCACATAGTTGATAAATATGTTTTCAAATGGAAATAATTTACTTATGAGAATTTAGGGAGAAAACTTTTTTTCTCTCCTCTGGAATATTGGTTAATCAATAATAGTTGCCTGACAAAAGCACAATAAAAGAACACTGAAAAAATGTTTCAGAAGGATTTTACAGAAAATGAAGGTGCAACATGGACAGGAAAGACGAGGAGTTCAAATAATTTTTTCCTACAATTCATTTGACATTAGTTTTTCCACAAGTGTTGATTAATTATAAGTAAGAAAAAGAAATTATTGGAATATTGGGCTGCAATACAGCTAAGATAAAAATTAACAGCTGGAGTGTTGGTGAGGTGGCTGTTTTCCTTGGCACCAATTTTGTTATTCATTTAAAAATGACATTTAAAGAGTTATTAATTCACCACTGATGAAGTATGGGCTCGTTGAAGTGAACTAATGTTGTGTAGACTCATGGCAATGAACTCATCATATCATTAGTCTGTGTTCCAAACTAAAGATAATGGGTAAGTCTAATGATTATATCCGGATAGAAGAGAAAGATTGATTCTTAATTGGGATCAAACCTAATCTTTAAGACAAAAATATGACCAAAAAATCCTAGAATATTAGAATTAGAAATAAATTTGTCAAAATTCTTCATTTTATAAATGAGAAAACCGAGGTGCAAAATGGTTAAATAATTTCCCCTTGGTCACTTAATTTGGGATGACTTAGAATTCTAAATATTCTAGCTTCTTGTTTGTCCTATAATTATTATACACAGAAAATAACAGACCACTATAATTATTTGCCCCAATTCCAAATTCTTACAAAGTTATATTTTTAAACATTTGGCAATCAACTCCTCACCCCCCCCAAATGCAGCACAAAATAATCCCTGAAAATGCTGAAGTCAAACTTGGTTTTCCCATAATACTTCCTGTCAAAGCAAAAATTGCAGCAGACAAAATTAATCAGGGAAGAAAAACATCAAAATTATTGCAATAGGAGAGATAGTTCAGAATGATGATATATGGTAGAATTCAGTCTCAGCTTAACCCCATTGAAACAAAGTGTGGAGAAGTATTTAAGAGCTGGGGTGGGAGGATTGTAGGCCATGTGTATTTCTAATTGGATTTGCCCAAGGGAAAAATGAGCTTTCTCTTATGTTTATGACAGGAAGTAGTTTTACAACATTGAGCAAGATACCTATGGAAATCCTTCCATAGAGACAAGGAGGTGAGGGCATTGTCTTCCTTAATGATTATATTTCAAAGGGATGATGCCAGGTTCTTGATAAAAATATTCCTGGACCATAAGTGACTCTTAATCTCATGAAACAAACTGTGGGTTGCTGGGGGGAGGGGGGTTGGGAGAAGGGGGGTAGGGTTATGGACATTGGGGAAGGTATGTGCTTTTGGGTAAATTGGAAGGGGAGATGAACCATGAGAGACTATGGACTCTGAAAAACAATCTGAGGGGTTTGAAGTGGCGGGGGGGTGGGAGGTTGGGGTACCAGGTGGTGGGTATTATAGAGGGCACAGCTTGCATGGAGCACTGGGTGTGGTGAAAAAATAATGAATACTGTTTTTCTGAAAATAAATAAATTGGAAAAAAAATGAAAAAAAAATCACAATTAAACTGAAAAAAAAAATATTCCTGGGTTATAAAACCAGCAAAAGGCATTTAAAAAATATTTACATTTCAAAGGGGGCAGAGAAAGTTTAAAATTTTAACTTTTCTAAAGTAAATACTCTAAGAAAAGAGAGAGAGAAGTACCTCTGTGGCTAGGCTCCCTGGATTCTGTAAGGGCTGGGATGAGAGAAGGGTCAAGCACTTAGAGGCACAGGTAAGCCTGTCTACAGTTTGATCAAGATGAAAAGAACTTTAGGTCATGCCCTAGGATGACTCTTTAAAGTTAAGTTGATACCACTTTTTAAAAATAGTAATTATATCAGAATCATCCAAACTCAGCTAAAGTGATTTGAAGTGTGAATAGAATTGCAATGCCCTGTAAAGACTTAGGGCAGCCAATTAGGATTTAGGCTTTTGGAAGATTCTACTTAAAAAAAAAAAAAAAAAAGATTTATTTATTAATTTGAGAGAGCATGCATGTGTGAGTGGGAAAGGGGCTGAGGGAGAGGGAGAAAGACAAGCTCAAGTAGATGCCACAGTGAGCACAGAACCTTACATGGGACACAATCTCACCACACTGAGATCACAACCTGAGCTGAAATCAGTAGTTGGATGCTTAACCTGAGCTGAAATCAACAGTTGGACGCTTAACCAACTAAGTCACCCAGGCACCCCTCAGAAAATTCTATGTTCTCTTTTCACATCAAGAGCCAACTCTTATCTGAGTGTTTTGTGGGGGAGAACAAAGGATGAGTGTGCTATTTTTTCTCTTGTTCCATCTTATCATTTCCAGTCTATAAATCCACACCCCCTCCCAAGTAATTTTTTTCTTTCTTTTTTTTTTCTTCACCACTTTAGGTCCTCAAACTTCTTTTCCTCGCCACAATATAAATGAATTATTTAAAGATCAAACCATCAGAAGAATAAAAGTGGTCACAGAGAGGGAGGGTATTTTTAGAGAGAATGATTCTAAGCGCTCCCTTTTCTCCATTTTTGGTTCAAATTGGATGTATTACAAAATTTATAGCTTTGTAAAAACTCAAGTTTCTAGATTTTATTTGATTCAGAACATTTTGTCAATAAAACCACTTTAATCATTTTTTTAAAGGTGTGTTTACTTTATAGAGAGACAGTATGTGAGCTGGGGAAGGGGAAGAGGGAGAGGGAGATATACTCTCAAGTAGCCTCCCTGTTTAGGATGGAGACTAATGCAGACCTCAAATCCAGGACCCTGAGATCATGACCAGAGCTGAAATCAAGAGCCTCATGCTCAACTGACTGAGCCACTGAGGTGTCCCTAATCATTTTTATTTCCTTTAAATTATAATTTCCAAGTAAAGCAGTGATTTATGGTAAAAGTATATTTAGTGCTAGCACATTATTACTATATTTTACTTTTTGCATATGGATTTTTGATCATTTGCACTAAATTTAGCTTTTTGTAATTTTCTGTCATTTTTTTCTTTAGACTTACACAAAAGAGATTATCCATCATTTTTATCCAAAAGTATTAATTAACTGAATGAACAAGTTCTTAAAAAGAGAAAGACTTTTACCAATAGAGGTCTGATAAAATACTTTAAGAACTAATTAAAATTTTTAGTCACTTAAAAAAATTGTTAGATGAAATCTTGTGCTTGAACTATCCTTTATTCACTGGGTTCCCAATTATTTTCAAGAGGAAATGTCCATTTACTTCCCTTAAGTACATTTTCCCCAGTGAAAATTTAGCTTCCAAATCTAGATTGTGAATCCAGCTTGGGTTTTGAGTCCTTCACTGAGTAAGGTGGAATTAATGTGAGGTCTCACTTTAACCGACAGAGAACAACTATGAGAAAGCTCCTGGAGATGAAAAGCACAGAGGATCCAACACAGGGGAAAACTGGTGGCCTGGAGCAGTGAAGCAGGGGACATAGAGGAGAGGTTGAGGACAAAGAGAGGTCCAGAGGCAGGAAGCAGAGTGACATGGTCATGTCTCTTCACCCCTGAACAACCATGTCCAGAAATTGACACCTGCATGGAACTGCATTCCTAATGACATTTCTGGGTGAAACAAGTATACCTAAGCTGTCATCTCTACCACTATGTGTGTTAATGCTGGGAAATGCTGGGGGCTGGGCCAACCACAAACAGGCACAAAAGACTCTTGGTCAAAGATACTCATTTCCTTGAAGTTCTACTCCTCGGTTTTGCTTCAGCTATGCCATCGGGTGACCTGAGGAGTGCCATAGAAAAGCAGAAGAAAAATATCAGGTGGTGTCCATACGGCAGGGAGGAATAGTTGTTGACTAATTTCCTGAGCTTTCTGCCCTGATTCCTTAGGCAATTGTAAAGGAAGGTAGTGCCCCCAGAGCAGCCCAGTGCCTGGGACAGAACAGTAAGGTAGTAAGGAGAGGGCACAGGAGACCAAGGAAAGCCAAAGTTGCACACAGTGAAGCCCAGAGTTCCTAAATAGAGTGAGGAGAAGGCCCATCCTGCTGGACCCACAAATTAACCCAAAGGCCCTGTTTCAGTTTTTCCTCCAAGGTCACCACTTCAAGCATAGGCAAGGGATGTTTTCAGAGGAATAAAGTGAAGCTCAGTGTTAAGAAAGGGAGGGAAGAGATGGGTGTGCTAGAAAGGGAAAGAAAGAGAGGAACTGAGATAGAGACAGAGATAGGGAATCATATCAGTAAGAAATCAGACCTTACACCAGAGGAAGTAGACCTAATTAAACAGCCAGGACAGCAACGTAAAAGAAGGACAATAAAAGCCCTTACAAAGCTAAGAGTAACAGTGATAGGGGATTATGGAGAATATATACTTAATATGAAAAGTAATCATTAAAATAAAACAATCAAGGGATGATTATTCCTTGTATCTGAGTAGATACAAAAAATAAACTGGTGACTTAGAAATCTATGCTGAGAAAATTCTCCCAGAAGGCATCAAGATGAAATGAAGAGATGAAAAATATAAAACAAGATGTAAACATGGTGGGTAAGAAATAGAAATAGCAGACATTTCTCTAACAATTCCCAACAGCAATGACTCCAAACCCACAAAAAGAAAAGAATGGGCCCCCAAGTGGAAAGACGAATAAAAAAAAAAAGAGAGAAGACAAAATGAAACAAAACTAAATCCCTTTTACTAAAGTAAGACTACCAGCTACAATTGGAATAGCCATTTCTAATGAACAGAAGTCATAAATCTTGCAAAGTTATAAATTAAGCAGTGTTTAAACTGAATATGTTTGAGACTGTCCAAGTGAACAATTAAAACAAACACAGACATTGGAAGGAGTGTGATAGCTTGATTTTCCCTGATGCTGACCCTGAGATTAGAACCTGACTGAAGGCTGCTTATTTGGAAAAGGATTCTTAAAAGCACCAGTTATTCAGGAGTGAGGCAGGAGCCTGGAAGCCAAAAGATGGAGAGTCAGTGATCAGGTACCATTTCAAGTCCTAACATTCAGTACCACTGAGGGCTTCTAGCAAGTGACCCAATTATCTATCTCGAGAGACAAGGGATTTGAGGTATACACTTATCAAGCTCCATTTGTTATGTGTTAAGCATTGCTCCTGAGGAGTATTGACATCCTGCAGTTTTTACTTGTCCTGAATAGGCTCTGAACAAGTTCCCCAGGTCAGAGGAAACCTTCAGCTGGAGTCCTAAGATTATGCTGTATGAGGATGGGGGAGGGAGACCTAAACCAGCTGTTACTTCCAACAAGACTAAAAAAAAAAAAAAGCAAACATTGTGAGAAAAAGAAAAGTGGGCAAGGGAAGTTTCATACCCTACCCAGCCAAAGAATAAGTGAATTTAATGAATTTAAAATTAATATTAGTGTACTCACATATAAGGAAGAGCAGAGATATGAGAATTTTTTTGAAACAGTTAAGAACCTGGAGGTTAGATATAGATGCTGCAACATATGTGTAATAGAATATTTAGAAGAAAAGGAGAGAAAAGATGCAAAGGTAATATAGAAGAAGTAATTATAAGGAATTTTCCAGAATTGTAGGAAAGTGTGAATCCTCAGGTTGGAAGTAAACTGTAATCCACAACTAGACATATTGTAACCAGATGTCAAAATATGAAATACATAAATATAAAAGTTGTTGGAGAAATAAGAAAATTTACTTATAAAAGATTGTCAGCTAAGCCACTAATAGACTTCTCGATAACAATCATAGATATCACAGCAGGAAAAATGAATAACCTCAAAGAACAAAAACAGGTAAACAAATTTATTATACCCAGTTGCCTGTCATCTAAGAGTAAGGGCCAAATAAAAACATTTTCAGCTGAGCAAAGGGGATATACATATATTAAAAGATGAATAAGAGCATTGACAAAATGTATGTGATGCTATGTAAATCCAAAGAGATAATACTAAGTTTGTGCATTAAAGAGGGGGCAACTTTTATTTCTAGCCATTTGGAGAACACCTAAGTAAAACAACCATAGATGCCAAATTAAATATTTTCAAATATATATATTTAAAGGCACTGATGATCTGACAAGTAAACAAAGTCAAAAGCTAGACATAGGCAGTACTCCAGAGAGGAGACTGAAGACTGATATCAGCTTTCTCTTTGTGGGTATTTGCCACACCGGATGAGCTAGAATTTCAATTATTATGGCCTCATGTGATATGGGGATGGAAGAAAAGTCCAGATGGGGGCTGTAAGAGGCTACATCCTCAGTGTAAGGATAAACTAGGAATAGCCCTCTCCCTCCCCACACCACTATCCCACACACCCACTCATTCATCTTTTCCTCAGGCGCACACTTTACAAGAGACTACAAGAAATAAACCAAGCAAACAAATAAAACCACAAAATGTGACTTGACTTGTTAAGAGCTTTGTCCATGAATAAATGAATGGAGGGGTTATCTTTTCCATTATAGTTTATTTTTTGTTATTATTTTCTATTATGTTATGTTAGTCACCCATTATAATTTATAACCATGGGGTTTTAAAGCTCAAATTTACAGTATCTGTGTGTAGTTCCTGACTGACTCAAGCCAAGAATTTAATTCAAAGTAGTCTTACTGCGTGATTTCACTTACAATAAAGTTTTTATATAAAGTTTCAGTTATGCCAGATGAATGAGTTCTAGAGATCTGCTATGCGCACCATTGTGCTTATAGATAACAATAGTACCATGTGTATTTACAAATATGCTGAGAGGGTAGCTCTCATGTTAGTGTTTTTACCATAATAAGATGAAAATAAATAAAAGAGTAAATGAAAAAATAAAGCAGTCCTGAGCTAGCAATACCCTGAGGCATCTAAAGTATTGAAAATTAACCTTCAAAGTAAGATTCAAAGAATTCTTGTAGATATGTTTTCAAGAAATATGAGCCCCTAGTAATGAGAGAGAGATATGGAAAGAAAGAAAGAAGGAAGGGAAGGAGGAGGCAGGGGAGGGAAGAATGGAAGAAGGGAGGGGGCAAAAGAGGGAGGGAGGATGGGAGGAAAAGATGAAATACTCAAGGAAATTAGGTACCATAAGCAAGAGAAATAAACCTGAGTATAACTAGATCAGCAGGAATTTCAGATACTGAAATTACCCAACACAGAATAGAAAATAAGTGAGTTTAATATCTTTAAAGAAATAAAACAAAGAGAGAGAAAACTATGAGTATGATACAAAGCACTATAGAATGACAAGCCAATTGGAAGAACAAAAGACAAGTTCTGGAAAACAAAATATATATTCAATATTTAAATTGTTAAATCCATATATGAGACATAAATATAGTCTGAGAGAATTGGTTTTCCATGGTTTGCAAAGCCCCTCACCTGTAAATCCACCTTACCTTTACCTCTACCCCTTCCAGTGAAGCCTCTCCTTACCACCCTGACTGAAATTCCAATCTTCTCCACTCTGGAGACTGCATATCCTTTTTTCTACTTTTATTTTTCTTAGGACCTATCACTTGATGTGTAACATCCTTCCCATAGTTTTTGTTCTGTCTCCAGTTAGGAAGTAAGTTCTACTGGCACAGGGGTTCCTATTCATTTTCTTCACTGAAGTAAACCCAGAACCTAGATGAATGGTTACACACAAAAGGGGCTACATCGATATTTTCTGAAAGAGTAGAATGATAATTATGATAGCTGAACAAGTCTGAAAAGTCCTAGGTTTAAAACATGTGAGGAGCGGCGCCTGGGTGTCTCTCAGTGGGTTAAAGCCTCTGCCTTCAGCCCAGGTCATGATCCCAGCGTCCTGGGATTGAGCCCCACATCAGGCTCTCTGCTCAGCGGAGAGCTTGCTTTCTCCTCTCTCTCTCTGCCTGCCTCTCTGCCTGCTTGTGACCTCTGTCTACCATATAAATAAACAAAATCTTTAAAAAAAGAAAAAGAAACGTGAGGAAAGTTATGGGATAAAGTAGGAAAAAAAAAATCACCTGAAGTAAAACGAAAAGCAGAATAAAGATGAAATAAGTATATGTCCAGCAACTGACTGAGGAAATTTCAGAAAAAGACGACAAGAAAATTAGAAAGAGGAAAATGATCAGAGGGGGTAACCTGAACAATGATTTGCAAAAGGCTCAGGAGTATTCTAACATAAACTGTGACTATTGATTTAGTTAGACTCATATCCCAACATTGAGAAATCAGAGGAACACCAGTTTCATCACATGTGTTTTCGATGATGAGATATGAACTATCAAGAGAAGAATAAAAAAAAATGTCACCTAGAACTATGCTTCCCAGATACCAGTAAGTCTATGTTGCATAGAATAGGGATGACTCCAGCTGAAAGTTAAAAATGATTGTCCTTGGGTAGCAGTAATCAAAGGTTGAAGTGCTAGGATGAATACTGCTGTTTTTAGTCATAAGCAGCTATTTGTTTTTTTTGTTTTTTTGTTTGTTTGTTTTGTTTTGTTTTAATTTTTATTTATTCATTAGAGAGAGTGAGAACCATTGGGAAAGAAAGCATGAAGGGGGTGAGAGGGGACAAAGGGAGAGGGAGAGACAGAGGGTTCCATCCCAGGACCCTGGGATCATGACCTGAGCTGAAGGTAGATGCTTAACGGACTGTGTCATCTAGGTGCCCAACTATTTGGGTTTTAAAATGTGAATATGAATTAATTTGATATAGAATTAAAATAATAAATATACATTTGATGCTATATTTGATAATGGTTAAGAGGTAAATATATTTTTTTCTTTTTTCAAGAAAACTGGGATCCAGAATGCATGATCACACCCCTAATCATTTCTAGGTGATGATCTAAAATACTTACAGTGAAGCCACACTTCTGTCTATAAAATTGTTTACAAAGTATTTGGTGCCTTTGTGTCATATTGGAAAAATCAGTATCACGATATTTGTGTGTTTAGGGCAAATCAACCCTTGTTTCAGATAAATTGAGTAAAGACGTGTACACATCGAGTCCACATCAAAGAAAAGTATACCTTCACAAAAAATAAAAATATTTACCCTATTTTGGGTAAAAAATTATGCTATTTTCATCCTCAGTAAATATTTCTTTTTAAAGGGAAAATGTTTATTTTGGAATCAAAGATTTTGACAATAAGGAGGTTTTGAAATTAAAAGTTATGAGGAACATACTTTGGCATTTAAATTTTAATTTTTAAAATTGTTTAAATTTCTTTTCAGTGTTCCAAAATTCATTGTTTACACACCACACCCAGTGCTCCATGCAATACGTGCCCTCCATAATATCCACCACCAGGCTCACCCAACCCCCCACCCCCTCCCCTCCAAAACCCTCACTCAGTTTGTTTCTCAGAGTCCACAGTCTCTCATGGTTGGTCCCCCACTCCGATTTCCCCCAACTCTCTTCTCCTCTCCATCTCCCAGTGTCCTCCGTGTTATTCCTTATGTTCCACAAGTAAGTGAAACCATATGATAATTGACTCTCTCTGCTTGACTCATTTCACTCAGCATAGTCTCTTCCAGTCCTGTCCATGTTGATACAAAAGTTGGGTATTCATCCTTTCTGAGGGAGGCATAATACTCCATTGTATATGTGGACCACATCTTCTTTATCTATTCATCCACTGAAGGGCGTCTTGGTTCTTTCCACAGTCTGATGACTGTGGCCATTGCTGCTATAAACACTGGGGTACAGATGGCCCCTCTTTTCACTATATCTGTATCTTTGGGGTAAATACCGAGGAGTGCAATTGCTGGGTCATAGGGTAGCTCTGTTTTTAATTTCTTAAGGAATCTCCACACTGTTCTCCAAAGATGCTGCTCCAACTTGCATTCCCACCAACAGTGTAAGAGGGTTTCCCTTTCTCCACATCCTCTCCAACACTTGTTGTTTACTGTCTTGTTGATTTTGGCCATTCTAACTGGTAAGGTGGTATCTCAATGTGGTTTTGATTTGAATCTCCCTGATGGCTAATGATGATGAAGATTTTTTCATGTGTCTGTTAGTCATTTGTATGTTCTCTGGAGAAGTGTCTGTACATGTCTTCTGCCTGTTTTTTGACATGGTTATCTGATTTTTGAGTGTTGAGTTTAAGGAGTTCTTTATAGATCTTGGATATCAGTCCTTTGTACTGTGATTTAAGATTTTTTTTGGTGGAAAAGTCTTCATTCTCAGCTTTTGTCCGATATACGTCCTGCCTCACAGATCTGTTGGTATCAACCCCCGCAGTTGTATTGGGAAAAGGTGAACCAGAACTACTTCAATTGTGAGTTCACAATCTAATATATATGTCAGAATAAAACAAGCAAAAAAATTAGTTAAAAATTTTAAATAAAAATATAATGGTTGCATTGTTGGGAGCCACTATAGGACTTGGCATCCTGTTGGTTATGCAAACTGCAAACCAAGCCACATAACAAAAAGCATGGGAATCAAGCCTGCCGCTTCTGCAGAGTTTCATGCTGGTCATGATTTTTATTAAATCAGATTTCTTAGAGACATTACATGGCTTATCTTGATTTGCTTTCTGACTTTGCATGGATTTTTGCAATTTCAAAAAAAAAGAAAAGAAAAGAAAGCTTTTATGTATATTAATCTTCCTCTAACAAATATTTTATGAAACATCGTTTCTTTAAGGGAAAGGCATAATTTCAAAATTTCATAAATAATAATAGTTGATGTTTATTGATTGTCTATCATGTGCTCTATACAATAGGAGATCTTTTATATTCATGTTCTTATTAAGTCGTCAAAAAATTTGAGATAGGCACGGTCCATATTATAATTCAGCTGTAGATTCTAGTTCTGGAAATTCTAGGGCTTAAAAGAAAGCTGTCTAGAAAAATTAGGTAGTACTCAATAGATGTTTCAATTTTGGACTCTGGTGAGCTGGAATGATGAACAGTTCATGGTTTCTTCTGGCAAACAGAAATCTGGGTTCCTTTAAATCCCATGACCATCAATGTGGATGGGCTTCCCACTATGCAAATGGCACATTTCATAATAATTATGGACAGTGTGTATTTCACTAACATTAACAAATAAAAAATAATTATAAAGTGACTTACCCGATTGGTCTAACATCATAACAAAGTGCAGAGTCTGTAGTTTACAGTATGGAGAAAGACACAGATTAAATGGAAATTTTTAAAAGTATTCCTTTGTCATCAGATTAAGAATTTCACTGGTTCCTTCAATTTTTGGGGAGAAGAAAAAGAAAGGGAGACTGAAAACAAATTCACTGTTTGTTGGAATTTCTTAAATAAGACAGTCTATAGTGAATATTTAGAGCAAATTAAATATGTATTAACCTAAATGTTGATCTTGCCAAAAGTTGGCTTTTCAAATTAAAGGTGTGAATTTGGTTTTAGGTTTTTAATTTCTTAGTGCATGGATCTAATTATTTCTGTTAAACTTCTCCCAGTAAGGTTAACACTGAAAGAGCTACTTATTTTTCTTCAGCTGGGCTGCAATTCCCCCACGCCTCACCCTTCCACCATTTTGAAGGAAAAAGTAGCAAACACTGTTGTACACAAAAAGCAGCTTCAGTCCTTACCCCAAACCATGCAACGGCCATGATTTCGCTTCTTGACAGCACTCCCCATCACTTCATACCAAGGCTCATGATAGCCACTTCATGACAAAAGCTGCTATAACTAGAGACCAAGGGAAAAAAAAAAGAAATCTCCAACAATGTCATTGCAGCTGAAGAAAAACCATACAGTGGCACCTCATTAAGTCAATGTAACCTCAGTGTTCTCATTCAAGTCTGTAGCACTTGGTTGCAGAGAGCAGAAGACTAAGGAGAGGAGAAGAAATGTCACCTACTGTCTCTAAGGTAGGTCATTAGACTTAGCTCATGTAGTATGTCTGGATGGCTCTTTCACGACTGACATCTTGGGGACCCACAAACCCCCTGGGGGTGACAGTTGCTGAGGTCTGAATGTTCTTGACTGCGTGCATGTGGTTGTCACCAGCTTGAGCCTCTGCAGTCCTTGGCTGATGGCTCATCAACTGATTTGGACGGCCATTTTTGCAACAAGTGTATAAAACCAAAATGAACCAAGCTGTTTATTTTCACATTTTGGTTTTTGCCTTATCTGGTATGTTTGTTTCCCCAACTGACAGTATCTACTCATTCCTTAATAATCTTGTTACCAACACCCAGGAATGATAGCAGAAATTAAATAAAAATTTCTTTATAAGGAAAAAGAAATCAGTTCAGGTATTTTAAGCTTTAACACATAGGTTGCCAAAGAAAATCTAAACAAATTAGTACATTTATTTGATTAAAAGATATTCTGTTTGCTTGAAGAGAGAAAGGGTGAAAGCAGCAAGTAAAAAAAAAAGGGGGGGGGATTTAAAAATCACACATTTTAACAATGTTTATTCTTCCAACCCATGGAATGTTCTTCCACCTTTTTTGTCTTCTTCAATTTCTTTCATGAGTGTTCTGTAGTTCCTCGAGTACAGATCCTTTACCTCTTTGGTTAGGTTTATTCCCAGGTAACTTATGGTTCTTGGTGTTATAGTAAATGGAATAGATTCTCTAATTTCCCTTTCTATATTTTCATTGTTAGTGTATAAGAAAGTAACTGATTTCTGTACATTGCTTTTGTATCCTGTCACATTACTGAATTGCTGTATGAGTTCTAGTAGTTTGGGGGTGGAATCTTTTGGGTTTTCCATATAAAGTATCATGTCATCTGTGAAGAGAGAGAGTTTGACTTCTTGTTTGCCAGTTTGAATACATTTTATTTCTTTTTGTTGTCTGATTGCTGCTGCTAGGACTTCTAGTACTATGTTGAACAACAGTGGTGAGAGTGGACATCCTTGTCATGATCCTTATCTCAAAAGGAAGGTTGTCAGCTTTTCCCCATTGAGGATGATATTTGCTATGGGTTTTTCATAGATAGATTTTATGAAGTTGAGGAATATTTCCTCTATCCCTATATTCATTTTAATCAGGAATGGATTAATCATTTTTTTAATCTATCCCTATAATCGTTTTAATCAGGAACAGATGCTGTATCTTGTCAAATGTTTTTTTTCTGTATCAATTGAGAGGACCATGTGGTTCTTTTCTCTTCTCTTACTGATTTGTTCTATCACATTGATTGATTTGCAAATGTTGAACCCCCTTACATCCCATGGATAAATTCCACCTGGTCATGGTGGATAATCTTTTTAATGTACTGTTGGATCCTATTGGTAGGATCTTGTTAAGAATCATGGCATCCATATTCATCAGGGATATTGGTCTGAAATTCTCCTTTTCAGTGGGGTCGTTGCCCAGTTTGGGGATCAAAGAAATGTTGGCGTCAAAGAAAGAGTCTGGAAGTTTTTCTTCTGTTTCTATTTTTTGAAATAGCTTCAGAAGAATAGATATTATTTCTTCTTTGAATGTTTGGTAGAATTCTCTAGGGAATTTGTCAGGTCCTGGGTTCTTGTTTTTTGGGAGGTTTTTTGTTAAAATGTCTATACTGCCTAGAGCAATCTATACTTTCAATGTCATCCCGATCAAGATTTCACCGACATTTTTCAAAGAGCTGGTAAAAACAATCCTAAAATTGGTATGGAACCAGAAGAGACCCCAAATTGTTAAAGAAATGTTGAAAAAAAAAAAAAAGAAAAACAAAACTGCGACCCTCATGTTGCCTGATTTCAAGCTTTACTACAAAGCTGTGATCGCCAAGACAGCGTGGTACCAGCACAAAAACAGATACATAGACCAGTGGAACAGAGTTGAGAGCCCAGATATGGACCCTCAACTGTATGGTCAAATAACCCTCAACAAAGCAGGAAAAAATATACAGTGGAAAAAAGACAGTCTCTTCAATAAATGGTGCTGAGAAAATCGGACAATTATGTTTAGAAGAATGAAGCTCGACCATTCTCTTACACCATGCATAAAGATAAACTCAAAATGGATAAAAGACCTCAACATGAGGCTGGAATCTATCAAAATCCTAAAGGAGAACATAGGCAGTAACCATTTTGACATCGGCCACAGCAACTTCTTTCAAGATATGTCTCCAAAGGCTAAGGAAACAAAAGAAAAAATGAACTTTTGGGTTCATTTTTCATCAAGCTCAAAAGGTTCTACACAGCAAAGGAAACAGTCAACAAAACAAAGAGGCAACCCACAGAATGGGAGAAGATATTCGCAAATGACAGTACAAAGGGCTGATATCCAAGATCTATAAAGAACTCCTTAAACTCAACACTCAAAAATCAGATAACCATGTCAAAAAACAGGCAGAAGACATGTACAGACACTTCTCCAGAGAACATACAAATGACTAACAGACACATGAAAAAATCTTCATCATCATTAGCCATCAGGGAGATTCAAATCAAAACCACATTGAGATACCACCTTACCAGTTAGAATGGCCAAAATCAACAAGACAGTAAACAACAAGTGTTGGAGAGGATGTGGAGAAAGGGAAACCCTCTTACACTGTTGGTGGGAATGCAAGTTGGAGCAGCATCTTTGGAGAACAGTGTGGAGATTCCTTAAGAAATTAAAAACAGAGCTACCCTATGACCCAGCAATTGCACTCCTCGGTATTTACCCCAAAGATACAGATATAGTGAAAAGAGGGGCCATCTGTACCCCAGTGTTTATAGCAGCAATGGCCACAGTCATCAGACTGTGGAAAGAACCAAGACGCCCTTCAGTGGATGAATGGATAAAGAAGATGTGGTCCACATATACAATGGAGTATTATGCCTCCCTCAGAAAGGATGAATACCCAACTTTTGTATCAACATGGACAGGACTGGAAGAGACTATGCTGAGTGAAATGAGTCAAGCAGAGAGAGTCAATTATCATATGGTTTCACTTACTTGTGGAACATAAGGAATAACACGGAGGACACTGGGAGATGGAGAGGAGAAGAGAGTTGGGGGAAATCGGAGTGGGGGACCAACCATGAGAGACTGTGGACTCTGAGAAACAAACTGAGTGAGGGTTTTGGAGGGGAGGGGGTGGGGGGTTGGGTGAGCCTGGTGGTGGATATTATGGAGGGCACGTATTGCATGGAGCACTGGGTATGGTGTATAAACAATGAATTTTGGAACACTGAAAAAAAATTAAATTTAAAAAAATTAAAAATAAAGAAAAATATAAAAACACTGCATCCTCAAAAATACAGATGGAATATTCTATTTTTTTGAGCAAGTGGACAGAGGTATCATAATCACAAAGTTTTGAACTTTATGAAGTCCTAATAATAATAAAAAAAAATTTAACCCCCCACTTAGTATGTATAATTGATTTTGATGGGCCTCATAGCTGCATGTCAGTGAATATCTTACTTTAAATTCATTTTCTGCTTTTGAAACCTGTGTGTGTAATCATAAAATTTTGTGAAGTAGATCGATTACTCTGTGTTTTTTGTTTTTTCTTTTTTTCCTCAAAGATTACATACCTATGATAACCCATTGCATCTGGAGATAAAAATGTGTGAACACCTGCCTCACTTAAGTTCTTATGGTGTTTGGTGCTTCATATGTGACTTTCTCAGTGATGAAAATTTTTTTAGAGCATACATTTGAATTTTTCCTATGACATTTCTACTGCTACATATATTAATAACTGAGGTTCATGGTTACATTATCAGTCTCAGGGAAGGAAGTAATTTTGATGGTTAAAATTCAAGAGTCTTCTGACCATTTTGATAAATATTTGTTGAGAAGGAAATAAGGTTCTTTGTGCTTTTTGAAAAGAGCCACACTGGTCAGAAAAAAATAGCATGTTCTTGGAAGAATTAGGTAAGGAAAATATAACCCATTCAACTACCTTACTATTTGGAAAAGCCAACATCACTCTCAGCTCCTATATTATACATCTTTCGTGTCCCATTTCCTTTTCTTATTGCCCTGAAGGTGTGATTGTCTTCAGAACCTCCTTGTGCTTGATTATTTTGCAATAATAGCCAGATCTGAAAGAGTCCTGTGTTTATCACACATACTTCAAGATCAACAGATTGGAGTCCGCTTTGCAGAAAGCTGTTTTTAAAATCTGAGCTTAAAAAATAGATCTTTTACAGGGAGTTTATTCTACATACCCAAGAGTTGTTCAAAAAATAGATGTCATTTTGATATAAAAGAATTTTGTTAAAATTTCAAATGCAAACCTCTCTATACATACATGCTTCAAATGGGCTTTTGGATGAAATGTCTGAGGATAAACATGTGAGTGTTTTTCTGTACCACTGCCTTGGCCATATCCATGTATATTTTTGACTAGCAGATGGGAAACGAATATGAAAGGATATTAATAGGGCAACATGAAATAGGTATATGGCTACATCTCAATTTCAAGTCACCATTTTGAATCCTTCATGCTTGCACTTAGAAATGTGCTAAACTTTCCAGAGTGGAATCTTAAAGTCTGACTATTTTTAGTCAGGCTTCATGTGTAGATTATGGTAATTTGTATTAGTAACTACTATTTCAAAAAGGTCTCCAGAGAAATTCTACAAGAAATGTTAATTAACCATCAATACTTGCTCTACAGGGCTGTTCAATCTCACTCAGCTAAGATCTCACACAAATACTTAGAGAAAGAAATAGGTTTAATAAAGACTTTAGGGGCGCCTGGGTGGCTCAGTTGGTTAAGCAGCTGCCTTCGGCTCAGGTCATGATCCCAGCTTTCTGGGATCGAGTCCCGCATCGGGCTCCTTGCTCTGCTGGAAGCCTGCTTCTCCCTCTGCCTCTGCATGCCATTCTGTCTGCCTGTGCTCGCTCTCTCTCCCTCTCTCTCTGACAAATAAATAAAATCTTAAAAAAATAAAAATAAAAATAAAGACTTTATATATTCATAGCTAGAGATATAGTGGTTCAGCTGCTGCTAATTGGCACTGAGTAATGTGTAAATATCACAGGCTGACACCTTTCATTCACCATATCTTTGCAGAAGTTATTTCCAAAAGTTTTATAAAAATCTCTCTATCCCTGCCAAAAAGACCCCCTTTCCAATTCATGACCTTCAAGGAACCAGGTGGTTTTTCTATATTTATACAGTTAATGGAAAATATGGTATTCAAGAAAAGGGGCTTTGTTTTTATCAGAGGCCCCACTTTGCTTTTATCAGAGTCCCCTTGGCAGCTGGTTGAATTTAAGTTGATAAACACATTCTTAGCACCATAATATAAAAATTGCACTTTGACTAGAAAGATAGATAAATATTGGGTTTATTTAACTTGAGTTAAAAGTTTTAACTTGGGCTGAAAACATGACATTCACTTTTCCTGGCCAAATAATTAAGTCTAGTCTAGCACCTGATAAATCCCACGGGCGTTTGGGTATACTCCTACACATGCACACAGCTTCAGTTTATACACTTAATTGTTTATACACTCAAGCTTGATGAAAGAGTTGTGTGTGTGTGTTTAAAATCTTTATCTTGTCCCAGAGTAAAACAATAAAATTTCATCTGTATTATATGCTGGCCTCTTTTGTTAGGGTGTTGAACAACAGCCATCATAAAGTGTCCCACACAGAGGGAGCCACTGATCTTAGGACTCTAGAAAGGATTCCATCCAATTACATTTTGGAGGTCATCCTCTTTGAATAGAAATATTTAGATTAAAATAAACATCAATATTTAGGGAAAATAAATCTGAAAACTAAAATAATAACATCTCTAGAGGGTCTCAGCGCAGGAAGCAGAAAAAGAAAATCACAATATATTTTAAAATTTCCATAGGAGCTTAAGTAACTAAGGACTGTATAGCCATGGCTGAGAACATTTTAATAACTTCCTTGGGAAATTGTCTCAGAATATATTAATGCATGCAATCAGCCCATTTCATTAATGTATAAACTTTTTAAAAAGTTTTTAACCCTACATGGCATTACCTATCTTTGACAGAAATCTTATTCATGAGACTTGATGAGAAGTAAATTTTGCTTATTTACAAGATTCAAACCTTTTAACAAGGAGTAAAGATAACTACCATAGCAAGATTATTTTTAAAAAGTATATTGCAAATTACCAAGGTACGTTTCTTAAATTTGGAGGACAATTGTGTTGCTAAAAAAAAAAAAAACAATTTGCAACCCGAAGGATGACTTCTTCATTTGATTGTATATTTTGACTCATTTTTGAAATTCTAATATCTTATTAAATTAAGCAAGAATTTATTTAACACCTAGGTATTAACACATACAAGAACGTGAATAAACTGTCATCCCAGACGTTAAGGTACTTATCAATAGCATGACCTTCCAGATACAAATCAAGTGGGAGCCCCCAGGAACAAAGGGCTCATCTACCTTCCTATTTTGACCACTATGTTGGGACAAGACTGGCTATAAACCTTAGGCTAGGCAAGTGGCTTCTGGATGTGTCATATCCCTTTTTTATAAGGTCAAAGTTACACAGGTTTCTTGTGGGAATCACTTGGCATGAAATACGAAGGGATGCCACAAGTGCCATACGAATGACAGAAATTTTGAAAACTAGTATTATCTATGAACATTTCTCATCTCCACTCTTAGAGTTCTTGAGACTTTAACAATGTCTTACAAAGTTCTGAGAGATCTATGGAGAACTATTTAAGGCATATTTTTACCACACTCTAAAGTCATAGGTAATATCCGTGAAGAGATCTGTTTTTCTTTCATTTTATATTGATGGAATCAAATTAGTCTATTTTTAAATACATGCTATTGTATTGTAAATTGGCTGGTTCCTTTAAAATGACAGGCCTCTGAATTCCTAGCATATACTTCTACTGAAAATCAGGAAAATCAGAGATAAGAAGAAATTTCTGATGAATTTGTCCCTAGGAGTGAGCCAGACAATGGGAGGGGCTGTGGTAAGAGGTCAGACACGGCGGACACTGGTTGTTTTGAATGAGACAGATGGGCTTGTTGAGACATAGTGGGTCCTTACAATTAATTTCATGGTATGTAGGTAATATCCAGACCTTAGAAATTAGTGACTCATGAGCCTAAGCTAGAATTACTTAAAAAAAAAAAAAAAAAAAAAGTGAGGCAGTGGGGAGGTGTAACTAGAGCAGACCAATACCAAAGAAACACACAAAGATTTGGAAGCTAGAAACTAATTGCAAAAAAACAGGCAGCATGATCCTCATATTGTGTGTGAACATCTGCAAGCATCTGGGGTGGTAGAGAAGGGTGCCAGACAGAAACGTGACAGAAATGGAAGAGCATGGGAGCATGGGGAAATCTAAGCAACCTTCTCTAAAAATACCCACTTTGGGAACTCTATTTCAGATGCTTAAAAATAAAAAACAACAACACTTAAATGAGGTATGACTGACATCCAAAAACTGTGCATATTTAATGTATTCAACTTGATGAGTTTGGTGATAAGCATACATCCCCGAAACCATCACTGCCCAATGACATAGACATATTTATCACCCCTAAAAGTTGCCCCCCCGTCCCTTTTATTGTATTTAATTTTGTATTTTAAGGGAAAAGGAATTTCTGTTGTGGTGAAATATTTTCTTCACATCAGGTCTATCCCCTTAGCAAAATTTTAAGTTTTCAACACAGTATCATTAATTATAGGTCCTGTGTTATATGGCTGATTTCCAGAACCAGTTCATCCTCATAACTGAAATTTTGTACCCTTTAGCCAATCCCTCTCCATTTTCCTCTCCCCTAAACCCCATAGCTACTGTTCTACTCTCCAGTTCTATGTGTTTGCCTATTTTAGATCTCCCAAAAGGGATACCATGTAATCTTTGTCCTTCAGTGTCTCATTTATTTCACTTAGTGTAAGGTCCTTGACTTTATACCTGTTGTCACAAATCACAGGATTTCCTTCTCAAGTGTATCCTCCATACAAATACTCCCTTCTGGTAATTCATTGTACACATAAATAATGACATATTTTATCTGGGAAGGGATTTTTCCAGGAAATATCCCTATTTAACACCAATGTATCAACTGTTCATTAAATGCATGTGCTTACCATCCCTAAACTTCAAGGGAGAAAAAAGTGGAGAGATTCTGTGAACAGGTCTTGGCAGTTTTGTTTTGTTTTCTTTTAATCTTCTCCTTGAGGTTGAGTTGAAAGAGATAATATTAATTTATCTCCTGATACCACCTATAATTAAATCAGCTACTGTTTATTATATGTATTATGAAGACACCCTTCTTGGATATACCATATAGGTTAAAGAGAATACCCCCAAACATTTTTCACTGAAGCATTGGGTGACCATATCTGTGGGACCACAGTACAGCTCTATATATAAGTATATGACCTCCCAGCCACAGAATTAGATGTTCTATTAGATGTTCTCCTTCACTCAGGAGGTCTGCCAGACATAGAACAAATTTTTCTTGGCAGACCTCTGATCAATAGCAAAGGAAACACGTATTTAAGCATCTTGTAGAAATTGCATAGAAGACATATTTTGAGAAGATTTTGGGGAACAAGTGATGATACATAATATTATTATGAGATTATATTAACCTATGAATAATATTATGTTATTATATTAACAGAAGATGTGTAAAATGTCATTGATACTCTTACAATTTACCAGTGATATTATTTATTGATATTACCCTTTATTGTTTTATTTGAAAGAATGTAAAGATCAGGTTTCATAGATTGGCTCCTGTTCTCCATTCCTTCCTCCTACCTTTTGCAGAGAATTCGTAAGTTCTCTTGTGCTGGAGTAGGGGAAGGATCCCAAGGTTAACAGCTGCATAGAGACAACAGCACCATGGAGGTGGCCATCATATTAAAGAACATTCCTCCTCTGGTCTTCTCTACATTAGCTCAGCTAAGAGACTTTGTGAGCAACATCTGAGGTGGGATCCAATCGTTTTTGTCTATGTGACTATTTCAGAATGATTTTCACAGATATGATGAGTACAATAAGAAAAGAGCCTTCCAATTACTCCCTTGTTCCCTGAAATTTATTTACTCTGGCTGCCAAATATCAATATGGAATTTTGGCTTATAAAATCTGGATAAATATAGAATTCAAGGAAATAGTCATTTTATCTCTGTCTGATATGTGTCTTTTTGTCATCATCAAGGCTTTCTGCTGGCCTTGGAAAGGACTGGATGAGTTTTGTACAGGTTTGTCTTAACATGTTTGCAGGTGTGATTTCTAACCACTTTTTAAAATAACAGATATACATTCCTGTCCAGCCTTTAGAGTTATGCATGTTTGATAAGTAGACTATAAATTACAATCTCTGATGCTATGTGAAAGAATGAGGCCAGTGGAATGGGAAATAAGAACAGGGTATCTCTCTGTTCTTAACTAAATCAGGTTCATTAAGAAGAACATTGTTCTGTGCTCTTCATCAGGCCAGTATTTAAGCCTCAATACAAGAAGTGAACTCAGAATCTGATGAGTCTGGGCATAATGGGAAACTTTTGGATGTGTTACAACCTTTCTTCAACTTTTATTATTCATGAGGAGGTGATATTTACCAAAGGGTTGATGTTAATTTATCTATCCTCATATTCTGAGAGGGGCTGTTAGTTAATACACCTCACATTTTGTTCTGAGATATTCAGTGGCCAAATTCAAAGTATAAGTCATTACAAAAAATTCTCATCATGAAAAAGAAATGTACTAGTTTTTGTTAAGGGCAAAACTTTCACTAATTCTGAGACCCAAGGGAAAGTTATCACACATTGCCCCTTTCCAAGCAAACAAAATTAATAACTGAACTGCTGTTTTCAAACAGAAGGTAAGAGGTAAAATAAAACAATTTTAAAAAGTCTACCCTGATCTCTATGTTGTGGTTCCCAAACATGAGTGCACAGTGGAACCCCCTGGACAGCTGGTGAAACCATATATTGCCACCCCTGACCTTGGAGTCTGTGGTTCTGAAGGTCTGAGGTACATTTCTCACAAGTTCCCCAGAGATGCTGTTGTGGAACCACAGTTGGAAAGCTGCTGCTCTGTGGGGTTTTCTTAGGTCACTCAAGAGAAGTTCCAACACAGCTAATTTTCTTATAAGTTTAATTATCTAGTTTCACTTTAGATGCCTCCTACACAGGGTAGAAATAGCAGTTGGACTTAATGGAAGAGCACCCTAGAGCCTGTCTTCCCTCTGCATCTCTCAGCCAAGGCAAAACTACAAGCAAATACTCATGAGCTTTATTTTCAACCTTCTTAGTAATAGATAAATTAAGTAATACATAAGTAAATGAATTCAATAACATCTTTATTGATTTTCTACTAGGTTCTATGCTCATAAGCATACACATTTTTTCAAACTAATGGGGTCGACAAAGTATCCAGGTGGTAAAGTTGGTAGGAAAAAGAGGAAGGATGGGAATCAGATAAACTTTACGTGTAGAGAACCACAACAGTGTTCCTCCTCTCCCTCTCCAATCTCTTCTTCCTCTTCCTCCTCTTTCCTCTCCTTTTTTTGTTGTCATTTTAACTACAGAATAAAATTCTTCAGAGGAAGCAATGTCTATATGTAATCTAAAAATAACCCAGGGAGATTATAGCAAAGAAAATTTACAATGGTTATCCATCTTAGATCAAAGCTCTTTGTCTGAGTCTTACCAACTGATACATGTGGCTACAAGTACTTGAAAGGTGGCTAGTATGGACCAGCATGTGATGTAAAGATAAAACACACCCTGGATTCCTGTACCTCCCACCCTCCTTCACCCATTTTGCCCATCTGCTACCCCCCTTTCCTCTGGTGATCATCAATTTGTTCTCTATATTTGCAGGTCTGATTCTGCTTTTTGTTTGATTATTCATTTATTTTGTTTTATAGATTCCACATGTAAATGAAATCAAATGGTATTTGTCTTTGCCTCTCTGACATTTCACTTAGCATAATACTCTCTGGTCTAGATCCATCTATAGTGCTACAAACTGGCAAGATCTCATACGTTTTATGGTTATGTAATAGTCCCTTGTATATATATGCCACATTTTCTTTATCTAATGAATAAGCATGGAAATAAAAGGTATAGCATAGGTAATATAATCAATGACATTGTCACAGTGACAGAGGTCACAGACAGTCGTCACACTTGTGTGAACAAAGTATAATGTATAGACATTGTGAATCACTGTGCTATGCACCTGAAACAAATGTAACATTATGTATCAACTATACTCAAATAAAAAATTAGAATACATAAATAAATACAAAAAATAAATAGATAGATTTCATAATTAGCAGAAGGTTTTATTGCTAGGTAGTTTTGTGGTAACCTGAAAATAGTAATTACTATTAATGGAATAAAATAAAATGTTATTTCTTTTCATCTACCAAAATATCATTATTGTAAAATGTTAAACACACTACATCTTTTATGGCATCTTAATTTTAAATAGCCTTTAAATATTAGAAATGAATAAAAATACCTCCAAACTTTAAAAAAAAAATCATTCTGGAAAAAAATGCACTCTAGATTTTGAATACTTTGTATAAAAACAGAAAGAATGCAATGTCTGATTAATAATTGTGCTTTTGTTTTTATTTCATGTTGGATGGTAATATTTTAGACATGTTTGTTTAAATAAAATTTATTTCTAAAATTAATTTCACTCGTTTCCTTTTACTTTTTAAAATGTTACTAGAACATTGAGGCACCTGGGTGGCTCAGTTGGTTGAGCCTCTGACTTGATTTTAGCTTTGGTCATGATCTCAGGATCATGAAATCGAGCCCTGTATTGGATTCTGCACTGAGCATGGAGCCTGCTTGAGGTTCTCTTTCTCCCTCTCTCTCTTCCCCACCCTCTTCCCCTTTCACCCTCTACTGCTCACACTCAAGCTCTCTCCATCTCTCTCTCTCAAATAAATAAATAAATAAATAACAGTTACTAGAACTCTTAAAATTACTTATATGTCTTATGATATATATAGATAGATATCAATATCTATATATATATCAGATATCGATATATATCGATAGATATATCGATAGATAGATAGATATCGATATCTATCTATCTATCTATCTATCTATATATCTGTGGGACAGTTCTGATTTAGAGCTTTATCTCATTCTAACCCATATCAATCCAAAGCTTTTCACTCATTTTGCCAAAAGCCAAGGGCATCTTAGATGGACTGTATCATGGTATCAGCAGGGTTAAGGCCACTGGTGGCTCAATCCATGTCAATATCCAGTGCTTAACTGACAGCTCTTTATCCTCAATGTACTTTCATCTATCAGAGGAAGGAGAGCCAAGTTTCTTGTTTGATTCATTATTTAATAGCTTATTTATTCAAAAAAGTAAAACCTGCATGGAGTTATACTCTCTTTGATGGTTTTTTCCCTAATATTTTAAAATTATAATCTCACCTAGGTACAGAATTTAAAGTTTTTATTATGCTGAAGGGTACAGTGGCAATACTAAAAATCCCTGGGATTTGGGGTAGGGAGACATGTCATAAGCGAGAAACATTGTCATCTGACTTTTTGCCTACAACTTCGGATGCTAAAGACAATTGGACAATTCCTTTCAAAAAAATTTTTTTTAACATTTTATTTATTTGACAGACAGAGACACACAGTGAGAGAGAACACAAGCAGGGGAAGTGGGAGAGGGAGAAGCAGGCTTCCCTCTGAGCAGGGAGCCTCATGTAGGACTGGATCCCAGGATCCTGGGATCATGACCCGAGCCAAAGGCAGACACTTAATGACTGAGCCACCCAGGTGCCCCTCCTTTAAAAATTCTTAGAGAGAATAATTTCTAAAGCTTATATCTACCTACAATAGGCACCAATTATCAAGATTTAAAAACCAAAAACATTATCTCTTCTGTAATAGAAAAGGCATAGAAGAAATTTTTCCCCCATTCCACAAGGATGTTACCTGCTAATAATAGATAAAAAACCAGGAAAAATGAATAAATGCAATCCAAGCAATAGGGCATCTAACCTGGGATATCAAGGAGGGGGATTCTGAAATAATGTTATGATGAACATTAGTGTCCAGATGATAGAGAGTAACAATCCACACTGGAACCAAGGGGGAAAGGCTTTGGGACAGAATTCTCCAGGAATAAAGAATTAATTTAAAAATATGATAAAGACAATTTTTGAAACACTGAAAACAAAATGTCTCTGGATATAAGCTAGATATAAAGGGATACCTATTTTAGGGTTTGGAGCATTTATGTCTATAATAGTATAAGGCTTAGCATTATCTGAGGCATCAAAAATAATTTTATGATGCTTGTAGTTTCTTTTTTTATTAACTTAATATGGTTAATCTGTGCTCTTCACAGTTTGCATTCAGTAATAATGAACCATAATTCAAAATTGTTTTGATGTCATTGTCTTCTAAATTATTTTAAAACAATAAACTTCACTTTCAAAAAAAGTTACACAACTTCAAGGTAAAAAATAAGGTGTGCAAATCACTGTAAAGTGAGCTTAAAAAATTTCACCATTCTGAAAATAAACATCTTTCATGCATGTTAAGTGAACATGACTCAATCTCTATGTGTGGAGATAGATGTCAGATGATAGTTAGCATAGGTAGACTTAGATGTATAGATAAAATGCTTTTATTTAAAATGGGATCATATATACTAAATTTCAAATGTATATTCATTTTTTATTATTTTTCATGAATAAAACCAATGACTGCAGTAGGCACTGAGTTGCTAAACTGGAGATAAATATCTCTTTCTGCTAAGGGTCATTGTTGCCTTAATCATTGATCACTATTAAGATGGGTCAAGGTTAAAGGACAGAATAGATTGGGGACAATAGATTGTGTGGTGGTTTAGGTGAGAGCCATGATGGTTGGTTCAAAGGTGATGTTGGTAGAAATGGAAAGAAAGGTACACATTAGAGATGTATCTGGGACACAGATAAACACCTGCAATATATAGAAGCCAGAAAATCAGTAGCAGTCTAAAGGATGAGTCTGGAGAAAGTCACCTAGGGAGTGACCAGGATCTTAAAAGGTCAACAGACAATGTGCTAATGAAAAATACAGAAATTACTGCAGAGAGAGAGGATGCCACCTTGATGTGAACACTGTGGGGAAGATGGAAGTGGAATACTTATAGTGGTTTAGATGCTGAGCTCCAGTGATTTAAGGCAGCTTTGTCAAGCCAAGAGAACTGGTCAGGAGTGAGTAAAGTTTATGGCATAAGAGTTTAGGACACAAAGAAGAGATTCTTGATTAGTATACTATGTTTGATAAGCAAGTTGTTTGTATAAGTGAGCAGCACATTGTCTACTAGAAATTGTTTAGTGGGAATTTTCCAAAGCAAACAGCAGCATTTTTTTTTTTCCTGGGCAAAAAACTATTTTGATGACATGGGTAGTTTTATCTATGTTTTTCCAAGTAATATTGCCAAAGGGTCTCCGTTCTCAAGAGAAAATGTGGAAGGATGAGAAAACATATAGCTGGAATGAAGCCCACAGTAGCACGGAAGATATGAGATAAAGCCTCAGCAAGAAGGGCACTTGGGTGTCTCCTTGGGTTAAGCATCTGTCTTCAGCTCAGGTCATGATCCAGCATGCTAGGATCAAGCCCTGCATCAGGCTCCCTGCTCAGTGGAGAGCCTGCTTTTCCCTCTGCCTCCATCACCTCTCCACTCGTGCTCCCTCTCTTTTTTTTCTCTCTCACTTGCTCTTTCTCTATCTCAAATAAATAAAGAAAATCTTAAAAAAAAAAAAAAAGTCCTCAGCAAGAAAACTAACAAAGAGGCAGACAGAAGTCAGGAGGGTTTAAGATCTCAGAAGCCAGCGGTAGGGGTTGCTGTCCAGTGTGAAGAGGAAACTGACAAAGTCCCACTGGAGTTGAACATGGCAATCATTGACAATCTGAGGGAGAAAGTTTTCAAGGAAGTCAGATTAAATTAAGTTCAGGAATGGATCCTTGAAGAAGTAGAGGAACCGTTTGAACTGCTGTGAGAATCTAACAGCTTCAAAGTAATCTTTCCAGAGATAGTACCTCTCCCTAGTTTTGAACATTTTAATAAATTGAATGGAACTGATGTGACTAATATTCAATGGAAACTAAAAGCATAGAAGATATAAAAAATATATAAGAACAGTAAGCATTGCTATTTTTATCCACAATAAGAAGGAAGTGCTAGGGGAAAAAAAAAGTAAAGGAAAACTGCCATAAAACAATATATGAAATACTTTTTGTGAAAGACAAAGTATTCCTAGAAACAGTTTTGCCAGAAAACATCATCAAGGAATAGGGTTGCCATGAGGGGTCTTGCTGAAGGCATTCACCTGAGTCAAGCTTCTGTTTGCCAGTGATGCTAACATATTTTGAGGCAAACCTGGGTGTACATAATAGTAGGTATTAAGCAGAAATACGTATGTTCATTTTGGCTTTTCAAATTTTAAAATTTCCCTTTGATCCTTTCTTTTTTCCCCATGTCACTTGCTCTTTCTTAATGCTATCAGCACTGCAGCATACAGAGGAGGGATTTTTTTTTTTTTTTTAATTTTAGAGAGAGTGTGTGTGGAAGGGGAGAGGGAGAAATCCTCAAGCAGACTCCCTACTGAGTGCAGAGCCCAACACAGGGCTCAATCTCACCATCCTGAAGTCATGACCTGAGCTGAAACCAAGAGTCAGATGCTCAACCAACTGACTCACCAGGTGCCATAAGCAGGGATCCTTTTGAGAAATGACTTTCCTGTTAAAAGGAAGAACTCCTCCTTATCCTCTTTCTCAGGAAAGCTGGATCCTTTATTTGCTGCCTTCCAATGCCCTGCTTTTCCAATTCTTACCTGAGTAAATCTGGTCCATGATACTGTCAGGAGGTCATGTAATTTCTGTGTCAGCCCCAGTTCTGTGTTGAGAAAAAAAAATCCTTCCATCAGATTATGAATAATGTCCTTCTACATTTTATGGAGCTCAATGGCTGGTTTGGGAGATGTGGTTGTAAAGAAATAAATTATACACAAGTAGACGAATACTACCGCAAACTCACATGACCAGTTCATTCTCTTTATCTCATTATTTGTTATCCTACATTCATATATTTTCTTCCTAAGAAGGGCATATGCTGTAACAGCTTCATTCACCAATATGCCCCCTGCAAATTGCCAGGCACAATGCAGGTCTTTAATTAATATTGATTGAATAACTAAAGAGGGATGTGATTAAAGCAGTCAGGGAGAAGAAAATTGAAGATGAGGAGGGTTTTGTCAGAGTGGGAAGTGTGGCACTCTAGCAAGTACTGCAGGTGCAGTGGTGTGGGAGAACCTGGAGCAAAGGAACAAAGCCCAGTTGTGGTGGGAAGTGCAACTGGAATGCAGAAAACACTTCTTAGAGAGGCTCTGGGGAATCCCTTTCAAGCTCACTGAGGAGGTTGAGTTCTGTTCTTTGTCATTATAGGACTGAAGTGGTCATTCCCTGGCTGATTACCAGCCAGGACATAGTCTGATTCTACAGGCAGCCATATTCCTTTTCATGTGTACCACTGGCATCTAGACACCTCTCTATGTTCCTGGCATGCAGGCTCCTAAATCTCAGAACCAGTAACAGTGCATCATGTCAAATGTTGTTTATTTCCAATCTCTCTGAGTTTCCCTTCTGCTCTCTCTCTCTCTCTGACTCTAGCTAAAGAAAGTTCTCTGCTTTTAAGTGCATATGTGAGTAGAGTGGGTCATCTGGATAAGCCAGGATGATTTCCATATTAGGTCTGCAACCTTAATTAGACCTGTAAAGTCCTGTTTGCCTTACAACATAGCATATTACAAAGTTCTAGAAATTAGGGAATGAACATTTTTGTGGGGCCAATAATCTGCCTACCATAGACATGACCAAAATTATGAGATAGAGTCCTTGTCAATTCACATGGCATTAAGACATTGAGAAGCACTGGAAGGAAGTTAACAGGTGTCCTGGGCACACACAATCAGTGTTAAATACGTATGTTCCATTTTGCAACATTACTAAGTATATTCCATCTTGCAACAAAAGAAAGGTGTTCTTGATCTCATTTTTTATTCCCAAAATATTATTTATCTATGCTACTTTATATGCCTAAAACCCATCACTGTTAGCTTGATAATGGATATCACAACCAACTTCCCTATAAAATGTAACTTCACTACTTTCACTACTTCAATGGCTTTGTTATTTTGTTGAGAGTCTTAACTTTAAAGAGTAATTTCGAATTGTTCAGTGTTTAATTCTTTAGATTAGAATATGGAAAAATATAATTGGATAATAAATTATAAGCTCAACTCCCTACCACCCTCTTTGGCCTTTAAAATCTGACAAACAGCTTCCGAAGAATGGTATTAATTCATCTTTAAATATTTGGTAGAATTCCTCTGGGAAGCTATCCATCCCTGGACTCTTGTTTGTTGGGAGATTTTTGATTACTGCTTCAATTTCCTTGCTGGCTATGGGCCTGTTCAGATTTTCTATTTCTTCCTGTTTCAGTTTTGGTAGTTTATAACTTTCCAAAAATGTATCCCTTTCTTCCAGATTCCCTAATTTGTTAGTTTGTTGGCATATAATTGCTCATAATATGTTCTTAAAATTGTTTGTATTTCTCTGGTGTTGGTTGTGATATCTCCTCTTTCGCTCATGATTTTATTGATTTTGGTCCTTTGCCTTTTCTTTTTGGTAAGCCTGATCAGAGGCTTAGAAACGTTATTAATTCTTTCTTTTGTTGATCTGTTCTACTATTCTTTTGGTTTCTATTTCATTGATTTCTGCTCCAGTCTTTATATTTCTCTTTTCCTGCTGGGTTTAGGCTTTATTTGCTGTTCTTTTTCCAGCGCCTTTAGGAGTAAGGAAAAGGTATTTTGACACTTTTCTTGTTTCTTGAGAAAAGTTTGTAGTCTGTATTGTTATAAACTTTCCTCTTAGGACCAGCTTCATTGCATCCAAAGATTCTGAATTGCTGTGTTTTCATTTTCATTTCCTGCCATAAATTTTTAAAATTCTTCTTTAATTTCCTGGCTGACCCATTCATTCTTTATTAGGATGCTCTTTAACTTCCATGTGTTTGTGTACCTTCCAAATTTACTCTTGTGATTGAGTTCAAGTTTTAAAGCACTGTGGTCTGAGTACATGCAGGGAATAATGCCAATCTTTTGATACCAGTTGAGACCCGATTTGTGGCCCAGTATGTGATCTCTTCTGGAAAATGTTCTGTGTGCACTTGAGAAGAATATGTATTCTGTTGCTTTAGGATGAAATGTTCTGAATATATCTGTGAAGTCCATCTGGTCCAGTGAGCCATTCAAACCCTTGTTTCCTTGTTGATCTTCTGCATAGATGATCTGTCTGTTGCTGTAAGTAGGGTGTTAAAATCCTCTACTATTATTGTGTTATTATTAATTAGTTTCTTTAATTTTGTTAGATATTCTTGTTGGATATGATAATTATGACTTAATTATGATAATTATCATATGACTTTACTCATATGTGTAATTTAAGAAACAAAAAAGAGGATCATAGGGGAAGGGAGGGGAAAATAAGATGAAATCAGAGAGGGAGACAAAACATAAGAGACTCTTAACTATAGGAAAGAACAGGATTGCTAGAGGGTTGGTGGGTGGGAGGGATGGGGTAACTGGGTAATGGTAATTAAAGAGGGCACATGATGTAATGAGTCTTGCTTGTTATACATACTGATGAATAATTGAACTCTACTTCTGCAACTAATGATACATTATATGTTAATTAATTGAATTTAAATAAAATAAAATTTAAAAATAAAATAAAAATAAATTGATGACAAAGATATATAGAAGTGATGAATTATTGACAAAAGCAAGTAATGAATTATTGATAAAAGCAAGGCAAAATCCTGGAAATACATAGCCATGTTCTTCATCCAATACATAAGACGTGCTAGCATTTAATAGGGGTTTTAGCCATTGTATTTGAAAGGTAACTAAAGGATGTGGCCAAAATCTAGTAACATGGTTTATTCAAAATAATATATCTACACAAGAAAATCCAAATAGGTGATTATCTGGTTACTGCTCCACCTACACACCAAGAAATCTCTTTTGATGTGGCCATAGTCAATGAAAATAAAATAAAATGTAAAAATCACCTGATGTCTTCTGCATGTTGGCATCCCTACCTGGAAGGAGAAATGGCAGAATCCCTTATCTTTATGTGTTTATGCCAATGGTTGGTATGTCATTCACCTATTTGTTCCCCTCAAATTATCTGTCCTTCTCCTGTTCTTATCTGTATCTTAAGGAAATACATTTCCCAGGCTTTTTTGCTCACTGGTTTTAGGTACATTTAGCCAATGAGAATCATCAGAGGGAGATTTAGAGGTAGAAGAAGAGGTAAAGACTCTCTCTGCTTTCTTTGGCATGTTCTTTGTAGCTCTGGATACCTTCTATCATCAGGTAAACTTTGGCCAGGTGATCCTGGCCCCTGATCACACCAGCATCATCTTTATTTCTCCCTCTTTATCATACTTAAGACAATGAAAGAAAGCATAGCCAAGGTGCTAAAATATTCGTTATATTCAATTCATTCCATCTAGACAAAGGGTTAAACCAAAGTAAAACTTGTCATTGGTGCCTGTTGTCACTCCAGAATTATCTAAATTATGCTACCTTTATTAATAAAGAAGAATCAGATAGATCCTGCTCCTTATAATATTTTTGATGCCTAGTTTTAGATATTTAATGTGTGGCTTATGGGTTCTCAAGAAGTATGACATGAAAAGATATGAAAAGCCAGCACAATTGGCTTTTTAGTTTATTACCATTTCAAATGTTCATACCTTGACCTGGTACATGCCAACAGAGCATAAATCTTTCATCTGCTTCTCTATAAATAACTAGACTGTCATTTAAAGTCACTTCTATTCACTCAGTCTGTTTAACACAGGGAAAAATCCAGGCAGCTCTTGATTAGCTTTTTTCAGAGTATCCTACAGAAAAAAAAAAAAAAAAAAAAAAAAAAGTGGCATTTGAGAAATCAATGTGTCACCCTCTATTTGATCCCATGGTTTAGCAACATCTATGAGAGACTAACAAAAGGCTTGCTGAAAGTCAGCAAAATGTCAAATACCTTTCTTTTTAGCTTGCATTAATTTTTCCTCAACAAATTCTATTAGTCTAAATTGTCTAGTTTGGAAATTATGGCTTGGATACTTAACACATTTCTATGAAAATTCACATTTATTTATGAAGAGCATGTGGTATGGAATATGATATGGTCTCTTTAAAATTACTTATAGACTTGCCTTTGGAGTTAAATATTTTCATTTCATTTTGGATGTCCTGAGCCTCAAAGTGTGTTTGAGTTTACTAGCGACTGAGAATAATGAGGTCTCAGTGTCCAGTTTGAAAATGTGTATTCACTTCTTAAGAGAATCTCCAAAAGTTACATTGAACTTGCAAATTCTTGAAGTGAGGACACACACACACACACACACACACACACTTACAAAAATGAATGTATTAGTTTTCTTTTGCTCTTGTAACAAATTACCATAAACTTAATGGCTTAAAATTTATTATATTATCATTCTGGAAGTCAGAAGCTGCAATTAGTTGCATGGGGCAAGGTGCTGGCAAGGCTTTGTATTTTCCTGGAACCCTCTAGGGGAAATAGTTTTTTGCCTTTCCCAGCCTGTAGAACGTACCAGCATTCCTTGGCACATAGCCTTCTTTCATCTTCAAAGCCTGCAATGGTCATTCAGTCTTTCTCACATTGTATTACTCTTATTCAACTCTTCTGCCTCTCTCTTCCATCTTTCAAGGACACTTACAATTATGTTAGGCTCAAGGGAAAATCTAGGATGTTCTCTTTAATCTTAAAATAAGCTGATTAGCAACTTTATGTCCATCTGTAACCTTAATTCCCCTTTGCCATATATTGTGACATATTCACAGGATACATCCTTCTGCCTATCTCAGTGGGCAGCCATCAAGTATTCCCAAATTAGCAGTTTAGCATTTGTTGTATAGTTTTTTTTTTTTCTTGGTCAATTTCTTTATCAAGATATCGTAATTTGATATCTCTAGATTTAGAGATGTATTTTAAGATCTATCACAAGATAAGACTTTTTTTTTGGACAGAGAGAGAAAGAGAGAGCAAAAGCAGGGAGAGAGGCAGAGAGAGAGAGGGAGAAGCAGCTCCCTGCAGAGCAGGGGAAGCCTGACATGGGACTTGATTCCACGACTCCAAGATCATGACCTGAGCTAAAGGCAGTGGCCCACCCCACTGAGCCACCCAGGTGCCCCAAGATAAGACTATTATAGACAAAAATATTTTTTTCAAGTGGTCATAGGTACACTCTTTTATGTTACTAACAAGCTGAGAGTGACCAAAAATTATTACTATATATTTTCATCTCTAATACATTATTAATTTCCTAGGTAAGAATCATTCTAGGTAAGTTTAACTTAAGAGGTTAAACTGTATGACTTTCAGGCTTGAATATTCCTGTGTCCCTTTTTTCTTTTTTTTTTTTTTTAAGATTTTTAAATTTACTTATTTGACAGAAAGGAAGAGAGAGCACAAGCAGGGGGAGCAGCAGACAGAGGGAGAGGAAGAAGCAGGTAAGAAACCCAGTGTAGTGCTTGATCCCAGGACCCCAGGATCATGACCTGAGCCAAAGACAGATGCTTAACCGACTGAGCCACTCAGGTGCCCTGTTTCACTTTAATTATATGTAAATACCTGTTTTCTATTTTTAAATTAACTCAACAATCTTTTCCTGCCTAAGTAATTTGAAGGATCAAAATACGCTTTTGTATTAATGATGTTGTTCTATAATAATTTTCTAAAACCAAATGTAAAAGAAAAGGAAAAATGCAAATTATTAGAAAAAAAATCAGAACTGAGTCCTATTATGCAGTAAAGGTTTAAAAAGCTATTAAAATGCAATACCATAAAAACATAGTAGAAACAACACCAAACATATCTCTGTAGCAATCAATGGAAACATTTTAAACTCACCCACTAAAAGAGTTTCAAATTAGGAATGCCTAGGTGCCTCATTCTGTTAAGCATCGGATACTTGCTTTCAGCTTTGGTCATTATCTCAGGATTGTGAGATCAAGCTCTAAGTCAAGTTCCATGCTGGATTGTGAAGTCTAAGATTCTCTCTTCTCCCTCTGCCCTCCCTCCACCCCTCTCTCCCTCTCTAAAGAAAGAAAGAAAGAAGAAAAAAATACTTTCAAATTAGAGCAAAAGTCAAAATCTAATGAGAAACTGAATGCAAGAGACACAGCTAATAGAAACCAATTCATGATGATGGAAAATAAAAAGTTGAACAAAGGTACAGATCATAAAAGCCTGTGGTTATGTTTGTGATATCTGACAACGCAGAATTCAAGGGAAAAAAAAATCATTAAACAAGGCAGGAAAGACTTACGTAAAACAAGGGGTCTATGGAGTATTATGCCTCCATCAGAAAGGATGAATACCCAACTTTTGTAGCAACATGGACGGGACTAGAAGAGATTATGCTGAGTGAAATAAGTCAAGCAGAGAGAGTCAATTATCATATGGTTTCACTTATTTGTGGAGCATAACAAATAGCATGGAGGACAAGGGGCGTTAGAGAGGAGAAGGGAATTTGGGTAAATTGGAAGGAGAGGTGAACCATGAGAGACTTTGGACTCTGAAAAACAATTTGAGGGGTTTGAAGTGGTGGGGGGGGTGGGAGGTTGGGGTACCAGGTGGTGGGTATTATAGAGGGCACGGCTTGCATGGAGCACTGGGTGTGGTGAAAAAATAATGAATAATGTTTTTCTGAAAATAAATAAATTGAGAAAAAAAATAAGAAAAAAAACAAAAACGAAAACAAGGGGTCTGAAATGAAGGCCAAAATTCACAAATACCTATACGTCAAATAATAGAGCCAGGGACCAAGGGAGGGATCAGGGACCAAAAGAGAAGAATGGAAAGTGCTTCTAAATGGAATATTCTCCCCTTTGTTGGTGGTCTCCTCTCTCTTGCTCTGCTTTGTCCTCTGTGTTTGGTTTCTGAGAGCCTGGTTGTACCCATGGGTGGGAGAGGGGCCAGTTTAATCTCCTTTCTGGCTCAGTTTCTGAACATGAATCTTTCACAGTGACTCACTCACAGTGACTCCCCCATACAGAGTCCACTGTGTCAGCTCATGAACTAGATTCCCAAATATGTATAGACCTCAGAAAAAGCAGAGACTTATAGGATATGATGGAAAACCTCAATTATTATGTTCCGTTTGCTTTGATTTATATTGAGTGCTATGTTATTCCATTCATACTTTTAATACAGATTATGCTAATTTCCAAATAATGTTGACCTTTATAACTGAAGTTTAAGAACATAAAATAATATTTTTTAAAACCTACATCTATCTATCTGCTTTGTTGGACTCTGTCTTAGTTTCCATCCATTATTGAGATCTTCAATATACATCAACAAGGAATTTGAGTCAAGATTGTAAATTGCTCCTTAATACTCTATTGCAAGAGTGGCCATGTTCCTTTATTTTTCTAAATTAAAGAAGAAAAATCCCTATTTGCCAAGGTTGATGAGAATGCTACGGCCATATGTTCTTTGGGGATTCCCCACCCTCCTTCCAGTACAGAAAAGTGACAATGGACAAGATGTGTGAACAGAAATTGATTTTATTCCTATGATATCAACAGCAATAGAGACAAGAATACAGACCAGCTCTAGATTCCCAATTCTACTAAAACAAAGAAACAGAGAGTTTTTAAGAGCTGGGGTAGAGGTGTGGGGTGTGGTGGTCTTAAGCCACCTGTGTTTGCTAATTGACTTTAGCCCAAGGAAACGTAAACTTTTCTCCTATTCACAAGACAGGAGGTAGAATTACATCTTGGAGCCAGGTTCCCACTGAATTAGGTTCTTATCCTCCCACAGAGACTGGGAGAGAAGGGCATTCTCTTCCCACATGATTATCTATCTATCTTTCTTTCTTCCTTTTTTTCTTTCTTTCTTTCTTTCTTTCTCTTTCTCTTTTCTTTCTTTCTTTCTTTCTTTCTTTCTTTCTTTCTTTCTAATATAGAAAGAACATGAACAGAGGAGGGGCAGCAGGAGAAGGAGGGAAAGAACTTTTAGTAGGTTGGGCATGTGTAGCATGGAGCTCAGTACAGGACTCAATCTCAGGATCCTGAGGTCATGACCTGAGCCAAAACCAAGAGTAGGAGGCTTAACCCACTGCCCCACCCAGGTGCCCCTGGATAATTACATTTCAAAGTGATGGCTCCTAAATTCTTGAGAAACACAATCAAGGATTGTAAAATTGGCAAAAGTCATTTAAAACATTTTTAAACTAAAAGGAATATACATGTCAAAGAGACAAAGAATTTAATAATCACAATTTCTCTAAGGTAAATGCCATAGGAAAAGAGAGGGAGGTACCTCTGTGCTTAGGCCCCAGGGCTTCTGCAAGGGCTGAAATGTGGTTGAGGTGGGGACCTATGGAGCCCTGCAGTGCTCAGGTCCTGTGCCAGATCCTATCAGACATCAGAGCAGCCCAGAGCTCTGTGGCTTCTCTGCCCTTCTTGTGAGGAGGGAGTTACTTCATCCTTCCTTTACTGGCTGGCAGGTTAAAGCAGCAAAAAGAAGAGGTCACTAATCAATTTCTCAAGCGTGTCTGTGTTATAGAACATAGGATATAAACAGATTCTGAACAGGTGACTTGCGGATGGACACGAGAGGTCCTGGAGGACCTCGGACCGCAAATCTGTTCACCTTACTCGTCACTGTTTGACCCCTTCAGGCTGTCAACATGAATATGAAAGCGTGGAAGACAAGTGCTTGTACTTATAGGCTTCCAAGAGTCTGCGGAAATCTTCGTGAAGTTTCTGAGGAGGAGCAGTAATTCTTTACTTGCCCTGGCTTCTGGAGGAGGGCAGAACATGTCATCCTAAAGTAGGGCTCTTTGGCATGTCAAAAAGAAAAGGACAGGGCTCAAACAGAGTCCCACATGCTAGGCCTATCAAACTGGGGCTTAACACCTAATCTAATTGCAGATTCAAACTCCCCCAAGAAATATAGTTTACTGGTTAGCAGGTTATCTGTCCTATGGGCCCTATTCAGTCCACTTTCCCCAAAGGAAGAGGAGATAATCCACCTAATGAGACTTCTTATTCTCTTCCTAAGGGAGAATGACCTTTCCTGGAACAATCCTTCCCTTTTCTTTTTTTTTTTTTAGATTTTATTTATTTATTTATTTGACAGAGAGAGATCATAAGTAGACAGAGAGGCAGGCAGAGAGAGAGGGAAGCAGGCTCCCTGCTGAGCAGAGAGCCCGATGCGGGACTCGATCCCAGGACCCTGAGATCATGACCTGAGCCGAAGGCAGCGGCTTAACCCACTGAGCCACCCAGGTGCCCCTTTCCCTTTTCTTTTGCTGGTAACTTCCTTGCCCCACTCTCTTTCCTATAAAAATCTTCCATTTTGTAGAACTCAGATTCCTTTACACTCTCTGGATGGGGTTCTGTCCAATTCATGAATTGCTTAATAAAAGGAATTAGATCTTCACACCAACTGTGTGTGAAGATGCCTTACAGGCATAAGGATTATTTTGGGTTGGTTATTTGTTTTTTTTTTTTAAAGATTTAATTATTTATTTGAGAGAGACAGAGAGTTTACATGAGCAAGGGGAGGGGCAGAGGGAGAAGGAAAGAGAGACTCTCCAAAAGACTCCTTGCTGAATTCTGAGCCTGACCCAGGGCTCAATCCCAGGACCCTGAGATTATGGCTTGAACTGAAACCAAGAGTCTAAAATTTAACAGACTGAACCACTCAGGCGCCCCCGGCTGATTATTTTAAAGAAACAGTAGATGTATTCAGAGGAAAGCTCTGGAAACCTAATAGAAGTTACCCTTTTGTAAGAGACATTTACATTTACAAGGGAAATCTCCATTTGTAAGGGTGCCTCGCAAGATGTGTAGGAAGAGGAGGAAGACTTTAGAAACTTTTAGAATGGTAAAGGCAGTCTTAAATCCTTACGTTCATTTACTGTGCTTTTGCTGAAGATCTCCCATACCTGGTTTCCCTAACCCCAACATGATGTTATTAGCGGAAGATGATATTTAAAGTGGTGGCATGGATCATCTTGGGGGTCATTCAGTTCCCCTTAAATAACGCCCATGCATACAGGAGTGATGCATGTTATTAAATGATTTTTTTTTAATCTGGTTGATCTGTCTTTTATTACAAGGGTGTCTCAGCCAAGGGCTGGAAGGGTGGAGCGAAAACTACTTTTCCTCCCCTCCCTGCCACCCCAGTAGTCAGCACCTCCACTGTCTTCTCCAAAGCAGTGAGCCACCCACTCTCTTGGTTTAGTCCACGGTAGTCACTGTGTTTCCACATTCCTGAGAAGCCCTCTGCTGGGTTACTCCTGTTGTCTGTGGAACAAGAGCAATCTTGAGGAGAAATACCCATGAAGTCTCCACTCCAGGACTCCAGTGGATAAAATTAGCTTCTCTGGGACCTGCCATTTTGCTGGACTATTTTTCTCTTATTCAGTGTCCTTCCTGGTCTTAGACTTCAGTAGATTCTACAGTTTGCATTCCATAGTACACATCAATTTTCAATGTGACTGTAGTCCCATTCTTTCTATTTATCAAGTGAGGAAAAAAATGCCCAGCTGGTTGTCATGAAGCTACACCAAGGCTCGCTGTCCATTAAAAGAGGAGAAACTTGGATTTCCTCCCTTAACTGCATGAAAACCAGCAAACTTCAGACCATCCGAAGGGAAGAAGTCCCTGTTTTTCTGAAGCCAGGCTTTTACAGGCTAGTTTCCATTCTTTTTTTTTTAATTTAAATTCAATTAAATTTCTTTCTGATTGTACCATAACACTCTCTTTCATAAAAACAACACCTCATTTTTAGTCAGAAAAGCAAATGTAAAGTACACAAGAGGTTCAAAAAAACATTTTTGAAATAAAATTTGAAAAAGCTTTATTATTATTTTTTGTTTGTTTAGATTGCAAGTGGAGAAATGAATGCACCATTTAAATGTTAAATTTCTCCCACCAGCCACAAGCTAGTCAACATGTTTGTACCTTTCACAGGCTTCAAACCGCACAGTATTTTTAGAGCAGGTGAAGGCTAAAAGGAGAAAGACAAGTTTCTCCCACTGGCAGATGACAATTTTGATTACCCTGATCTCCTAAATTATGTGCTCTGCATACTAAATATTTTTATTATTGTTTAAGTTAATCGAGATTCAGTTTGCAATTTTAAATCTATGTTCTAAAGAGATGGATAGTTTTCAATTAGTCTGATGGCAGGATGAAGGAGGGTATTTTTTAAAATTATTTTAATTATAGCACACTGCATATTCATGGTCCATATTAACTTAATCTCTTCATTTAATTGTAGGCTTAATTGCTGAATTAGTAAGTCCCTCAGCTTAAAAGGCAGGGACCAGATCTTGTTGGTGTTGGTTAATGAATATTAGAGCTTGGTTATGCTTTTTATATATTTTACTTGGTAGCGATTAGGAAGCCAGGGTGAAGGAGGCCAATAGACCAACATGACTGCAAATGAAGTGGATTAGAAGGTGTTACTGGGGCCAGCGGTTCTGGGTGGAACTTGATAGTGGCCTTGGAATTTTTTCAACCTAAAAGCATCTAACCACCAATGCCACAAGACAAGACAGCATGGTGACACAGGATAGCACAGTGGCCCTCCAGCAGCTCCCCACAAAGTCAAATGGGGTTTCCTATATTTAATTGCACTGAGGTAGCTTCACAAAAATATAAGGAAGAAAATCATAGCAGGAGAGTGTGTGTCTGGAAGTACTACACACATCCCTGGATGGTTCACATTTTCTTAAAAAGATAAACAGGAAAATTCTTTGATATAAAGCCTCAGTGATTCATGAAGAAACATGTTCTGTGGATTGTCTTCTGAATAGTCATACATATTTATTATTGGAGATTTGGAAAAATGAATATATATTTGTATATATTTATTAAATATAACAATTGAAACCTCGCCAAAGCCTAAAATACTGTAAAGATTTGGGACTTTGTTCATCTCTTTTTTTCTTAGATCATCTTTGGTATGAATTTCTCCTGATAGCAGAGATACAAATTGCACCACATTTCTTCTTTTATTTTTTTACAGAACATGTAGCCAACCTGAGGTCTTATCCCCCAAACTGAGAAGTTTCCTTTAGGAAACCTCGAAGACACAGCTGTAGAGGGTCTTTTCCCTCTATTCTCTCTCTGCTCCTTATGACCAGTCCCATATCATACTCTCTCTACCCTTCTTAGAGGCTCTTAACCTCAGGCTGTCAGCCTTACCAGGCTCGTGGCTTCCTTATAACTACCCTACTGACCTGAGTTGGCTTTCCCTTCCTCTTTGCAGATTTTAGCTTCTCTCATGTAATTGACCCTCCTCTCCATTCATCCACCTCCTCTCTTCTAAGAAGCTTGGACCTTTTGCTTCCCAGTCTCTTACTCCTATATTCATACCCTAGAAGCCTTGCCAGTACCAATCCTACAGCTGCTCTGTGACCACACCCTTCCTTTCCGATTCAGTCCTTCTGGTACCTCAATGTCAGTAAGTCTTAGCTCCCCACGGGACCCTGTGAGACATTGATCCCTTCACCTTTCCATGGTCCTTCACTCCTATTGTGTCATACTCCTTGATTTAGCCTAAATTCCATCCGCACGCCCATTTGCTCACTTATGTCTGCCTTCCTTCAAAAAATGTTCATCCCTTTATTAAATGGCTATATGGAGTGAAGATAGACTGTGGGAGGAAAAGTAGAGCAAAGAACTAGTCTAGGGGCTAAGGATATATCAATGAAATATAAATAACCCTGTTCTTGATTGAGCTTGCATCCAAAAAACAAATCAAAAGTATAAATACGACAAAACCAAAACTGTATACTCAGTTGGTAGTGTCTAATGGGAAAAATGAGGCAGAGATGCGGAGTGTCAGGAGGGGTGGACGTTAGAGAGGCCAGGAAATGCCTTGGAAGCTTGTAGCATTTGAGTGAAGAATACTTCGAGGAGAAGGGAGAGGCTGGAGTCCCCACAGGGTATCAGGCCCTGGCTAAGGAGCAGGCCTAATATTTACATCATGGAGGCCATGGTGTTTGCAGTGAACACAGCAAGATAAAGAGCAGCTGGGGAGGAAGATATAGTCCCTCAAGGGTGAGGCAGAAATGATGCAGAGTCCATTTTTATAGTCATGACCTTGAATTCACACTCCATTCCTTGCCTATCTTTCTCACTATCCTAATCACTTGAGTTGACCATAGCTTCGCTTAAACACAACTGGTCTACACTGCTTGCTGTTGTGCATCTGAGTTCCACCACAGTAATATAATCCACCATAGTGACTGGCTCATCTTAACTTCATGATAACTCACCTCACATGAGTTCTTAATGCCACCAATGCCTCCCTCCCCTCCACACACACTACCACATCCACACGCACACACACCACAGCCCTCACCACACAAACACATACCACACACCACACATGAACATAAATAACACCCCCACTAGAGCCCATGCACACATGGCACATACCACAGCCCTCACCACACAAATACACATACCACATACCACACATGAACATACAATAATTCCCACACACACTACAGCTCATGCACACATGGTACATACCACATGCCTCACCACACAAACACATGCATATAACAAACACCACACATAAACATACACCACAAACACACACACACACACACACACACACAAACACACATGTACACACTTAGTTTCCTTAGCTCATTCACTCTGCCATGTTCAGAGGACATTCAATACATTTTATCTTCTTCTTGGGCAGCAAAAGTAGAATGCCAGGCCTAAATGCTCATGAGCAGGTAGATGTGGTGGTAGGTACCAATGGAATTTTTCCTCAGATTTCTTCACTTTTTTCGATCCACTAAAAAGCTAGGTTGTCACCTGAGGACAAACATAGGAGAGGAGAAGAGGGAGTAGAGGTACTGACTGCAGAAGCTACATTGCTATAACTTGTAAATTCCTGTAAATTTAAAAAAAAAAAAAAAGATTTTTCTCTTCTACAGGAAAAGAGCATGATTGCTTACCAGAAAGCACCCAGCTATTAGTGACAGAATGTTCTTTATCCCCCAGGGTTTGTAGGGGAGGAAATAAACACCTTCCATTAATTCCAGATGAGTCAACTTCCCCAGAAGAAATGGTGGATGAGGGAACCCACGGGGAGGCTTTTCCCAGGGACTTTTGATTCAGTCCCCCTCCACTGCCCCAGGTGGTAATGTGGTTCCCTCACTTCAAACTGCACTAGAGTAAGTGAGTCATATCCCCCTCTGAGATCCAAGATTTTCATCTAAGAAATGGGAATAATCTCAGATGGTTTTTTGTAATGATTAAGTAACAGAACATCTGTTACCAAAAGTAGCTTATTTTTGATAATAGCGTTGAGCAGGAACACGTTCCTCAAAGGACAGACTCATAGTGGCAATTAAAAAAAAAAAACAACAACAAAAAAAAACAAATGTCAGCTGAGATTTTGACAACTCAGCCTCTGTTTGAAGTCTCCATTTGCCTGATGGCAGAAAATACAACTTTCATTAGCTCAGTTGTAAACTCATCCATTTTGAACTCCATGGGTTTCCCCTCCTTCGCCTTCTCCCTGGAGGGAGGACTTAATTCTACAGATTTAGCTGCATTAGGGAGCACTCCATCCTGTTCACACTGGCCACATCTGCTATGTATCCACTTCTGGTCCATAGGAGCATCTCTCTGGGTCTGTCCACTCTGCAGTCCCCTGGCCCATATGCTCCTATGAGGAATTCTCCAGCCAAAAATCTTGGTACTTGCTTCTCTTCCCTATAAAGCTCCAGCATGTTCTGTCAACTGTGCCTTCAGAACAATGCTCCAAAGGAATCTGCATTTTACACAGCTCCCCACACCCACCCTGCTGCAGGTCCCTGGATTTGGACAGTGGCCTCCTGGTAGTGCTGCTGCCTTCATTTCCCCTTCATCCCTTTCCAATTCACTATGGTGCAGCCTAGTCATCTTTAAAATATATAAATTAAGCATATTTTCTCCTATCTAAAACCTTCTACTTTCTTCCTATTTCATCTAATATAAAATATGATCTTTCCCTGATATCAAGCGCTCTATGACCTGGATCCTCTTTATCTCTCTGACTCCATATGTATCAGTCAACCTGTCATGCATGTTACCTTCTTTAAAAAACGAAGCACCGAGGTGCCTGGGTGACTCCATCCATTAAACGTCTGACTCTTGGTTTTGGCTCAGGTCATGATCTCTGGCTTCTGGGATCAAGCCCTGAATCTGGCTCCATGCTCAGTGGGAGTCTGCTTGTCTCCTTGTCTCTCTGTCCTTTCCCCAACTCACACTCTCCCTTTCTAAAATAAATAAATAAATCTTTAAAAAAAAAACAAACCACACACAACACATTATTAAAGTATGGCTGACATACAAAAAGCTCTCTATATATACTATACACAACTTGATGAGTGTGGAACTAAGTTACATTTGCAACACCATCACTACTATCAAATCCACAGACATATCCAACACTTCCCAAAGTTTCCTTTATTATTATTATATTTACCTGTGTGTTGAGAATACTCGGCATGAGATCTACCCTCTTAGCTAATACAGTACTGTTAGCTATAGGCTCTATCCTGCATACTAAATCTCCAAAATTATTAATCTTGTGCAACTGAAATATTGTACCCTTTTACCATCACCTTCCCATTTCCCCTCCCCCTACCCCTGCCTAACCACCATTCTGCTCTCTGCTTCAATGTGTTTGGCTATTTTAGATTTCATGCGTGACATAATACAGTATTTTTCTTTCAGTGTCTGACGTATTTCACTTAACACAACGACCTCCATGTTCATCCACGTTGTCACAAATGGGATTTTCTCCTTTTGTAAGGTTGAATAATATTCCATTATATGTATGTACTGTATGTTCTATATCTAGTCACTATGGGCACGTAGGTTGTTTCCATATCTTGGCTATTCTAAATAATGCTGTGGTAAACGTGAAAATATAGATATGTCTTTGAGATATTTATTTCAATTCCTTAAGATGAATACCAAAAAGTAGGGTTCCTGGATCATGTGATGGCTCTATTTTTAATTTTTTGAGAAACCTCCACACTGTTTTCCATAATGGCTGTGTTAATTTATATTCCCACCAACAGTATACAGGGTTCACTTTTCTCCATAGTCCCATCATCACCTATCTTTTGTTTTTTTATTTTATTTATTCTTTATCTTTTGTTTTCTTAAAAATAATAAACATCCTAGCAAGTGTGAGATGGTATGTCTCTGTGGTTTTGATTTGCATTTCCCTCTCATTTATGATGCTAAACACCTTTTCATATATCTATTGGCCATTCGTACATCTTCTTTGGAGAAATATCTCTTCATTGTTCTCAATACATTAAGCTTTCCCATAACTTTTTTTTTTCCAATTTATTTATTTTCAGAAAAACAGTATTCATTATTTTTTTCACCACACCCAGTGCTCCATGCAAGCCGTGCCCTCTATAATACCCACCACCTGGTACCCCAACCTCCCACCCCCCCGCCACTTCAAACCCCTCAGACTGTTTTTCAGAGTCCATAGTCTCTCATGGTTCACCTCCCCTTCCAATTTACCCAAAAGCACATACCCTCCCAAATGTCCATAACCCTACCCCCCTTCTCCCAACCCCCCTCCCCTTAAGAGCCATACATGATCGTTCCCTAGAGAGGAAGATTCAAGCCAGTATGCAAAGCTGCATTTCCTGCCAGATTTCTATTCAAGGTTGTTCATTCAGCCCTTGGCCTGAACATCACTTCTTCAGAAAGGCTTCCCTTGACTCTCCAGTCTAAGAGAGGCAGTCACATACCTTCCATCTCAATCCAGCATTTAATTCTCTGTACATATTTTCTTGTTTTTTGATGGTCACATGTTTAGTTCATCCCACTTAACCACAATGTGTGCTATATAGTTAAGTGCTGGGACATTTTCCCATCACATGAACAGTGACTCTTTCTAGCTAGGTGTTTAATTAACAAGTTCATAGGTATATGAATGAATGAATTTCCCTCCAGATAAGCACTGTGAAATTAACCAACTACAAGTAGTATATATGTGGAACATTCAGTTGACTATAATTAGTAAAATCATTTGTAGAGTTTTTGTTACTTTGACAAGGAGTAGTGTTATCTCAGTTTAATGTGCATTTCTTTTATTAATGGCTTAATTTTGTCTGCACTTTGTTATTTCTGTGTATTCTTTTATAAATTACCTATTTTTCCCTTTGATAATTGTTTTACCATGATGCCAGTCATTTTTAAGTTGTAAGATATATATACCAAGCCTATAAATCATTTCCTTTATTTGTAAATTTTTTTATTAAGTTATCATACTTGTCTTAATGTCTTGATGATGTTTGACATAGAATTTTGATATTTTATAGATTTTTAAGTCCTTTAAGTCCTTTTAAGATCTTTTCTTTATAATGTTGGCTTATTCCTTTAATAGGTACACAACAATTTTGAAAAAGTTACATATTTCTAATGTCTTTCTTCTCATAAGAAATCTGGTTTATCTCTTCATTTATTCAAATCTTTCTCAGTTGTCCCTCCAAAATGTTTTTTAGTTTGATTCACATAGAGCTTCCACATTTATTTTTTGCACATTACTTGATTCCCATTTCCAATATTTTGAGGTGAATATCCTGGAAAAATAAAAAAAAAAAAAAGCTCGTGGTTTGTCCTCCTCCCCAGTGTCAGGAAACAAACTGAGGGTTGCTGGGGGGGTGGAGGGAAGGATAGGGTGGCTGTGTGACGGACACTGGGGAGGGTATGTGCTATGGTGAGTGCTGTGAATTGTGTTAAGACTGACGATTCACAGACCTGTACCTCTGAAACAAATAATACATGATATGTTAATTGAAAAAGAAAACAGCTTTATACAAAGCAACTCTTGGGAATAGTGAGATAATAAAACTAAAGAGATCTTATTATTAAGACATTTTATAAAATCTTAGAATATGAGGCATCTTCAAGGCAAAATATGTGTGTGCAATTATAAAACATTACTATGAAAGGAGAGCTGCCCTGTAGATAATAATTCTATGCAGGCGTTTGAACAGATTCCCTAAAATCCTCTTCAGGAAATGCCACCAAGAGTTGTGTGACAGGGCCATGCATTTACCCTGACTTGAAGCTGATCTTCTAAGCACAAGGGGCATGATCTGGTCCTAGGGGCATTGTGTGGATGAAGCAAGGTAACACTCACTAAGCAAGTTGTATGGGAACAGGGTAAGCACTCAATGAATGTCAGTTCTTAATATAAGGAAGCTTCCCTGGCATGTAAATAAGAAAAAAAATTAGAATATTGGAGAACAATTTTCCTTAGTAGTAATCTTTTCTCCTCTTCAACTTTACCTTGTAAAATGACTACATTTTAAAGAATGACTCTTTTTAAGATATTTTATTATTGTGGTAGAATCCCGGGGCTGCTATGACAAATGACTACAAACCCGGTGGCTTCAAACAACAAAATTAAAATCAGTGTCACTGAGCTGAATTAAGGTACAGCAGGACCATGCACGAGCCCCTGGAGGATGTAGGGCAGAATTTGTTCTTGCCTCCCTCAGCTTCTGGTGGCTGCTGGCATTCCTTAGTTTGTAGCCCTATTAGTCCAGTCATTAAGGCTAGCATCTGTGAGTCTTCCTCTGCTCCATGTTCACATTTCCTTCTGTGTGTGTGTTTGTGTATCTGTGCGTGTGGGTGACCAATCTCCCTCCAGTACCTACTGCTAAGGAGACCTGGGATTATTATATTCAGGGCCCGCCGGGCAAACCAATATCATCTCCCAATGTCAAGAACCTTAATTCAGTCACAACTTCAGACTTTGCTCTACAAGGTAACATTCCAGAGGTTCAGACTGTCTATTTTGGGGTCCATTACTCAGCCTATTGCAATCACGTTCTGCTAATGTCAATATAAAACAATATAGAAATAACATGATCAACTTAAATGCAAATTGGAAAGGTTTTTGCCGAAAATAGAATTTCTTTCACAGGTTATATGTTTTCACCATTTCAAATAAACCCTTCTAACGCTTGAAGAAATGACTACACAACTCTGTTGTTCTGGTCATTTCTCAGGGGCATGGGGCTGGAGGGAGGGTCTTGAAGGTACCCAGGCAGAGGGGTGTTGTGCTCAAAGGGAATCAAACATTGATACCACAGGAGTTGATGTTTTTAAATTTTGTTCAAGTCCAGAGCCTCTGGAGTGATCTATTCAGAACCTCAGAAACACAAGATAATAAAGTCAGCCGAGGAGAGACACAGCGTGAAGGGTGGCTGATGTCCAAGGCTCAGTCCTAGATTTATGATTATTCTGCCACCCAAGCAGCAAACTTAATAGAAGGTACAGAAAAACAACACAAAAATGTCTCTTACAGATTTCCTTTGTGATGATGAAAACAGTAGAACAACATAAGCTTACGTACAGTTACATCTCTCCTGGAGGTGCGGACACCTGATGGTGGACTGTGAGGCAGGGGAGGCACACTGCCAACCAACTTTGGTGTGTATTTCATGTCCACCGAAGGGCACTGGCATGGGTTATCCAAGAAAAGCAAGGGTTCCAAGGTCGTAGGACGTAAAGCAACCCTTGAAAGAGAGATATGGAGAGAGAAGACAGATTTTTAAATTTTTCCCAAGAGAGTGATAAATAATAGTAAGAATGATAATCAGACCATGGCCTTCTTGCACACAACACTCTTAACTATGGGACTGGGTGAATAGGGAGAGCCTCTGGCTCTCAAGTAGCAGCAAGAGACTGCTGCAGAAAGCAGCCTGACCTCTCCTCAGATGTGAAGAGGACTTGTTTGAGGGGATGCCGAGTGTCCAGGGACCAAAGAACATGGGACAACTTGGTGCACAGCATGGGACCATAGCCTTGGATATAGGGCAAACTCTCCCACCACTTTTCACATCTTGAAATTCTCATACGGTGTTGGGGAGAGGAAGGCATCTCCCCATACCAAACGTGATTGGGATAGAACAATTTCCTATTCTTGGTGAGGGAGTTTAGAAGAGGTCTTTAATTTATTAGGAAAACAAAACAATGGTCTCTTGGGTGGCTCAGTCAGTTGTGTCTGACTTCAGGTGAGGTCATGATCCCAGGCTCCTGGGATTGAGTCCCGCATCCGGGTCCTTACCCCTTGGGGAACCTGCTTCTCTCTCTGCTTCTGCCTCTCTCTCTCTCTCATGAGTAAATGAATAAAATCTAAAATCTAAAAAAAAAAAAGGATAACAAGACAAAAATGTAATGGGATTTTCTTTGAAGTTCAGGGTTGTGTCTCAACCTCATACTCCCTATACAGGCAAATGACAAAATTTACATAGCTGGGACCAGGAGGGATTGTATTTAAGAAACTCAGTCTCTCTATAAAGGCAGATCTTATAATTTCCTATCAAATACGTTTCAGGAAAATTAAAACTCTCTAAAATATAACTTCTTGGAATAGCCAGGGAACAGAACAGTACATACAAAATTCTTCCATTTGTATGAAATAGAAAGAACTGTTTTTATAATTTTGTTTAAATATGCATCAAATATCTGTTGGAGGACTCAGATGGCCTGTATAACACTGGTTTCCCCTGGCGGGGGGTTGGGGGGGCAGCTGGTGGCCAGAGCATAAGGATGGGAAGGAGAACGGTCACTGCATGTATGCTGGAGGGTCAGTCAGTCTGGGTCCATTGCTAGACATAACTCACTGGACTTCAACTGGCAGTGCTTGCTCATGTACTATTTCCTTGCAGGAAAATAACTCAATTTAGTTGCAGAAGTAAAGAAAGAACATCATAGTTAAAGGATGCCACCCAGCCAGGAGACTGGAGAGGCAGGCCTAAGTTCTGATTGTTCCTCCTTTGAAGGGTTACATTGGACACACTTTTCTCCCTGGAATCAGGAACATGTACAGAGAACAATGCCGAGAGCCTTGGCCAGGGCATGATACGTTGCTGGTCAGGTAGCCAAATTTCTAATTAAGTACTCAGGCCCAGTAACGAAAACCCACTGGAGGTCTCCCACCGAGACCAGGTACAAATCATGAATCCTCCATGATCAGGAAATAAGGCTGACAAGAGGACCCAAACCACCCCCAAACTCCTCAGACCCATGGTCACAACCCAACACTGACTCAGTTCGTTTCACTTCTTGGCCAGGGATCTGTGTCATGCAGGGACTCCAGTCAAACAGCTCAGGTCAATTCCAGCCTCAATAAAAATTAACCCTCAGGCCACAATGCACTTTCGTGACTTTTGAATTTTGAAGCATAAGACCATATAAAAGTGAAAGATATCAGGGAAGCAGAACCACCGTTACTATTTTGGAATAAGAGAAGAACTTGTAAAATGGTGCAATATTTGGAGAAATGAGGGTCTGAACAGAGGAATTAGTGGATCTGGGAAAAGCATGTGTGGGTGATAGAGGTGAGGCATGCAAGGGGACCTGGGGAACAGTATGCCGAGCTGCTGGAGAAGTCCACGCAAGATTGTTACCTCTTTGCATGGGCTGTTCCTCTGCCTGGAACAGCCTTCCAGCCTTCCAGGCAGAGGAACAGCCTTCTCTGTAGAGATCTGCATGCCTTGTTCCATCTCATCTTTCCTATTTAATCCAGGTGTCACCTTCTCGGACCACACATGTAACGTTGTAACTCAGTCTTCCCATGCTTTTTTTGTACTTATTTTTCTTTACTGTCACTAATACGTTAAAACACTCTGCATTTGACTCATGTAGTTTATTTCCCATCATGATGGCAGGACTCCTAGTCGGCTTCAACTCCTGTTTTACCAGCCACACACAAGGTGGTCGATGCTTGGTAAATGCCTGCCAGCTTTATGAAAAATGGAGTGGTGCAAATGCTTCTCAGATGACTTTATTCCCTCCTTAGAGAACAAAGAAGAATATCGATTTCCATATGCTTTTAAGAAAAAATTATATCATGACGAGTAATGATACATTCGCATCTCTAGTCTGCACCTGGAGATGCATCATTTGCCCCAGGTAGAATTAATCACCATTCCAATCAGGCTGGCCTCTTGGTTACATCTCTTCTCTTCCCCCGGTGTCAGTTCTAGAGACAATCTAATTCTAAGTTACAGGCAGTACATTTTAAAAATAACCAGTGGGAAGATAAAATAGGGCTCCATGGTCCAAGCCTTTCTCCTTTATTCTGACCCTCAGCTTTAGATTTCCAAGTAAACAGAAGAAAAATTGCTAAGGGGAGGAGAAGATAGAATTATTATGGTTCGTTCAGAGTAACATAATTTTCACATTGTCCCTGGGAAGTAGGATAGTTTCTAGAAGTCCCTCTTCTACAGATGAGGACATTGACACAAAGGGGGCAGTCAGTATTTCAGCAACAAGGTAGAAAAGTGCTCAGATATTGCCAACCCAGGATTTTATTTCTTTTATTTCCACATTCATAGCACTGGATAGATTTAGCCTGGGTTAGGATCAATGACGTTTCATGGGATCAGTTGTCATACCCACAATCCTGGGTGTGCAAAAGCAACTTGTGTAATTCAACCTCAAGTTCCTTGCTGGGAGCTCAGGCAAAGACTACACAGCACCGTCTTCTGATCCCATCTGTGTCCCTTGCAGTCCCTGTGGAAAGTCCCTGATTCCACACCACTGTGCGTGCTGGGTGGACCCAGCAGCTTGTTCTCCTAGAGACAACATGCAAGTTTGGAGACAACATGCAAATTTGGAAACTTGCATGTCCCTCCCCCGGCACGGAAAGGAACCCTTAGAGGCAAGATATCTGTGCCTCATTCTCAGGCTCGTGGGGCCTGCCAGCTCCATGTGTGCCCCTCAGTGCCTGGGTACCCCAGGGAGATTTGCTGGAATTCCGTGTTCAAGAGTAGAGGTATAAAGGGGTGATGGGGTTTAAGTTCTCTGGTTTCCTTTAGTCTTTTGATTAAAATCATCAGAGGAAATGATATTGTGTTTCCCTTCTCACTATTTTTTAATTTTTTTTTTTAAGATTTTATTTATTTATTTGACAGAGCGAGATCACAAGCAGGCAGAGAGGCATGCAGAGAGAGAGGAGGAAGCAGGCTCCCCGCTGAGCAGAGAGGCCCGATGCGGGCCTCGATCCCAGGACCCTGAGATCATGACCTGAGCCGAAGGCAGCGGCCCAACCCACTGATTTTACTTATTTATTTGAGAGCGTTTTTGAGTGCATGGAGGGGCAGAGGGAGAGGGAGATGCAGACTCCAGGCTAATCAAAGGCTTCATCCCAGGACCCCTGAGATCATGGCCAGAGCCAAAGGCACTTCACCGCCTAACCAACTGAGCCACCCAGGTGCTCCTTCCCTTTTCTCTATTGTTTCCTGTTCCTCAGGTTCATACCAGGTTGAGGAGAATACAAAGAAGAGCTTCTATTCCTCCTCTAAAATTTTATATATTCCACCATCCCCCCTCCCCGCCACTTCTCCCCCGACTCAGAGAACCTTCGGAAGGCGAGGTGGGGGTGGGAAGACAGAATGGATTCTGCCCCTGCGTTTCCTTGCCAGCGCATTCCATTGCACTCTCCAGTGGTATCTTCTGAGCCTAGAAATGATGAATCTGTCATTTTTATTGTGCCGTTGATTGCTCTGCGAACCAATGACAGCCTGCCCACAGGTGACGGTGATGCAGTCATTCAATTTAGCTGGAGGAGGTGGCAAAATCATGGATTTGTTTCTCAAATGAACAAAATGTATGTATGAAAAGTCTCTCTCTCTCTCTCTCTTTTTTTTTTTTTCAAATCAATCTGTCCACTGCACTAGCCAACTGTGAGAATATTTAAAATCTTCATAGGCAGGGCGCCTGGGTGGCTCAGTGGTTAAGCCGCTGCCTTCGGCTCAGGTCATGATCTCAGGGTCCTGGGATCGAGTCCCGCATCGGGCTCTCTGCTCAGCAGGGAGCCTGCTTCCTCCTCTCTCTCTGCCTGCCTCTCTGCCTGCTTGTGATCCTTGTCTGTCAAATAAATAAATAAAATCTTTAAAAATAAATAAATAAATAAATAAATAAAATAAAATCTTCATAGGCATTTCTGTAGTGCTGTGTTTGCACTAAGTAGTTCCTGGCTCTTTTGCGGTCTGCTCATCGGGGATGTGGTGGAGTAGGGAGAGCAAAACCACAGATATGGGCTATGGGGCATAGAAATAAAATGTGTTTCTTCCTGAGATTTCACTCTGGTAGCCTCACCCAGAATCTTTGGAGCTGTCTCTCCTGGAAAAAATTATGCAACCTTATGTACCAATATCTAAAATTGTGAGGAAGTCTAGTTCTTAAATGAAAAGTTAGGTTTGTAATCCAATGACGCTGTGACTGATTTTTTTGACTGACGGGCCATGTGGTTAGTGTTATGGGGTCCAATGCCTGTTCTGGGCATCACCGCCACAGTGAACCCATCCAGAAATATCCTCATCTGAATAACAGGGATAATCTTCCCACTTTGGATTATTCTTGGGGTATTTACATGGGATACCGCTTGCAAAATCTAGAACAGAAGGATATGGTAGAGATCTCTCTTAGCTCAGGATGTATGCTGTTTAAAAAAATATATATATTTAAATGTCCATTTGAATATTTCTTTGAATATTTCTAAAATCATTTGTTTCTAAAAAAAAATGAGAAGAAAAGGAAGTTAAAAACAAGCAAATGAAACAACACAATAAAACTGAGTGAGACTAAGAAAGAGAGGACGACAGATCATTTTCCAGGCATGAAGCCAAAGCGTGAACTTGATCTGTTCATGCAAAATTGGCACTTGTTCTTCTTATTCTATAAACCCCTCTCTAATGTGCAGAATTTTTCAAAAAATTATTTTGTTTCACATGTTACCTTTTTAAAAAAAGAAATGGATTTCATGCTCTGCTATACCTCAGTTTCATAAAGCAAAATTCATAAATACATTATGTTCTGCTTGGCTATTATGAGGATAATTTTGAAGATCCTCTTTCTTTCTAAAAATTGACACCTAATATAAAAATCACAGCTGTTCAGATTTCTTGAGTGGAGCAGGAAAGAAGCTGGAAAGACTAAACAGGAGAATGACATGTTTGTTGAGATCCCACAAACCCATCCTCGGGGCTACCCCCCCCCCCCACTGGGCGTTTGATGAGGTAGGGGAGGCTTGAGACCTTCTGCCTGGGGTCATCTCCCCACCCCATGGCTAGTGTTGCTACAGGATTGGTGGTCCCAGCAAAGACTCTTCTCAGCCATCCCTCTTGGCTCTGCTAGCAAAATCTCTGAGCACACCTGCCAACTGGTAAGGCTCCCCTCTGACTTTTTCTCACTTCCCTTCCCAAAGATACCTCTACTCCTTCTTCACACACTGGGAAAGGCCATGGATCCTGATATTTTTAATCTGAGAAGGAAAAAAAAAAATCATATTCTGGGCCCATTTGGAAGATTGCTTTAAGGAAATAAGCAGTCTTTCAACACTATCTGTATTTCTGTCCCTTCGAAAATTATCTGGTTCTCACACAGTTCTGGGAGCTGTATTGACATGGCATGCTTCTGTTTTCTTAGCAGGTGGTCCTTTCCAACAATCTCTGTTCTGGGACACTTTCTTGTCCCACTCATTGTCAGTGTATTTGAATTTGCTGCCCTGTCAGAATAATAGCAGCTGGATTGGTCTATATTACATTCCAACGATACCGTGGGTGTCAAGGTTGTGTTTGCCGATTCTGTGGACCTGAGTCCAAACACACACACGTACATAGAACCCACATAAGGTATGTGGCGGTGACTCAATATTATGTGTGATTTTAATCGTGATGCTAGGGTGCTGGGTTTTCTTGTGGCTGGGCAGACCATGTGCTTAATCTAAATGATCCTCAAAGTCCTCAGTTCTTTGAAGCAAACAGAAATGATTAGAATTCACAGGACAACATTTCTAAGGATCTATTTATACTTTCTTCCGTTTCTCATATTACTCGTACTCTGACTAGCTGTTTCAGTGTACATAGCTCTTTTTATTTATGTATTTTTTTCTTTCCTGCCTGGCGTGTATCACGGAGTAATGCATATTTTTGTTATTGCAAATAAAACCGATTTGCCATTGGGAAAACAGCCACTCTGGAAATCAGTTGACACTATATTTGCAGAAAGAAAAGTATCAGAGAAAATCATATATGCTAAAAATATAAAAAGCCCCAGTTTGTACCTGATTTAATTCTTTCCATTTTCTGTTTGTTTATATTTCCGGTAAGTATCCATTAGCCCCATCTTCTAGAATCAGCGTGTTTGCTCTTCTCTTACAGATGAACATCAGGGGCCCTGGGGATCGATTAATCACACAACAAACCAAAAATAAAAAATGCTGTCTCGATAAGAAACTGCTCAATTGACTATAAAAAGTATTCAAAAAACAATCTAACACCAGGGCCCGGAAAACACAGACACGAAGCTCATGTTTCTGACTGTTTTCCCGTTTCAATTTCACATTGAAAATTGCTTCATAAAAGACATCTGTAACAGGTCAGGAATGTAGGAAACAATTTGTTTCTCTGTCTCCCAATACCAAAGACAGCCCTGCCTTTTTTATCACAAGAGATTCAAATTTCCTGATTTGCGTTTCTGCTTTCCTGACTATCTTATAAAGGATGCTGAATACGGGGTGGGGGAAGGGAGAGATCATTCATCCTGCGTGTAATGCTTATAACTCTTACTGAGCTATACATCTGCCAAGGAGTACAGTATTACAACGTGTTAAAAGGCATGCAATATATTTTTCAGCCTAATCGTAACATAAACCATTAGATAAAGATAAGAAAGGAAAGCAAATGAACATGGTAAGCAAAGGGCAAATGAGCTCTCACTGCCACAAGCAAATGTCAAAAGCCAACAACAATTATATGGGTAAAATTAACATGCAAATTTTAAAGATTTTATTTATTTATTTAATAAAGAGAGGCAGGCAGAGGGAGAGGGGGAAGCAGGCTCCCCCCTGAGCAGGGACCCAAGTGCAGGACTCCACACCAGAGCCCTGGGATCATGACCTGAGCCAAAGGCAGATGCCCAATGGGCTGAGCCACCAGGTTTCCCTAACATGCAAATTTTAAAGTACTACTGGGCTCTGTGGATACCCAGGAGAAAAAGAGCATCATGTTTAGCACTGCGTGATCCTAAAAGAGAGCAGACCAAGAATATTATTTTTAAAGAATGAACAACTACATAATAACTATGTCATTATATAATATTGCATAAAACATTCAAATATACAAGGCAAGGAATTCAAAGATTGCCTTTATAAGACAACACTGGAAGTTTAAAAAATATTCAAACAGATGTGATTTGAATCAGCAAAAAGTATTTTTAAAGTTTGAAACTATTGAAAAACGGTTTTCATATAAATAAGCTACAAAATAAGATTTTAAATTAAGAAGGGAAATAATAGAAGTTAAAAAAGAAAAATCTACTCAAATTAGCTTGACATTAGTCTTCACTAAAATTTAACTATTCATTGGGTATTTTTAGGTAAATGGTAATTATATTTGGAAAAAATACTGATTTAGATAACACTAACGTATCATTTATGTGACTGTGTAGTAGGTAAGTAGGTAGATGTAACAGGTAGATCATAGTAAATGAGTGTTTGTTTCCAGTGACCTCTTTTTCTCCCCTTGCCAATATTGTAAGATATCGAACTTTTTGATCTACATTTTCTTATATACACTGATCCCTGGGAAATGACCTCTGGCCTTAGAAATAAGGAAATGCAAGGACAAATGTATTAGGAGACTTTGTCTCAAGGAAACCCAGAAAGAAAATCCATGTCTCCAAATTCCTTCTCCAGAGTTAAATGAGGGCTGCCTTGTTTTACTTATTTTACTGAGTGATAATTTTTATATCCTGAGAGGTAGGATGCTGGCATGAAATCTCCAGTTTCTGATCAAAAGACTCAACTTGGGATGGAGACTGTCTCCATCACTCATGAACTATAAGGTCTTTGAAAAGTTACCTAATACCTCATTTTCTCATTTGCAAAGTAGGGCTATTATTAGTGCCTACTTCATTTAGTAATTGTCTTAATGGAGTTAATATAGCACAGGTCTTATGTACCCAGCACAAGATGATTGTCCAATTATTCAAAATAATGTTATTAATAAAAGATGTGAAGTTGATAAATGCTCAACCTGGGTTAAAACTGCCTTAAGCCACCTGGAAACATGTATCCCAGCTCCTAGTACTTCCCCAAGGTAGCTCTCATCATCTTTTTATTTAAATCACTATTTTAAAATTTATTTATTTACTCTCCATTGCCTCAGAGACTAACTACATAAGCTCTAGAAGGGTCATGATTGAGTTTTTAGTTTTCCTAGCAATATAGGAACAGCAAATAGCATAGTAATTGAACAAAATAGATGGTGAAACAAAGTTTGTTTGACCTCTACATTTTACAGTTGAGGAATTACAGGGGAGATAAGCTAAGTGACTTGCAGTAGATATCCAGGCTAATGATAAGTAAAGCCACATTTAGAAGATAGGGTGAGGGCACCTGGGTAGTTCAGTCAGTTAAGTGTCCAACTCTTGATTTTTGGCTCAGGTCATGATCTCAGGGTTGAGAGATCAAGCCCCACATTGGGCTCCAAGCTGGGTTCTGAGCTGGGTGTCAAACCTGCTTGAGATTCTCTCTCTCCCTCTGCCTCTGCCCCTCTACTAGCCACCCTCCCCCCAACAACTCCTTCTCTTTCTATCTCTTAAAAAAAAAAAAAAAAAACCCAGGATGAAGTTACCACAGTCCCATCAGTGACTTACCTACTCCCCAGGGCTGTTTCACAGGTGTTTGACTTCTACAGTGGCACACTCAGAAAGACCCCGAACCTGGTTGAGGGCTGACTGTACTGTTAGGAAATTCTTAATAATCATTGAACGAGGAGCTCCATGTTTTCATTTTGCACTGGTCTCTAAACATGATGCAGCCTATTATAACCTTCACCCAGCTTCATAATTCAACCTTCAAAATAGATTCCAGGAGTCTGGGCTGAGAAGAATCTTCCACAGATTAATGAGGGCAAGACTCCAGACTCCTATTCTCTAAGAGCAGCAGGAGGAAAGGCCTCCTTCCCTTTAGCTATTCCCAGGGCCATGGGCATTCCTCTCTAGGGAGCTGGCAGGGCCCAATGGCAACTACATTTTTCTTGAGAGAAATACCTTTGCAGTCCCCTCGCACAGCTCCTCTCTTCAGACCCCTGAGGCCATACCTGAAATTGTAACATTTAAATCATACATAACATCATCCTGCACAGAAAACTCAAATTAAGCTTTAGCAGTTGCTGTATCCTCCTGCTTTGGAGCTTCTCTTCCCTCCAGGATATAAACGCTCCCTGGTTTTCCGGGGCTTCCTTCAGCACAATTTCATGAAGGTTCATGTCTTGGACCGTGTCCCATCTCCCAGCCACTTATGGAGTTATTGATAAGGCAAACTCATAGACAAATTAACATGGATGTGTTAATAGGTGTTGACAGACTTGGGTTTGAAACAGCAGGACAATGAATGAGCTTGACCAGCCTTCTAGTCTGCCCATGTTGGTGAGTTGTGCACACTGCAGCCAACACTCTTCACCCCAAATATCTCCCAGAGGCTGAGCAGTTCTGATATTTTCATGATCTGGAAGTTATTAGTCAGCTTATGATATGATATGGAAGTTATTAGTCAGCCTATGATATGGACCTTACTAAAATACAAGTGACCAGGGCAAAAGAGCAAGCTGAGTCATATATCATACCCATTGCTTGCACACCAGCGTGAATTTATCACCTGTTTTCTGATCTAGAAAAAAAAAATCAAGATCTTTACAGCGATTGCAATGCTATTAAGAGGGGAGATGGGGGAGGACAGGAAGAAGAATTGGGCTCTTGACACCTCCCCAACGATTCAATTACCATCCTTGTCAGATCTCTCTTCCTCCCCAAATATCTATTGCAAATCTCTTAAAATTTTCTTGTTCTACCCACCCCCACCATGGTTTTCTTTTCTTTTCTCATTTTTGGCAGAAGATGGTGGCTCTTCTTTTAGGAAAAAGATAAGCCAACGGGTGTGTCAACCACACAGACTAACCTACCCGTAGCTTCCCCTTCCCGTGCTAATGGACACAATGTCTGTTCTGAATTGTCAATTGCTTCATCTCTGTCACCTTCATATTAGCACTTAAACATTGCAAACTTGTCCAATTATAAAAACAAAAACCAATCTTACCCATGGTGGCAACCATCCCCCCACCCTGTAATATATGGCCCTATGTCTATCTTTCATGGTCAAGTGCCCAAAAGATTTCTCTAACTCCCTTTTGTTTCACTGACCATTTGGACCATTCATACCACACACCATCTGACTTTCCCCATCTTCCATGAGCACCCCATGAAGGTGGCCTCCGTGTACTTCAGTAGAGTGGATGCTTTCTAGCTTTCATTCAACCTAATTTCTAGGCAACTTGACACTGACAAGTATTCCTAGAAATACACATTTTGTTTTGTTTTGTTTTGTTTTGTTTTTAAAACAAAAAAAAACTTTTCCTTCCATTCCTCTGGCCAATATCTTAATCCTTTTTTCTTGTTCTACCTCTTTTCCACTAACTGAAGCTGTTTGGAATATTTCAGAGCTCAACACTAAGCATTCTTCCCATTTTAGTTTTTCCAGTTTATCATAGCACATCCACTCCTATGACTTCTTTTATTATCTTTATGCTAATAGCAACATATTTCTGCCAAATAGAATGTCTCTGTCAAATGTTTCTTTTTTTTTTTTAAAGATTTTATTTATCTATTTGACAGACAGAGATCACAAGTAGGCAGAGAGGCAGGCAGAGAGAGGAGGAAGCAGGTTCCCTGCTGAGCAGAGAGCCCAATGCAGAGCTTGATTCCAGGACCCTGGGATCATGACCTGAGCCGAAGGCAGAGTTTAACCCACTGAGCCACCCAGGTGCCCCTCTCAAATGTTTCTTTACATGACAAACCTATCTCCATAACCCAGGCTTTATGAAACCCTGGCTGTTGACATACCTGCTGAGGATTATCCAGACACCTGAGACTTGGTATGGCAAATGTTGTTGTTTCCCATGTTGTTTCCCAAATATCTTTGCTTCTTTTTCCTCTAGAATGTCTTCTTTCAGTAGACAATAACCACCATCAACCCTGTTGCTCATTCCAGAAAGATGGAAGTGATTCTTGACTCTCATACTCCCTCAGCTCTTGCTTCCGCTCAGTTACTACATCATGATTCTTCTGACTTCAAAATATCTCAAAGAGATCTGTTTCTTCTCCATTCTTCTTCACCATCACCACATCAGACAATAGCACCATCATCTTCACTCCATCTCCTGCAATAGCCTCCCACTGGCATCTCACACACAGAACCCAACCCCTCCAATCCACTCTTTGCTTAGAAACCAGATGGATGCTTTTCAAATACAAATCACTGACACTTCCCCTTGGACCCCAACTCAATTTAGTATCATCCTGTTACTTTTGATAATGGTCTGAGGTCCTCATCCACACTTTAACTTCTTGTCTGACACAGACCCCGTGCCCGCCATATCTGTGCCATTCCCATCCCCTATGATCCAGTCACAATGGAACCTTGAACACAACCTGCTCCTCCTACTTACAGCCTTGGCAATGTTATTTCATTTCCTTGAAAATTTCTTCTTCCTAATCTTCACCTGGCTATATCCCATTCATCTTAGAGTGTGCCACTTAAATATCACATTCTCAGATAATCTGTCCAGTTTTTTGGTTTTTTTTTTACTGGTCCCTGCTTTGTATTTTTATAGTACCTTATAATTCTCCTTTGAGTACTTGCCATGACTGTAATTATTTGCATAACTTCTATCTCACACTCACTAAAGCTCTTAGCCAAAAAGCTCCATGAGGCAAGGAATATATATGTCTCTTCCATTTCTGTGAATTCTGCACTTAGCTTTGCATCTTACACGGAGTGGGAATTTACTAAATATTTTTTTAAGTAAATAAATGGAAAAATGGAACTTGCAGGTATGAAAATCCTACTTCGGAAGTTTGTAAGATTAAGACCAGGGCTGCTCTCAAGTCTGCACATTGAGCTCCTAGAAATAGCAAAAGGAGTATTACATATACCTAGGAAAAATGGAATAGCGGATTTCATGAAATTTTGTCAGCTTATGGCCCTAGATCCACACTTCTTATGGATACACAACTGTGCTGAGAAACCTCTACAAAGACAGGACTGTAATAAGTGTGCATGGCTCAGAGAGCCTCTGTGTTTTGTGTCCAGGATGAATTGGTTTGAATTACTGCTCTGCATGTCACAAAGAGCCTCACAAGCCAAGACTGAGCCAGAGAGTCACACAGAGGCAGTGGGAAACGGAGTCTTCTTGTCCACCATGCCTTCACTCATGGTGTGTATCTTTGTGAGCTACGGGGATTTTCAATTAATTTGCTGTTAATATTTTTTTCTATTTTTTCTCTTTTTCAGATTAGAAGCAACAATGGCAACATCACATCCAAAAAGCACTAGCAATAAAATAGGGGTTTTTATTGGTTTAATAAGTAGAAATATTTCACTGCATGAGAACAGAAGCTTGAAGCACTTATTCCTCCTTTACCTTTTAACATGTTATTTTCCTCCAGATCCTTCTTAGAGGGCTAATTGTATGTACTATGGGGGCTTTTTCAGCTTTAACTGCACCAACTTGTTATATGATGGTGAAAAATTAATCAGAAAATGTAGTATTTTGCAATATTGAGTCACTTCCAAAAAAAGGGGGGGGGATGCAAGATATTTCCTGGTGCTGACTATAAAATGTCTGTGCCTCCAAAGCAGTAAACTATAAATTAATGAAAATATGGGGCTAGGATATGTGTGCCCATTAAGATCACAATGCGTGTCTCCAGAAAGTGCTAATAAATAAGTTTAACAGACATGAACCTCAGATTATTATCATTAAGGACAGAACGCAGCAACATAACATTATTAACAGGATTTTTTTCCCTGTTTCTTCCATGTCCTGCTTGTTTTTCCTTCTATGGAATGCTGTTTGTTTATGGCCATTTCTTTTCCAACTATACTAATAAAAGCTCAGGCAAAAATATTCCTCTTTCTCCATGTTTGTATCAGTACTGCTCATACTTCTAAAGAGATTATTTTTAAAAGAAAGGGAGTGGTGTTGACCTTGACCCATGGGGATTTATAGCACTCCCTGGCTTTTTCTCATTTACAGGATAAAATTCAGAAGCTACACATGGTCTTAACTAAGGTTAGAGTAGACATTAGTCTGCCTCCTTCAAGGAAAATTGAGAATCTTAAGATAATTTCCTTTAGCACCAAAACATGTAATGTTTAATTACATATTCTACATTTTTGTTCTGACTACATAGATAGCAGGAAAAAATGGACTATGAACAAGAGCAGGTCATTTGTAGAAGCAGCAGAGGGAAAGAATATGTGCTGAATTTATGATGACCCCAGCAATGAAGAATTGCAAGTAGGAATTAGATACCAATGTCTGCTATTCTATTGACAAGTCTCAATACAAATAGTAAGGAAAGAACTTTGAGAAAATAACAGGGATTCTGGAAAGATTCAGAGGATGCATCATTCTTTCTCTCCATTGTCAACATGAATACCTCTGGCTCAGCTTTTCCAAATGGCTGTGGGAGGCACTAGATTCCTGAGTATGAGAGAGGTCTCTAGCTCGGGAGATTGAGGAATACCTAGGAAGAGACTTGGGAAGGGCTTTCCTGCTTTGGGCTTTATGAGATCCCAGTGAAAGAGAAATTATAGGGGAGATCAGAAAGGACTTGGTTTACAGAAATCTGTAGATAGATCTCTGGGGATTTACAGGAGACACTGGGTTCCTGTGTGTGTGTGCATATATGTGTGTGCCTGGATGGACCTGGTCTCCTTGGTCTTCAAGAGAAAAGGCAGAGCTGAAAAGGTGAACTACTTTTGTTATTCTCCTGAGTATGAGAAAACCAGGAAGGATTTTTCCTGCTGCCTGCCTCTTAGCATACCTTCAGCCCACAAAAGTAGATGGTGATTCAACTTCCATTCCTTCTGAGAGTTTGTGCACAGGACTGCTTTCACATCCAAAGAGGGTTCCAGGAGAGAACCCAAGGGAAATAATGACTCATCTGAGGTAGCCAAACAGCTAGCGAAGAAAGGCACTAGGTCAAATGGTGCCTCTGGAGGAGACCGTTGAGGATTCAGACAACACCACATATAATAATGACACGGTAAAAAAACACTGTGAAGATTGTGGTTCGGATCAAAACAAGACTTTCTAAAGTAGAAACTAAATGTTTGAAGTAGAAAAATCAGAAGACGAGTGGAAGGATGGAATGGTTGTTGTTGTTGAGATTGAGATTAATGGCCTGGAAGAATGAGGGCAAGGATATTATTTGAAAGTACAGACCAAAAACATGAAAAGGGAGAAAATTTGAAGGCAAAGATAACAGATCTGGAGAACAGATTTCACAAATTTAATACACAAATCAAAATAATTTCAGAAGGGGAAATAAAAAAAGGAAACTAATGGGAGATAACATAACACCTAACTGTACTAAAGACTATAGAATGTGTCTCTGAGAGAAAAGGTTGGTTTCTACAGAATGGAAAGTTACATGAAGTTTCTGGAAAGAGTAACGAGAAAATCATATGCTAGTAAGATTATTGAGGATAATCTTTCTTCTTAAGGATAAAGAGGGGAAAAGTGGATGGTTTATATCAGTTTTTTTTCCAATTTACTTATTTTCAGAAAAACAGTATTCATTATTTTTTCACCACACCCAGTGCTCCATGCAAGTCGTGCCCTCTATAATACCCACCACCTGGTACCCCAAGGTTTATATCAGTTTTATCCATCATCTGTCTAGTAACTTGATAAGGGATAGGATGGTAAAACATTTCATCAATGTGACATTTAATATTAATTTATGCAACTTTCTGAGGTATTTCTCTTCATGCATTAGGCCCTCAATTTCACAAGCAAATCTATTACTTATTTTGCAGGAACAGTGATAAAATATTATATCATACTGCTCTAACTCAAAAGTTCCTTACCTGAGAGGACTTTAAGTTCTATTTCATTGCACTGGTGGCAAGATTCTTCCTGAATTTATAATCCATCTCTTTTGTTCTAATGCATTAAACAGTTTAATAAAAGGAAATAAAATGTCCTCAAAAAGTTTAACTTTTTTACATATACAGTTTCCAATTCTCATGTAGAAATTATATCACTATCCTCAGGGAACACTGTGCATCGTGTTTGCATGGATTATTTCAAACACTTACGACTTTAAAGAGAAGAGAGAACCTGGAATTATAGCAAAGCTGGTTTAAAAAAATGACGGCAGTGGTCAGACCACTGTGCTGTGCGTGCATCTGTAATCTTTTCTTTCCTGGGGCAATTTGCATAATAGCGAGAAACGAGGATTTTTTATTAGAATTCAAAGGGATTTGAGAAATAAATGATTGGTACATAATGATAATATTTTAAAACATATTATATTTTATGGTCAACAAAAATATAATATAAGTGTAAAATTGACATTATGGAAACATAACCCATTATGTTCGAAGTGAGCAGTTGCTTCTAATCCTCTCTTGTTTTCCATGACCCATAACCTCAACCACCACAACAGAAATGCAGGTAAACACAGTGTGATTGCCTCATCTTCCCTTCTCTATCTTCACGGATTTGGGAAACCAGTCTTATTTCCCTGGACTGCCCCCCCTCCTTTTATAAAAGGAGTACAATCATATTTCCATGTGAAGATTATTAGAGACAGAGCCTAAACAGTACTTAATATAAAACCTGGTCCAGTATAAGTGATATAAAAATACTAATGGTGGTCATGACTGATAGTTGATCATCATCTTTTTTTTTTTTTTTCTACATACATGGAAAAGGGCTGAGACCAAGGAATTCAAAAGTAGACACATTGGGTTCAAATTCTTCTCTGCCTCTTATTATATTTGTGGCCTTGTAAAAATTAATTATTTTTTCTGAGTGTCCATTTCCTCATCAGTAAATGACAGGCTAATGATTCAGTCTCAGTACTGGGTTGGGATTAAATGAGATTCAAAGTGGAAACTAACAACAATCAGGCAAATAGAAAAAATGAATAAATGTTTCCCTTTTTTATCTTTATTCTCCCAGAACTACTTAACAATATATGTACTGACACACTGTCAAATTAATAAAGGAAAACATTGGAATAGAAGATGTGCTTATATATATATATATATATATATATATATATATATATAAAATTCACACATTTGCATATGTGTGCCTTGTTTTAACAACTACTATAGGAAAACATAAGATTACACACACACACACATATATACACACAGTATAAAAGAAAGTACAAAATGACAAAGTTACCAAAGGAAATATTTTAGTAAAGAATATACATTTTAAATACCCCCTTCTAGATGTTTAGCTGCTCTTGTTCCACGTTTCAAGTCAAAGATGGCATGCGGTTTCCTTTCTGAAACTGATAATTGTCTTGTTTTTTTCCCCTTAACTAATTTCGTAAATAAGAACTCAATCCCTATAAACATAATACATGACACAGCAATCTTCATCCTGTTCACTCCACAGACATATGGCAACAAATGGAACAATATCCTTAACTTTTGTTGTTCAAAGAAGTATGAAAATGGTATAGATTATCTAGACTATGGTATCTAATAAAATAGTGTTATTAATACCGAAATTTATTTTTTGAACGTTCATTACACTTGTCCCAGATACTTTTGTATCATGTAAAGCATTTTTACTTTGAACTTTGCCATAGAAATTGCCTTGGCCAAGGTTAAACACTTCATATTTTTATGTATTTCCAACCTAACAGGTGGAGGAAAACATTAAAAAGATGAAGATACAGAGTTGGGGATAGGAAAAAATTAGTATTTTGATTATACCTGTGCAGTCTCTCACTGCTTGGTGCCAACTTTTCTCAAAGCACCCCTTGCCCCCAGATCTCCGGTACAAATGTAACCAAACTGTGCTTGGCAATGCATTTTAAACTCAACTTCTACTTCTCTAGCCTTGCCAGAAAGTTCTCAAGAACAATACAGGTGGTTTTATAAAGGCACAGAGAAAAATGTAAAATGGAAATTAGCATATTATTTTGGGAAATAAATAGCAAGAACAGTGATCCGGGGGTGTCTAGGTGGTCAGTCTGTTAAGCATCTGCCTTTGGCTCAGATCATGATCCCGGGATCCTGGGATTGTGTCTCTAAATCGGGCTCCCTGCTCAGTGGGGAGTCTGCTTCTCCAACTCCCTCTGCCCCTGCCACCCCCCTGCTTGTGTCCTATCTCTCTCAAACAAATAAATAAATACAAATCTTAAAAAGAAAAAGTAATGTCATCTGTACTCTTTATAATTTGGATCACTGGAGAACCTTATTGCATCAAAGAGACAAACCGATGAAAAAGAGCATTAGCTCCCTATCCTACTCAGTTAGGGAGGCCCCACACTCTCTGGAAGAGGAGACAGGAGATGGTCACAAGCATAGTAACTCACAGCCACTTATAGAAGCCACCAGAAATATGAACTCCAGCATCACCCAAGGCTTGTCTTTCATGGGTCAGTGATGAGAACAGAGGAGAGGAAAGGTTTCTTTGGATTCCCAGGTGCTTGCCTTGTCCATGCCAGTCACAACACACCTGTGGGAAAAACAGGTTTACAAGTAGTGACCAAAATGCTGACAAAAATCTCTTGGATTCCTGACCCTGCCTCTCCACAAACACTCCCAGTCATTGTTTCCTGTAGAAACTTCACACACACACAGCTATCCCTTCGACTTGTGGGGTCCCATAATACAAAACCCTGTGACTCTCCATCAAGTGAGCAATTCTAATCATCTGACACATGCTCTTCTTTGCTACAGTATCCTAGTTGTCTTTTATATATTCTCGTCCTACCAAAAGGTACAACATCCAAATAACTCCCTTAATCATGACTATGTAAAACATCTGCAACAAGGTATATTTCCTACACAAATTGCTTAACCAAATATTGTTCATATTTAATAGTTTTTTTTAATTTTAGTGCTAGAAACTTATTAGCTTTATATTATTATCTTCAGAGACTATTTTAATAAAGAATGGGCAAAGGAACAAGTAGTCAAGAGTCATTTAAGGATGACATATAGTGACAGCTGTGAGCAAAAATTAATTATAAAAATAAATGTAAAATTTGTTTCCTTATCTACCCAGAAAGTAAGCCAGAGTTTCCACTTTAAATTCATTCCACAAATAAGCTTGCAAGTATGGACTTCATTGCAGCTTTGTTGGTGGTAGTAAAATATATTTTTTAAGATTTTATTTATTTATTCGTCAGAGAGAGAAAGAGAGAGCACAAGCATGGGGAGCAGGCAGACAGAGGGAGAAGCAGGCTCTCGGCTGCACAGAGAGAAGGATGCGGAGCTCCATCCCAGGACCCTGGAAGACAGACACCCAACCAACTGAGCCACCCAGGCATCCCAGTAGTAGCAAAATACTTTAAATGACTTACAGGTTCACCAATGGATACTAGTGAAATCAGAATGCCTCTCTGAGTGGAGTGCTATGTAGACATAAGAAGTTCTCCATATGTCTACATACGAATAAACACCATGATATATTTTTAAATATTTTAAAGAAAAAAGATGTGGAACATTACATAGAAAATAAGACTAATAAAGACATTTATTTTACCTCAAATGACACCCCAACAATGAGTAATAACAGTTGCCTCTGTGTAGGAATCAAGACCAGAGTGCACAGTTTCATTGTATATCCTTATTTTTACTGGCAAGTTTTTATTTAAATCCCAATTAGTCAACATACAGTGTAATACTCCCCTCGGGTGTAGGATTTAGTGATTCCTCATTTACATACAACTGCCAGTGCTCATCACAAGTGCCCTCCTTACTCCCCATCACCCAGTTCCCCCACCCTCCCCCACCTCCCCTCTGGGAACCCTCAGTTTGTTCTCTACAGTTAAGAGTCTGTTTCTTGATTTTCCTCTCTTTATCTCCCCTATGTTTGTTTGTTTTGTTTCTTCAACATCACTCATCATCAGGGAAATACAAATCAAAAGTACAATGAGAAACCACCACAAACCTGTCAGAATGACTAAAATAGCAACTCAGGAAACAATGGGTGTTGGCAAGGATGCGGAGAAAGGGGAACCATCTTGCACTGTTGGTTGGAATGCATACTAGTACAGCCACTCTGGAAAATAATATGGAGGTTCTTCAAAAAGTTAAAAATACAACTACCTTAATATCCAGTAATTGCTGTACTAGGTAAATACCCAAAGGATACAAAAATAATATATGCACCTCAATGTTTTAGCAACATTATCAACAATAGCCAAATTATTGAAAGAGCCCACTTGTCCATTGACTAATGAATGGATAAAGAAGATGCGGTATATCTCTACAATGGAATATTTTTCAGCCATCAAAAACAATGAAATCTTGCTATTTCTAACTTTGTGGTTGGAGCTAGAGAATATAATGCTAGGCAAAATAAGTCAGTTAGAGAAAGACAAATATGATATGATCTCATTCAAATGTGGAGTTTAAGAAACATTGTATATCCTGTTAATTTTGGATTTTTACTTTTTGCAAAATGCCCATTTGCTTAGGAGATTTTTGTTGCTCACCATCAATGAAGCCATAACACCTAATTCATAATCAACTAGTGTTGCCAAGATAACAGCATGGCTTTTCCGTAAAGTTATTTTGAGCACTGAATTACTGTATTTTCTTACAAGTATATAGTTCTTACTATATAGCACTGAATTACTATATTTTCTTACAAGTAAAAAGTTACAAATAAGGGCCCTGCTTCTCTTAGAATATTCTTTCCCTTCTTCCTCTTCTTCTTGTTTTAAACTTGCTTAAACCTCCATTTCGGCTGGCATTTTAATCATGACGTGTGGAATAGTTATACTGACACTTTCAGAGGTAAGACAATTAAGTAAAATGGCAAGAAAATGCCCATCCACAATGAAAATGAAACTTGAAAGGAAATTCTGAAATAATTACCAGAGTGGTGCAATTTGGGGGTCATTTTTTGGTACTGCCAAAAACATTCTTCAGTATGCTGAGAAATAAACTCAGCAAAATGGAACTAAATGCAAAGTGTCAAGAAGCCCTCATAGAATGCTTTCATTAAAATCATATCAGAATTTGAACGCTTCCCTGGGGAGCAGCACTTATAAGTTCTGCTAGGGGATTGGAAACAAAAAGGTTTTTTTATGAGGCAGGACAATGTCATGGTTGGGAGTGTGCGCTCTGCACTAGAACTGCCCATGTTCAAGTTCCAACATTGCCACTTTTCCCTGTAGGACTGTGAACCATTTCTCAAATGACCTGCTTCCTCATTTGTTAAATTCAGATCATGACAGATTCCTTGCAAAATTGTTGAGAAGACCAAGTGGTTAAGGATTAATGCACTTAGAACCATGCTTAGAATAGAGTGTTGTATGGACATTGATTATTTGGATATTGGTAAGTTTCTTCTATCTGCCAATAAAAATACTTACTGAATTCTCATGCATACTTCACTATAATATGCAATAACAACAAGTTAAAACAACAACAACAACAACAACAACACTAATTTATCATCAGAAACCTGTGTTTCATTCTGTGTCTATAATTTACTTGGTATGTGACCTTGGGCGTGTCACTTAATCTCTGCTTCAGTGATGATGTCTAACTCCCTGGCTGAAAAATGGAGCTAATTCATCTGATTATCTTGAAAGTCAGAGGCAATTTTACAAAAAAAGAAGTAAATACTGATATTGAAATGGTATGCACATGTAAAAATAGTAGTAGCGATAGGAGAAAGTATAACAGAAGAATTGAGTAGGAATAGTTATTATGTTAATTATAGAGAAAAAAAGGAAAGCACAGAAACTTCAAGAAAGGAAAAGTCATAATGGTAGCATTCAGTCCTATTTTTCCCAAAGTACTTAAAAAATTTCCATATGCTCTTTTCGATGGTTTAAATATTTGCGTAAAGGATATCATGTGATACATACCATTTTGCAAATATTTATTACTCTTAGGATGGCTTTTTTTTTTATTCAACTTGATATATGCATGGCTAGTTTACTTATTTTATGAGAAGAGAGAAGAACCACATGGTCCTCTCAATTGATGCAGAAAAAGCATTTGACAAAATCCAGCATCCGTTCCTGATTAAAACGCTTCAAAGTATAGGGATAGAGGGAACATCCCTGAACCTCATCAAATCTATCTATGAAAGACCCACAGCAAATATCATCCTCAATGGGAAAAAGCTTGCAGCCTTCCCATTGAGATCAGGAACAAGATAAGGATGCCCACTTTCACCACTCTTGTTCAACATAGTATTAGAAGTCCTAGCAACAGCAATCAGACAACAGAGAGAAATAAAAGGTATCCAAATTGGTAATGAAGAAGTCAAACTCTCTCTCTTCGCAGATGACATGATTCTTTATATGGAAAACCCAAAAGACTCCACTCCCAAACTACTAGAACTCATACAGCAATTCAGCAACGTGGCAGGATACAAAGTCAATGTGCAGAAATCAGTGGCTTTCTTATACACTAACAATGAAAATACAGAAAGGGAAATTAGAGAATCGATTCCATTTACTATAGCACCAAGAACCATAAGATACCTGGGAATAAACCTAACCAAAGAGGTAAAGGATCTGTACTTGAGGAACTACAGAACACTCATGAAAGAAATTGAAGAAGACACAAATAGATGGAAGACCATTCCATGCTCTTGGATTGGAAGAATAAACTAGTTTACTTATTTTAAATTGCAAATCGACTTGCTTTGTATTAATACAACCTTTATTTATTTGTGACCTTGAGGGACAGATTTTATTTTGTTATTACAAATTGCACTGAAATAAATATGCTTGCTCATACAAGTATCTTCTGCACATGTGTAAGATTTCCTCATGACTAAATTCCTAGGAATGGAATTCCTGGCTTATAAGGCATATGCATGTACACTTGTATTAAATTTTACCAAATTGCTTCCTGGAGTGGTCATCTGTCTTATGAAGCATAGGATGCAGAAGTATTTTATATTTTATAATTTTTTCCTGGATATTTATCCGTAAATAAAAGGTCACTGTCAAGGGCGCAGCATGATATATAAAGAACCAATCAGAAATGGCAAAGCAAGGTATGGTGAATCAGAGAGGACCTCTTATCTCACCTGTGCCTAAATGGGCAAAAGGATGGAGCAGGTGCCAGTCACAGTGTTACCGAGGGCCATCAAACAGTGTCTCTCATGGAGAAACAGAGTCAACCCTTAACAGGAAAAGAATCTGGGGTATGGGTACCCCAACGTCACTCTTCACCATCCTACAAACAGCTGCCAGTGTCATTCATCAATCCAACCTAGTAAGAAGTTAGAGAGAAAATGTTGATACAAAACTATAAAAGTTAGCAGGATGGACACAATGTGAGTATGTGGCTAGGAGATCAAAGCTAACCAGGGCATAAATCTCTTATATATTGCAAAGCATTTTTATCCTTTTAAAAAATCCCATAGAAATCCTTCCTCGTCAATGACTTTGCATGGACACTCAGATAAGGAATGAGGGTTTGTTATGTCTCTAGAAATGTCATTTTAAAAATATAAATATGTACCAAAGAGTCCTTTGTTTATCTGAATAAATAAACATTCAACAACAGCCCCATTACTTACTTGGACAGAAGGAAGTCACACCATCAGAAAATGGAAAGCATGATCTTATTGGTCCTTTTCCCTCAAGGTTGTTATAACTGAAAGTTGGCCTTTTTTATTTAAACTTATTTAAAACCTATCCTATTTTATAATCTGGGAGAAATTATTGGTTTTCTGGCTTATTTGGTCTTAGGAGACATAATCAAATGTTAAGCATAATTATAGCCAAATCTTGCTAAGATTACAAATTATACCTAATTCATCTATAATCTAAGCCAAAACATACATAACATCTAAATGTAAACATATTTAGCATGACTTTCATTTTGTTTTTACAGAAGTTGGCATAAAATTAATAGTATTCTTGCATGCTCCTTATAAAATGCATGTAAGCAATTCTTTTAATGTGTGATTGAACTAGGGAGAGGAAATGAGTGATTTGATAAATCTATTGCAAGTTCCTTAAAATATGTCCTTGAAATATCATCCAAGTTTGAAGACCTATTGAATACCTAAGTTATTTGCATACTCATTCTTAAAGTAGAAATGGGAATTAGCCCAATCATTCAACAGAATAATTCGTTGGGGCACCTGAGTGGCTCAGTGGGGTAAAGCCTCTGCCTTCGCTTGTCCTGATCCCAGGGTCCTGGGATGGAGCCCCGCATCGGGCTCTCTGCTCAGCAGAGAGCTTGCTTCCTCCTCTCTCTCTGCCTGCCTCTCTGCCTACTTGTGATCTCTGTCAAATAAATAAATAAAATCTTTTAAAAAAAAAGAGAATAATTTGTTAATATTTACAACTGCTATAAAATAGGCACGAACTTCAACTCACAAGTTACACTTCTGGGAATTTATTCTAAGAAAACAATTAGATGCTTAGACAAAGATTTTGGCACAGAATTGTTTATCCATGGTGAAAATGGATGAGAAGAGGTTTCAAAGAAATAATGCAAGAGAATTTTCCAGGGCTGAAAGTCAACACAAATGATCAAAATGAAAGGAACGCTAAGCAGAATGAATACCTAATACCCACAGCCTGACATGCCATGAATATTCACAACTTCCTGGATGAAAATAAAATCCAAAAAGAGTCCAGAGAAGAAAAGGTGTTGTCACCTTCAAAAGAACGAGAGTCAGCCTAGGTTCACACTTCTCACTAGAAAGCACCCAATGCTTGAAAACGATGGAAAGAAAATTGAAAATCTGGAGGAAATGTAACTCTCAACCTATTTTTTTTTTTCTCTCTCAACCTATTATTATCTACAAAACTAAATTTCCAGTCAAATGCAAGAATAAAGAATGAAAGCACAGACAGATGACCTGTCTCAAGCTTCTGACCTACAAAACCATGAGAACCATTTCAGGAGAAAAAAAGGAAGAATATCATACATTGACTTTAAACAGGAAATTAGTTAGACAATTCAGAAATGTCTGACTTTGTTTGCAAAAGGTCAGGTTAAACTTTCCGCCATCATGGACAATTGGGATTTGCGAGGGAAGTTAAATTCAACTGTAAAAAAATTATGTTCTTTTTTCTGTTTTTATGCCTCTGAGTGTGTGACTTGTGAAATTCATAGCTATTAATATAACCGTTGCTAATAGCAATTATTTCTGAATGCTTACTATCTGCCAGATACTTTGGTAAATCCTCCACATATATAATCATGTCAAATCCTCATAAATTTTATGGGATTTGGGTATTATAATATCCATTTTATGGAGATAAACTAAGGTCCAAAGATATTAAGTGATTTTCCTACAGTCACACATTTAGGAAGTGGTGACATTGGAATTACAACCAGATTTTTGGGACTCGCAAACCCATCATCTTAAACATCAGTGCAAAACCTAGCCAAGGCCTAATCGATTATCCTTAAGAAATAATAGATAACTTCCTTGACCTCCAAGCAAGTCAGTGCTTTCTCTAATACTTACAATTTTTGTTGACAGAAGTAATTAAAATCTTTTCATTCCTGTAACTCCAGAACCTTCCAGGTATTGTCCTTTTAAATTCTCTCCCCATAGCTATATGACTCATCTCTTCAAAATCTCTTCTTCACTGACACCTAGGGGAGAGAAAGACCATTTGCAATTAGACCCAACACTCCCTGTTCTCTGGTGATAAGACTGGAGAGTTAAGTACCGGTGTAAGAACATTCTGAGTTGGCTAAATTCCTCCCACGGGCATCTTACACCGCCAAAACCTTCCCCCAAATCCTGGGAAGATGCTTGAAGGACAATTGTATTAGCAGAAAAAAACCGATGAAAGGATATTTCAGTGAAAGAGAAATATTGTTCTTTTCTAACTAATAAAAGCAAACACTGAACTGCAGGGAGCTCAAAATACATCTGACATTGAGTATAGTCCACTGTAACAATGTGACAATGTAACACTGTAACACTGTACTAGGCCATTTAACTTCTATGAATATTTATTTAGATAGTGATCAGACTGCAATTTCTTCCCACTGTTACCCACCTCTCTGAACTCAAACCCCATCAGCAACCTGGGATGACAGATGTGGGCAGTTCTATAATGATTTCTTTTATACCACACAAGCCCAGTGTCAGAGGTAATTTGAAGTTCAGGCTCACTGCTAAACTGAACGTCATCTGGGTGCCTCAATAAGGAATTAAACTCACAGCTGAAGGTTGCTCGGTCACCGTCCATCTTATTCTCTACTTTTAATTTAGGACATTTAATTTTGTCCCTGCCTATAAAAAAGCTAATATTGTAAAAAAAAAAAAAAAATGCAAGTTTGTGATGGTATCTAACCAAGAAGGAATGCACACTTTGTTTCTCTAATTTACTTCATTCCATCTTTAATTACACTTTCAAAGCATGTGTCAGATACAATCATCTAGACCATTTAAAGACCCTTCTTTTCTGTTCCTCAACTCTCTGCTCGGGATGGGGGGGGGAACCTTACAATTCTTTCTACTGTGTCTGGGTGTGTTTACTCTTACATTTCCTAGAACATTGACAGTCATTGATTGGGAAGCTGGTGGCACTTCCCTGCACTTGCGTAGGAGTTATTTGGTCCAAGTCATTTTCTTACAGTTGACACACAACATTGCAGGAGTTTAAGGTGCATAACGTAGCAATTGAGCAAGTGTATACAGTGGTATTCTCACAAGTGTAGGTGCCTCTTGCAGTCATCTACTAATGCACCTAGGTGAAGGGCTTTCCAAAGCAATGTTTCAGGTATTTCAGAAGTCTCTCTTGTGCTCTACAAGGACACCTGCAAGCAATCTGCCTCACTACCATATCCCATTGCTTGCTCCGTGGGCTTCATGTTCTTCTTTGGTGTATACTTTGGCCTCTAGGGGCTTCCCAGTCTCCCGGCAGCCCTGCCTCTCCTTGAAGGATTACTATTTGAACTGACCAGTTTCATCACAAATATTCATGGAGCACCTATGAGTGTCCAGCACCGTGTACATATCAGAGATAGAAGAAAATTTCTTTCCCTTCTGGGTCCTACATTTCAGTGAAGGGTGAAACTAACCCTTTAGTAGTTAGTTAAACTACTTTTAACTGTAGTTAAAACTAACTCTCCCCATCACCCCCGGAAAATCTCTCCATAAAAGTAAAAGAGAAAGAAAACACTTTTATTATTAAATAGCCATTAAACCATAATGTGCGGCCCATCACAGTCAATCCACCACAGTCATAACAATGATGGAAACAAATCACGCCCTCTTATGCCATAAAGCCGATACAACCCATTACATGCATGTTCACAAGATAAATAATAACTGGTCCTCAAGTAGGAGGAAATGAAAGCAACACTTGTCATATAATCTACCCTATATTTTCTTGGTAATTGGGGTAGTCACCTGTGTTTGCCAATGACTTATAAAAAATAATTTTCTCCTATCTCTATGGCCTGAAGTAGTTTGCAACTTGGAACTAGACACCAGCTAAAAATAAGGGTCTTATCCTCCCAGAAAACTAGGGTCTAAGGGCTCTACCTTCCTTGGAGATTGCATTGTGAAGAGATGGTTCCCAGGTCCTTAAGGAAGCCTTCCAAAGTCTTAAATTAGCAGGAGCCTTATTTAGCTTTTAAAAAGATTTATACACATTTCAAAGAGGCAAGGAAAGAGCTCACAATTCCAAATTCTTTAAAGTAAAGGCCTTAAAAAGAGGGAGGGAAATTCTCTTCCCTCATTTTCAACAGAGTGAATTAAGTTTCTTATTTTTAATTTATATTTGCCTGATAAATAGAGATAGGCCATCAATAAGTTGATGATTAATGAATGAATAAACATATTTGAACATATTTAAACATCAGAAAATTTTCAAAGGAATATGCAATTGTAAAAAAATTAAGTAAGTTTGTAAAAAATAAGTAAGTTAATGCATTTTGGAGGTACATCCTTGAGGTAAGCATCAGGGATTCCCTGTCTGAGCAAGTGACATTTGACCAGGGACTTGAAAATTCCAAGCACTAAGGCCTTAAAGAGGATCAAGATTGGGTTGTTCAATAGACTAAGGGGGTAAAGATAAGTAGGCTGGAGTAAAATGTGGGGATAGGAGAGGAATAAAGGTGAAGAGGAAGATGTGGGCAAGATCCTGAAGACTTCTAGGCCTCCCTATGGTGTATCCTTGTTGTAGAGGGATTTGCAAGCTGAGGAACGACATGATCTAATTTATGCTTGGGAAAGATGCCTAGCCACCCTGTAGCAGGTTGACTGCTTAGAATTTGTGATGGTCATTGGAGAGATGTGTTGAGAAAAGAGTGGGGACAGCAAGTAGATATAAGGCTGCTGTGGAACTCAAACAAGCAAAGCGTTTGCAAGGACCAGGGCTGGGGTAGTGAAGGTGCTGAGTAGAGCGACAAGTTTGCAATGTAGTTAGAATCAGAGAACTTATGGGTGAACTGGCTGTGCCCTGTGTGATGCAGGGCACGAGTGAAAGAATGGAATTAAGCATGTTTTCAAGACTTCCGGTCTGAGAAATGTGGTAGGTAATGGTGCCATTTATGAAAATGGTGTGCAGTTCGAGGGAGCTACAGTTGGCAGGGAGAAGTATGGTGTGCGTATCAGGCATTCAGGTGGCAATCAGAGACTCTGAGGCTATGAGGAGAATGTGTATTTGCATTTTGTGCCCCACATTTGCTGTGATTTAATATTCCCAGTGGCCACTGCGAACTCTGCTGGACACCTATGCACTCTAGGTATCAAGGTTATAGAATGTTCTGTTGCCTATAGGTGGTGGACAAATCTCTATTTTTGCTGTCACTTCCCATTTATCAGGATCAAAAGCAATGTGTCATATGACTCCCTATACTGACAAATAGGAATTAAAACCAATAAGCTAAAGTCAGCCTCACCCCTCCTGCTCACTAGAGTTTCTGCCTGAATCAAGGCTTGTTTAGCCAGAGGTCTTTTCCTTCTTGGTGAATTTGTCCATGTTAAGTTCCTGTACAAGGCACGTTCTGGCTCAGTGGGATCTATTCTCTGGGTAGTGTAAGGTTAACTCAAGGTTTTGACAGAGTTGAGATCCTTCTGGGTATGAATATGTTTCTAAGGATTATGACCATTCCGGTTGTTGGCAGAATTAAGTCCATGGGATTGTAGGACTTCACTCTGCGTTTTAGCTGGAGGAACAGCTTGATGTCACTCTCAGCTTCTAGAAGCAGCCCACATGGCTCAGCTTGTGTTCCTGTCCTCTGCCTTCAAAACCAGCCATGGAGTCCTTCTCTTCCCTGGAATCTCTTTGACATCTCCTTTGGCTCCATCTTTTCTCTACTTACCTCTTCTGATACCCTCTTCTGTAACCAGCTAAAAAATATTCCCTGCTTCTAAGGTCTTCTGTAATTAGATTGTGTGCATCTGGGTAATCCCAAATACACTGTTAAGAACCCTTATGTGGTAAGCTTTAATTCCATCTGCAAAATCCCTTCAGAGGGATTAGGTTCATGTCTAACTGAATAACTAGAGAATGAAAATTTCAGGGGAAATCTGAGTCCTGCCTATCCAGTTCCTCAGTTTTAAAGTTTTTTGTTTTTTTTGTTTTGTTTTATTTTTTGAGCTTGTACACCATCTCAAAGGGCAAACTGATTAAGAATAAAGAGCACCTACCACACTGCCTATGACCTAAGTAAGTTGATTGGCCAACATCATTTACTTTACATTAAAGGTTGAGTTCCTTGAAATCACCCACCCTACAAACAGGAGTTATTAAGAAAGGATCTAATAAACTTTGAAAACAGACTGATTAACCAGAGTTAGATGGATTGAGTAGTTTTGTTTGTTGCTGTTAGTTCTAGTGCCCACAATTATTAGGCATACTTAAGTTATAACAAAGAGCAGGGAATTGAAGGGAAGCGCAGAAGAGGCAAAATATACTTGGGCTTCCACTTAACAATGAATGGCTGTGACGGCTTTGAAGCCTGAAAGGTAAGGGGCTTAGCAGAGTCTCACAGTTTTTTGAGTTCCAACTGTGCAGCTGCCTTTTGAAATGATAAACAGTTGCCAACATGGTATTTAGAAACCTAGAGAACTTTCTTACTCCCTTTCACCTCAGTCTTTCAAAAATCTTTTTGAAATGAAGGCAAGTACCAAAGTGTGATAAAGACGACTGTCAGTGCGTTTGAATGAATTTTTATCCAGTCTCTAATAAATCTCAAGCACTATCTTGAAATTACCTTAAAGTTCCAGATCATTCCGTGGGGTGATGGGGAAGTCTGTACCTAAAACAGAAACAAAACCTAGTGACCGGCCCAGGTCTGGATGACCATACCAACACTCTCTTTCCTTTAATAGTTCTGTGGAAGGCAGACAATCCCTCCAAAAGTGCCAATGGTATTCAGGTTTGATAAGAGGCAAGAGAATTCTTGCCTGTAAACAGTTAAATAATTTTAACTCTTGCTGATGTTTAAAGAAAAATACAGTGAACATACAGGCTTATTGCATTTTTGTTTTCAAAAGACATTTATTTATTCTCTTAATGGGCAGAAGAGGTATGCTGTCCTTTGTCATAAGTATTCAATGGATTGTGTAATCAGTAGGCGTTCTTTCTCTCTCCCACCTCATGATGAAAGTTTGAGAATTATTCATAGGCTATCCATTTGTAATCCAAGTTCACAGAGACACTTGTGTTCTCACATAAAGATAAAATTCAGTCAGGAAAAAAAAATGCTTTGCGTACTTCTGTTTCTCACTGTTTCTTTTCTCTTGGTCTCCCTAAACACTTGCACTCAAGAGCTTTTACAGGTTAATAAAAGGAAACAGGTCTGGAGTGATAAATAAGTGTGACTCTGTAAGCAGACATGATAAAGCTTATCCTATGGGGACTGTGTACAGATGAAATTATATATGAACTCATTGCCTATTTGTGAAGAGAGAAGAGGCAAGCAACATAGAGCAACAAAAGGAGGTTGTTAAGTAGGTTTATATTATTTTATTTTAGTTTTTGACTCCCAGTGCTCATCCTTGGCCCTAGAGACAATACCATGACTCTTCTTGAGAAAGACAGAAATGACACCTAGGAATACTCACTTCATTTTTTTGTTTTGTTTTGTTCTTTTTTGTTTTTTAAGAAAGGCAGATGGCCACATGCAGCATATGTGTCTGGAGTCTTGGAAGCTTGACTAGCCTCTGTTCTCCTACAAATGGATCTTGAGAGCTTGTTTGGAGGTTCTAGCAAGGGAACATAGCTATTCATATGCCCTTGACCCAAGAATAGTCCTTCTCTATCAGGGAACATTGTCCTCTTCCACTGGAAGCACAGTTTCTGAAGGGAAGCACCTGGAGCCCTGAGGGAAGACGGGGATACCAGCCAGCCAGCCAGATCAGATGCATCAAACCAGGCCATCAATGGGGTGACAGATGTCACATGCAGAGGAGACTGACATTATCTTAGATCCATTTGCCTTTCTTTACTACCTCCATAAAGCCTTCGAGATTGGAATCTACCAGGACCCTGAGTAACATTGGTGCTGAGCTTTATCAACTCAGGAGAAAGTGTTCCATTCCAAAACCCAGGCAAGGAGAATTATACAACATCATGATCTTTGCATGCAGCTCCAAATGCAAAAGAATAAGAAAGGACTTTTTTCAATGATCATTATTAGACTTGTGTCTTTATCTTGCATTTATTGACCTCTGACTCTACAGAATTTCTTACACTGGTTCACTAAGATAAACAAATAAATGACCTCCACTCAAGCAGGATAACCCCTACTGGGGAAAGATCACATCTAAGATGTGATCTCCAGGTAACATATAAGCAAATGCTATGGAAGTAGAGAGAAGCATTTGGTGACATAAAACTGAGGAGACCAGAAAAGGTTCTGTGAAGGAGATGGCGGCAGGATTGAACATTTTCAGTTATATAACCATAGATATACGTGATTTGAAAGATTGGAAAGAAGGTAGTCCTGATTTGAAATTAGCGACAGCATGTTTCAGATGTGCAAAAAGCAGTTTGAGTGCTAGCAAATTACAAGTGTGTCTGTTGGTGTGATCGTTAATTTTATGGTCAACTTGGCTAAAACACAGTGTTCAGATTTTGCTCAAATATTATGTTGGTGTAAAGGTTTATTTTAGATGAGACAACATTAAAATCAGTAGGCTTTGAGTATAGCAGATTACCCTTAATCAAGTGGGTGCATTCAATCAGTTGAAGGTCCTAAAAGAAAAGCAGATCTTCCCTAAGGAAGAGGGAATTCTGCCTTCAGACTGGCCCGAATCTAGCTGGAGCATCAGCTCTTCCTAGAGTCTCCAACTTGCCATCCTACCATGGAGATTCTGAATTTACCAGCCTCCATGATTGCATGAACCAATTATTTAACCCCTCTCTTTGTTTCCCTCTCTTCTCTTTCTCTCTCTCCTTCTATCTTCTCTCTCTTTCCTCACCACGCCCAATCCCATCTGTTTCTATATCTGTTCTGCTTCTCTGGAGGACTAACACAGTTGGGAATTTTTCAAGTAAAAAAAGAGAAAATTGTGGAAGAGGAACCTGGGAAGTACATGGGAGCTCTATCTTGTCCTGCCTGAGATTCTAGTCTAAGAAACCTACTCTTTATTATATGATATACTAAAGCCACTCAGATTTTTAAGCAGAGGATTTTGGTGATGAGTGAACAACATTGGTATTATAAAGGGTGATTTTGAAAGCACTGTTAACTAGAAAGTGTAGTAATGGTTTGGTTATTACTAAACAATTAGTAACAGTTTAGTTTGTTGAAGGTCAGGAAAAGAGTATTAGTGATTGAGAGGAAATGGTAGTATGGGCATTTCTGAAGTTTGGGGTCTCCAGTAATAAATATTATGTAGGTCATAGTCATTTAATGGTGGAATTTAGGGATTTGGGATGGCACAGAGTGGATATACTGTGAAGTTATTACTAACTTCCACTTCCACAGTTGAAGGCCACATGTTTGCCATCCAGTTCCTCCAACTCCTCCAGTAGCAGGAATTCAACATCTTGAAAGTGTCATCTAGATCTTTCTTACAGGAACCCCAAAACCAATTTGAACAAGCTGCAGCTTCTACCCTTTCACAGTCTTTTTCTGTTGCTACTTCTCTTCTACTCAACTTCCTTATTTTAAAATTCCTACTCAAAGCCTACTTGGAGAAGCCAAATTTTTTACTGTCTATATTTATAAAGCTAGCTTGTATGCCAAGATGCTACCCCTGGAGTCTCTACTTACAATCCTTGGGATACCAAAACACCATGCAAGCACAAGTAGGGACAAGAGAGACCCCTTACTCAGTTTATTACAACCCCTGTCTTTTGGGGACACAGAAACTGATTGTCACAAATTCCCTCATAAAAAGATTTGTCAGCTTCTGCTTCTTACTCCTATTTGTCTTTAAAACATTCAACACCATCCCATCTAGTTTCTCATGATGGAGATTTCTTCATTAAATCTATTTCCACTACAGTTTGAAAGATAAATATTCTTTCTTTATTTATCTAGTAGTCACTTTTTAATTTTTGAGTGACATATTGAACCAAACGTTTTTATCAGCATGCAGATAAAAATCTCACTTCTATCCTAAGAGGATAAACAAATATGCATTCAAGCATTGTAAAGCAAAGATTTTTCACTGAAGACATTTTAACATAATACAGAAACAATAGAAAGAACCTAAATGTGTAAGAATATCAGAGTTTTCCAAAGCAAATATATGGTCCAATTAAATTGAAAATGTTAAATAAATGTTTATACACTTTTATGATGTGTAACCATAAAATCATGATAATAATTTCTTAAAATAATGAAGTGGAAAATAATTTCTAAGAAATATTTACTGAGAAATTCAGGACACAAAATGGCACATGTTATTTAATTATAAACATGCATATATGTGTCTTTATATATTTCATGGCAAATTAAATACTTCCTTATATTTTAAGTAACAAGGTTGAACTAAATATACCAAATGAAGTAATGATGATCTCTCTTTGGTGAGATAATTTTTTGTTTACCTAGTTTTCAGCTTTGCACATTGATCATATATTACTTTCACAATCAGAGAAATGTGATCCATGTAATTTTTAGGAAGGGCCAGGTTAAGAGAAAGCAGTGGAAGGGATAGTTGCTCTGAGTGATTGCTCTCATTATATCAAAATAGGAATCATATAACCACAACATGAGTGGTATGTTTTTAATAATTCACACATTACTCATCAATCTCCTGCTTTGTGGTGTCTCTACAAAGTGTTCCAGATACACCACACAAGGCCAACCACCATCATGCAGTGAGAGAGGCAGTGGACTGTGGTGAAGTCAGACATGTGAATGTTAAAGCTCTATTTGGTGTTGCCACTGATATGATCAATGAACTTGACAAGGTTCTTAACCTCTCTGCTTCTCAGTTTCTAAATCTTTGAAATGGAGAAGTAATCTCGACCTTGCAAACACTTTGAAAAAAGTAAAATATAAAATAATGTATGTAAAGAGAATAGCTCATTACCTAGTGCATAGTTTTGATTAACGGCAACTTTAAAAGTAGTTGAAGTCATTACTCCTTCAACTATAAAATTAACTTGCTATTATGATGCCATTCTGCAAGACATGGGGAGGTAAAATTTCAGGTAAAAATCATTATAATCATCATTAAAGTAATAGTAGTAATAATGTTAATATCAGTTTGGGGTTTGTCTGAATGTTTTTCCATAATGGATGCTGCATATACAACACAAGGAGTCAGCATTTTTGTTTGGCAAAAAAAGAAAGAGAAAAATAAAAAGAAAAAACAAATAATAATAATAATAATAATAGTAATATTTATTTATTTATTATTAATAGAACCAGAGGTTGTAACTAAGAAAAAAGGACCATCTGATATTGATAATTTATTTAGATAAATAATTCAGTTTAATCTGTCTAAAAAGAGAGAACGAAAGCTTTTAAAATATTATTAACTCAAATCTCATGCAATGAAGTGAAAATAAAACACACAAGTGTAACCACTAATTGGAAGCTATTTCAGCAAGAATGTCTGGAGGCTATCAGGCTGGCAGTGTTTACAACATTATACTGGACATTATCATGAAGAAGGAGACAAGAAGCTCTAGGGGTTAGGTGCTTGCCTAGTGATCATGAGGTATAGCTGCAGCTGAGGGCACAGAAGAGAAACTACTGATTGCTGAATCTTTGTGTTTTTTTTTTCTTTCTTTTTTTTAATATTTATTTATTTATTTTGAGAGAGAAAGAGAGAGAGCACATGTGCACTTGCAAGAGTGGGAGGGGCAGAGGGAGAGAGGATCTCAAGCAGACTCCACTCTGAACGTGGAGCTTGACAAGGGACTCCATCTCCCCTCCCTGAGATCATGACCTGAGCTGAAACCAAAAGTCAGATGCTTAACCCACTGTTCTACCCAGGTGCTCCCTGTTGCTCAATCTTTGTGATTCTATATATGCCCATATTAATTAATGTCTACTCATTTGGTAATGACTGAATTATTTCTGTTATCTCTTATTTTCTACATAAGACTATTAAAAAATTATTGTAGGGGATGATATCTCAGACAAAAAAATATATATAACCACTCAAAAGAGAATGATTTTCAAAGCAATGAAATAAATAAGGTACACATAACGAAAAGGGTAACATTTATTTTCTTTTTTTTTTCTTTCAATTTATTTATTTTCAGAAAAACATTATTCATTATTTTTTCACCACACCCAGTGCTCCATGCAAGCCATGCCCTCTATAATACCCACCACCTGGTACCCCAACCTCCCACCCCCCCCGCCACTTCAAACCCCTCAGATTGTTTTTCAGAGTCCAAAGTCTCTCATGGTTCACCTCCCCTTCCAATTTACCCAAATTCCCTTCTCCTCTCTAACGCCCCTTGTCCTCCATGCTATTGGTTATGCTCCACAAATAAGTGAAACCATATGATAATTGACTCTCTCTGCTTGACTTATTTCACTCAGCATAATCTCTTCTAGTCCCGTCCATGTTGCTACAAAAGTTGGGTATTCATCCTTTCTGATGGAGGCATAATACTCCATAGTGTATATGGACCACATCTTCCTTATCCATTCATCCGTTGAAGGGCATCTTGGTTCTTTCCATAGTTTGGCGACTGTGGCCATTGCTGCTATAAACATTGGGGTACAGATGGCCCTTCTTTTCACGACATCTGTGTCTTTGGGGTAAATATCCAGGTAACATTTATTTTCAAAACTACATAATAACACAAAAAATAGACCCTCACATCCATTTTAGAAGTAGGACACTGAGTCTCAGAGAATTCAAAATTCTGCAGCTACTTAGTGGCAGAGGCAGAATTCTAGCTTTCATTATGAAGTGTCTGACTTCCTACAGAGGTCTTAATTATTTTTTTCACAACTAAAGTATAAAATGCCTGGATCTTGCTATCTGTATGGACTGACAGGTGTGGGTGGACATCATAGCTCTGCGTTTATAAACATGTGAGACAGTGGGTAAGCAGATGTATTCATCAGTTTTCTAGCCTTCTAAACCTGCCAATTGTTTGTAAAATGTTCACATGCCCCTGACTATCTTTGATCTTGGTATTATTAAATATCTCAAAAACTAAATTGCAAAAAACAAAACAAAACAAAAAGCAATGAAAATATCCTCAAACCCAGTAAAACAATAGCTGCTATGTCATTGCCCATACAATCATAAACTGTTCCATGCATCAAGCAAATTCACACAGAATATTAAGAGTAAAATAATTTGCAGCCTTTGGGATTTCCTTAGAATCCAGTGAGTCACCCATGGCCAAATACGAGGACAATCTGTGCTCTCTATGGGCATGTCAATATTGCATGAATAGAACCAAGAGTTCTGATGATACATCCAATTTTTTTCTGGATGATGGAAATTATTTCATGAGAAAAATTAAAAAGAGAAGTGAGCAATAGCTTTTAAAAACCCAAACTGAAGCCAAATTCACTTTGTTTCACTGCTAGATGTATATTTGAGCACAGTTAAAAAAAAAAATATATATATATATATATATATATATATATATATATATATATATATATATGATTCTTCTCAGTTTCTTTTGTATTGGCCCTGTCCTTATTCACACACCACCACCTCTTGTCTTGCTGAAACACATGATTTGAAGAGATTGTATAACTCTTTAATTTCAATAGATCATAATAATATAGGCCACTATTATTTGGGTTTTATCTTACTTGAAGAATAACACAATGGTAAGAAGCATGGTTTCTGGCATTAAATTGTCTCTGTTTGAATACTGTTCTGCAATTTACTAGCTATACGACCTCCAGCTCTGCAGATTATTTATCCTCTTGTTCCTTTAGCTCTTCTGGGCTATGAAATAGTGATAAAGTGTTGCAAAGATCAAAAGTTAACATTGTATATGATTAAACACTTAGATTTTCATTTTGGACTAGGACAGAGTGTTTGATCTCCTACAAACACCTGTGCTGAGAGCAACTATAAAAGCTGGATAAAATTAATTTAAAAACCATTGGAATGTGTCAGAAGGCAGTCAAGACTTGCCACGTCAAGATTCCAAATAGGAGAGAGACCCACCGAGGTGAAGAGGACCTTCTGCACAGCTTTTAACACTCAGAGGTTTGCTGACTCTCAGCTCAGAGCACAGAAAGCAAAAAGACAGTGTTTCCCTGTGGTGTGCAGCCCCCACCTTGGGCTCACGTGGTGAGTACTGCAGCCTACCAACATGGCCAGGACACCAGAGGCCAGAATGACAACAGAATTGGAACCTACAAAGAAATGAGCAGCTATTCTAAAATCAGTACAGCCTTGAAGTATTTGAAAACTCCTCTTAGATGCACAGGAAATGAAAGAAAAAGTGAAATGAAAAAATTATAGAAGAAATGCTCAGAAAAGAAGCAGATAAATAAAGATCTAAGCCAAAATTTGACAGTCTTGGGGAACTCGAAAAATGAAAATTAAGCTTTAGAGCTGTCAATGAGGGGTTCAGGATTTTAACTCTGAGAGTATGGGCAAACGAGGAAAAGCAAGCATCAAGGACACCGTGGTTTTATGCCAGTCTTCAGTCTGACTAGTAGGAAAAGCATGCCCCTTGAGGAAGGACATCTACAAGTTTTTACATACAGTGTTCAAGATTAAATTCTTTAAAAATACCAGTTATGCCAAGAAGCAGAAACAAAAAGCTGAACACTAATAAAAAAAGATTATAGATGCTGGGATGCCTGGGTGGTTCAGTTGGTTAAGCAGCTGCCTTCAGCTCAGGTCATGATCCCGGTGTCCTGGGATCGAGTCCCACATCGGGCTCCTTGCTCGGCAGGGAGCCTACTTCTCCCTCTGTCTCTGCCTGCCATTCTGTTTGCCTGTGCTCGCTCTCTCCCCCTTTCTCTCTCTGACAAATACATAAATAAAATCTTTAAAAAAAAAAAAGATTATAGAGGTAGAAACAGCATTGAAAGTTATCTCTATATTGCAGCTATCAGATACAGATTTTCAAATATTGGTAAGTACTATTTTTAAAAACAGAGGAATGTGGAAAATTTTGCCTCAAAGCTGGAAATTCTTTGAAAGTGGAATTGCTGTAACTAAAGAATTCAATAGCAAATGAAAAATTCACCAGATAATTTTAGTAAGAGGAATGACTAGAGAGAGAGAATTAGCGGAGAGGAGAACATGGCTGTCTGAGTTTGGAGTAGCTGCCAGAAGAAAATCTCACACCCGGGGTTGGGGTTAAACAACAGACATTTACTTTCTCACGGTTCTGGAGCTAGAAGTCCACTGTCAGTAGGTCTCGTCTTGTCTGGGCCTCTCTCCTTGTTTGGAGACGATCACCTTGCTGTGTCCTCACAGATTTGTTCTGAATGTAGGTGCCCCCTGCTGGTACCTCTTCGTGGCTTCAATGTCCGCTTCTTACAAGGTCTTATGTCAGATAAGATGAGGGCCCGCCTTTAAGGTCTTTTTTTTAACTTGATCACTTCTTCAAAGGCTCTTTGTCCAGACCCAGTCACATGCTGAGGTTACAGGGGTAGGGCTTCAACCTTTGGATTTTTCAGTGCAAAACAATAGATTAGTAGAAAGTATCTAGAGTAAAGTAAAAAGAAACCAAATAAAGCAAGATACAAGAATAAATAAATATAAGGAGCATAAGAGACACATGGGGATGGTGTGTAAGGCTGCCACTCTTTTTTTTTTTTTGACAGAGAAAGATCACAAGTAGGCAGAGAGGCAGGCAGAGAGAGAGAGAGGAGGAAGCAGGCTCCCCGCTGAGCAGAGAGCCCGATGCAGGACTCAATCCCAGGACCCTGAGATCATGACCTGAGCCGAAGGCAGCGGCTTAACCCACTGAGCCACCCAGGCGCCCCAAGGCTGCCACTCTTATAAGGAGGCTTAGAGGAAAAAGTGGGAGAGATATGACAGGAGTGCTATTGGAAGACATCACGGTCAATGCCATTTCTAAAACTTATAAAAGATATTATACTGCTATTACATGAATTTCTAAACTGTCTCAGCATAAATTTAAAGCAAAGCACCTCTTGCTAGATCACAAGAAAACTGGTCAAAATTAAAGACAAGGGGAACATTGAGAAAGCAGCCAATGTGCATACACACACACACAGACACACAGACACACAGACATGTGCTTTTGTACACATCCAAACAATACCTTCACAGAAATAATAGCAGGAGTGAGAGCTAACTTTTCCACACAAACAGTAGAAGCCAGAAGAAAAGGAAATACCAAAACGAATACCAAAGTTGTTACAAAGTGTGTATTCTGTTTCTAGTTTCTGAAATATGATATAAAGTCCTAGTGGTTTTCTTAAATTGACCACTAATATAATGGATCGATGATGATAGATAGATAGATGATAGATAGATGTACAGACACAAAGAAAGTAGGATGTCACCAAGTGGTGGTATTCAAAGGAACAAAAAAGATCTTTAACAGGTGAAATAACATCCATTCTAATTTCCACACTTGAATAAAGGGAAAATCCTATATTTTGTATAAAATATATGGAATAATTATTTTAAGAGAGTCTGTATACATTCAAGAAAAGAACACTTAGTAGGTTGAAAAAAGGAAGGGCCTTTCTTAATACCATAAAGAACACTTTCCAAAAACATACAGCAAAAGTCATACTTAGGGGGCATAATATCAAGTTTTTTGTCCCAAGAAAGGATAAGTAGTGTCTGCTATGGCCCCTTCTATTATAATATATACTAGCAAGAGAAATGGTGTAGTTATGTAAAGGAAGAACAAAACTATATTTTCCCCAGAACCTGTGATTGGATATAATATAGTCATACAAGATAATTTACCTATTAACCACTAGAATAAGTTAATTTAGAAAGTCATTAGTTGGGGCGCCTGGGTGGCCCAGTGGGTTAAAGCCTCTGCTTTTGGCTCAGGTCATGATCCCAGGGTCCTGGGATGGAGCTCCGCATCGGGCTCTCTGCTCAGCAGGGAGCCTGCTTCCCTCTCTGCCTGTATCTCTGCCTACTTGTGATCTCTGTCTGTCAAATAAATAAAATCTTTAAAAAAAAAAAGAAAATCATTGATCATAGGGTCAGTTTATAAAAATCAAAAATGGAATTACCACAGAAATCACATATACATTTAAAATTTAAAAGAAAAATTCCACTTCTAGTAACATAAAAATACACCAAATAAATACTTAGCTAATATAATGAGAGATATGTAAGATCTCTCTGCTGAGAATATATAAAACAATAGTGAATGTCTCACTTCCAGTATAACCGAATAAGTTCTTCCCAGAACAGCTACCCTACAGATAACAAATGAATGCTGGGGAGAACACTCTGAAATCACATGAATGCAACAAAAGCAGATTTTTAAATGTGAGACATCAGGTACAAGGAGAACATGGCATGGCATCAGGTTCCTGTATTTTAATGAATATTAACTGAGCACAGGCTGCAATCAGCAATGTGCTGAGCAATCAAGGTCCAGAAGAACCAGAGGACTGGGTTTTGATGCTCCCCATGCCCTGAAGCTATTATACAATGTTCACCCTTGGGAGAGTCATGTCCTGCTGATGAATTGGCCATTTTATCATGGTGAAATGCCTCCCCCCCCCACCCCTGGCAATACACATTTCATGAAAACTACCTTGGCTTACATTATTACAGCATTGTCTGGGGAGATATGATGAGAAGGAATCACGAGGCGGGGTCTGGGTTGCAAGAATCTTCTGTTTCATGATCTGGGCACTGGTCACATGGGTGACCGATACCCTTATAAACAAGCATTTTTCTGCATGTGTTTTTATGCTTCAATAGTGTTTTTTAAATATTTCTAGTTATACAAATAATTTTTTGAAAGTGCTTAGAGTTGGAACTGGCAGAACCCATGGATTAAGAGATTTATTGAGTTTTAAGCGCTTCCGTTGCCTTAGAGAACCTACAGTTCCAGAGCCTTTTTTTTTTTTTTAAGATTTTATTTATTTGACAGACAGAGATCACAAGTAGGCAGAGAGGCAAGCAGAGAGAGAGAGAGGAGGAAGCAGGCTCCCTGCCAAGCAGAGAGCCCGATGTGGGACTCGATCCCAGGAGCCTGAGATCATGACCTGAGCTGAAGGCAGAGGCTTAACTCACTGAGCCACCCAGGCGCCCCCAGAGCCTCGTTTTATAGATGAAGTAGACCAGGCCCAGAAGGAGGCAGGGCTATGCGTAGGTCAGAGCCCAGAGCCCAGGTCCCCTTTACCCAGGCTACAGTTCACAGTGTTTGGTCGCTGGTATGGTCACCACCATCCATAACTGTCAGTTACCCTGGTCCTCATGGAGGCTGTGAAGGGAAGTGGCTCAGACAACTTTTGGTTTTGGATGAAGTAAGCAACAGAGGACAAAGCTTCTCTCCTTCATTCCTCCTCCGAGTTAGCATTGGCCTCAATTATGTCCTTACTCTGTCTTGAAAGGGTTTTCTGTGAAGTCACTCTCTCCAAGGCAGAGTGGGTTTACATAGGAAAACACTGAGAATGGAAGAGAGGTTGAAGAATTTTGTCCAGAAAAAAGTGCATTGATCCCACATAAGAGTTCTTAATCTCAGGAAACAGACTGAGGGTTGCTGGAGGAGAGGGGATTGGGGGAATGGAGTGGCTGGGTGATGGACACTGGGGAGGGTGTGTGCTCTGGTCAGTGCTGTGAATTGTGTAAGATTGAGGATTCACAGACCTGTACCCCTGAAGCAAATAATACATTGTATGTTAACTTAAAAAAAAAAAAAAAAAGAAATTCTTACTGAGGAAGACTCAGGAGTAAGCCCTAAAGAGGTTGCTAACTTGCTGGATTGTAAGTTGGAGAAGAGGCACACGAAACTTCTTTGAAAAACAAGAGATGAAATTTAGGAAAAAAACAAAAAAAACAAAAAAAAAAACCTCAGGGCTGAGAGAGGAGGCTGGGTGGATAAGGTTTTACAGGTGGAAACTTCTCATGGACTTTTGTGGTTTTTCAGTGGGTTTTTATCATCTTTCTCAAAAGAGGTGATGATGGATGTCTTAGTGTGTTCAGGCTGGTACAACAAAATACTAGAGGCTGGATAGATTATAAACAATGGAAATTTATTTCTTACAGTTTTGGAGGTAGGAGGTCTAGAAAGGGGCCAGCACCACTGGTCTCTGATAAAGGCCCTCTCTGGGTTTTAGACTGCCAGCTTCTCACTGTGTCTTTGCATGGTGGGAGGGATCTTATGGATCCCTTTAGAAGGCACTAATCCCATTCATGAGAAATCTACCTTCATTTCTTAAGAACCTCCCAAAGGCCCCAGGTCCTAATATGCCATCTTTGGGAATTAAGACTTTCAACATGTGAATTTGGGGGTGGAGGAAACAAACATTCAGTCCATAGGAATGGATATTTTTGTGAAAGTCGGGCACTTAGCATTTAGTGTGTGGTCATTATATCAGGTAGAGTAGGAAAATAATGCTACATGAAGCATCAACCAGAACTTCTGGGCAATTATTCATTTACCCAGTGGGTTGGGCTGAATTTTGGCATCAACTGTGATACCAGCCTTTCCCACTGGAGCCAGAAGGGGCAGCTGCACACATAGGACAACCTCAGCTCCCTCTCAAAGCTGCAGCATTTCCGTGGGTGGGTGCTATGGGGACAGGGCTAACAATAAGTGCAGTCTGGCCATCAACTTCTGTAAATGCTTTCCAACACCATTTTCAGGACTGATGGTATCAGGCATGGGTATTAAATACACGGAGCCCAAGAGGAATGCTCACAAAGCAGGGATCACAAGAGGTCTGGGTGAGAAAATAAAAGTTAAGTCATCAGGGAAGGAGAATACAGTCTCAGGACATCGCCGAGATCAAAGCCAGTGGATGTCAAAGTTGCAACGCTAAAATTCAGTGCCAGGCTTATAATTTGAGGAAAGATAAAGTTGGAACTGGTGCACAGCTGGGACAACAATGGAAACCTGTTTTAACTATTAGTGCCTCAATAGAAAATAAAATTTTTTTTAATTTTTTTATTATTATTATTATTTTTTGTAAAGAAGTGGTCAGAGCATATGTCAGGAGCAGGCAGCAAAGGAACATATGCAATTTGTCTAAAGGTCCCACTGCTCCCTACAGCCTCACTCCCACTCACCATCTGTCTTAGTCCCTTGGGATACCACAACTACCACAACAAAATACCATCGACTCGATGGCTTAACAACAGACATTTATTCTCTCAGTTCTGGAGGCTAGAAAGTCTGAAACTGAGGTTCTGGCAAGGTTCCATTTCTGGCAAAACAACCCTTCTGGGCTTGCACATGGCCACCTTCTCCTGTTTTCAATGGTGGAGAGAGAGCCCTGGTGATTCCTCCTCTTCTTACAAGGACACCAGTATTATCGGATCAGCACTCCACCCTTCTGACCTCATTTAACCTCCATCACCTCTTTAAAGACCCTATGGTGAATACACTCCCGTGGTAGGGGCCTGGGCTGCAACATGAGAATTTGGGAGAACGCAATTCAATATGTAGCACCATCTAAAAACTGAGAAGTATTTCTCTAAACCAGCGCATATAACACCTGCATAAGGAATTTCCTGCCCTACAGTTCTCTCTGCTTGAAAAAATTCTAGAATGGATATTTATTCTGTAGTGACACCAAATGTCACAGTGACCAGAGGGTGCTTAAATCAGATGAAGGTTCGCAGAGTCCAGCATCAGATTCTGCTTTGGCACATCTAGGGCAGAGTCTGGATGTCTGTTTTTAATATCTTACGTTTTACTGCAAAGTGCATCAGGAGCTTCTGATGGGAGGTGGTCGATGGATCATAATTTGAGAAGATATTCTTTTTTTTTTTTTTTAAGATTTTATTTATTTATTTGACAGAGAGAGATAACAGTAGGCAGAGAGGCAGGCAGAGAGAGGGGAAGGAAGCAGGCCCCTGCTGAGCAGAGAGCCTGATAAGGGACTCGATCCCAGGACCCTGAGATCATGACCCGAGCCGAAGGCAGCGGCTTAACCCACTGAGCCACCCAGGCGCCCCGAGAAGATATTCTTTAAGTATGTTGGAAGTCTGAGACCTATCCACATCACAGACATTTTGGCAAGACCTCTTTAAGCCTTCTCTACTAATTGTCCAGGGTAAGCTTTTCACGTGAGTAGTAGTCTGAACCTGAGTGGATTTGATGGACTTACCAGGTACCATCATGAGCTATGCAAATAAATGACATGAAGTTTATGTGGCATGTTGGCCTTCAGCTTCAGCCAAGACTCTGGTTTCAAGCAGTTGGAAATTTTTAGACAAAGGCCAACAAATAATCTCTTATTGCATTTCCCCAGTTTCTTTGGTAGCTAAGTTCTGATGTGGTTTGCCAATGGATGGTACTGGTGGGACTTTGCAAAAGGGAGACAGGGACCAAGATGGCGGTGCTTCTGGGAGCCTAAGAGCTGTGTGGGTTCCTGAGCTTCTGGGCAGCTGCACTGGCACCTCTATAGGGTAGTGACAACAGCAGTGACTGTTGCCTCCAGAAGAGCAAGGAAAGGAGAGCTAGACTCCCTCCAGGGATGGCACCATCTTCTATGGCTCTAGATGAGACCCTCCTCACTGAGGATGCTCTAGAGGCCTCTCTGCCCCATTCACCCCTCCAGCTCTTCTTCTTCTTCTTTTTTTTTTTTTTAAAGATTTTGTTTATTTTTTTTATTTATGTGAGGGAAAAACAGAGAGACCACAAGCACGGGGAGGGGTAGAGGGAAAGGTACAAGCAGACTCTCTGCTACACAGGAAGCCCAAGGCAGGGCTTGATACTAGGACCCTGAGATCATGACCTGAGCAAAAGTTAGATGCTTAACTGACTGAGTCAACCAGATGCCACTCTCCTTTTTTTTTTTTTTTTTTAAATAGATTTTATTCCTCCAGTCCTTCTGACACCTGAGTAGGTGAGTCCCTGCATTTTACCTCTCCCTGCTTGAAAGAGAGTCATCTCCTATTCCCCTGGCTGGGCATGGAGTGTTCCAGCTGGTAAATTATTAAACTACTCCAAGTTAATTTGCTCAACAATCCACTCTATATTTTAAGAAAAACCAGAAAACTAAAAGGATAAATAGGAGAAAGTGTTATTTTCTATAGATTGTTTAATTCAATCTTCATGTTAATACTAGAGTTCAGATTTTTTTTTTTTAATCACCATTCGCTTCACAGAATAGAATGTAAATTATTTGTCCCAGGTTATATAGGAAATGACAGAAATGCAAGTGGAACTGTGATCTCTTAACTCTAAGAATAGAGCCCCTTAGTTTTAAAATTCCTTCACTGTTTAAAAGAAAATGACATAATAAATTTTGCTGATCCACAAAAAGATAATCTGCATGCCAGTACAAATGTACACACTTCCTCTTTACAAATTGTTACAGTATTTTATTGTTTGGGTATACTCAAGAGCAAATTCCTTCTTTGGGTCTTATTAGAATTTTCTTAAGGTAGCTGAGTATAAATATGATTAAAAATGTAGAAAAGATTTTTTTCTAACCATCAAATTCTTATGCTTCCTTGACTCTAGTCAGTGATTCTTAATTGTTCATCTCAATGATGTGTTGTTGGGAAAAATACAAAATTTTAATTACTTGGGATAATGAGAGACAGCATGTGGACCCTACAGATAGTGTCCCAAGCTAGCAGAATTTTTTTATGCAAGATCACACTTATGCTTTGTGACAGGTTACAGCATTTCCCAAGATGAAGCGCCATCTGGCTGAGGGGGGAAATCAAGTACGGGCTCTGTTGTTGTTTAAATATGATGCTGTTTTCAAGCTGAGATTCAATAAATATGTACCAGGTCATTTAAGAGACTCATAGGCTTTTTATATTCCAATCTTTATTTAGATCTGTGGCAAGCCCATGGAAAGAGGTAAAAATCAGCAATCCCATTGTCCTGAAATTATTAAATAGTCACTTTATTTTAAAACCATAATAATGATGATTTACAAGCTAAGGACATGAAAACTTACAGAGACTTTTTTCTCAGTTTTGGTTTTGGTCAACATAACTCTATGAGATTTCTTGTATAATACTAAGACCTATAAAAAGGCATTAAAATGTCCCCACATGAATTGTTAGCACAGAAGCATCTTTTGTAAGTGCTTTAACCAAGTTTCAGTTGCTTTTGACTAGCATCCTGACCTGTGATGATTTTATACCTTATCAGGGACAAAGTCTGATATGTTTTAAGAAATTTTCTATTAATAAATAGAATGAAGCAAATGATCTTCTAGTTGTTTTTTTTTAATAATAAGTCTTGTTATTTTGTATTCTTTAATTGTTCATTTTCTCTAAGTTCTAATGTTAAAAAAAGTCAAGGTAGATCTTATCCAAGATAGGTCTTGACGATTAGACACACTTTAAATATGAAGACATATGGGAGAAGAAGAAAGAAGAAGAAAGGTAAGTCCTAGGTAAAAAAAAAAAAAAAAAAAAAAAAATAGGTAATAGTCCTAGGTAATAGGACTAGGTAAATAAAATAATCAGACTGAGATATTTAGTTCCTTTTTTTTCTTTAGTATCCAAACAGATCTCATCGGCCATGGATATATTAGAGTTTGAAATCAGTGACTATGGACTTTTGAGAATCTCATAGAACCTTACACTTGCCCCTAGCTGTTAGGAGCCTAAGGAAGGTGATGCAGCCTCGCAGGTAAAAAGATAGGCTCAGTAGTCAGATGGTCCAACTCACTGTAATTGACTCTTGCTCCTGCTTATTCTTTGAGCTTGTACGAATTACTTGCCTACTCTATACTTCAGATTTCCTGTTAATTACCCAGTTTGGAGGAACACTTTACGATGTTGGCAAGACCTGGAAAGCACTAAAAGTAGGAGGCTGCCCTTGCTAATTGCCCAAGCTAATTTACAAACACTACCACACCAGGAGATTGAGTTCAAGAGCTCTCAATTCTATTATTTCCTCCAAAATGGCAGTGGTCATGTATTTAGACCATGCAAGACATTACAGAGACTTAAAAGTATTAAAATCTCATCATTGGACAAATCAGTAGGATTTGTCTACAGTGGTCACAATCTTGAAAGCTAAGTGGTCTTATTTTCAAGCACTCTGTTCTTATCCTCAAACTACCAACAGATTTGTCCTTTGACACTTTCATGATGGAGCTAACTAGAGCACAGGTTTTATTAAGCATGGGTTTTATTTGCATGAATTTTTTTTTGTTACATTTTACATTAATTGGAGGCTCAAGTAATAAAATGGTACATAGACTGTTTAATATTTATGGCGAATGTCCCACTTAAATATATCCTAAATGTGTTCTTGGCTTCATTGCAAATGTTATCAGTCTTTATTGTTGCTCTCGCCATCAAGAACGACCCGGGGGCACACAGGGTGGCAAACTTCTTTATTGCGCTCTCTTCATAGCCTCTCCTCCTGCGCAGCGCACCACAGCGCCGGAAACCCGTGCTGGTCCACCGCTCCCGCGGCCCCGCGCTCCTCTCCTACACGGAAGTTCACACATATATATACAGTTTGCAACAGCCAATGAGCAGCCCTTACATGCAGCGCGGGCATGATCATTCCCTTCCACCACCTAAGGGTCACACAATGTTCATGCACCTCTTACATAAGCTGTCAGCCAATCACATCTAGTTCCTCAAAAGCACATGCGCCGTCTTGTTCTTGTTCTGCCAGCGTGGCTCCCGACACTTTATCTTTATTTCATTTCTGAAAACTATTCTTAGGAATTATTTTTCCTTTTCTTGGTAATTGAGAAAATCTAAACACATCATTTATATTCCAAATATTTAAGTCCACATGTTAACCACTCCTCTCTTTACAAAGCATTTTTAAAGAATAAATATAATTGTAACAGATAATATTATGTAACCTTGTTATATTATATGATGTATTATATATACTATTTTTCTTACATAATTTCCTATTATACGATAGTATATTTCATAACTTCCCTTGTGTATTATGAAGACAATATACACTATCTGTTTTCAAAGGTAAATATTTAATGAGATAGTCCAGGCAATGCTCTTAGCAAACTGGCTATACATCATTATTCAATAAATTACAATCAACCAATATGTAATTAAAAATATTAAGGTGAACCTTAATGAAAAACATATGTAAAGAAATAGATTTTCATGGTAGTTCTATACATCTTACTTTCCTCTATTTCTATTCTGGCAATTCCTGGGCTTACTTCAAGTAACTCAGGCAAGATATTGACTCAAGACTGAAATGGCAGAACAATTGGCTGTTGGGGTCATTCATCAATGCCATCCAATGTTATACCAGAGGAAGAGACTAATGAACAATGTGGAGAGACTAACTCTTGACAAAACTTCCAATCTGAAGCCTCCAATAAAGCACAGTTCAATTCAGGTCAATAAGTGATGTTGAATAATGGGTATGTCCCTCACTCACAAGAGAAGAAAGTGCCACATTTAAAATTTTTTGATTTCAGGTTTGCTTAATAATGACATTTCATAATGCTAGTTGATTTGCAGCACTTTCAAATATTAATATCTACTAATAACATAAATTGTGTTGCTACTAGGAATGTATTTTCCTAAAAGAATTCAGTGTCCAGATGGATTAATAATTATGTCGAAAAATATGTAGAAAACACAGATCAACATACCTTAAAAATTAATTTTGTTTGGGGATGGAAGATACGTAATAAAACACATCACAAAAATCATAAATTTATTTACCTAGATATAATAAAACTTTAGGACTGTAAAAATTAAAAGAATAACACCATATTTCTAATATGTCTGCCACAACTCTTAGAAGATTAATAATCAAGCAAATCATTTGGAAAAATATTGAAACTTCCATAGAAAAATAGGCAACATGGAAACAAGATTAACAAGTAGGAAAGAATACAAATACTTAAAATAAACACAAAAGTGATATTAAAATTCATTACTAATAAGTAATACAGAATAAGATTACAAGGTATTATTTCCATCAGTCAAATGAGTATTTAATAAAATGATAATTCTCAATGATGGTGAGGGTGCTGTAAATAGAAATAGTTCTACTTTCTTGGTTAGAATGTAAGCCAGTGTTAATTCTAGAAAGAATGGCTGTATTAATATCAAACATAGTAGATATCAGGTCAAAAATATTAAAGGGATAAAGAAGGTCATTTTATAATGTTAAGGCGTTCGGTTCATGAAAAAGACATAGCAATGCTAATCATTTGAACAGTTAATAAAAAGAGCTTCAAAATATGTGAAATAAAAACTGTTAGAACTTCAAGAAGAAATTAACAAATCCACAACTATACTTAAAGATTTCAGTTCTAGTCTCTCAATTGTTGGCAAAACAAGTATGCAGAAAATAAGATATAGAATATTTGCATACTAGCAATTAACCTTATCTAAGTGACATTTATACAACAGCCCAACCAAGAGCTGCAAAATCTACCTTTTTTCCAAATGCCCATGAAACATTCACCAAGACAGAACATAATCTGAACTATAAAAAAGTCTCAATAGATAAAAGAATACAAGTAATAGAAGCATGTTTCCTAACCATGATGAAATTGAAATAGAAATCAATAACAGAAAGATCCCCTAAGTATTGGGTTTTAAGTACCACATGGGCTCAGTAAAAAAATCAAAGGCATGTTAGAAAGTATCTTGAAATTAGTAAAAATAAAAAAACAAAAACAAATCAAGAGTGTGGGATGGCACTAGCCACTATAGTAACACTTCGGAGGAAATTCATAATCCTCTAAACCATCATTAAAAAAGAAGAAAATTCTCAAATCAAGAAAACAGAAAACCCAGTGAGAAAATCAATAAGTCAAATCTTTGGCACTTTGAAAATACCACTGAAATTGATAAACCTCCACCTTCACCGACCAAAAATAGAAGAGAGAAGACATAATTACGAACATCAAGAATGAGAGGGGTAGTATCATTGCAGCTTCAACAAATGTTGAATGGATGAGAAGGAATTGTGTGAATAAATTCAACAATGTGGATGAAATGGACAAATTCTTGGAAAGATACAAACTGTTAAAGCTCCCTCACAAAAAAATAATCTCAATAGCCTTATAAATATTTTAATTTTTTTTTTTTTAATTAAAAACCTTCCCCTACAGAATACTCCAGACCCTGGTGGAATCTTACCGAATTTCAAAGAAGCAATAATACCAGTTTTAGAAAATCTTTTCTAGAAAACAAAGGACAAATGGACATTGACATCATAAGAAATCATCATGGGACATCAGGGTGGCGCAGTTGGTTAAGTGTCTGCCTTTGGCTCAGGTCATGAGCCCAGGGTCCTGGGATCAAGCGGGCATCTGGCTTCATGTTCAGCAGGGAGCCTGCTTCTCCTTCTGCCACTTCCGTGCTGCTCATGCACACTCTCTCTTTCTCTCTCACATACTCTCTCTCAAATAAATAAATAAAATCTTTTAAAAAAAATTAAAAAGGGAGGGATGCTTGGGTGGCTCAGTTGGTTAAGCATCTGCCTTCAACTCAAGTCATGATCCTGGGGTCCTGGGATTGAGTCCCACATCGGGGTCCCTGCCCAGGGGGAGCCTGCTTCTCCCTCTGCCTGCCACTCCGCCCTGCTTATGCACTCTCTCTCTGTCTCTCTGACAAATAAACAAATAAAGTCTTTTTATTTTATTTTATTTTTTATTTTTTTTTAAATATTTTTTATTTATTTATTTGACAGAGAGAGATCACAAATAGGCAGAGAGGCAGGCAGAGAGAGAGAGGAGGAAGCAGGCTCCCTGCTGAGCAGGGAGCCCGATGCGGGACTCGATCCCAGGACCCCGAGATCATGACCTGAGCCGAAGGCAGCGGCTTAACCCACTGAGCCACCCAGGCGCCCAAATAAAGTCTTTTTAAAAGGAGTGGGGGAGAGATCAGCAAATAACCCTAACAACAAAACCTGACGCTTCCTGGGACCTAACCGTGACAATGTGAAAAAGTTCTAGGTAATAGGGTGCTAATGGAATTTTTATTGTATGACTAGCAGAAAATTATCTTAAAAAGATCTGACTCAGCTGGACAGAACTCCTTTTTGTCTGAAAGTTGGACATGAAGGTTGGAGCTACACAGACATTATGAATCCTGAGTGACTTTGCAGATCGAAACCATTATCTGATCATACGGAGGAGATGAAGGGATGCCCCCAACCCTGATGAAAAGATTCTGCCGCATTCCAGTCCAGTAGTGTCTTGCTGTGGATTTCTTTGACAGGAGAGACCAAACTCTCATGAGTTGAAGCCATATCATGTCTGCTATTACTCACAGCTGAATGCAATTCCTAATTTATAGACCTAGCAATTTTATTTCTAGGAAATTATCACGTAAATACATTTCCACATGTGTTCAAGAGTATGTTATATTATCATTTATGAATAGGCAAAGTTTCCTTCAAAATATCTAAGTATACAGTAGAAGACTGTTTAAATAAATAATGGTAAATATTCATGTAATATAATAGCAATTAACAAATATGACCTGCCTTTTATGACTGATGGGGAACAATCCGTGATATATTACTTAGTAAAGATAATAAAAATATAGGGCTGTGTGTACAGGAGACTTCCATTTTTGCTATACACATTTAAACAAAAGCATAAATATACATATACAAAAATGCACATATGCAAATATATGTATACCCCCAGCAACCCACCCTACACAGATATACTGGATAAATGTCATATACTATACTCAAATACACACACACACACACACACACACTTTTGTATATGTTTAGAAAATTTCTGAAAGGATCTTCAGGAGATAGTCAACAATGACAGTAAGAGCAGATTTCTTGCAAGGTTAGTTTTCATTATAATGAAAATTCTAGAGTTGATGATTGGAAGGGTTTGAAGGGAACCAAAAGTCATCATAATGCCAAGAAAAAACTCACCAGTGACTTCTCCATTTCTGAAACTGGTACCTTCTCACAATTCCTCCTTGATTAAAATAATTGGTCTTCTTGTTCATTGACTTAATACCTATATCAGCCTTTGCTCATTATAGAGCATTTCCAAAATGCTAAGTACAAAAAAAATCAACTGAAAAGTAAAATGGAAGGCTTGTCAATGAGGCAAGTCTTCCTGAATCAACGCACATGATAGTGAAGCTATTCAAATCAGCAACAATCTCATGAATAGTTAGTAGTTTGACCAATAACCTTTGGAGAAAAGAAAGTGGACACAGGCAACAGAACCATCAGTGCTTAAAAGTAAAACAATTCAGATATCAAAAGGCAAAAATTAGTCTTATAGTAATAAAACCTACTCATGTGATGTTTTAATTTAGGGAGGAAAATGTATGGAAGATGGCTTGTTATGTTTATGTACAAATTTAAACTAAAAATTACCCAAAAAGGAAAAAAAAACCCACATGATTCATTAGAAAAATCAATTATTATGACTATATTATATTTTTTGGTGAAATGCAAGATATAACTTATATACAATTTTCAAACCAAGTCACAATCATTCTTTTTCCTTATGTATCATAGAATTGCCAAATGAAAGATAGTACATTCAATTAAATTTTATTTTTATAGAAATAATGAAAAAATTGAGTATTTATATGTCCCATATGTATGTCTTATGCAATGTCTACATGAGACATATTGATATCAAAAATATTATCTCTTTGGGGTAAATACCCCAAAGATATAGATATAGTGAAAAGAGGGCCATCTGTACCCCAATGTTCATAACAGCAATGGCCACACTCGCCAAACTGTGGAAAGAACCAAGATGCCCTTCAATGGACGAATGAAAAAGGAAGTTGTGGTCCATATATACTATGGAGTATTATGCTTCCATCAGAAAGGATGAATACCGAACTTTTGTATCAACATGGACAGAAATGGAAGAGATTATGCTAAGTGAAATAAGTCAAACAGACAGAGTCAATTATCATATGGTTTTGCTTATTTGTGGAGCATAAGAAATAACATGGAGGTCATGGGGAGATGGAGAGGAGTAGGGAGTTGGGGGAAATTGGAGGAGGAGATGAACCATGAGAGACTATGGACTCTGAAAAACAATCTGAGGGTTTTGGAGGGGTGGGGGTGGGAGGTTGGGTGAGGCTGGTGGTGGGTATTATGGAGGGCACATATTGCATGGAGCACTGAGTGTGGTGCATAAACAATGAATTCTGGAACACTGAAAAGAAATTTAAAAAAATAAATAAAAATTTAAAAAATATATTTTCTCTTGTTTATCTGACATTCACATTTAGCTGGGTGTCCTGTATTTATGTTTACTAAATCTGGGAGCCTCAGTGAAATGGAATCCTAGTTCCCATTTTAACTGGATTTTGTTTATATCATTTTTCTAGTACCAATTATTTCAGGAAAATGAGAACTTTCTAAATTGTATTTAAAGGCCGGAAGGAAATATCATTACCTTTTTTCTTTCTTTTTTATTTCTTTCTCTCTTTTTTTCTTTAACTTTCCAGCATTTTCCAAAGTTTCTACAAAGAAGTATTACACTTGGAGTCAGAAAGATAGTACTTTATCAAAATAACAAAACAGCATGCTAGACTAGCCAGAAGCACCTGGAGTCTAAAAGGAATTTGTCCAATTATGAAGGTGACTTTTTTTTTTTTTTTTTTTTAGTTTTTAAAAAGTCAAGGATTGGAGGATGGGGCAAAAAGCAAATGTATTTTTTTTTCTTTCATTTTATTGCATTTTTGTTATGGTTTCAGGGAGTGTTTGAGTCTGAACTCTCTGTAAGCTTATAAAATGTGTTTGAGCTTTCACACCTTGATGAAGCAAGAAACAGAACTGAACAGATTGATAAAAAGTTACATTATGGACGAGTCCAAACATTTCATCAAGAGTACCATTTGTATAGACCAGTATATTTTAAAATATACATGAGAATTGATAAAAAACATAGGAAGGAAAACAACATTAAAAGAAGAGTAGGTATTTGCTGGTATGTTCTATTATCAAGGAGCACTTGCAAATTTATTTTAATGTGAACCATTTTGAAACAACCCATGGTTTCCTTGAGTGGCTACAATTTTGCTTCTAACAGAAAAGGTTATCAAGCCATGTTGGCTGAGTTCTTGAAGAATGACTAAATGAATGAAAAAATTGCATAAAAATGGGTGTGTGCCAGCTCCAGTGTTTGGATCCGAACTCCAGGCAATAGCCACTTCACATTTTATGAGTTATAAGCTCTCAGATCAGCACAATTACTAAAAGTGCAGCATATTTTCAGAAACAAATTGATAAGGCATACACTATTAAAGAGGTTTCTTTCTTACAGTTCCCAGATGGAATTGAATATTGAACAATAGTGCCTCAAATACATTCATGTTAATATAATGAAATAGCTCTGGAAACTCTCCAAGCTCCAAGTTCATGCCACAATATCTAGAAATCTATCTGAAGGTTTCCTGTAAATTGTTCTCATGATGGTGTTCCTCCTATCACATACTACTAGATGGACTAAATTACTCAACATTTTGATCTCCTAATTATGATGTGTGCCACATTAAGAATCATATAGACAAATACGTTCATTTTTGTCAACCTCCTTGGTTTGCATTTTCCCTGCTAGGATAATTTTATTCTGTTATAATCATCAATAATTGTGTTGATGTCTATGGCTGGTATAACACAGCTGGTCCTGAAGAGATTTGCATAACTGAAGTGGAAAATACTGTACTTGATGTGAGTGCAAACTTGAGAATTTTTTTTATGAACTCATTTTATTTTTTGCCAACTTTCCACAACGGAACTTTGCATTTATCTTGCTCTCCCTCCCTTTAGTCTGATTCTAGTAATTTGAACTATGAGATCTAGTTTCTTGTTATATTTTAGCAAGAGGCCATTATGTCAGAAATCAACTAGAAGAAAATGAAAACGTATCTTCCTGCCTCATACTTGGTATTTCTCCTGTTTAGGTAGTGATTAATTGAATGCAAAATGGGAAAGGCTTTGTTGATTCTTCTTCGCAGCTTTATTAAATCATTTTCATATTGAATTTTGGTTTTGCTGTTAAAATGTCATAAGGAAGGAATAATCTGCAATGAAGTTCTAATAGTAAAATTTTTTTTCAGTTTTGCTGAATACTTTATATTGTCCCTTCAAAATATAAGATTTGAAAGATAGAATTTTGGAGAGATTTATTGCTTCTACCAACACAGATAAGTTTTCCTGAGTTTTCAAACCTCATCTAAAGAAAGAAATCCACAAAATCATCAATAACTGGGGCTTTCCAAACCACCCTGTTTTGTTCTCAGACTTTCTATCCCAAGCATCACTTCCAGCAGATATTTCTTCTTTGGAAAACCTTGAGGGTTCAACTATATCAAGCTGTCCAGTGGGAACAGCCCGTGTTGCTGTGTCTCATGAATTGGATGGAGTATGTTCCTCCAAGAGGATGGCTCTGACTTGGAGTATGTCATCCTCCAAGAGGATGTCCAAAATGGAAAACCATGCCCAGACATTCTTATGCAAGAACAGGTTAATTACAAAGGATGTAAACAATAGCCATGCTTGCTTCTAAGTATGCATATTGAATCCAAGAAATACATACAAAAGCATGTCTTTAAAAAGACTGAACAAAAGACCCCAAAGTGGACTTGTTGGTTTGTAGACAGGGAAGCATGTGGGAACTCTGTGGGCTTCTGTCCTCCATATTTTTTACATGGATTACATTTTTCCTTACTGACCCAAATTTGCATCTGAACTTAGTGTTTATTTTTGACCATGCCTACCGTCTGTGATCAAGTCAGATATCTTGCTCTATTTTTTTTTTTTTCTACGTGCACTGAACTACTTTTGTGGTGAGATTTATCACCTAGCTCGGGAATCGATGAAGTGTGAAGGACTTAATAGCCAAACAGTACCCAATCCTCCCGAGGATACTGTGTTGAAATAAAAGCTGTTTTATTTCGGAAATCTGTTGTACCATGTGAAATGACTGTGCCTAGGGTGTTTTTTCTGTCACTTTAATCTATCACATAAATTAGCTTTTCAGACACTTTAAGTTAGCACAAAAACAGAGCTATCTCATCGTGAAGGCAAGCTGACTTTTAGATGACCCTGGGATGAAACGAGCTGCCGACTGAGTGCACAGACAGCAGCTCTGTGAGAGTCACAGTCAGACTGGTATTTAAAGATTCAGTGAAAAGGACACAAGAATGTGCAAAACAGAAAGAAAAAATGATGGTGAGCACATGTGATATGCTGCAAAGAAATGCGATATGTTTTCACAAAGTAGAAAATGTGTTCTCAGGTGGACAAGAAGTAAGTCTTCTCATCTTTTCTGGTTGAAATGGCATCTATTAAAATCACCTGCCCTATCCTTCTTAGCTTCCAACTAAACAAAACAAAAACAAAAAAAAATCAAGACCTCTCAACACTCAGAACTAGGACTGTGAGTTAATCAGTTTTCAAAATCTGCAGGAAATCTACGATACTCACAAGACCTATATGGTCTGGCAAGTGGCGTTAAACTGAGGCATGGTGTGGGTGATCCCATGTGGCAAGCCTCCAGACAAGAAGCAGAACTTTCTTCTAGAAAGGAGGGAAGGATCTTGTGCCCTGCCTGCAGAGGGGAGAAATACCTCCTCCACTGCTCAGTGTTTTCTGTTGGAGGGATATGAAGCTGATCCCACTTTTGCTTCATGATCACCACCCTCAAGGAGGCCTTGCTGATGCCTTGCCACATCAGACATTTTCTCCACCATGTATTGTCCTGCTCCCTCATTAAGCTGTTCCATGCATTCTCTTCAATCCCCAATATTCCTCTTCTTTCACAGAGAAACAGCAAGAAGGAAACTTCCAGATGCTCCCATCATCAAAGTCACCGACCTTCCCATGTGTTTGTCCATCTTCTCTTCTTTCCTTTAAAGGGGATGAACCACGCATCATTCCAAACGGGGTCCCAGACTCTCTCAAAGACCTGTTTCTGCAATTAGCTCTCTTCCCACATTCTTGTCAAATTTCTCTCCACCTCGTTTTTATCTTCATCAACACACACTGTAGAAATTCTCTTGGTAAACGCACACACAAACACACGCACACACACAAACACATGCATACACTTCCCTTGATCTCACACTTCTTCTCCAGGCAATATCACCTTTCTGTGTCCTGATCTCAAGAATGAATCTCTGAATATAACGATTTACAATCTCTATCCCTATATGTCTCTTCTCATCCCCTCTTGACTGCACTCCAGTTAGAGTTTGGTTCTAACCACTCCAGTGAATTTCAGGGTGCTAAGGTCACCAGCACTTCTATGTTGCAGAAACCCATGATCAACTCTATTTATATCGCTGTCTCAATTAGCATGCACATGATGAAAAAGCCTCAAATAAGTTAAAATTTACAAATATGCAAATGTATAAAATTGTATGGAACTAAAAGGAGAAATAGACAAATTCACAGTCTTACTGGGAGGTTTTTGCACACCTCTCTCAGGAACTGAGGATTCAAGTAACAACAGAAAAAAAAAACAAAAAGTGGCACAAAAAATTTGAACATTTTCATTTATAAATGTGTCCCAATTGAAATTGTATAGCATGGAATATACATTATTTTCAAGTACAGAAGTAACATTTACCAAAATGAAGCTCAATTTAAAAAAATCTTAATTTCTTAAATTTGAAAGAATTATAACAATTCAAAATATGTGCTTATACCACAGGTTAAAAAAAAGAAGAAGAAGAAAAGAATAACAAAAATATATTTTAGGAAATTGAGTTTAGACACTAAGAAATACCCACTAGACAATCCTGGATTGTAGGAAGCAATTAAATGGAAGTCAAAAAATATTTAACATTAGTAATTATAAATAACATTCATATTAAATGTGCAGGATGCAAACAAACAATGCTTAAAGGAAAATGTCACAGATGCATAATTATAATAGAATGAGGCTGCAAGGGGTGCCAGGGTGGCTCAGTGGGTTAAAGTCTCTGCCTTCAGCTCAGGTCATGATTCCAGGGTCCTGGGATCGAGCCCCCATCATGCTCTCTGCTCAGCAGGGAGCGTGCCTCCCTTCTCTCTCTGCCTGCCTCTTTGCCTACTTGTGATCTCTGTCTGTCAAATAAATAAATAAATCTTAAAAAAAAAAAGAATGAGGCTTCAAAATCAAAGATCTAGATATCTATCTCAAGAATTTAGAAAAAGAGGGCACCTGGGTGGCTCAGTGGGTTAATCTTCTGCCTTCAGCTCAGCTCATGATCTCAGGGTCCTGGGATCGAACCCCACATCTCTCTCTGTCTGACTCTCTGCCTACTTGTGATCTGTCTGTCAAATAAGTAAATAAAATCTTTAAAAAAAAGAATTTAGAAAAAGAACAACAAATTAACCCAAAGACTGTAGATAAAAGGAAACAATAAAAACTGGAACAGAAACCAGTAAAACAAAAAAGAAATACACAACGAAGAAAAACAACAATCTAAAATATCATATTTTAGAAACACTAACAAATTTCCTATGTCTCTGGCAAATCTAATTTAGAAGAAGGAGGGGAGAGAGGACAGAGTAGGAAAGGGAGAGGACAGAAGAGGAGGGAGAGGAATGGAAGAGGAAGAGAGGTGGCAAAGATGGGGAGAATTGGCTAAGATTTCCAACATTGGGGATGAAAAGAGTGATATATCTACCTAGAGATGAGTATAAGTGCTACAGAACATTGGAGAGTAATATGAACAACTACTTGTCAATACATTTCATAATTTAGATAATTTAGATAAATTTAAATTCCCAGAAAAAGAGAGCAGCAATACTGATCTAAAATAAATACATTAAAAAATGAATAAACTTTTATATATAACAGAAGTTAATTCTGAAATTCAAATCACTCAAGAACTGAGTAAACTGAATCCAGCAATGTATAAAATGAATAATATATGATAACAAAGTGGGATTTAGTCATAAAATGCGAAACTGCCTTAACATTTTAAAGTCTAAAGTTATTTTTCTCATTAAGTCAATAAAAAGAAAAGTCTTGCAATTGTCTAAAAAGATATAAAAATACTCTTAACTCATCAGAACAGCTATTAACGTATTAGGAATAAAATAAAATTCTCTTATCTCATAAATAATATCTAAGAAATTTTATAGCAAAAATCATACTTAATAGTGAAGTATTTAAAGTTTCCCAATGAGACTGAAAATATTGCATTCTCATCACTTGATTTGACATCACTTGATTTCATACCAAAGGTCCTTACAGTGGTGTAAGACCAGAAAAGGAAATAAGACACATGATGATTGGAAAGAAAGATATAACTGGAATATTAATAGTTAAGTCCTTAGAAAATCGAAAGATTAATCTATTAAAATTCATATGTAAATGTAGCAGTCACTGAATCTATTATGAAGATAGAAAAATCAGTTGTGTTCCTATATAACAAAAAAAAAGAACCAATAAAATATTCTAAATATTACCCTTTAAATAGCATCAAAAAGAAATATCAAATATCAGCATCAAGCATCAAATGAAAGAGTTCACTTTGTCTACCATGTAGATACTGGAAAGACTGTCCCAGTTTAACAATAAGAAAAAAATAAACAACAAAGTTATAAGTCTTTTGTTTTAAGTCATCATAGAGCTGAGGTCACAGAGCAACAAAGTAGCATGAATTCCAGTAAGGCACAGGCTTCACCTCAGGAAAAAGGATGTGTGGCTCACCTATGGTGAGCATGGGAGTATGAGAAGTGGCCATCATATAGGAGGCAAATAAGAAGAAATCAGCTAACCCACTTCTGCTAAGGAAAAGTTAGAAGGGAAAAAAATCCTACACCTTGGGGTGAAGGGCAGGAAAATATTCTGGGCGCAGTGTCCTATCTAATGTTTTTAGTGACTTCCTGATGATGGGGAAGGAGCAGGAGAATCTCCTGTATAGGAAATGTCACAGGTAGAGATCAGAGCATGACTAATATGATTAGGGAGGCAAGAGGGCTTAGGCTCTCTCACCTGCAGAGCCTAGGCACATGGGATTAACATAAGTTTGAGGATAAAGCAGGACAACAGGGAACAGCCTCATGCTTCCCACTACCAGTGTAATGAGCACTGAGGGGTAAGAACATGGGCACAGATTCTCTCTGAGATGTAGTCACTCAGTAAGGGGACATTACAAACACTTGGGGAAACTTTCTGTCACCTCAGCCCCCAGCCTAAGCACAAAATGACTCTAGAGGAATATGAGACTTGTGTATGTTGAAAATTACCAGAGCAACAACAAAACCCAAACTCAGCACAACTCTTTGACTACTCAACGTCCCACACAAACAGCCTGACAGAAGAACAGAAAAGCTCTTTTCTAGGTGTAAATACTATTTACCTTCATCCTTCCCATTCCATACACAATATCTGGGATTCTGTAAAAACTTATGACATGTACAAAAATAAAAAGAAAAAAAAAAGAAAAAGATCTATCAAGATACATTACCTTCAACTAAACCAGACTTGGAGACCATCCAAGTGTTGGCACTATTGGAGAAGAAATTTAAAACACCTATGATTATTGTGTTAACCATCTAGTGCAAAAAGTAGGTATTGTGCATGAGCCATTTGGAAATTTCAGCAAAGGGATAGAAATGATAAGATTGAATGGGGAAAAACAAATAACTCCTTCAATGGCTTCTCAAAAGATTTGACAAAGCTAAGAAAAGAATCAGTGAACTTTAAGACAGGTTAATAGAAACTACTCAAATTAAAACACACATGCACACAAGGCACCTAGCAAAGAAAACAGTACCTAAAGACTATAGAACAGTGATAAATGGTCTAACATGTAATTGGTGTCCTAGAAGCAGAAACGAGAGAGACTCAGGCAGTAGGAAGCAGACAAATTAGCAAAGAAGGTTGGAGGTCTCTGGGAAGGGAAACAAAGGACAAGTTTTTTGGAGGAATGTCAGGACCACAGCCCAGAGTGGGCGATCTCACTGAGCTGGAATTCAGGGAGACCACACAGTTACACTTCACAGGGCAAAACCCTGGAGAGTAGGCAACAACACATAGAGAAAGCCTAGGAGACTTGCAGAAGGGTGCCCTGGAATCTGACTGATGAGCATGAGTTAACCAAAGCTGGAAAAAGAATCACCAGAAATTTCCAGGATTTCTTCTGTTACTTTTTTTTTTTTTTTTTTTTTTTTTTTTTTTTTAATACTCTTGCAGCCCCTGATTTCTTAGCCAGGTGCCTGAGAAGTACCTGAGCTCTATTCTGGTTAGCACCCAGTGTACTCCCCTTAGGGAAGACCTTTTGATTATGGATCTCTTCCCCTGGCTTTCCCATTTTTCAAAGTTAGCAACCCTTCTGTTTTCTGCCTTCCCATGGTCACTCTCCAGTACCTTTGAATAGTTGCTTCTTATATTTTGTCTAAAGTTTATCATTTTTGTCAGTAGAAGGGTTAGGTTGATACAAGTTGCTCAGCTGTTATGGATTCCCTAAGTCCCTGCACTATAAAGGCTTAAAACACTGACTGAATATGTTTTCTGCCATTAGACTGTCATTGCCAAGTTATTTATTGTCAAGTGATTCAATCAAGTTGGTCCCCAATGGTACATCCACTGTTGCCATTCCTTTGTTTTTAGGCAGCTTTAAATAAACAACTGGAGGAAAGTCAAAGACTGCTTCCAATTTAAAAGCCATTAGCCAACACCAGAAGCATTTTTGAGGCTCCTAGAGTTTTTCTACTGTGAACTGAACTGAAATTTGATTGTATTCATTGTTGGCAAGAGCTGAAGTTTTTACATCTTTGGGGAAAATGTGGGGAGAATTTTCTTACAATTCAATACTTCCAGCAAGTGTGCTTCCTCTGCTCTGGAAAGTTCCTACCTGAAAAGTAAAAGCCAACTTCCTTATCCATTTCCATCCACACAAAAATACCTTGATTAACCTCAGTACCCTTTCATATGTGCAAAAATAAGGGATAAAACTTGATGAGATACTCATTTATTTATTTTACATGCATTAAGTACTTGATCTACACCAGGAATCACAGTGAAACAGGGTGTCAAGGTATCTAGGTCCTTCGTGATTGGGAATGTCATTTTAGATATCAAGGATTTCAGCATTGGTAACTGGCTATACAACTATTATGAACCTTTGTATCAAAACACTAAAAAAAATGATCCTTTTTTTATGTACTGAAATTCTTCATGAGATCTACAAAAATAAAATTGTTGAGAGTTGTGAAAGCCTAGATTTTCACTGAGCTAAGAATAACCATGTAATAAAATGGAGGTCAGCTTGGGAATAAAAAAGAGTGAACAGCTTGGATGAGTAATGCACCTTTCTAAAATGCCCAACGTCCTTCCACTGGCTTCACTGTACAGGAATGTAACTTGGAAGCAAAACTGAAAAATAATGTGAACTCTTGGCATCTCCTTTACACTGTATGCTTATGTAAAAAGCAAATAACATCAAAGTAGAGAATCAAAAAATGAAAATGTTGAATGAGGGTAATGTCCTTAGAACATTACCATATGTTCTTAGGTCCTACCAAGAGAAACATTTCCTGTCCATCACATTTTTATAATTGCTCATTTGGAAGACTGACACTCTGTTCTAAACATAGCTTTAATGGCATAAAAAAAAGATAATTGGGATAATTCTGGGAAGATAGCTCATAGAGGTAAATGAGATATGCATGTTATTAATAAAGATTTAAAACATTTTGGAAGGTCACTAAATTATTTTGTGTTTTCATGCTAATACAAATATTTCTAGTTAGATTGAAATAGTAAATGATACTACACACGAACTGTTCAAGTATGGGTCCTCTTGCTCTAAAATAGACAAAATAAATAAATGAAAAACTATTGTTTTTATTAAACTCCTATTATGGGATGTCTTCTTCAGAGCTATTAAATTTCTAGAACCGGTACTAGCGTATATACTTTGGTAGGCAGACTGGTCAAGCCAAGAAAACAGTACCCATCCCCAAAGAGGGACCTCACCAGGTAGGTCTTTACTGAAGCTCACTTGTGTCTGACATGTTTGCCACCTACATCGGTATGTGGCTTCAATCAATCAGTGGTCAATGAATGAAAAGTACAAACATGTGAAGGTATTTTCATGGCAGATCACATAAAAAATACTGGAAAATTTTTTGCTCTGAAACTTTGAACTATTTATGATTTAATTATATATATTTGTAAATATTTTATTTATTTATTTGACAGAGATCACAAGCAGGCAGAGCAGCAGGCAGAGAGAGAGGGGGGGAGGCAGGCTCCCTGCTGAGCAGAGAGCCCGATGTGGGGCTCGATTCCAGGGACCTGAGCCGAAGGCAGAGGCTTAACCCACTGAGCCACCCAGGCACCCCTGATTTAATTATATTTTAACTCACACACAAAAAGAAAAAAATAAAGAGCAAATTCTATCATAAAATATCTCTCTGGTACAAACACATTTATTTGTTCTTGTAACATACAGTTGTTGAGCACTAGTGTGTCAAGTTCTGCATCATGTGCTCCAAATAATTCTGTGAAACAAAGACAATCCCTCCCAAGTCTATAACTTACATTACAATTGTTATATTTATTTGTACTTCAAACTCCTATGCACAGAGCTTATACCATAATCTGCAGTTCCAGAACTCAATGTGCTAGAGACAAGAGCTGAAAAAATGATCAACAGTAGCATTAACATTTATTTTGTAAATGTTTTGGATAATTTTGCTTTAAAGATTTATTTATTTATCTAAGAGAGGGAGAGAGAGAAAAAGAGAGAGAAAGAGTGAGAGAGAAAGGTGAGGGGTAAGGGGAAAGGGAGAGAGAGAGAGAGAGAAAATCTCTAGCAGACTTCCTGCTGAGCACAGAGCCCAACACAGAGCTCGATCCCACAACTCCAAGATCCTGAACCCAGTTGAAAGCAAGAGTTGGGCACTCAACTGACTGGGTCACCCAGGCACCCTTAAATACTTTAGGTAATTTTAAGATGAATTTGTCCTTTAATCTTAATGAAGCCAGTATTTCTCAGCACATTTAATATGCAAATGATAACTGGCAATTTAATAAGGTTGACGGTGGGATGAGAGCAGAGAAGAGAGAAATTAACTTTTGAGGAAGAAAACCTCAGCAAAGTTTTCCCAAAGAGGATAAAAATGGGGTTGAGTCTTAAAATTTAAGTCAAGTCCAGCAAGTAAGTAGATGGGGGAGACAGGAGTGTGATTGCAGCTAGAATGAAAAGCACCACGTGGGAAGTGGGAGGTGGGAAACTTCGGATAGCTGGGTGGCAAGGAGGTACAGTATGTTAGCTTGACTTTAGCTACAGGTAAACCACAAAAAGCAGAAAATTCCTCCCAGAGCAACTTGGTGCCAGAGAGCATATAGGCAAAAAAATCTATAATCTTAACTAACAGAAACAAATGACATAATGTTGAAGGTTGGTAGATTGAAAAACAAATCAGCAAATAGATGGGTAAACACCAATATGTTGAAACCATGGGTGTGGTGGACAGAATAATGACTCCCAGAGAAAAGATATCCATGTCCGAATTTCTAGAACCTTTAAAACATTATCTTACCTGGCAAAAGAATCCTTACAGATGTGGTTAAATTAAGCCACTTGGTAAGAGGAGGTTAAGCTGAATTGTCCAGATGGGTCCAATGCAATCTACATGGACCCTTATAAATGAAAGAGGGAGGCAAGAGAGAAGGTCTCAGCCTAGAGCAACTTGAGAATGCTGTTACTTGCTATTGCTTCTTGTGAAGGTAGAAGAAGGGGTCAGGACGCAAGGAACTCAGGAGGCCTGAGAAGCTGGAAATCATGGCCTTACCAATATTACAATTTCAGCCGAGTGTAACTGACCTATTTCAGACTTCTAATCTGCAGAACTGTAAGATAACAAATCTGTTTCCGTGTATACCACTAAATTTGTGGTGATGTGGTAACAATAGCAATAGAAAACAAATAAGACTCTCTACAGAGCAAGCTGCAAAAAAAAAAAAAAAAACATTCAATTTTGATTTTTCAGAAGCATTTTAAAAAATCATGTGGTTGACTTGAGACCAGTTTTTTATTCTTTACATTTCCCTGAGATTAAATGGTCACCTGGTCTTAATCTCTGAAAGACAAAATTACGGACAGGAGTCTTGACTTCCCCACTAGAAAGAACCAAAAATTTTGCATCTTGGTTATTGATTTTTTTTTCCCATTCAGTTATAGTTTAAGTTTCTCCAAGCACACAGGCACTGTGAAATCTCTTTAGCCAGTTTAAATGAAGGATGAAATGATACTGTGGGGTCAGCCAGCTGCACTCACGGGGTGAGGGAGGGCTACTCTACCTTGAAATGCTCTTTGCAACAGTGCCAGATGAAAACACCAACCTGAAAACACAGCTGTTGTTTCCAGTTGAAATAAGGCAAATTTGAGGTAGGACATGTGAATATAATGTATATCATGTAAACTCAACCTCTTCCAAATTGGAACTAACAGTTAAATTTTTGGCTAGGATTCAATTGACCCATGATAGCAGCAATGGGATTTTGAGAAATTCTTTACCTTTATAGAGCATCTGAGACACAAGAGGAATCAAAGGACAATTTATTCAGCACAAGATGCAACAGGGAGGTATTTTTGCTGGTGGACCAGGCTGATTCTCTCCCAAACATTTTTTTTTTTTTTAACTGAACTCCAATTTTGTACATGTGATTCAGGGGAATGTGGCCCCGCTGCAGGGGAAGTTTCTGATTAGTTTATACCAACCCCAGAATTATTCTGTTGGTCATTATTTTTGGTCCAGGAATATCCATAAAACCTAAGTCAGCCATCGTATTCCACTCACTCCTATTGTTAGGGAAGGCATATTATAACAACTTTAAATAAAGCTAGCTAAAATGACAGCATAACTGGGAGACCAACCAACCAACCAACAAAAACTTGAAGCTCACTCTACCTCTGGATTCTTATTTGTGAAAATAATGTCACTGTTTAGGTCATTTTGAGTCAAGGTTTCTTTTATCTACAGGTGCATTTGGGATACTAATGATCTTAGATATTTACCTGTTTTCCTATAACACTGGCTCTCAGAGTATATTAATCTGAATTCTTAAGAGTTATAGTAAAGACAGTCACTCAACTTTGGTGTTGAGCAAAAAGAGCTATAGTCTTCTTGTTCATGCATCTCAAGAATCACTAGCATAGCTGTCAACCTCATAAAACCAGTACCTTTTATTGACCCAGTCTTGCCTGGAATTGTGTATAAAAACCTAGTCATAAGCCTCCCAAGTCTTGAAGAACTATGTGTATCTTTAATGGAGGTTTTCCTTGGGACACAATATAGTGATTCACTCAGTCTATCTAATGGAACGTTCCTGAAATCCCATTTGACCATATATTCCTGTCCCTCAAATATCCTATTCATTGCAGGTGCTAAAAGCGTCCACCTGTTGCTTTCTGTGTGATTGGGTCTCCCATCCCCTTCTCCTACACACACACACACACACACACACCTGACCCATATACTCTTGGCTGACAAACTTAAAGCCTTCATAGCTTGTATGGTTGTCTGGTTCATGGAAGTCAGCCACGCTGGAATTTGCATTAAAAATAAAAATACCTTCTTCCTTGTGTCATATTTTAAGCCTCCCTGAGGGGGAAGATCATGCTATTTTTGCTGCCTGGGGCATTCCATTGTGACTTGTTTCTCCTGCCAGTCCTCTGGCTACTATTGCCCCCACCCTTGCGGAGACTACCCTTTTGCCAGGACCCTGAAGATACTGATGACTCCTCCTAGTTGTTCCTATCAGAGTTCTCCTTAGAACCTCTGGAAGTGGCTAAATCAAGACTACAATTTAATCCCTTATGCGTCTACATACTCTGCCTTCAGGAGTTGAGAAAAATGTCTATACTCTTGATTTCCTTACCCACACAGGCGTTTAGCAAAAGTGAGCATAGGTCTTCCCCTCTGAGGTGTGTGAAATGTCAGGGACTAGATTAACGTGATACCTTGGAAGCAATTTAGTATATACAATTATAGCCTCCAGACCTCCTCATTCTTACCCTCTAAGACACTCTTTTTTGGGGAATATTTTAAAATCTGCCATACTTTTGATGCCCCACGTAGTGGACAGAATCATGGACTGCCAAAGATGTCCTTGTATTATTCCCTGAAACTTATGAATGTCACATTATGTGGCAAAGGGAATTTTTCAGTTATGATTAAGTCAATGAGCTTGAAATGAGAAGATTATTCTGGATTAACCTGATAAACCCAATGAAATCATAAGTGAAAGAGGGAGGCAGGAGAGTCAGGGTCAGAGAAGGAGAGGCAACAATGCAAGCAGAGGTGTGAGCGATAGAAGAAAGGTGCAAGAGACAGAGGGAACAGGTGGCCTTCAGAAGATGATTAAGGCAAAGAAATGGATTCCACTCTAAAGTTTCCAAAAGGCAGGCTGACTGAACCTTGATTTTAACCTAAAGGGACCCATTTCAGACTCTTGACCTCCAGACTAAGAAGGTAATGAGTTTGCATTGTTTTTAAGTCACTAAATTTGTTGTAAGTAGGAAATTAATACAAGTTTGAGGCCCACAAACTGTAGCTCTATTTAGGCTTGACTAAGCGTGCTATATCTGCATCTTCCTCTGTTCCCCAACCTCCCCTCCACCCCCAGCCCTGGAGTTCTCAGGAAGAACAGAAATCCAAAGGAGCCTTCAGGATTTTCCTCCCTCAGATCTGACCCCTGAGTGAGAAGTACGCCAAGCTGCTCTCTATCACCCTCTGGTGGAACCTGGCTCAATGGCATCTCGTTCCTGGCCCTAAGCTAAAACTAGGGATACTCAAAAGAGCCCAAAGCTTTTCAAGTTTTGTTGTACGTGGGAAGCTTTTATAAATATGGATGCCCAGGTTGCACCCCATACCAATTAGCCTACTTGGGGTGGAACCTAAGCATCACTATGGTTAAATCTCCTTAGGTGATTTCAGGATTTGAGAATCATTGGGCCAAACAACTCACTTGTTGAGAAGTGTAGGAATCAAGCTATACTTCAGCCTGCTACATAGAACAGTTTCGGTGGCCCAAAAGCTTCTTTTTCTCTCTCTACCACAATGCACCTCAAATGTCCCCAACATTTAATAGCAAAAACCTGAACCCTAAATGCAGTGTGATACCCTGGGTTGGACTGGAACCTAGTACAGAAAAGTCATTAGTGGAAAAACGTGAAATTCAAAGTCTGGAGTTTATTTGATAATAATCTTTCAATAATAGTGATACACCATAGTTATATAAGTTTAGGAAGAACTGAGGGAAAGGTATACAGAAGTCTTTGTACTATCTTTACAACTTTTCTGTAAGTCTAAAGTTATTCCAAAGCAAAAAGGCCAATTGAAAACAGCCTAACTAATTACCCCATAGAGGAAGCCAAGACTAATTTCAAAGCTTATCCACTGGAATACACCAAAACCTTGAATGAGTCTGGACATGTCTGCCACCGATTGCCATTCTGCCTCATAACAGGATTCTAATTTCTTAAGAAATTAAAAGCTCTAGATGCTGAGTTAAGTAACAGTTTTAATTTGCTTATTTTAACAAGAGCATTTCATATTAATTTATCAAAGTCACATGATGCTGCTTAAATCAAACCATCTGCTTAGAATCTTTCACAACAAACTATGTATGCTCACAGCACTTGTAATTGTAGAATCTCTTTAGCATTATGGTAATCATTTAAGAGCACAGCAAGCTCAGGTCCAGCTTCTTCTTCATCTTTGCCATCTTTCTCTCACCAGCTAAACTGTTCTAGGTGGGACATTCTTCTAATTTTCCAAGTAGGCTTCTCCCTGGCTCTCTGTCTGAACTTTGTGTAACATGAAACAATAACAACAAATGACCAAAAAATAAAAACAGACTCATAAATGCAGAGAACAACCTGGGGCTTGCCAGAGGGGAGTGAGAAAATAGATTAATGGGGATTCAGAGGTATAAACTTCCAGTTAGAAAATAAGTAAACCATAGATGTGAAAAGTACAACAAAAGGAATATAGCCAATATGTAACATTGTATGGTGACAGATAGTGACTGCACTTGTGCTGAGTATTGCATAATGTATAGAATTGTTGAATCAACATGTTGTACACCTGAAACTAAAACAATATTATTTGTCAACTGTACTTCAATAATAAAAATAAATAGAAAAAAAGGTAAGAAAAAGGGTAAAAGAATGGGAAGGAAAACAGTCTTAAACCAGAAGTCTTGAAAGTATAATGATCCACTGATAAGATAGTAACAGATTTCACCAAACACATCAGAATGTGCAAAGCTCCTCTGTGTTAAAGCTCCTTTGTGACCATCCCTATCCCCAGGGTTTCTTGTGCATACCTCTGTTAGTGCTCTCTCTGTCCACATGAGAGCCCACACTCTCACAAAGTTTTCATCCACTTTTTCTGGGAAAGGAGGTCTCACAACCATGTTAGACACACCAGCCCCTTACCATTATGGAAAGTAGTCCCAAAACTCCTCATGATTTTCTCAGAAATATCAACCCTCCTAGAACTCTAGCTACTGCATTACATTTCCATTGATGTTGGTTGGAATTTGGGATCACCTTATGGTGGCAAATGTAGCACAAAGGAATGTGTAAATAGAAACTTTGCTCTGGTGATATGGTCCACAGAAAATTGTTGATACCCTACAGATTATTTTCAACCAAAACAATGAACAGACATTTCTGCAAAGAAGACATCCAGATCGCCAACAGACACATGAAAAAGTGCTCCACATCACTCGGCATCAGGGAAATAGAAATCAAAATCACAATGAAATACCACCTCACACCAGTCAGAATGGCTAAAATTAACAAGTCAGGAAATGACAGATGCTGGCGAGGATGAGGAAAGAGGGGAAACCTCCTACACTGTTGGTGGAAATGCAAGCTGGTGCAACCACTCTGGAAAACAGCATGGAGTTTCCTCAAAAAATTGAAAATAGAGCTACCCTATGACCCAGGATTGCACTACTGGTTATTTACCATAAAGATATAAATGTAGTGATCCAAAGGGGCACATGCACCCGAATGTTTATAGCAGCAATGTCCACAATAGCCAAACTATGGAAAGAACCTAGATGTCCATCAACAGATGAATGGATAAAGAAGATGTGGTATATATATATATATATGAATACTATGCAGCCATCAAAAGAAATGAAATTTTGCCATTTGCGATGACAGGGATGGAACTAGAGGGTATTATGCTTGGTGAAATAAGTCAATCAGAGAAAGACAATTATCATATGATCTTCCTGATATGAGGAAGTTGAGAGGCAATGTGGGGGTCTGGGGGGTACGAAAAGAATCAATGAAACAAGATGGGATCAGGAGGGAGACAAACCATAAGAGACTTTTAATCTCACAAAACAAATTGAGGGTTGCCGGGGGGAGCGGGGTAGGGAGAGGGTGGTGGGGTTATGGACATTGGGGACGGTATGTGCCATGAAGTGTGTACATGTGGCGATTCACAGACCTGTACCCATTGGGCTAGTAATACATTATATGTTAATAAAAAAATAAAAAATGAAATATCTTGCATTTCTATATGCTAATAATAATAAAGCAGAAAAGAAATCAAGAAATTGATCACATTTAAATATGCACCAAATATGAAATATCTAGGAGTAAACCTAACCAAGGAGGTGAAAGATCTGTACTCTGAAAACTATAAAATGCTGATGAGAGAAACTGAGGACAAAGAAATAGAAAGATGTCCCATGCATGGGAAGAACAAATATTGTTAAAATAGCTATACTATCCAAAGAAATCTATATATTGAATGCAATTCTTATCAAAATTCCATTAGCATTTTTCACAGAAATAGAAAATAATCCTAAAATTTGTATGGAACCACAAAATACCCCAAGTAAGAAAAATAATCTTGAAAAAGAAAAAGTCAAAGTTGGAGGCATCACGATTTTGAACTTCAAGTTATATTATAAAGCTGTAATAATCAAAAAAGACTAAAAAAATAGACACATAGACTAATAAAATAGAATAAAAAAACCAGAAACAATTACTCTTGACAAAGAAGGAAAGAATATCCAATGGGAAAAAGTCTCTTCAACAAATGGTGTTGGGAGAACTGGACAGCCACATGCAAAAGAAAGAAACTGAACCACTTTCTTACACCATACACAAAAATGAATTCTAAATGGATTAAAGAACTAAAGGTGAGATCGGAAACCAGAAAAATCATTTTTTAAAATTGTTTTTAAGATTTTATTTATTTGACAGAGAGAGATCACAAGTAGGCAGAGAGGCAGGCAGAGAGAGATGGAGGAGAAGCAGCCTCCCTGCTGAGCAGACAGCCTGATGCAGGACTCAATTCCAGGAGCCTGAGATCATGATCTGAGCTAGAGGCAGAGGCTTAACCCACTGAGCTACCCAGGCACTCTTGAAGACAACACAGGTAGTAACTTCCTTGACTTTGGTCATAGCAACGTCTTTCTAGTTATGTGTCCTGAGGGAAGGGAAACAAAAGCAAAAATAAACTTTGGGACTACATCAAAATAAAAAAACTTCAGCATGGCTAAAGAAACAATCAACAAAACCAAAAGCAACCTACAAAATGAGAGAAAATATTTGCCAAAGAGTTATTCAAAAAAAGCATCCAAAATATATAGAAACTTTATACAACTAAATGCCTAAAAAAAAAAAATAATCCAACTAAAATGGGCAGAAGATATGGACATCCAAAAAAGATGTCCAAGGGCCCCTGGGTGGCTCAGTGGGTAGATGAATGAAGTCTTTAAAAAAAAAAAAAAAAGAGTTCCAGATGGCCAACCAGTTTAAGAATTCCTGGTTGTTAAGCTTTTATGCAGTATTTCACTCAACAAACATTGATTGAGGAGCTATGATGTAATAGGAGCACTGTTGCAGGATATCTGTGCACAAATAAATAATTCTGTCCTCATGGAACATGCAGTCTTGCGGCAAACAGTAGGGTCTTTCTGGGCATATTCTTTATGAAGTTACATGTCTTTGAAAAGCCATATTGAAAGAGGCAGTAAACATTATCTGGAGAAAGAACTACAATAAAGTGTTAGTTAATTAGAACCAAATTTCATTCACAGAAATATGTATCTCAGAAGGAAACATTCTCATAATTACTCATTTATAGGAACTTTCATCCTATCACAAATTGACTAAACATCAAAATTCAATCAATAGCAGTTCAGATATTTTCCAAAACATCTATTAAAAATGTAATTTAAAAAGAGATCACATCTGAAAATAAATAAATTGGAAAAAAAAAGAGATCACATCATTGGGCGAATGTATTAAGAACAGCTAAGAAACTCAGCTATAAAAGTGTATTTTATCTGAAACTGGTAAATCCTTTATAGAACTTAGATTATATTTATCAAACATGATTGCTGAGACACAAAATTACATTAAATGAGACAAAGGTCCTAAGATATACATGACTATAGACTTTGATTTTATCTAATTTCTAATGATTCAAAATAATAATTATTTTCTACTTTTGAACAAAATTTTGATGAAGATTCTTGTGTTTCCATCTTAACAGATATTGGAGGAAAAATAGTATATTTACTCACTTGTGGTTCATTATTAGCAGATCTACTTTCTCTCTCCAACAGCTATTTTTATAAATACCACTTTTTGACATCAGATAGGAGAAAGACAAAAAAGGGAAGAGGGAGAAAGGAGAAAGACAAAGGGAGCAAAGGGGAAAGTAAATGAGTAAAATGAGGACAAAACAATGAGTGAAAAAGAAAATAAGAGGGTACGGGTTAAGAGAAAGAAATGTGAAAAGTGAGCAGATGTAGGGGGATACCATAGTTATCCCCAAGATTTATTCAGTGATTTTACTCTTATATCTTATTAAATCTATTGCCTGAGGGGAACCTGGGTGGCTTATTCACATTTTCTTAACCTACAACCCAACATTCCATAAGATAAAAATGACATTTGTTTGATCTGTTTTGGCTATTCTTGGAGAGCTGATTATTTCAGTGTGGTTCAGAAATTGGATTCAGAAGTCATAGTGGGCTCACCCTAAACGAGGTCCTGGAATGGATTTTTTTTTTTTTCCTAACCCAGAGAGATAATGAATTAATGTGCAAAATAACTGGTTGGTGTATTTTTCCCCAATAACATTCTGAAAAAATCATTTTAAATGTGAAAAATAAATAAGACTAATTTGGGAGGCTAAGCATGCCAGTATGTCCCAGAATATTCTTAGAGGAGCAATGAGGAGGAAGACATACCCTTTCAGATATCAAAATATATTTAAAAGACACATCAAATAAGATTGTAGAGACGAATAAAACCATATAGAAAGTCTTAAAATCCATTTAAAATTTTATGTAAATTTTATATATGTCAACATATGTTAACTAAAAAATGATATTCATATTAAAAATAAATGTGGAAGCCTGGGACCGGGATCCAGCCTATCCCCTACCTGAACACCATCCCTGGCTCCACGAAGGCCCCTATCCCCCAACCCCACCTCACTATCACCATGGTGGACCCTAAAGACACCGACCTTCCCAGCATTGCCAGGATCGAGCCAGATGTTTATGAAACCAGTGACCTGCCTGAGGATGATCAAGTCGAGTTTGATGCGGAGCTGGAGGAGCTGAAGAGCACAAGTGTGGAGCACATCATTGTCAATCCCAATGCCGCCTATGACAAATTCAAAGACAAGAGAGTGGCGACAAAGGGACTGGATTTCTCAGATCATACTGGAAAAAACAAGAGAACAGGATATGAATCTGGAAAATATGAGAATATGTCTGGGGCAGGCTTGGGAGTGAAGGAGAAACCCCAGCAAAAGTACCAGCAACTATTGCATGAGGTCCAAGAGCTGACAACTGAAGTTAAGAAAATCAAGACAACACTGAAGGAGTCCACCACTGAAGAGAAACTGAACCCAGTGATGTTGGCAAAACTGCTGGCCACCCTGAAGCAGCAGCTGTTGCTTCCCACCTGGAGAAGCTGCTGGGACCAGATGCAGCCATCGACCTTACTGACCCTGATGGAGCTCTGGCTAAGTGCTTGCTGCTGCAGCTGGAAACCATCAAAAACAGCAAAGGAACCAGTTCAAGGGGAAAGACCACAGCGGGACTCCTGTAGAGAGTAGCCTCATCACTTATGGACTACATTCTCAGCCTGAACAGGACAAGTTCTCTCAAGCTGCTGAAGTTGCAGAACTTGAGAAGTGCCTGACAGAGCTGGAAGCAACTGTATGCTGTGATCAGGATGCTCAGAACCCCCTTTCAGCAGGTGTTCAGGGTGCCTGTCTCATGGAGACTGTAGAACTATTGCAAGTAAAGGTGAACGCCCTGGACCTCGCAGTTTTGGACCAAGTGGAGGCTCGGCTGCAGAGTGTCCTGGGAAAGAGGAATGAGATTGCCAAGCATAAAGCTTCTGTAGAAGATTCAGATGCACAAAGCAAGGTGCACCAGCTATATAGCACTATACAGGGCTGGAGCCCCATTTCCTACCCCCTTCCTGGGCTGGTGCCGAGACTCGTCACCACCAAGCAGCTGCTTGAGCAAGCCATGCAGTTTGGTCACCTCCTGACTCACTTGGATACCACACAGCAAATGACTGCTAGCTCTCTCAAGGACGACACCACCCTCCTGACCCAGGTGCAGACAACCGTGCATGAGAACCTGTCCACGGTTGAGGGGAATTCTGCCAACATTGACAAACAGATGAAGAAACTGGGAAAGTGAGCACCTTTAGGAGATGGAGAACGAGGGTAATCCCTATGCCTCTGAACTCTATTAACGGCTTACATAGGGTTTCCCCTTAATTATAACTCTTGCATCCCCATACCATTTGACATTAGGGGCAAGGGGGTTCTTCTTGCATGTGGAGTTTATACCCCTCCTCTAAGGAATACAGAGTGGTACCTGGGGGACATTAGATGGTGGTCTCCCCTCAGGCCCCAGGGATGTGGGCCCTGCCACATGCCAGCTCCTGTCTAGTACTGCTTTGCCTGGGACAGGGCAGGATTGGGTCCTGTCCTCCAGCGCAGCTCCCGTGGCTGGCTACAATTCTGTACAGCTCTTTCTGACCATTAAATGCTGTTGTACTCCAAAAATAAATAAGTAAATAAAAATAATAATAAAATAATAAAATAAAAGTAAAAGGATAATTTGTTGGGGCACCTGGGTGGGTCAGTTGGTTAAGTGTCTCCCTTTGGCTCAGGTCATGATCTCAGGGTCCTGGGATTGAGCCCCATGTTGGGCCCCCTACTCAACAGGGAGTCTCCCTTTGCCTCTGCCTTTCCATCCTACTCTCTGAGGCTTAAGAGTCAGACAAAAGCTGAGCTCTCAAAAGGAATTATGGAAGCCTGAAGACAATGGAGTATCTGTCATAGTGATAATAGGGGTCATAACTAGGAAGACACATGAAGGAAGCTTCTAGGTTGCTGGCAATGTTCTCTACCCTAGCTCAGGTGGTATACGCATGAATATGTGCATTTTGTAAAAAATTCCTATGGCTGCACATTTGTGAGTTGCATATTTTTCTAAGTATTGTTTCAGTAAAAAACTTTATCAAAAATCTCGGAAAAAATATGTAAATCAGTATTTAGAGACATGGAATGATGCCCACACCAGCTTTTCAAGTTCTACTTAGAAATAACATGTAACCTATAATCCTACTTATAATTCTTAAAATTACATACATTTGTAGTTTTTATAGAAATATAAATGCATGAAGAAATGCATGGTCAACAAAATGGTGAATGAATATTATCTCTGAGTGGTAGACATAGGGGTCAGTTTTGCTTTCTTACTATTTTTTTCTGTACTGTTTGAATTACCTTTTAAAATAAGCATGATCTCCTTTTCATAATAAAGTTATTTTCATTTTGTAAAATAAAAAATTTAACATCCCAAATCTCCATGTTAAATATAGAAATGGACCAGTCCAATTACAAACAGAAGATTGTCTAATATTAATGGAAGCTGCAGAAAACCAGAAAAAATCAGTTTCCCATACCTTCACAAAAGAATTTTATTTTATAATTTTTTTCTGTGCTTTTCATTTTATGCTAGTAATTTGGGGAATAATAAAAATGTCTGATGTTCAAAATAAGATATTTTTATTTAGTACCAACTTCTGCTGTTCAGTTATCTTCAAGGATCCTATAAACTACAGATTACGACAGTTTATGATACAACTACAGATTATGATAAATTTATTACTGTATTTTATCTCCTGGAATAAATGCTGATGGAGCAGTGTATTTTATTAAATGCCACACTTAAAATAATTAAGTATGTGTTAAGATTACACATAAAATAGTTGTTGACTCTTAAATATATTAACAAATTTGTTAAAATTCTCATACTTTAACTTTTTTAAACTTTAACATCTTAATTTTATTTTATTTCATGGTAAGTAGAGAAGGATGTAAGGGGTATTGAGGAGAGGTAGAGCCAAAAGCAAAGAAGAGAGGTATCACCTTTGGTGATTTCCTAATGGATGGTAAACAGAGGTTTTATTTTTTTTCAGTGTTCCAAGATTCATTGTTTATGCACCAATTCCAGTGCTCCATGCAATATGTGCCTTCCTTAATACATTAATACCCACCACCAGGCTCACCTATCTCCGCCCCCGCCAAAACCCTTAGTTTGTTTCTCAGAGGCTATAGTCTCTCAAGCTTCATCTCCCCCTCTGGTTTACCCGAATTCAGTTTTCCTTTTTTTCTCCCAATGTCCTCCATGTTCTTCCTTATGCTCCACAAGTAAGTGAACCCATATGATAATTGACTTTCTCTGCTTGACTTATTTCACTCAGCATAATCTCCTCCAGTCCCATCCATGTTGATAGAAAAGTTGGGTATTCATCCTTTCTGATGGCTGTGTAACATTCCATTGAATATATGACCATATTTTTATTACTCATTCATCTGTTGACAATAGATGAGTCAGACAAATAGAAACTATCCAAGGAAACTGTTGCTTTATTTGAATTGTTTGCTAATTTTCATACCAATCAAAATAACATATTAATATATTTTTAAAATAATTAAAGCTTAGGGCCTTATAATAAAAAGTAATAGTTCCTATTCTGCCTCCTCTCTGTTCCCTGAACACAAATGTCTGGTTTTATTCTTCGAATTGCCTCCAAGGATCTAACTTATTTGCATATATATATGCAAATTATATATAATTTATATACATATAAATAAATAATTTTGTATATATAATTTATATACATATAAATGTACATAAATGTACATTTATGTACATTATAAATTTATTTACATTATAAATTTACATTATAAATACATATAAATAAATAATTTATATACATATAAATTATATATATATATTTTTTAATTAAATGCCTTCTTGAAACATTTTTTAGTGAATGTTTGTGTGGTAGATGAAAACTTTAAGCTCACCTATACCACTCCTTTTGTAAATATACTCAGTTCCTCTCTTGGCCATTTCCTTTCCAGTAACACACTAAAACCTCTGTTACCATCCATCAGAAAATCATCAAAGGTGATACCTCTCTTCTTTGCTTTTGGCTCTACCTCTCCTCAATACCCCTTACATCCCTTTCTACTTACCATGAGAGCACAATATGAATTTTTAAATTTTACCAGTATACACATTGGAGGTTATTTTTCTCTAACTTGATTTTCAATTTGAAAACAGTAGATGGCATTTATATTATTTCAAATTTCAATTTGAAGCCTAGTATAAAATGTGAGAACTGCATCATTTTCCCCCTCAACTCAATTTCACTAATCTTGTCCCACTCAAAAGAAAGCATTCTTGGAGTTAACTTCAAATGGGTTGATCTTTTTTCACCTATTATTATAAACATAAGTGTTTGTTTCTTTGTAATGTCTCAATATTTCTATTTATTCCCTTTATTTTCCTGAGAATCTCCTCTAGTATTCAGCACCATCCCTCCCTTCAAATTTTGGTCTTCTTCTGTAAAGACTGGAAGTCTGGAAGCTGTCTTTCTTTAGCCTCCATTCCAGCAGTCTTGTGGTTTCCATGACACCATGATAAGTATTGCTTCAGGGCTGGGAAGGGAAGGAAAGAAGCCTTACACTCTTCAGATATTGATAGATAATGGACTTCGAGGTTTACTCTACATTCTGGGTTTTCTCTTGAAGATACCTGTTTCACTGCTGTAGACAGCTGAGACAGTGAGCAGCACTTTCTTGTGGTCTCTGAAATTTCCTGGTTTTCTGAGAAATTTCCTGATTTTCCTTAGATTAGAAGCATCTAATTATCTACAATTGCTTAATTGCCTATTGTTAATTTCTCTTCCACCCCAAATACCTAGGATAATTTCTGTTTTTCTGACTGATACCCAAGTGATATACCCTCCAAACTCTTGCTCTAATCTGGATAGTTTTTCTTTCTTTAAATTAAAACCTAAATTTACATTTTTTATTCATTAAGTTCCATTCACAAGTCATCTGGATTGGATCCACTGTTTCTTAATCTATGTATTTGTCTTTTTACTTATTTCTCTATGTTTCTTCCTAAGAAAATGAACAATGAAATTGGTTTAATTTGGTACAATGAGAAATTAGTCATGTATTAATTGTTTAGGTTAAAAATGTCTCTGTTAAGCATTTGACAAAATGCAACATCCATTCATGAAAAAAACCCTCGACAAAGTAGTTTAGAGGAAGCACACTTGAACATAATAAAGTCCATATATGAAAAATCCACAGCAAACATCAATGTTCAGTGGGGAAAAACTGAGAGCTTCCTGCCTAAGATCAGAAACAACACAAGGATGTCTACTTCCTCCACTTTTATTCACCATAGTATGGGAAGTCCAAGCCACAGCAGTCAGACAACAAAAAGAAATAAAAGGAGTCTAAATTGACAAGGAAGAAATAAGGCTCACTATTTGCAGATGACATGATACTATATAGAGAAAACCCTAAAGACTCCACCAAAAACCTATTAGAACTGATAAATGTACTAATAAAATTGCAAGGTACAAAATCAATATACAAAATCTATTGCAGTTTTATAAACTAACAATGAAAAACTAACAATGAAATGATTGAAAGAAAAATTAAGGAAACAATCCCATTTATAATTGCACCAAAAGTTATATACTACCTAAGAATAAACTTAACCAAGACTTGAAAGATCTATACTCTGAAAACTATAAAGCAATAATGAAAGAAATGGAAGATGACACAAATAAATGGAAAAATATTCCATGCTCATTAATTTGGAGAACAAAAATTGTTAAAATGTCCATAGTATCCAAATCAATATATAGATTCAACATGATCTCTATCAAAATATCAAAAGCATTTTCCACAGAACTAGAAAAAATAATCCTAAAATTTATATGGAACAAGAAGCCTCCAAATATCCAAAGCAGTCTTGAAAAAGAAAAACATAACTAGAGGTATCACAATCCCAGATTTCAAGACATAATACAGTAGTATTCAAAATAGTGTTGTACTGGCACAAAAACAGAAACATAGATCAATAGAATAGAATCAAGATCCCAGAAATGAGTTCATAATTATATGGTCAATCAATCTACAACAAAGGAGGCATGAATACTCACTGGGAAAAAGATAGTCTCTTCAACAAATGGTTCTGGAAAAACTGGATAGCCACATGCAAAGGAATAAAACTGGATCACTTTTTAACATCATACACAAGGACCTAAATATGAGACCTGAAACCATAAAAATCCTAGAAGACAGTAATTTCTCTGACATCAGCCATAGCAACAATTTTCTAGATATGTCTCCAGAAGCAAGGGCAACAAAAGCGAAATTAAACTACTGGGACTATACCAAAATAAAAAGCTTTTTACAGCAAATAAAACAATCAACAAAACTAAAAGACAACCTCCTGAATGGGAGAAGATGTTTTCAAATGATATATTCCATAAGAGATTGATATCCAAAATATACAAAGAACATATACCACTCAACACCAAGAACTAAATAATCCAATTGAAAAATGAGCAGAAGACAGGAACATAAATTTCTTCAAAGAAGATACATAGATAGCCAACAAATACATGAAAAGATGCTCAATATCACTAATCATCAGGGAAAAGTAAATCAAAACCACAATAAAGATATTACCTTACCCTTGGGGTGCCTGGGTGGCTCAGTGGTCTAAAGCCTCTGCCTCCGGCTCAGGTCATGATCCCAGGGTCCTGGGATGGAGCCCCGCATTGGGCTCTCTGCTCAGCAGGGAGCCTGCTTCCACTTCTCTCTCTCTGCCTACTTGTGATCTCTGCCTATCAAATAAATAATAAATAAAATCTTAAAAAAAAAAGATATCACCTTACCTTTATCAGAATGGCTAAAATAAAAAACAGAAGAAACAAGTATTGGCAAGGATATGGAGAAAAGTCAACCCTTGTGCACTGCTAGTGGAAATGCAAACTGGTTCAGCCCCCATGGAAAACAGTATTGAGGTTCCTCAAAAATTTAAAAATAAAATTACTATATGATCTAGTAATTCTACAATGGAGTATTTACCTAAACAATATGAAAACACTAATTTGAAAAGATACATGCACCCCTATGTTTACTGCAGCATTATTTACAATAGCAAAATTATGGAAGCAAACCAAGTGTCCATTGACAGATAACTGGATAAAGAAGATGTGATATATATATATCATATATATATATATATATACACACATATATATGTATCATCATGCACATAAATATATATATATATATATACACACACACACATGATGGAATATGGTTCAGCCACAAAACGAATGAAATCTTGCCATTTTTAACAACATGCATGGACCTAGAGGGTATAATGCCAAGTTAAATAAGTCAATGAGAAGGACAAAAACCAAATGATTTCACTTATATATGGAATTTAAGAAGCAAAACAAATGAACAAAGATAAACCAAAAATCGGACTCCTAGCTATAGAGAACAAACTGATGGTTACCAAAGTGGAGATGGGTGGGGGGATGGGTAAAATAGGTGATGGGGATTAACAGAATACTTAGGATGAGCCCCAGGTGATATATAGAATTGCTGAATCACTTTACTGTACACCTGAAACTAATGTAACACTGCATGTAATTATAATGCAATTTATAAACAGATAAATAAATAAATAAATAAAATCTTTGTTAATAAGACATGTTCTGTGTGATCTCATTTGATCCTCACAATAACTAGATAAACTGAATCCGTTATGGGGCACCTGAATGGCTCAGTCTGTTTAGCATTTGCCTTCGGCTCAGAACATGATCTCAGGGTCCTGGAATTGAGCCCCACATTGGGCTTCTTGATCAGTGGTGAAAGCCTGTTTCTCCCTCTGCCTGCCACTCCCCCTGTTCATGCTCTCTCTCTCTCTGTCTCAAATAAATAAATAAAATCTTTTTAAAAAATTGAACCTGTCATATTCTTCTTTTATAAGTGTGAAAGCTGAAAAATAAAGGTATTATGAATTAAGTTCATAAATCCTATTGTTCAAAATTATGTGTGATTTCTACCATAGAGAAACATCTCTCTAAGCATAAATTAAAAAGTAAAAGAATATCTCTTCCTTTCCTTATCTTCACAAACTGACTTATGATTCCTAAAATCTATTATAATAATAATGCCTGAAATTTAGAAAGTGGGTCAAAAGAGTCCACTAGTACATATGGGCAAGCTTACTTATAAGTTGAATACAAAATATTAAGACTGTAATGACAATAATAATATCTTCCCTGAGTAATCTGAAAATTACAGTCTTCTAAATAATTAAATATTTATACATAATTTTATTTTTCTATAAACCAACTTTTGTATGATAAGGATATAACATATAACATTAACAATGGAGAAAAAACGTATATACACAAACATACACCAAGAAGTGGAGAAACACAGTCTCCACTCAAGCTGTCCATGGAAGAGATACCCCTAGCAGCTAATTCTCTAAAAAATAAATCACTATGCAGACTGCCAAGATAGAATTGATCATTGTAAGCTTTATATCATCTTAATTAGTATGTGGACATAGACCCCTACAAAACATTGACTGCAGATTTTGAACTTTTACTAGAGAAAGTCATGTGGCTTGGGATTCCAGTCTGCATCTAGACTGGGGGTCAAAGCCTAGTTCTTATAACTGGTCATGGAAACCTCAGCAAGTTAATCAGTTTCTCTAAGCCTCTGTTCCATTATTGGTAAATTACCAGTACTGAACTCCTCACACTGTACTTATAATTAAATGACATAATGCACATAAAGAACCAAGTGAAATGCTAGCCACAAATATTTTCTCCCCATTGTCAGTTATTATGAGTATTACAGGCTTAATAAGACTTGATGTTGGGGTTGGGGAGAGAAAATGCATGCTGATGGCATCCATTGGTGCATCATTTATTAAACAAAGGTCATAAGAAGAGGATTTATATAAAAAGAGAAATATAAATTCTACTCTGTGTTCAGCAACAAATATTCTATGTTCTCTGATATAATTTAATAATCAATCTCACTTACTGCTTTCCCTGAAGTACAAGAAAAACAAAATGTGTGTCGCACCAAATTTGAGCTTCTTCCCAACACTGCACTTCTCCAGTGGCACGCCCACAGAGCATATGGCTAACAGAACATTCTCTTCTACATTCTGTACTTAAATCTTCCCTCCAGAGAGGATCTCTTCCTTCTGAGGCTCATGCATTTACGATGTACCGCAAATTTTCAACTACCATTTAGTCCGGTAGAGAAGGAAGATGCCTTCCTTTGACTTTGCACTTGTAATGGAGCAATGTAAATCTGTTCGATGTGTTTTTAGCTGATTCTATATGGTATTTTTCACAGATCTGCACATTTGTTGATCCATTAAAAGTTTAAGTGAGCCCGCTTAGGTTGATATAGTGATCAGTAAAAGAATTTTGGAGACAAGAGGTAACAGCTCTCAATTGTAAGCAAGAGTACATTTGTTCATTTTATAAAACTGGCTTATATGACCATGCTTATCAAAATCAGTTCCTGCAAAAAGACTAGGTATATAACCAGTGTTTATGTAACCCAGCCCAGCAGACCAGGCAAGTATCATCTTCACATATGCACCAGTATGATCAGATTTTTGGTTGAATACATCTGGAAGCAGACATTCTGCTTTAACAACACTTGCTTAACTTTGGTCTCTGCACAAGAAGACATTGTTAATTGAGATAAACCAGAACATCCCATGTGGACTGCATAGGGCATAACTAGCACTTTGTCATAATAGGTAGGAAGGCTATCAACTCCTCACATGATCAATTCTTCCTCATCAAGTAACCACAACCATATTTTAGATATTAGTGATTGTGGGTAAACTCTCAAACAGTTTTTGCCTTTGCTTTCCTATCTTCTGAAGTGTTGGACATAACTAATGGGTCAACCAGATGTGTCTCCTTTGACCTACCTAAGTCCGTTTCCAATGCTTAGATTTCCTTTAAGGCCACTGGTGTTTTTCATCTATCTTCTCCTGATAATTTTTCATATCTATAGTTTTAGAACCCTGAAGGAGGGCAAGTGTTTCTGTCTGACTCCTCAGAAGCACCTGAATTCTTGCTTGAATTGGTTGAACCATTTGAGGTGACCTGTATTGACCACTTTCGGTTGAAAAAAGTGACAATTGCATACAATTATACCTATCATTTTAACTTTGTTTTGCTCATATTATACATTCTACTTTTGACATTAGCTTTTCAGCCACTGTACAGAGCTAAGGCAGGTGTTACTTCTCTAAGATACCCAATGTGGTTTCATTATCAATGATTTCATTGAATGCATCTTCACTCTTGCTTATTACCATGTTGAACAAATGACCAAATGACCAAATGACCAGTCATACTGGTTAAACTGTCCTCACAGACTAACCCTGCTCTGATCTTCATGTTTTTTTGTTCTGTACTAATTCTAAGGTATCAATGGATTCTCTGCTTTTTGTCCTTTTCAACATAATTTCAGCTTTTATTATCATTATTACTGTAGCAGAAATTTACATAACTTTTATTACATGTCAGTGCTATGCTCAGTGTTTCACATATTTCATTCATTTACATAAATGAAATTATCTATTACCTCGGCTAGGTGGAGGGATGGATGACACACTTGAACTTAGTTGAACTGCCATACAACAGAGAGCATTTCCAAATAAAAATTTAATTGGATTATTTTATTAATAGGTTTTTTGTGTGTACATTTCTAGTGATTTAAAATAAAATTAATTATACCACAATGCATGGCTATCCAGCTCCAATTCCATTAGATTATTGTACCGATGGTGTACGCAACTCCAAAGGACTCCATTACATAGAATAAAATGCAAATGCCAACCCTCAAAATATAGCCACAAAGCATGCTTCCTGGAGGAATGCATTAGTTTGTCCCTTTGTTTACATATCAGTGAAAGTGTCTGAAAGTGTCTGAAATAGATTAAACTATGGGTTTCAACTACTAACTTATTTTTAACTGAATGATTATCAATGAGCATATGATAGCTTCACTGCAGCCAGAGTGTACTCTCCAGTCTTTGACTTTGGACTTGGCTATGTGATTGTGATTCCTTTGGCCTATGGGTTGTCAGTGGACATGACATGAGAAGGTCTTTGGAATGGGTTTGTGTGGTTAGTAGCTCTCTTGCACTCCTAACTTTTGTCCTGAGAAGAACATGCCACATGTAGTAGTTTCTGGTCCAAGAAAGATGACAGAATAATGAAGCTGGCTTAGATAACTCAACCCACAACTTTCAGCCAAGCCCAGCTGAACCCAAATCCCAGACGACATACAGATACCCAAGTGAGATACACATTTTTATTGTTGTATGATAATTCATGTAGGGTAGTCTGTTAAATGTCCAAATGACAATGGCTGATTGTTAAAATACCTTACAGCTGAAATAGGTAAACTAGATAACAGAATATGTTTGTGGTCTGTTCCATGTGAAGGTTGTGCTATTGTGAGTTTCCTAAAAGTTTACACTGTATGATTCCTGCTCTTATAGCTAACATTATCTGCTATATAGATACCTTGCTCCTTCTTTAATTACACAAACATTCATTTGACATCTTCTAGGTTCCAGGACTCTTCTAGGTCCCTAGGTTTCTGGGGATACAGAGATGAATAAGACGTCATGAGTAAGCTCAAGGAGCCTAAAAATAATTGAAAGTAATAGACCAGTGACACAGTAATGGAAACTTGTACGATAAGCCATTATACAAAAGACCCTGCACAAAGATAGTAAGCTCATTTGTTTTACAACAAACAAGCATAAAGCTAATCTGTGACCATGGGTTTAAGTTTTTGCTTATGCCGAACCCAGTTCACATGTATGAGAACCAAAGCCATCATTCTGGCCTCTCTCAGCCAGAGAGGTCCGTGAAACTCCGCCTTCTGGCAACCTCGCTTATTCATAACACAACTGAAGTGCCAGGAAGCAACTTTAAAAATTTCTAAGCAAATAAAATAGATGTCATAAATTCCATGCACCGAAGTTCATATACTATACTCCTAATATTTACCGCAAGACCTTCAAACCAGAAAGTATTTCTTTTTATCAGGCACAAATACCCACATATCATGCAGTGGTTTGTTAGCATGTTCTCAGGCAGCAGAGAAAATGCAGGCCCAGTCTCTATGTGAAGTCGGAACCTGAAAATGAAATGAAATGAAGGGCCACCCTACGGACCCATGGAGACTGTGTGATTTAAGGGGGAAAAAACAGTGAACTCTCTATAATAAGAAAAGCCTGTGTCTGAACCGAAAGAGAAACAACAGTTTCTTTGGAAGGTAGGACTGAGGATGTGGCTTTAGGCAGGGGGGGGAAGAAGCCCAGTGAAGGTACCTGACACTTTACTTTCTTTCCTTCTTTCTCTATTTTTACATAAATCCAATTTGGTTAACATATAGTGTATTATTAGTTTCAGGGGTAGACTTTAGTAATCCATCATTTGCACAGAACACCCAGTGGTCATTACATCAAGAGCCCTCCTTGATACCCATCGCGCCAGTTACCTCATCCCTCCTCCTCTCCAGCAACCATCAGTTTGTTTCCCTAGAATTAAGAGTTTCTTATGGTTTGCCTCCCTGTTTTTATCTTATTTTATTTTTCCTTCCCTTCCCCAATGTTCATATGCTGTTTCTTAAATTCCACATATAAGTGAAATCATATGGTATTTGTCTTTCTCTGACTGGCTTATTTCACTCAGCAAAATACCCTCTAGTTCCATCTATGTCCTTGCAAATGGTGAGACTTTATTCTTTTTGATGGCTAACATTCTGTTGTTTTAATTTTTTTTTTATTTTTTCAGTGCTCCAAGATTCATTGTTTATGCACCAATCCCAGTGTTCCATGCAATATGTACCCTCCTTAATACCCACCAAAAGGCTCACCCATCTCCCCCTCCCCCTCCCCTCCAAAACCCTCAGTTTCACAGTCCATAGTCTCTCATGCTTCATCTCCCTCTCTGATTACCCCAATTCACTTTTGCTTTCCTTCTCCTAATGTCCTCCATGTTTTTACATATGCTCCACAAGTGAAACCATATGATAATTGACTTTCTCTGCTTGACTTATTTCACTCCGCATAATCTCCTCCAGTCCCATCCATGTTGATTACAAAAGTTGGGTATTCATCCTTTCTGATGGAGGTGCAATATTCTGTGGTATATATAAACCACGTCTTCTTTATCCATTCATTGTCTATGGACATCTGGGCTTTTACCATATTTTGGTTATTCTAGACATTACTGCTCTAAACACTGGGGTGCCATTGGCCCTTCAAATCATTGTTTGTATCTTTTGGATAAATATCTAGTAGTACAACTGTTGAATTGTATGGTAGTTCTATTTTTGACTTTTTGAGGAATCTCCATACTGTTTTCCAGAGTGGCTACACCAGTTTGCAGAAATAGACCCTCAACTCTATGGTCAACTTATCTTCAGCTAAGCAGGAAAGAATAGCCAATGGAAAAAAAGTCTCTTCAACAAATGGTGTTGGGAAAATTGGACAGCAACATGCAGAACGAAACTGGGCCACTTGGCATTCTTTAAATGTAAGTTACACTGGTCACATTCTTTAAAGAAACTGTGATCAGACCGCTGACACTTCACTTTCCTCCTTTGCTATGTTTCTCCTGGTGTTTTGTTCATTGCTGTCTTACTGATACTGGTGCTCACAAAACATTGTTCTAAGAGAGATACCCCTCCCTCTGCTCATCCTACCCTCCCCCTCAATCATACCTCTTCAATTGAAGTTAAGCTATGCCACATAGTTCATGTTTTTTAGAGAACCACTTATTTTTCTCAGCTCAAATATCCTCATACATAGAATGGGAATAATAAAATTTGCTTTGCAGATTTATTCCAAGGGGTAGAGATCACATGTGTAAAATGCTCATCCCAGTATCTGGCACACAGAGTGAGTGGACAAATAAAATAAATTTAATTTGAATAGCAAGATTTCTAACATGAATGATCATCTAACCATGTCAAATATGAAATTATTTTACCATAAAAATAGCAGGAATATATCCTATTGTATATTTAATTTGCTCAGGTTATCAAAGATTTTCAAATAAAAGAATCAACCTGTCTGCAATTAATTTAATAAACAATATTTCAAAAAACGAACAATATTCTGACTTTGTCAACACCCTGAAATCTAAATATGGGTATTTCTAGAATAACATTTTGCATAGGCACAAGCTGAGGCAAAAGGAGATTAGCATTTGTGGTAGCTTTTCCAAATTCAACAACAGGATATTTGGTTTGATTTGTTTCATTATCTCAGTGCTAATGAGGGTCATGCATATCAAAGGCCTTAATTACAGATGAAAGGCATGACTCACAGTGGATAAGAAAGAAAGACATTAGAGTCTCACTAGCAACCTGCTTTCCTGAGCAAGACTGTGGTCTTATGGAAGAATATTGCACTGTAATTACAGCATCCCTTTCAGGATGATTGTAACTGTAGAAGACTTATCTTCTGACCACAATCTGCCTTTTGTTCATGAGCTAAATTGTCACTTGTTCAGCAACTAACATATCCTTTGTGCTTTGTCTTGATTTGCCAGATGATCAAGAACGCAACAAAATATGCAGCTAATTGTTTCTATTTCACTTGGCAGTTATTGAGAAAGAGTGAATATATCCTCCAGTTATTTTGGAAGTTTTCCCACTGAGAAGCTTTAAGGAGTATTAGCTGGCATTTGTGTGGCATGAAAGGAACAAATTTTCATTTTGAAATGGAATATATTTTAGATTAGGGACTCATTAAAATATTAGTAATGGCAAGGTAGGGCAAGTTAGAATCACATGATCAGTTTTCCACTTTAGGATCATTCTCCCTTGCATACCAACATGGACTGCCAATCACTTATCACCTCAATTTATAATATTTAATCAGAAATTGCCAAATGTAGAATGTTTGTTATAATAAACTTTCCAACGAGTCTGCATAAGATTTTTTTCCCCTTAATGATAAAAGGGAACTCCAAATTTATACCTTAGGAGTTCTCTAGGGAATGGTTCATAAGGGTGTGACAGAGCAGAAGTGCTTATGTCCCCACAAAAATGTTCCTCCAAAATCTCAAGTCATTAATTAAACCATGCTTAGTTTTGACAGATTGGTTAATTAAAATTGCATGCCCTCTCCCTGGATCTTTTCTCATTTAAAAGTGCTTCCTGAGAATAGTCAGCAATATATTCTGAGGCAATTTTCTCACTACAGAAATTATTTCACTATGGGAAAATATAGAACTTGAAATAATCCCCATTTTGTGGTTTTAACACACCTTTCCCTATTACCCTACCTCCCCCCCATGTATGTGTGCACGCACACACACACTTACACACACACATGCACATGCACACACAGTGAGCGCACCTGAATCTACAGCCCCCGTGGGGCTGGAGGAATGTCGAAGTCACTCTTATTTAGGTCAGTTCTTCTCACTGTGGTAATTAGCTTTCAGTATCCTGGCAGATTCAAGCATATTTCAGGATTTCAGTTCTGTGTAACTATATAGGCTATATATAGACTTTCCCCTACAAATTTCTATTTTCACTTCCTCATTACCAATCTAAAAAATTTCTCCTTTAGGAAGGAAATGTGGTTTATTAGATATCAGTCTAAATGTAGAACATCAAATATTTTCCAAGATGACCATGGAAACAGAAGTTAATTTTGTTCAAGTATGGGGGAATTAGTATTTCATTTTATTTTTATTGACGTATAATTAACATATAACATTAGTTTTCAGGGGGGCAACATAGTAATTTGATATTGGTATACATTGCCAAATGATCACCACAGTAAGTCTAGTTAACAAGCAAAGTTAGTATTTTAATTATTACACAATGTCTGAAAAACAGTATTTTTATATTAGAATTTAAAAAGTTAGACCTAATATATAATAGCTTTGTTTATTTAATCAATAAATTAGAAATGGAAATTTGTTTTGAATAGTTCAATAACAACCTCTATATCCAGCTTTTTATGAGTCAACAAATCTGCCGTCATTTTACTGGATTTCTTTGTTCTTAGCTTATATAAGAACATTTTTAATAAGAATGTTTATTTCATTTGCATTTATCACAGTAACTGATGCCATTGTTGTAAACTTTTTTGCACGTTTTTCTATGGTCTTTGATTTATAGCTACATCGATGAATATTGTTTTGCTGTTTTCTATATTTCACCATATTAGCAGATCACAAACGTTTTGACACAGAAAAAATTTAATAAGAAGTCATGATGATACACATAAAAAACTCAGGAGTTTCACTTTATTTTCCTACAATGCAGCACTGTCATGCTATTCTTGTGCCTAAAGCACCACAAGGGCTTCCCAGCAAAGAAAGAATAAAACTAAGCTCCTTGCCCTAACTTAAACAGCCTTGCAGGGACATCTCTCACTTCAGGTCCTACACATTTCCCTCTCTGTTCAAGATACACTGGCCTCCTCTTTCTGTTTTAATCTCACCAACCAATTTCCTGCTGGCCTTTGAAATATAAAATTCATACTGAATCTGAAGCTTAATCAACTGAGCCACCCAGATGCCTGGATTCCTCATTTTGGCGCCTTTCTACCATAATATAGAGTTAGCTCCTCCAATACAGGATCTTGTCTATTTTGGTTGCCATTTTATCTTCACTTCTTTCAGTGAAGTTATTCAGTAATATTTGTTAAGTGTATGAAAAAGTAAATAAAACTCATAAGGGAGATTTCAAGGAATCAACATCCAAGCTGGTCATACTATTTGGTGTCAACTCTTCTGAGTTACTCTTGGTTTCTAAAGAAAGGAGCCAGTTCTGAAAAGATTAGGCTTATGGGAAATCCACTTTAATTTGGCCAGTTCATTGATGGATGGATGAACATACAAAATATATAACCTCTCTCTCTACAGTGTTATGTGTTGAACTAAAGCAACAACAACAACAACATAAAAACTTATATCCTGGGACACCTGGGTGGCTCAGGGGGTTAAGCCTCTGCCTTCTGCTCAGGTCATGATCTCAGGGTCCTGGGATCAAACTCCCGAGTCAGGCTCTCTGCTCAGCAGGGAGACTGCCTCCCCCTCTCTCTCTGCCTGCTTCTTTGCCTACTTGTGGTCTCTCTCTCTCTCTCTGTCAAATAAATAAATAAAATATTTAAAAAACTTAGTCCTGAAGTCTTAATGGGCAAGACTTCAAGGAAACCCATGGCCATAAGAGTTTTCCCAGAATAAATGTCTTAGCCTTATGTTAATTGCATACATACTATTGATAATTTACACGAACCCAGTGAAATATCCCAGAAATCCTCGTATTTTGGATTTTAAACTGCTCAGACTTCCCAAGTCTGAAAGTAGTTCAAATATTATGTTTCAGTCCATGAATCCAGATTTTTTTTTTTACAAAATATGTTTAAAAAAAGATCTCTGGATTTTCACTAGGGTTATGATTGCCAGATTCAGCAAATAAAACTAGAGGACACCAGTTACATTTGAAAGTGAATTTTAGGTAAACAACAACAACAACAAAAGTTTAGTGAAGTGTGTTCCATGTAAATTTGAAAGAGACTTATGCTAAAAAGTTACTTGTTCTTTATTTGAAGTTCAAATTTAGCTGAAAAGGCCTATCTTTTTTCTGATAACCCAGGCCAGGGTCCATGGCTGAGCAGTATTTTCTCTAAGTGGTACATTTTGGATACCTATCCCATTTATAAAGCACAGAAAATTAACATCCAGCTCTTACTGCCTAGATTTTCTGAATATAAAAGAACAGATTCACTGTTTGCCTTGAACTCTGGGTCTTAATGGGTGCTCTGACCCTTAGTTCAGTGATGAATTGGGGCAGAGATATGGAAATATGCATTTGTACACTACACGTCCGTGTTTGTTTCCATTCACAGCGTGGTTTCTTTTTCTCAAAATCTTTGGAGACTCCATTAAAAATCACTTGGTTTCATCATTCTTCTAACGAAATGCTGTTTATTCAGTCAAAACTCCAAAGTGTTTTAGGATGATAGCACTAATGGGAAATGGCTTATGATTCCCACACAGTGTTAAGTATACCATAAAGCTTGATGGGACATAAAGCATGGCTGCACCAGGGAGTTCCTTCATTTATGCGCAATGTGAGGTGGAAGTTTCCACTTAGCGGGCAGCACTTTCCATTCACTGGGGAAGCATGATTGCTAGACACCGTGTTTATCTTTAACGATTGCATTCCTGCTTTGCAAATTCAGTTCTCCTTTTCTGGTTGGAGCTTATAGTGAAAAAAGAGAACAAAAAATGTGAACCTTTCAGATTTCTGCTAATACATACACAAATGGGTCTGCATACAGACCTACCTCCCCCCACCCAATTCCTTCTGTTTTTAATGGAGACAAATGCAGCCTTCAACTTACCTCCTTACCTCTGCATTCAGGAAACTCAAGCTAATGAGTATCACCTCTCTCTGTGGGATAGACAACTTCTCTCAACTGGGGACTTCATATTGCTTATTAGACATTTTCAATGATGTCTCATAAAATAACTTTTCCTTGATCCCAAACCACCAAGGCCACACTCTACTTCCTTTCCCTCACTCACAGACCAGCTCTGCAAGCTTTTCCATCTCTACTTTCTTTCTTGCCTTCTACTTCCCTCTGTACCCACTGAACTCTCAGTTCCAACCCTAGCATTCATCCAGCCTGCTCTCTCCCAGATCATCATACTGCACAGCCTGTGGAGAGATCCTTAAGCCCCTGGCGGGTAGAACAATGGCCCCCACAGACATCCACGTTCTAATTCCCAGATCCTTGAACATGTTATGTTACCTGGCCAAGGCAAATTAAGATGCCAGGTGGAATTAAGTGTGTTAATCCAGTGACCTTAAAATAGGGAGATTATCCTGGATTATCCAGGATGGATCAATATAATTACTAAGGTCTTTAAAAATGTTAGAGGGAAGAGCGCTGGGATGGCTGAGTTAGTTAAGCGTCTGACTTTCGACATTGGCTCAGGTCATGATCTCAGGGTCATTAGATGGAGCACCAGGTCAGGCTCCATGCTCTGGATGGAGTCTTGTTAAGTTCTCTTTCTCCCTCTGCCCCTGCCCCCACTCACTTCTCTCTCTCCCGTTCTCTCTCAAATAAACAAATCTTTTTAAAAAAAAATTTTTTTAAATTAAAATGTTAGAGGGAGAAGAGACCCAAAAGACGGTTGTATTAAATGATCTGGTTTAATGTTGCTGTTGTTGAAGATGGAGGAAGGGGCCGAGAGCCAAGGAATGTAGGCAACCTCCAGGAGATGGAAAAGGCAAGAGAATGGGCCCAGGTAGAACCTCCAGGAGGGAATGAAGCCCCATAAATGCCTTGATTCTATCTCAGCAAAATCTATGCCAGACCTCTGACTGACAGAACTATAATATAATAAATTTGTATTGTTTTAAATCACCTAGTTTATGGCAATTTGTTAAGGCAGTAGTGGGGCACTAATACAGGTCCCTTATTGTAACTCTCCTCTAGCTTTCCTCCTACCCTCAGGCTGTTTCAGCTTTGCACACAGATCCTCTGCTCCTGAGCCTTTGAATCCTCATGCTCTGTCCTAGATGCACTAGACCTACTTTGCATTATCCTCATTTAGGGCTCTATGCACCATATCTAAACGGATTACTCACACGTTTATATTCCAAGCCCATATTTCTCATTGAATTTCAGACCTATAAATACAACTGCATGCCTCACAGCACTTCTCATATGAATCACAGTCATTTCAAAACCAATACAGTCTAAGAATGAAATCCTGACCTTTCCCCCAAATCATGATCTTCTTCCAGCGTGTTCTAGCTCAGTAAATGGAACCCCAGTCTTAGTTATATAAGCCAGACATTTAGGAGTCATCTTTGACACTTCTTCCTTTCCCTTATCTCCTAGATGAAATCCATTGTTATCTCCTATCCATTTTACTTACTAAATATTGCTAAAATCCATTCATCTACTTCTTTACATCTCCACTACACCATTCTGGCTGTATCGGTTTGCTATTGCTATGTAATAGATTGGCACAAACTTAGCAGCTTAACACAACCCCCATTTATATTAGGTCACAATTTTGTAGATCTGAAATCCAGAGTTAGGTTCTTTGTTGAGGCTGAAATCAAGAAGTCAGTGGGCTGCATTGTCATCTGGGGCTCAGGGTCCTCTCACAAGATCATTTCTGTTGGCAGAATTGGTAGAATTTTACTTCTTATAATTGTAGCACTGAAATCCCCAATTCTTTCCTGACTATTAGCAGGGAACTGCTCTTAGCTTTCAACGGCCGCCCACATTCCTGTTCACACAGTCCCCTCCAACCTAAAGTTAGCAATGGTTCAGTGACTTTTCTACTTCCCACCTCTCTGACTTCTTGTCCTATAACCAACTGGAGAAACGTCTCTACTTTTAAGAGCTCTTGGGAGTAGATCAGTCATACCTGGGCAATCTCCCTATCCTAAAGTCAACTGTGCATGTACCATATAATATAATCAGGGGTGCAATCTCTCATCAAATTAACTGATACTGGAAATTAGGGTGGGATATCTTTGGGGGAACATTTTTGAAATTCTGCCTACAACATTAGCCTGAATTTTCATCATTGTTCTCTGTACTATGAATTGGGTCCTGATTCACCCAGCACAATCCATGCTTTCCCCGACTCTGGTCTCCTCACACTTCAACCAGTGTGATGATCTCAAAATACACACCTAATAATGTTTCACTGTGCTCTGAGGTATATCCATAGCCTAAAAGAGTGCTGCCTGATTTGTCTATAGCCCAGTGCCTACAGCTTCTCTCTCCAGCAACTCTAGGAGATTAGCACAGAACCCTCCAGCAACTACCTAAACACTTTTTACAGCATTTCAGAATAATTTCACGTCTGATGAAACTAAAAATAAATTTGTGGCTTTTATTTTTATTTACTGTTTTATTTTGAAGTTACATCATTTTAGTAATTTGTTGTTACTTTATTTTATGCAAATATTAGACTGTGAACAATGGTTAAGTGGCCCTTAACCATTTTGTTAAGAAAATGAAGAAAATTGGAGAAGTGCTGGACCAGTGATATCTGCATACTCTGGCCTTAACTTCTTCAGCTCCACTTCATGCCTATGACCTCTGACTCTTTAAACTCTGGCCACAGTGCCCACCAGGTAGTTTCCTCTGCTTTCCATATTCCTTGTGCAATGCCTACTGCTATTACTTGATCACAACCTTCCCATTATATTCCTTCATTGTCCCAGAGGTCTCTAATATGTATCTATCACAATCTCAATATTAATAAATAGTAAATATTTATTTTTTAAAATCTGCTTTCCTCCTAAAACATAAGTTTTGTAGTAACAGAGAGCTTATCTTCTAGCTCATCAGCACATGCACAGCTATCTGCATTGCCTGATGCATACTAGGTGTTCAATGATCCATATGGAATGAGAGAATGAATCAATCAATAAACATAATCCATATTATTCAAATTCAAATAGTATTTCAACCAATTATTACCTGTTTGATCTTAATCATGACAGCTAAATTTCCTAAACTTCATTTTTACTATTGGTAAAACTGGAATATATTATTTCCTCACTTTATAAAATGTTTCCTCAGTGCTGAAGGAGGGCTGCTTCTGGCACATTGTGCAGCTGATTTATACCCAGATACACAATGCTCAGAAGGGGCTTTGGCTGCAATGTCAAGAAAGCTGAAGACATGATTTCACATATGTGGAAATCTTTTTTTTTTTTTTAATTGAAGTATGGTCCATATACAACGTTATATACAGGAATTCAACAATTCTAAACATTATGCAATGCTCACCATGTTATCACGGTGTAGTTACTGTCTGTCACCATACAACACTACCACGATGTTATTGACTACATTTGCAGTGCTATCCTTTTCATCCCTGTGACTTATTTGATAATGGAAAGTCTGTACCTCTTAATTCCCTTCACCTCTTTTACCCATTCCCTCTCCCCTCTCTCCTCTGGCAACCATCAGCTTGTTCTCCGCATTCCTGAGCCTGTTTCTGTTTATTTGTTTTGTTTTTTAGATTCCACATGTAAACAAAATCATATAGTGTTTGTCTTTCTTTGTCTGACTTCTTTCACTTGGCACGATACCCTCCAATTCCATCTATGTTGTTGCATATGACACGATTTCATTCTTTTCTATGGCAGAGCAATAGCCCATGGTATATATATCACAATTCCTTTATCCATTCATCTCTCAGTGTACACTGAGGTTGCTGATATATCTTGGCTATTGTAAATGATGTTGCAATAAACATAGAAGTGCATATCTCTTTTTAGATTAGTGTTTTCATCTTCTTTGGGGAAATAACCAAAAGCGGAATTAAAGTATCATATAATATTTCTACTTTTAATTTTTTAAAAAATATTTCATTTATTTATTTGACAGAGAGAGATCACAAGTAGGCAGAACATCAGACAGAGAGAGAGGAGGAAGCTGACTCCCTCCTGAGCAGAGAGTCTGATGTGGGGCTTGATTACAGGACCCTGAGACCATGTCCTGGGCTGAAGGCAGAGGCTTAACCCACTGAGCTACCCAGGTGCCCCATCTACTTTTAATTTTTTGAGGAATCTCCATATTCTTTTCTATAATGGTTGCAACAATTTGCGTTCTTACCCATAGTGCTGAGAGTTTCCTTTTTCTCCACCTCTTCACCAGCACTTCTTACTTCTTATCTTTTTCATACTTGCCATTCTGACTGGTGGGAAGTGATACCTCAGTGTGGTTTCGATTAGAATTTCCCTGATGATTAGTGATGTTGAGCATCTTTTCATGTGTCTGTTGATTGGTCGTCTGTATATCTTCCTTAGAGAAATGTATATTCAAGCCTTTTGCTCATTTTAAAATATGATTGTTAGTTTTTTGTTTTGTTTTGGTTTGGTTTTGATTTTTAAGAGTTCTTTATATATTTTGGATATAACCCCTTATCAAATATATCATTTTCAAATATCTTCTCCCATTCAGTAGGTAGCCTTTTCATTTTATTGATGGTTCCCTTTTATTTGCAAAGGGTTTTGGTTTGATGGAGTCCTAATTTTTTTTTTGCTTTATTTATTTTTATTTTGGTTTTGGATTACCTTGCCTGAGGAGACATATCCAGAAAAAAGTAAGCATGAAGTAACCTTGACTGAACGTGAAACTGAGAGAGCAGGTTGAGAGCTACACTAACACTGGTGGTAGCAGGACAGGAAACAGTCCCAGTCACATAAGTACATAACTACTTTTATCAAAGATGAAGCTTTGGCAATGGCAGTAACAGTGAGCAGATGGTCCCTGCCGTCTTCTCCTCTGGTAGCTGTAACACCATCAGCTGGCTCTAAAGTAAATGTTTCAGAGGGAATTGTAAGTTTACAACCTTACTGAAAAAGTATCTCTGAGTTCCCAAATATCTATACTAATACAAGAGGACAAAGACCTCTAAAGATTAAGGAAATATCCAGAATTCTTGATTAACTCTTGGCGGCCCCAAAATAGAAATATTGAATTACCCTTTCACCTCGACGGGTAGCGATTTGAGATACTAATTTGAATACAAGGGAGTTACAAATTATATCTCCCCCAAATTGGTAAATAGCCCATTCAATCTATAGGTCAGTCTACCAAAATGTCTACTTATTATGTATGATAGAATGTATACACTTGTTTTAAGTAAGAAAGTAAGACATGCTGTTTTGTTACTTCTCTCCCTTATCCTTGTATCAAATTAGGAAAGGATAGACTGGAAAAATACACCATTGATGAAGATCCATCTGTCTGATTCCTAAAGGTTCACATGAGCAACAGAACCCAAACGATAAAGGGTGTTTTCAGAGAGATGATGTCTGTAACTTGCTAGAAACAATTCAAGTAATGACTCTCACCCCAGAGAAGTGAGTGGTGGTGGGAAAACAAGAGACACACAAATGTCCCATCACACAGAGCTCCATCTTCTTCCACTACCATCAGAGTCAAACCTAGTAGTAGAGACAATGGCATATTGGATAGTCTACACCCAGCCTTGACAGATTCATGCCCAGATTTTTATAAATGTACATTAGTTCTTGGACTTCTTTAATATAGATTGATTTTACTAAAACTAGAACATGCCTTAGAAGTTGTGTTTGTTAGGAAAAGATAGGCTTTAGTTATAGCAAAGCGTGGGGAAGGGAAAATTTTAAGAAGGTGGGAGAAATAGGATTTTTTTTACAATGAGTACTGGAAAGAATTAATAGAAAGGAGTTTGAAATATGGATATGATATTTGTAAGAATAAGAGTATGTAATAAAAATGAATACATCTATAGGGCTTCTGATGTGCCAGGTGCTCCTGTAGGAGCCTTATGTGTAGTAACTCTTGTAATGTTCCCTGCAAGACTCATGATGACAGTACTATCAACAGTACAAAAGTGTTAGTACAATCACTAAAAGAGAAATGAGGAAACTAAAGGACCAAAGTTGACAATCTCCTCAAATAAGTGTCTGAACCAAGTCTGAATCCAGGTATCTTGGGTCTAGACCAGTCTTTCAACTACCACACCTTGTAAGAAGTGGTAAATATTTTATATTAAGTAGTAAATATTTTGTATTAAGAATTCAATCATAAGCAAGAATTTGGGAATATGGCTGAATGACATTTAAAGGTCCAGGAAGAAGGTGGCGATGCAGGAAGAACTTGGGAAGGTGGCTCATAACATCCAGTCCGGGGTTTCATATAGCAGAAATGCTTTGTTTGTAACAATAGCAGCTTCTCGAAACTTGATCTTCCTGCCCTATTGCCCTGGGTTTTTATTAGCTGAAAAGAGCCCATTTGTTATTTTTAGTAGAACAAATAACCAGTGGCTATGAGAAATAAAGCTTCAGTTACTCAACATCTAAAAACTCTTAGAAAAGGCAATGGCTGGTCATAACCTTGACAAACTCTAATTAACACTGTTTGCAGGTATTTCAAAGATAAAAAGATACAGTTTTAATAATATTTGTGTATTAAGCCCTGATAAATTATTCTTTGTTAATCTTTACTTGGATACTTGGCTATTTGCTACAATTATTTATTTGGGGCCTTTTTTATTGGGGGGCATATCAATAAATCCTACAATGACAAAAATTTAAGATACTCTTAAATCTTGTTTTTTTTCCCATTTAGTGATTTTTCTGTTTTAGGATTAAAAATACAAATGACCAAATACTATTTTAAGAAAAAAAAAAAAAAAGGAAATGATGACAGCATTTTATAAAAGAAATAATAGCCATGAAATTTAACCAAATCTTGATTTAGTTATAATATTTTCCACCATATTGAACTGTGTTGACATAGAAAGCATTGAGGAGAAGACTGCATCTATATTACATTATTGTGTTTCAAGTAATAATGATTTGTCATGCTTCAATACCAAGAAATATATGAGGATACTTTGTTACATTTACCACCATGTTGAAAAAAAAAAAAAAAAGAAAGAAAGAAGAAATGAAGAAAGGAAGAAAGAAAGAGGAAGAAAAGAAATAGTAAGCTTAGAGCAATGAAAATATTTATATGGAATTCTGTAATAACTCTGTTTAATCTAATAGCAAATAATTCCTATTGAATAACAAAGAGTTAACTGTATAGCTTTAAGCAATATGCTATAACACATTAAACAATTCTCAAGAAATCATTTTTGTAAAGCAACTTACAATTTGAATCTAGACAAAGCACTTGTTATGCAACATTCTAAAATGCAGAATTTTGACCAAAACATATGAAGCATAAATAGAAAGTTCATTCAATTATAGAAAAATACACCATGATAAGAGCTACAATCTATAATCACACTATCAAGGTATGTAGGACAGAAATCACTTACTGTGGATTAAAGGGGAAGGACAAAGGGGGAGAGGAGAAAGAGAGAGAGAGAGAGGAAGAAAGGGAGAGAGAGAGATAAGTTTGTTTCATGAAAAAATGTATATAGATACATTATAGTACTTGAGTTTTGTGTAAATGGGAGGTAGGTACTTTAAAGTTTTGCACAACAAAACATTTTGACATCTTAACGTATCTATGAAATTGGGGTATTGTATAGAAACTGACACACAGACTGAGAGAAAACTCTCTTTTCTTTAAAAAAAAAATCACACAGTCGAATTAACCAATGGATCAGTAAATCTAGAGAATTGCACAACTAATAAACAACATATGTTTCTTTTAAGAACAGAAGTAAAATAATGCTTTAAATTTATATATAATTTTTACAAGGACAAAAATCTTAAAAAAGTTAAATCGGAAATAACTTTTACCTAAAGTTATAAATCCTATCTAGTATGTTCAAATACATGATTTTGAATTAGAATGTTCCAAACTACTATCCAATAATAAGAACTCTGTGATACTCAATACTTGAAAATTCAAAGTTATCATAAATTTTTTTTGTGTATTAAGTTACCCTTTTATAAAAATGTAGATATGGAATATTAAAATGAAGAAAATTAAATTTTTATTTTTTATAAAAGGGATTTGTGTGTTATATGCAAATAATGAATCATTAAACACTACATCAAAAACCAATGATGTACTGTATAGTGACTAATATAACACTAAAAAATGAATAATGAAATTAAAAAAATAAAATAAAAAGGGATTTTTCATGATTAATATTTTTCTATGACCTTTTACAAATTCTTCATAAGCTGTTAATATCATGCTTAGCTTTCCAGTGTTTTAGTTAAACTGGAGCAGAAAATTAAATCTGTATTTTAGTGAACATGATCTTCAAAGGTGGAAAATTTTACTTCAGTGCCTGGACTGTCTGAATTATTAGTTGGATGTTACTTGAGTACTCTTGATAAAAAGGGAATTTTACTGTCACATTCAAAAGAAATTCAATTAGCATGTAGCAAAACACAAAATAATTTATCCAACCACATTATCTATCATGTAAAATACCATAATCATAAAAACTTTTGTTCTTGGAAATTTATGCATTACTATAATTTTCTCAATGTAATAAACTTTCTCTGTATATATCATCAACTGCTTAACAATTATGTATCTAGATCCATTATTTCCACCTAATCATACACTGAAATAAGAGAGTCACATGAAATTAAGATAAATCATCAGTTTTTCCCCAAGAACAGCAATTTAAAGACACATCCCTATAAGTATTTTCTTTCTATAACCTTGACTCTACTTTCATTTTGAATAATATTACTTTTTTTTTCTTGTTCATACCATAAAACAAGGACATTAAATACCAGAATATGAAAACCTAGAAAAAGCAACAGTTTAGATTGAGCTTCAGAACTGAGGGGAAAAAAAAAAGTCAACTTACTAAACCCCCAAGTAATATACTTACAAATACTTGAATAATGGTAGCAATAATTAGAGATACTATGAACAAAGATCAAGCTTCAAACATACAAATATAGTCAAGCACATGTGTAATTTAAACACTTTCTCCTTAAGACCAGGAGAGAGGTAAGGATGTCTACCTATTACACATTTTTTTAAGATTTGTTTATTTATTTTAGAGAGAGTGGGGGAGATCATGCATCTGGGCATGTGCACGAGATGCAAGTGGGGGAAGGACAGAAGGAGAGGAAGACAATCTCAAGCAGAGTATCTGCTAATCCAGGACCCCAATGCAGGATTCAATCCCAGGACATGAAGGTCATGACCTGATCCAAAACTAATAATTAGATGTTCAACCCACTGAGCCACCCATGCATCCCCTCACCATGTATTTTTATTATCACAATGGAAACTCTATCCAGTGCAAAAAGATATAACATAACCACTATATTAAGTATAATAATTCCCAAAAGAAGAAATAAAACTGTTTTTAACTGCAGATCATATGATTGTCCATACTGAAAGTCCCAAAGAATCTAGACTCCTAAAGTCAATGAGTGAGTTTAGTATGATTATAGAATATAAGACCAAGATACAAAATCAACCATATTTCTAGATAGTAGCTATACAGTTTGAATTTGAAATAAAAAATGACTATGTTCAGGAATACATGTACCCCACCTAATACAGGATGTACTCAGTCAATATGCTGAAAACCAGAAATTGTTGATGAAAATTACCAAAAAAGAGCTAAATAAATCAGCAAGATCACTGTATATAGTCACAGGCTCAATCTAAGAGATCAAACACAGTTCTGGAAGAGAAGACTTAAATTTGGAAGATTCATGTTATCTGATTCTGAAACTTTCTGTAAAGCTACAATAAGTAAGACAGTGTATTATTGGTGAAAAAATGAATGGTACATTGTTTATTACAAAATAATAGATAAGAAATTGACCCATTAAATATGACATAGTTTACTATAAAATAATACAGAGCAAGAAAGAGACCCAAACAAATATTATCAATTGATTTTTGCAAAGGTGCAAAGGTAATTCTACAGGAATTTAATATTTTCAAAAAATAATATGGGAAAAATTGGACATTCATTTGAAAATTAATGAACCTTAGCATATATTTTAAACTTTTATTAAAATTAACTAAGAATGGATCTTGATTTAAATGTAAAATGTAAAACTATAAAAGTTCTGGAGGAAAACATACGATAAAATTTATGTGACTTTGCATTTGGCAGTGTTTTTTGTTTTGTTTTGTTTTGTCTTAAAGATTTTATTTATTTGACACAGAGAGAGAGAGAGATCACAAGTAGGCAGGCAGAGGGAGAGAGGGAAGCAGGCTCTCTGCTGAGAGAGAGCTGGATGCATACGGGGCTCAATCCTAGGACTTTGAGATCATGACCTCAACCCAAGGCAGATGTTTATCCCATTGAGCCACCCAGGTGCCCTGACAGTGTTTTTACCTATGATACCAAAGGCATGATTAAAGACAACATCAATAAATTAGACTTTATTAAAATTAATGTTACTCTCTGCAATAGCTACTGCTCAAAAAATGAAAAGGTAAGCCACAATTGGGACAAAATATTTGCAGATCACGTATCTGAAAAAAGTGTATATCAAGGATAAACAAATAACTCTAACAACTTGCTAATAAGAACACAAACAACCCAATTGAATTGGTAGAAGTTTGGAAAATAAACTTTACAAAAGAAGATAATGGAAAATGAGCATATCTAAATAAATAAGATGTTCAACATTTAAAGAAAAGGAAATTCAAATTAGATGCACCATGAGATACCACCACATAATGATTAGAATAAGGCAGAATAAAAAACTTCATTATACTATTTTTTGGTGAGGATGAGAAGCAATTGGAATATAAAACAACTTGACTCCTTGAAAATAATTTCATAATCTCTTATAAATTTAAATATACATTTACCTATAGAACTAAGCAGTGTCATTCTTGTTTTTACTCAAAGGAAATAAAAATGTATGTTTGCAGAAACTCCTATATATGAATGTTCATTGAATCTTTTTTTTTTTTAAAGATTTTATTTATTTATGAACTAAAAACAACCCAAACGTCCTTCAACTGTTAAGTAAATAAACTGTGGCATAACCATACTCTGGGATATTACCCAACAATAAAAAGAAATTATTGATTCACACCCTAACACGGATGAATTTTCAATTTCTTTTGCCAGAATGACTCTGGGTCCCAAGGCCACATATTATAATTTTTCATTTATATGGCATTCTTAAAAAGGCAGCACTATGGAGATGAAAATAAATTGTAGGAGTCACATTTGGTGTTGCAAGAAAGGGTTGGTTGCAGGAAGGAATTTTTGAGGTCATGGAGCTGTTCTACAGGGTACTGTCCTGGTGGATTCACAACTCCATGTGTTTTTCAGAACTCATGGGTACATCACAAGGAATGGATTCTATGCAAATTTTCAAAAGCCAAACAAGGTACAAAGAGAGCCCAAGAAGAACAGACTATGACAAGTAACTCACTGTATTACAAATGAGTGACATGACCACTTTAGCTTTGTAAAGAAGAAAGGAGCTGACCTAAATAACTTTAAAAAACAATGTTTGACCAGACATTGGGAGATTAAAGATAAAAAAGTGCATACCGTATTCTAGTTGGTAAATGTGTTTCTAATGGAGCAGGAGTTCGCAATTCTGAAGATTCTTTGCATGTATACTGGATTTGACCAAATACGTATATGGTAAATAATAAAACTGGTTTGAGAAAGAAGATGGAAAAAGCCAAAATGAAATGTAAGAATCCCTGTTAGGCTGATTTGGACTTGGAGGAACTGGTTTGAGTCCTTGTTTCTGTAATTATACAGGAAGATAGTCTACATTGAAAACCAAAGAGGGAGCTTAGCATACCCGCTGTTTCAAACATCATCAAAACACAAAATAAAATATAATTTCTAAATAAGCAATTTATATAGTTTCAAAAAGTTAGGTAAAAATATAATAAAAGACATACAAGAGCCTTTGGAAAAAATGTTAAAACTTTACTGAAGGCCATTCAAAAGGAACTATATTATTTTCCATAGCAAATTTAAGCCATTGACATGTATACAACAGATAAAGCAAAATTAAAAAGAAAAGATTTAAAGACGGAAATTGTTGAGTGTGCTTTGGAATATTTCCTTGCACAAAATAAATGCCCATGATAATTTGTTGCATTAATTAACTAAAATTATGCACAAAATAAATATTATTGACAGAGGGTTCAGTTGAGTCAGTTGAAAGAACCTGATTCTTTCCACAAACTGTATTGATTAAAGTAGAGATAATCAATTTGCCTAAATGAGTAGAAATATTATGAGTTAAGAAAACAATTTATATTGGGGCACCTGGGTGGATCAGTCAGTTAAGCATCTGCTTTCTGCTCAGGTGATGATCCCAGGGTCTTGGGATGAAGCCCACCGTGGAGTTCCTTGCTCAGTGGGATGTCTACTTGTCCCTCTCCCTCTGTCTCTTCTCCTGCTCCAGTGTTCTCATTCTCACATGCTCTCTGTTTCTCTCTCAAATAAATAAATAAAATCTTTTTTAAAAAAATAAGGAAGAAAGTAATTTATATAGCTAGGTGATCCATATATATATATATATATACATATGGGTATATATATATATATATATATATATATATATATATATATACTGGTTAAGAAAATGAGCTCTGGAATGATAGTGCCTGGGTCTAGAACACCTGTAAAATCAGAAAAAAGAAAATTATTTGCCTTGAGGAATAACAAGTTTTAATGAAATGACAAATATAAAGTGTGCACCATGGTGTCTGGCACAAACTCTTGCCCAGGAAGTGGTAGCAATGTGTCATATGAATATCATTAATTAACTTAATTGAAAAGGAGACACCCAACAAAACCATAAGGATATGAGAATCCATGTAGCTCTGTAGAGAGTAAAGACATATTCTCACAACCCCACATCTGCAAGAAAGGACCTCTCGTTTATATTGCCCTCCTGTATTACAGTTTAGTACTTAAGAGAAAGAACTTAACAAGTACCTAAGACACTCAGCATGAAACCCTCCTGACTTCAGTTTTCACATAAGCTTGGATTACTGTTACACTTCATATTCTGAAACTATGTTAAACGCATTATTCCCCAGAGGAAGCTGGCACCCTCACATTAAATTACACATTAAGAAAAATTGGTAGGAAGTATGTAGTGCTTTTCCATCAAAATCTGGCATTTAAAAAATATTCAAAGAAATACAATACTGCTTTTGCATTATGTGCCATATTTAAGGAATGAAGTTTTCTTATGCATGAACTGGCAATATTCAATATATTCTCTGAGGAGTGTCCAAGTTTAAAATGTCAAGTGTCTTCAAATATGATAAATGGCCTAGAAATATTTTAGTAAGGAGTAGGTTAAGTAATGCACTTTCTATTCAAGTAATAACATTAAACAGTAATAAAATGTAAAAGTCATTACTGTTAAATAATCTGATATTAACATAGATTTTGATTAAATAAAGCAAAATTTCATTTTATTTTTATGTGTAGTTAAATATAAAACAATTACCTAGAATTTTATGCAGTTCCTATCTATTTTTACCATTTTACTGCAGGAAAAACAGGTAACATCCAGTTAAATAAAAGGAACCTTAGTTTTCCCTGGGGCTTTTAGTCTGCTTTTTCAATTCATACCTGTATAAAGTATATTTGACTTTCAGTGTGTTTGTTCACAGCAATAAATTGAAATTATTAATAATAAATAATAAATTAATAGTTTTAATATATGCATTCTTATATAATATTCATGTGTGTATATATACATATATGTACAAATATAAACACTTATTTTTATACACACAGATGTATGTGGTATGAAGACTGGTACCATGAGGGAGGAAAAAAAATTACACTGATATTTTTTCTCAGTCACCATTTTTATGGGACCACAACAGCTAAGAGAAATATGTAACATCTGAACCCCTTTGCAATAATATTGGTATAATTTCCCTGCTCTTCTTTTTTTTCTTCTTCTTTTTTTTAAATTTAAATTCAATTAGCCAACATTAGTTCCAGATGTAGTGTTCAATAATAAAGTCACTGCATATAACACCCAGGGTTCATCACATCACATGCCCATCACTCAATTACACCATCCCTCACCTACCTCCGCTCCAGCAACCTCAGTTTGTTTCCTATAGTTAAGAGTCTCTCATGGTTCCTTACTCTCTTCTTAACAGAAGCAGTAATACCTCTCAGGCTTAAGCTTTCAAAAGTATGGTTTTAGGACTCAAACTACAGGCTCTTTGAGAAACCATCTCCTTTCAAGTTTAAAACAAATTCAATTGCTTATTATAGTGAATGGATTTAAAGTTTCTCCTTGAAAACGCATTAAGCCATTCATAATATAATGCACATGAATTACAGTCTATGAATACACAGAGCACCTGCGACTGCCTGACACAATGTCCTACAGAGCGTTCACATTATGGTTTAAATTCAAAGTTTTAAATGGTGAACATTTAATATACTTCTTGGTAGTGATAAAAAAATAACTCAGAGATTTGGAAGTAAAAACATTACAAATATTTTGAAAGAAAAGTTGCAAAATAAGTATAAGGCATTACATTAGACCAAAGGCTAACTAGCATGGTCAAGAATTGAGTGTATTAACTGTTTTATTTGCCAGTTACCATAAATGTCATACTTAAAAAACCTTTTAAAAGAACTGTGACATAGTCTGGAAATTTGCCATTTAAAATTTGACTTCATCTATTTTGATATCTTGAAAGCATTTTGATATCTTGCTCCTGATATTTCAATGTACTTTTTCATTACCAAAAATATTCTTGGGTAACTCAGTTGACTTTCCAAGAAAATAGTATCTCATGTTTACTAGATGTTAACTGCCTATCAGCCATCACTGCATTTAACATATATGATCTCATTTAATCTTTAAAACAATATTATAAGATAGGAAGTATCTTTATTACCCTTTTAGATATTTTAGATATTTTATTTACTAAAGTAAAAGCTTACAGAGTCACATGATTAAGGTCTTGTATGGGAATGACCCCTCCCATGGGGCCCTGGTAACCTGGTAGATGTTCACACTGGGCACACAGGCAAGGCTCGACTTAACAACTAATCTGGGTCTTGGTGGAGCACAATTGCTTCCCAGAGAACAAGACAGGATGGGAGGTTTATGAGTTGTGAGTTTGTGAGTTGCTGCTTCGAGGTACCTCCTACTTCTCTTCCTATCTCCCTGGAATGCTGTGAAGAAAGTTTTTATTGTCTCCCAGCTCTGATGAGCTTGAAACTTTCTGACCCCTCCCCCAAGGTATTGCTGTTGGTTATAAAACTGCATAGCTGCTGTGCACAATTGCACATAGTGTCTAATTTGTGTCCCACTATTCATTTCCCACAATTCATGTTGCATGACCATCTGACTCCTTTGGTTTGTTGTATATGAGCCCAAGACCTGGGAGACAGCACTGTGGCTGTTCACCCTGTCACTGAACAAGTCAGTAATAAACTAACTGAATCATTGTATCTTACTGGACAAGTTGGCCAAGTCTTGCTTCACTGAGTGTGCTTGACATGTTTCAGCTTCCAGCTCCTCCTGCACCCCTTTAGACTACTTATATATATTTTATTTTGTCCGAGGTCACATAGTCAAGAAGGGACACTATGAGAATTCGGTTACAGGTTTCTTGAGCTTGCTCTCTTCACCACTGCCCCCAGTGGTAGTCTACTACTACACATAGGTAGCTCTCCCATCCCCAACCACTGGAGCTTTTCTAGTCACAAACCCTTTTTGAAATGGATTTCATATTTTTAGTTTGAGGAATATTTGAAAGAATCATGTTAGTTATGTATTATTATATAATAAATCATCCCCAAGTTAGTGGCCTTAAAAAACAATAAAGAAGTATTGTCCTCACAGTTTCTATGGGTCAGGAATTCAGGAGTGGATGACCTGGGCACTTCTCACTCTGAATCTTATGACATTGAAGATGTTGGCTGGGCGTGTAGTCATCTGACGGTTTGGCTGACACCGGACAATCCATTTCCAAAGTGGCTTACTCAACATGGCTGTCAAGTGCATGCTGGGTATTTGCAGGAGACCTCAGCTCCTCCCATTAGGCTCCCTTTTTTGGTTACTTGAGTAATATTCTTATGCCATGGTGAATGGCTTCTTCAAAGCAAGCAATCCAAGACAGAGCTACAGGGTAGCCATCTTTTTTATGATCTAGCGTTGGATGTCACAGAGCATCATCTCTGCCATATTCCATTCAATAGAAGTCACTAACTCTGGCACACCTTCATGGAGGGAGGGGATAATTAGTTTCAACTTTTGAAGGGAAAAGTGTTAAAGAATCAGTGGACATATTTTAAAATCGTTACAGATGAAAATCATCTCTAATGAGTTTCATTTTAAAATGTTGCACTTTTTGTATGAATATTATATTAAAGATTCACCATTTCTGATCATGGTGCTGGAAATGAGTTGATTTAAGGATTTGTTTGTTGGTTTGTGACTCTTGTTAAAAAATATGGTTTGCTTTCTCAAGTCGTCTTTTATTATTATAAACTTTTTCATGTTGGAGGGCCTGGATGGCTCAGAGGGTTAAGCCTCTGCCTTCAGCTCAGGTCATGATCTCAGGGTCCTGGGATCAAGCCCCGCATTGGGCTCTCTGCTCAGCAGGGAGCCTGCTTCCTCCCCTCTCTCTGCCTGCCTCTCTGCCTACTTGTGATCTCTGTCTGTTAATAAATAAAAAATTAAAAAAAAACTTTTTCATGCTTATAATATGTTGCATAAGGTCAATTTGTGCATGCTTAGCAGTGGAAACTATTCTTAATTCAGGGATCATCACTCTATTGCTTTTTATTTTAGGCCTTTTTAAAGTCCTGTACGTAATTCTCCGCATTTAGCTGTCCAGTGAGAAAATAGATTGTAAGAAGGACACATTTTTAAGGAGATCTCATCAAAGCAACTTATATTACTTCCATTCATATTCCTTTAGCCAGAATTTGTTATATGAACAACCCAACTGGCAAAGAAGGCTGGAAACTGAAGAGGAACCACAGATATGGTGGAGAACAATCCATTCTGCCAAAATAACAACAGAAGCTATTTCTAAAAATATAACTCAAAATATTCCCACATGTGCAACAGTGTATTCATACAGGATTGTATGTCTACTTAGAGCATTGTTGTAATAGAAAAAAATATTGGAAATAACCTAATAATGCTTGAGCAGCTGAATGAGTAATTGAAATATGGCATGTTTACAACACAGGATACCACTTAGAGTTAAAATGAATAAAGGAGGGTCATCTGGGCGGCACAGTCAGTTAAGCGTCCAACTCTTGGGTTTCAGCTCAGGTCACCATCTCATCACAGTCATGGCATCTAGGCCAGTGGCAAGATCTGTGCTCATTGCAGACTATGCTTCCAATTCTTTCTTCCTCTACCTCTGCTCCTCCCCACATGTACTCTCTCTCTCTCAAAACAAATAAATAAAATCTTTTAAAAATGAATAAACTCGACAAATACTGACATATATAATATGGACATCTTAAAAATAAAACACAATGCAAAAGCTAAATTTATTACAATACATTTTCAGTTACATCATTTGTAAAAAATTTAAAAGAGAAATCAATATTGTATTATGAAATAATTTTTTAAAATTTTATAATGATAAATATCAAATCAATTAAATCAAGGGCATCTGGCCAAGCAGAAGGTATTAGGTGTTAGGAAGGAATCAAAAGAGGCTTCAAATGTATCTGTAATGTTTTATACCTTAAATTTAAATTCTTCAGAAGAAAATATGAAAAATAAAATTAATATGATTTAGTTAATGAAAATACAAAATATACAGAAAATTCATGTTTGCCTATAAAATATTTCAATCATTATTTGCTTGATGAGTGTCACATTTAATTAGATTGTGATTCTACTACATTTACCAAGTGGAATTACTATGAATTTTTTAAATATATTTCTTTAAACATTACATTACCAAACAATAATTACTTATGTTTTTTTCAGCTTTGCATATCATTATGTTTAATATGATAAAATGCCAAACTACCTTTTGAATATGGTTTATTACTAAAAACAAATTTTTAAAATCTGACAGACTATGTTTTTTCCTAGAAGTTGAAGATAGAATGGGTAATATACATCAGATGTTGCTATTAAGTAACTTTTCTCTATAGAGTTTGAGTTTTTACCTAAGAAAAAAAGGAGTTGTTTCAGAAAATCTATCTCTCTAATCAAATATTTATATCCTTCTAATTAATATCTTAACCTACCTTGCTTTAATGTTGGCTATGAAGGAAGAAAAATTAAATACGTACTTTTTACAATTTAGCAGAAATAAACCTTCTTTTGATGTTTGATTGGCATTCTAAACAATTAAACTAATCTAAATAATTAGTCAAAGATTTCAATTTACAAATTATGTTATCTTGAGTCTTTTGTTGAGAACATTTATGCCTCACCTCCCATTTCAATTCCTAGGCATTGATTGTTGCTCCCAAGGACTTCGGGACTGTAAAAGACCTGGTTTGTGTCCTCCCCAAAATTCCTATGTTGAAACTCTAACCCCCAGTGGCACTATATGGTGCCACTGGATGGAGGTGGGGTCTTTCAGAAAAAAGTATACTTAAGTGAACTCGTGAAGGTGGAGGCCATGTGATGGAGTTAGTGTCCTTACAAGAAGAGGAAGAGATTATAGAGCTCCTTCTCTTGACCATGTGAGGACACAGGAAGAAGACAACCCTTCACAAGCCAGGAAGCAGGCTCTCACCACAACCAGACCATGCTGGCAACAGCTTCCAGAACTGTGAAAAATAAATGTTTGTTGTGTAAGCCAACCATTTATAGTATTATGTTAGAGCAGCCTTAGCTGACTGAGAAAGTAAATGATTAGAAAAACCACTTTTGTTTTTTGCAAACAAGCAAAACTAATATACCATAAAATGTTGTTAAAGAAAATCCAATTCGGTATGTTGGCTGAATCCCAAATAAATGTTCTATTTTAAGCAACAATTCAGTGAACCACTTCACCTGCAAAAAAAGAGACTCAAGTAAATTTTTGTGGTAAGCATAATTACAATATCCTGTTTATAACTCAAAAAAGATAAAAGAAGAAGAAATAAAGAAAAAAAAGCTAACCACAGGGGAGCCTGGGTGTCTCAGTGGGTTAAAGCCTCTTGCCTTCAGCTCAGGTCATGATCCTGGAATCCTGGGATCGAACCCCCCATCAGGCTCTCTGCTCGGCGGGGAGCCTGCTTCCTCCTCTCTCTCTCTGCCTGCCTCTCTGCCTACTTGTGATCTCTGTCAAATGAATAAATAAAATCTTTAAAAAAAATGTTAACCACAAAATGCTACCATTACTGTATTCAGTCTGATAATTTTAGCTGAAGATTCAGTAATGATAACAGTATGACAGACAATTGCTGAATAAAAATAAACGGACTTCTTCTTAGGTTAATGGAAGTTTCAAATTAAATACTATTTTTTGTCCAGATACATAAAAATGTAGAAATTTTGCTTTAAATAATCACATTAAATGTATAACAAATTTTCTTCCTAGAATGAGCATTTATGTTAACATTAAGTGAAGGGATTATATGGAATAAAAAATAAGATGAGGCACAGGAACAACTAAGACTCAAAAATGAGGTGATTTCAGGGGGGAAAAAGTGACTCATAAATAGGGTGAATTCCTGAGATAGGACAGGTGAGGTTAAGGGGTAGCATGGAGTTCCTGAAGGTGTAGTTCAGCCATGGTATGAAATTAGGGACCTGGGGAAAACAAAGGGAAGCAAGAAGCTCTACCGAGAGGCAGGAGTAGAGTAAAAAATAATCCCTAATAACTGGTAAGGACACTGTGATGATCATTCCTTCAAAACAGACACAGCTGGTTTAGGGTATACTGAGATAGCCCTCATACAAATAACCATATCAAAATAGTGGCGTCATATACACTATTCTTTGACTTTACATGTGTACCTGGAGACAGATTCTAGAGTGCAACCTTGCAGAGTCAGGATAAAACAACACTACTGGATCTCCCTAAAATAGAATAGATTGTAATCTGTTGTGTAATCACTGATTACAACAAAAAATTCTGATCACATAAGACAGAATCTGAGAAGTATGAAAAGTAGATAAAAATAGGCAGATTTAGGTATGTCAGGTGGGGGGAATCTACACTTGAAATATCACTGGTAGTATGATGAGTTTCCGGTTTCGTTTTTCTCCCATTATCTCCTGACCTAGACTCTAGAGAGACCTGAATTCCAGAAGTGCATACCTAGAACAGATAGAAAGTTCTCCAAGAAATAACCCTTTATTTTAGTCAGAGAACAAGAACCAAACTCCCATGGAAATAAAAGTTTGGGAGAAATCCTCATTTAATTGTTTTCTCTTTTTACTCTCTGGACCTGTCCTGAGGCAAAGCCCAGGCATAAAGATACACTCCTGTGGTGTCAGTGGTGGTTGTTCAGCCTTCTGAAACTCACACAGACTGAGTTCTGGTCTGAATCTTAAGGCCTGAGAACCAGGAGAACCAATGATGTAATTCCAGTCCAAAGATCAACATGTTTGAGACACAGGAAGAGCCATATTTCACTTCAAATCTAAATGGTGGGATGGGGGGGTGGAGCTGATGCCTCAGTTTAAAATTCTTTAGACAGAAAGAATTCTCTAATGTGAGGGAGGGTCAGCCTTTTGTTCAATTTGGCTCTTCAGCTGATTGGATGAAGCCCACTCCCATCATGAAGGACAATCTGTTTTATTCAGTCTATCCAATTTAAATGTTAATCTCATCCAAAACCTGCCTCATAGAAACACTGAGAATGATGTTTGATCAAATATCTGGATGCACCCTAGCCCAAACTGACACATAAAGTTAACCATCACAGGTATAGACCAATGTTCCAGTCCCAGAGAAGCCTGAGGACACGCAAATGAGGCAGGTGAGAACAACACCCTCAAGAGTTTTGTGAACTAAAATGACACAGGTATGCGATAGACCTGTAGTATGAACTGAAAGTATTCATTGCCTGCCAAAGAAAGAAACGATATTTTACAGAAGATTCAAAGGTGCCCGTGTTTCATTACATAATATTCACAATGTCCAACATTAAAACTTTTTAAATTAAAAGTTACTTGACTTATAAAGAGCCAGGAAAATATCTCTAAGGGAGTAACTGTCAAGGGAAATGGCAATCAACAGACAGACATCAGGCCCAAAATAGCCCAGAGAGTGGAATTATCCAACAAAGACTTTGAAGTAGCTGCTATACTCAAGTCCCATGAAGTAAGGTTAAAGCATTCTTGATACAACTGTAAAAATGGTAGCTCTCAAGAAAGAAATAGAACTATAGAAAAAATGTTATAGGAAAAAACAAAATGACAATTTATGATTAGAAAAAGATACACACTAGAAATTGAAAAATTCACTGAGAAGGATCTATAGCACACTGGAGATAACAGAGACAGTACTCAGTGTCTTTAAAATATAGATCAATACAAATCATTTAACCTGAAAAAAAAACAAAGTTTGGAACATATTGGAAAGAGACTCAGAGATTTATAAGATAATATCAAAAGACCAAATGTGCATGTGGGCATCAGAGTCCCAGAAGAAGAGAAAGAGATTAGGATGGAAAAAATATATTTCATGAAATGATTTCTGAAAACTCCCCAAATGTGGTGAAAGACATAACCCAATGGATACAGGAAGCTCATCAAATGTCAAATAAATTAAACTCAAAGAAACCACACCCAGGTATATCACGATTGAACTGAAAATCAAATATAAGGAGAAATCTTAAAAGCAGACCAAAAACTGACACCTACTACATGGAGAGAAATGAAGATTTGTAGATTTCTCCTGAGTCACCAAGGAGATTTCTTTAAAAAATAAAATAAACAAAATTTAAAAAATAAAATTACACCCAAAAGAAAGATGAAAATTTAAAATAACAATATGAAGTACAGACAAGGATCTGTAACAAATGGAATTCCATATATTGCTTTGGGAATACAAAATGGTACATTCACTGTGGAAAATAATCACTTCGACAAATTCATCATAAAATCTGTCATATATATGACCTGGTAATCCCAGTGTTAGTAATTTACACTAGGGAAATGAAAACATGCTTTTACAAAACCATATACTCAAGAGCATAGTAGTATTATCTATCACTCCCAACTGGAAACAAACCAAATGTCCTTCAGTAGATTAATGGATAAACAAAATCTGGTACATTCATACAATGGAGTGGCTACTCAGCAATAAAGAGGAACAAACTATTGATATATACAACAACATAGATGTGAAATAAGCCAGACTTAAAAGGTTACTTACTATAGTTTTTCATTCTGGAAAAAAAAATCTCTAATGATGAAAAACAGATCAATGGTTTCCAGGGGTAAGAGCTGCAGGTAAAATTTGAAGTCAAAAGACTCTGTGAAGCAAATTTTTTGTTTGAAAGAATTATTTTGTTTCTGGATTGTATTGGTGGTTACCTGGCTCTATACTTTCATTAAATTTCATAGAACTCAACAACAAAAGTGTGAATTTTTAGTATGTGAATTAAAAAAATAATTAAAATTAAATGTTAGTCATTAATACTAGATATCAGCTTTTACCCACTAATGTCACACCAGGGCCTTTTCTCATACTTGATTATATTCCTGTGGAACTCTAAGCTCGTTGGGTGACCATGGTCAGTAAAGAAGTTTTATATACACTGCATCTCTATATATCAGAGAGTGGAGCCATTTAAACAAAGCTCCCTTATAAGGCTCACATGCCTGAGTTTGGAGCAATAAAACTTGACTCCTAAGCGTAACAGCATGGACATTTCCAATCTATTTCTAATTACTATAATCTAGAGCATTCCAGAATGCAACAGTTATTAACATGCTGTTGTTAAACTATTTAAAACTTCTGTAGCAATTGGCAATACCATCTGCTCCTAACTCTACAAGTGTTGATCATCACCTGTCACCTGGCTATTTCTCCAGATCCCCTTGCAATCCAGCAACTAAGGAGTTAACTAACATCTGACACAGTAAGGAACCCCTAAAGACTGCTCCAGCAGAAAGCCTGAGTCTACTGTGGGCAGTGCCCAAGCCAAGCCAGGTGTTAATTACTTTCATAAAGACTCCTGGCTCAGCCTCTGTCTAGTGTATCTTAAAGGTCCTAAAGCATGATAGATAGTTCTTTTTATATTGAGCAGTCTTTTCTACTGGACATGGTGCAGAATAATATTAAGAGATGAAGCAAGTTGAGGTCATAATCTGCTATAATCCTGAAGCACCATTCTCTCTGTAACAGTTCGGGTTATGGTGGTGTCCTGAAAGGAAAGAAAGGTGCCCAGCAAAGTCTGATTACTCCTCTGTCAAATGCATTACTATGCTGAGGATGACTGCCTTATTTCTTTGTCTTCAGTCCACACACTCACCAAGTATTCAGCTAATGCCTACTGAGTGAACTAATTGAAAAACATTGAATAGAAATATCCGTACTTTTGAAAATACAAAAACATTATAATAGAGACATTTATAAGTAGCAGAAACACACTGATCATTCAAAATATGCAACTATATAATATTTTACTATATATACTATATATTATACAAATAAGTTTCTCATGCTAATGAAAAAAATTATTCAGCACATTATTTTTTGGTCTGTATCCTAAATCTTTTTAGTAGAATAAAAGTTGTCATACAAGAGAATTTTACAAATATATTTTCATATTCACCTGTGGTGTTTATATACAGAAAAAAATCTATTTGTTGTTTAGGATTCTTTTAACAGCTTTGTATAACTAATACACAAAGAACTGCATATAGTTAATATGTACAATTTGATGAATTTGGGCATTTGCAAATACCCACAATACTATCATTAGAATCAAAGTAATAGACATAGCCAACATTTTCCAGAAGTTTTCTTGTGTACTCTGTTGTTTTTTTTTGGGGGGGGGTCGGATATCATCTTGTATGTGTGGTAAGGATACTTAACATGGGGATCTACACTCTTAAATTTTTAACTGTACAATATTGCATTGCTATCTGTAAGCACTATGTTGTACAGAAGACCTCTAGAATTTAGTCATCTAGTGTAACTGAAACTTTAAAATCATTAGGATTTTAAATGAATGCTCAATTTATTTGTTACAAATTCAAAAATTTAATTTTCTTTGAGCCTGGAGTGTACTGTGCATGTAATATTTTATTTATAAATCTAGTAAATTTTGACAGTTAATTTCAATAGTGGTCCTTGGTTAATATTTATCAGTTCAAGTTAAATAAACTAAAGCCCCTTAATTAATTATTTCCATTTATAACTAATTTACATTTCCTCCAACCTGACTTGCCAAGCAAAATCTGTTAATATTAAAAAAGAAAAAAAAATCACATTAAGTCTCATCAATTAAATCAACTGTAAAATTCAAATTCTTTCATCATTCCAGTATCATTTAAAAATTTAGTACAATTCTTACACACCTTTCAACTAAATGTCACAAACTTAAAAAATCAGAGTTTACACTGGAACAGTAAAGCTAATTTATTAGACATTTTGTTAGGCCCATTTATCTCACCCATTTTAAATGCCAAATATATGCAATTATTCCCAGACTTAGGGTAGAATCATTAATGCCAAGATTTTTAAGATTTTATTAACTACATTTACTCCTAGTACTTTCCCTGGTTTGACATTCATTCACCCCCTAAGCAAAAGTTGTAATCATTTCAAATAAATTGATGTCACCATCGTAACAATTGGGAGCTATCCTCTTAATTTGGCTGACTGCATGTAATAGTCATATATATTCAGCAAAGTAATGAGGTTAAATAAAGGGTTTTTATCCAGAGATTCTATGACCCATAAGCGTCTGCCTCTATAGTTGCTATGAAAACATAAGATTTAATTTTAGATTCTTCAAGGGAGTTTGTTCCACAACTCATCTTCTTGTTCAGTTTTTGCCATAATCTGATTCTTTTATCTGACCTTTTAAAACAAAAATCTGTGACCTACTCATGATGTTGAAAACTTCTTTCATCCATTCTCTAAACACACAGCCAAATATGGTGCTGGCATAATGATGGACATATAAACAAAGAAATAGAAATGAGGGTCAAAAAATAAACTCATACATCTGTAGTCAAGATATTTTTAACAAGGATGCCAGACCATGCAATGGAAAGGGCAGTCTTTCAACAAACCATGTGAGGAAAATTAGATAATCATATGTAAAAGAATGAAGGTGTATTCCCTACTTCACATCATTTTTAAAAACTAGCTCAACTTAATCAATAACATAAATGAAAACAGAGGCATAAATCTTTGTAACATTGGATTATTCAATAGTTTCTTTTGACATCACCAAAAGCACAAGCCACCAAAATAAAAATAAATAAAGTAGATTTCGTCAAAATGTAAAACTTTTGTGTTTCAAGGAATACTATCAAGAAAGTGAAAAGACAACAAAGTGGATGACAATTATAACATTTGCAAATAATATACCTTATAAAGTACTTGAATCTAGAGTATAAAAAGAATACAACTCAATAATAAAAAGCAATTAACCCAATTAAAAAATGGACAAAGAATTTGAATAGTCATTCTTCTCAAAGAAGATATACAAACAGCTAGTAAATATATGAAAAGATGCTTGACATTATTAGGCATTAGGGAAATGCAAACTGAAACCACTATGAGATACCATGGTACTGTAAGGTACCATGAGATACCACCCTGCAGCACTGGTTTTAATCAAAATGACATACATTAAGTGTTGGTGAAGATATGGAGAAATTAGAACCCTCCACCATTGCTGGTAAGAATGTAAAATTGTGCAGCTACCTTGGTTTGACAGTTCCTCCAAAAGTTAAACATTGGGGTTACCATATAACCCAGTGACTCCATTCCTAAGTATATACCTAAGAGACTGAAAAATATATGTCCACACAAAAAAGTATACACATATGTTCTTAGCAAAATTAATCTTAAAAAGCAAAAAGGTAGAAACAACCCAAATGTCCATTAACAGATGAATGAATAAAGCAAAATGTGGTAAATCCATGAAACAATAATACTTGGCAATAAAAAAGAAATGTTGATGCATGTTACAGCACAGGAGAACCTTGAAAACTTCATGCTAGTAGGAAAAAAAATGCAAAAAGCCATATATTGAATATATATTTATATAAACTTATACAAAATGTCCAGAATAGGGAAATCCATGGAGACAGAAATTAGATTTTTGATTGCCAGTGATGTGCGGAGAAGGTGGGGTATTACTTCTCATGGGTTACAGAGGGTCTTTTTTGGGTGATGGAATGTTCTGGATTTAGATAGTGGTGATGGTTATAAAACTTTGTGAATAGAAGGCGAAAAAAACCACTGAATTATACACTTTAAAAGGGAGAATTTTATGGCATGTGAACTATATATTTCTATGATAAAAGAAAAAAAACCCATAAACTAAACTGAAGAAGTTTGAAGACAAAAGGATAAGAGAAGCCAACACTGCTTGAGTGGTTCAAGGTGACCAGGAACAGTTACTCACGGCAAAAGGTAACTCTTACACTTGGCTCTACTTTTTGGAAGCACTGAGCTTCAGCATAATGGAAATGGAAATTTCTAGCTAAATATGTATCCTTCTGGCTGTCTGTACAAAGGAAACTTAGGTCCAAAGCAATTTTAAGTTCAGCAGACTACAGTTAACACTGAAATTTGGCCATTTGGAAGCAAACTGCTCTGACTTTAAAAATACTTCCGTGGGAGTGATTTGTAATTACACCCAAACATATTGTCATCAAGCCAGAGAAGAACTATAACACCTTATAACCTAAAGGTTAAGTTCAAGTTATACCATAAATATTAAAGTACTTTCATTTTTTTCCTGTGCACTAGCGCAGGCTTTACTTATTTTTTGTCACTTCAATGACCTAATTATAGTAACTATTTTGTTCCAGTTGTCAAAGATATGCCTTTATGTCTATCTTCACTGAAATGTATTTAGACAATACAATATTTCCACTAGCCACAATGTTAATTATATTTTTGTCTTCATGTAAATGTGCTTTCTAGACTTTTAATCAACCAGAATATTTTATCCTTATCTTAAAACTGGAATCTTAAGTTCAAACAACTACAAGAAACATGCATATACTAGTAAGGTTAAAAGAGAGATAGAGAAAGAGAGAGTAGGCATAAGTTAAAGATAGAGAATGAGGAGGTCTGTGATGGAAGGGAGAACTCAGGCCCATCCAGGGGAATTCCTTTACTCAGGTGCAGCTAAGTAAAATAAATTTTGCCTGGTATAACCAGATTTCCATTTTTTTATTTTTAAGAAGGAGGAGAGAAAATCCGGAATTATAGTGTTTTATATGAGAAATCTGCTTGTTTTTTTAACATTGGATACAGCTTTTGGAAACTGAGCTAAGAACCATAACTGTCACATCTTATTTTTTATTTCAAAAAATATTTATTTTATTTAAAGCTCTTATCCTTTCTCAGAGGAAACTGGTATTTGTCTCTGGTGCTCCAGATTCTAGATTACCATATTTCTGTATTAAACTTCAAAGACCTCTGGTCATATTGATATATCATTCAAAGCTAATTCATCTAACTCTAGAGCAGGCTCCCCGCTGAGCAGAGAGCCCGATGCGGGACTCGATCCCAGGACCCTGAGATCATGACCCGAGCCAAAGGCAGTGGCCCAACCCACTGAGCCACCCAGGCGCTTTAAAGTTAATTCCTTTTTATTTTTTTAAATTCATTTTATTATGGCAAGAGCTTAGAATATTTAAGAAGTAAATTATTACTATCACTCTGAATTTCTAACTAACCAGTAATTCCCCTCTGGAAATCTATGAAGTATCCCAAAATCAAAATGTATAAAGAATAATTAATGTCAGGGTGCCTGGTGGCTCAGTGGGTTAAAGCCTCTGCCTTCAGCTCAGGTCATGATCCCAGGGTACTGGGATGGGGCCCCACGTCGGGCTCTCTGTTGAGCAGGGAACCTGCTTCCCTTCCTCTCTCTGCTTGCCTTTCTGCCTACTTGTGATCTCTGTCTTTCAAATAAATAAAATCTTTTAAAAATGTTTCAAAAAAAAGAATAATTACTATCTTCATCATCATGTTCCCCATTTCCATTTGACTCGACATACCCCATTACCCCCTTTAACTTGCCTTACCCACAGTGCTGTTAGGTCCCATTTAATCAGCATGGTGAAATATCTCTCATGTAAACCATTGTCAGTAGTATCACAATCCATGTTTTGTTTTTTTTTTTTAACCTTGTATGTGAACAATTATAATAACCTTAACAATCATCTTTCTAACTCCTATCCAGCTGTCTACTTTAGGAAGACTAATACTCCTGAATCATTACACCAATTGGTTTACTCTCCTACTCTAAAAATTCAAGGAGTCTTCTTGTTCATAAAACAATTAAATTCTTTACAAAGGGGAGAAATATATTCTATGGGTGTGGATAATAAAATAACCTCTGGAGTCTAGCAAATATGGGTTCAAATTCTGGTTTCACATTTACTAGAATACCTTCATTGAGATACATCCCATAATCTCAAACTCCTTAACTATAAATATACACTTAACACCTCTCAAAAGAGGTGTTGTAAGCATCAAGTGACATAACCTCTGTGAAATAGTTAACACATTTCTGGTTTTTCGAACTGTGCTTCCAGTAAGAAACCAGATCTCGAATCTTAGCTTACTCCTTGGTTTGGTAGGGATGAGAGTCAGTTTTCTGGTTCCAGGGCACAGAGGTCAGAATCATGAACACATGTCTACGGAAGGCAAACCGACAAGATTCTGTATAATGTGGAATTCATCAGTGCCACAATGTGGATGTCACTCCTCACTTCATCTGGCAAACCTCAAAAACCACAAAGCAGTGCCCTCTTGCTCTGAGCATGCTTACAAATCACGTTCCAGAGGAGATAACTCTTTTGTGTAACCTGTTCACCTGTGAAGCAAACATTTTAAAAGCAGAAACGGGGCACCTGGCTGGCTCAGTCAGTTAAGCATGTCCTTTCAACTCAGGTCATGATCCCGGGGTCTAGGATGGAGGTCCCCGTTGGGCTCCCTGCTGAGCAGGGAGCCTGCTTCTCTCTCTCCTCTCCGCTTGTGCTCTCTCTCACTAGCACTGTCTCTCTCTCTCTCTCTCTCTTTCTCTCACAAATACATAAATAAATAAATCTTTAAAAATAAAGTAGGAATAACTTCATAAGGGCACTAACAAGAACAAAGCAAATAATAAATATGTCATTAGAAGATGGAGTCCTAGAATGTTGGCAAAGATTGTTGAGTTTAGCCTTTTTCCCATTTCTTAGTCTTTTATCTCTACTACACATTCAACTTACTACTTCACAACTTTTTCCTGAGTTTGCCCAACATATGGATGAAAAACTAAAATAGCAGTTTATTTTCTGCCGTTTCTATGTTGGAAACTTTCAGTAGGTGTTGGAATCTGCATTTGCATTTGCTGCACCAACAGTTTAAGATTACTTTTCCACATTTCTTTGCTGGCCAACAAATGCCGTGTGGTAATAATAATGTCAGATAATGTCTCATTGCTAATGTCCCTTGTATTATCTGATGGTGCAAGTAGAAGTTATGTTCTGTTCTCTTGCTCTGAGAAATATGCTGAATAGCCCGCCTGACTTTAGGAGGAAGATGCCATGGCAGAAGACAAGTGTGCATCTCTCTCTCAGCTTTCATAAGCAAACTAGCCAAGCTTTTACAGATGTAGTTTGTGGCCATGTGCCAGAACAATAATCATCAGGTCCTGTTGCCTGCCTTAAGCTGGGTTTCCTAGAAACAGACCCTGAGAAAAGAACTATGCATAAATGGATTATTGGGGAAGGAGTGCTCTTGGATGTTGCAAGGAAGTAAAAAAGGTAAGACTGGGAAGACTGTAAAGCTGACTTGAACTTCTGCTGCAACCAAGGATCTAGCCAATTCTATGGGGAGCTCTGAGGCTGGGATAGGATTGTCCCAAGTTAAGAAAATGTGGCTGGACCTTTGTATCTTTGCATTGGCCAGTAACTATCAGCAAGAACTGAAACTAGCAGCAAGGTTCCTGAAAGAACCCATAGCCCTGATTGAAGCAGCTCCTAATGGCTGAGGGAAATTCCCAGTAAAGGATGGTGTTGTATCAGGTGTTAATATTTCCAGAGGCTGGCGGGGAAAGAGTGTGGTGGGGGAGCGGGGAATGACTGTGTCATCTCTGAAGAAGAGATCTGGAAGTTACTCTAAGTTCCCAGAGAAATTAAACCATATGTTACAGACTCTTTGGGTGTTGTCTACTGAGCTAACCAGTCATGAAACTTGATCACATTACAGATTGAATGAAGTTAACCACCTTGTTTTACTGCTCAGAGCACCACTTAATCTAGTTAAATTATACAATTCAGTGAGAGAAGAAAAATATGAAGAAAATGAAACTCTTGGAATGCCTGGGTGGCTCAGTGGGTTAAAGCCTCTGCCTTCTGCTCAGGTCATGGTCTCAGGGTCCTGGGACCATGCCCTGCGTCGGGCTCTCTGCTCAGCAGGGAGCCTGTTTCCTCCTCTCTCTCTCTCTCTCTGCCTGCCTCTCTGCCTACTTGTGATCTCAGTCTGTCAAATAAATAAATAAATAAAATCTTTAAAAAAATAAATGAAACTCTTGAATATTTTACGGACATAAGGTGTCAGGGAGTAACATCGGTCTTACTTTAGGTAGTCTAAATACAACTTTGTTTGATAAAACAAGCAATCAATATGAATTAATCCAAAGTGCTTAGGCCTCACTTCAGTGTTGGGACTGATTTCAATCTTTTGCTCACCAGTATTACGGTATCAACCCTAATTTGAAGCATGTAAATAAACAAGATTGCTCTTACAACATATGATTATTTCAGATTTTGGTAGCCAGTTTCTTTGCATGAAAGAATCTTACAGATGAGTGTTCTCAGGAATAGCACATGTGAGGGGCAGGAAGCTGGATTTCTCACAAGTAGAAGTTATACTTCAATGCAGTTGTAGCAAAGCCTTTGGATGATACCAGGAGAAGCTTGTGGCTGAGATGCTATACAGAGATGTATTGAATTTAGTCAGAGGAGTAGGCCACATGCACCAACCAGCCATCATGTATGGACTGTCCTCAGCGAGAAAGTGTAACTTTGAATGAGGTAGTTCCTTTAAGCCATAGACAATTTCTATGGATGGACTCAGCTGTGAGCCATCAGCATGCAATGCTTCTAGCAGCTGAGGAAATGAACTCCTTAGACTTGGAAGAAGAATCTAGATAAAACAGAGTAGCGTCTGTGAGAATCACACTCGTATCACTTGGATCTACTTTTTTCCTTCACCTTCTTAAGAATTTAGGTTGACTGATTTTCCTGGAGAAACTTGCAAGTATATTAGTGATACTGGTGCTTTGGCTGGTACCAATCACTCTCTCTTCTGTCCTTTTTAGATCCCCCTCAACTTTAGCTAGCCCTTCTGCTGCCCGAGGTGGTTTTCTAGGTGAGAAAATTCAAATCTTCATTTACTAAAAGGAATGAGCTCCTTCTCATAATCAGTACCCTATATAATTTTACCATTAAAATTTGTTAGGCAAGAACAAGAGATGTTCAGGTAGATGCCCTAGGTGAAAAATAGTGACTCTTGTGTCCTTTGATCTTTTGGGAAACAGCTCAAATAAACTAGGTGGCATCCATAGCTTCTAGTTTGAGGAAACTCTTGCTATGTTCCTTGATGAAATCATTCCAACTTTGAGAACAAGACTACTAGACTTTCAAAGAATTGAAGACCTAGAATTGAAAGGGTAGGAAACATAAATTCCTTACATGGTTTTCTAGGAGTGATGATATCTGGAATATATTAGATAATGTCTATCAGAGGATGAAATCACATAGCAATTTAAACAGGAGTAAAAATAACTCTAAATAATATAAGACAAACAGACATAGAAAACAGACATTATACCTAGAGGTATAAAGACTTTTCTCAAATACTGATGCCTGGAAATCTATTCTGAGGTCAGAGAGACTAAGAAATCTGGTGGTTACTTAAATCCTTAAGTAAATATAGCATATAATTAAGTACTATGTGCTCAAGACTGGTTAACTGATACTGCTTTTCTACAGCTATTTTCCTATCTACTAAAGATAAGAATAGTAACTCACTTCATGATACTACTTTAAAATTGGGCTTCTTATATACCTAGCCTTATAAAAGGACTTGAAAGTAGAACCATTCAAATATACCCTGGGGCTTTAGGGGAAAAATACCTTTATTAGTCTTTATGGATATTCTGGTTATGCATTGCTGCATAATAAACCATCTTAAAACTTTGTTGGGTTAAAATGAAATTTTTTGGGGGCACCTGGGTGGCTCAGTTGGTTAGGTGTCTGCCTTCAGCTCAGGTCATGGTCCCAGGATCCTGGGACTGAACTCCACATCAGATTCCTTGCTCAGCGGGGAGCCTGCTTCTCCCTCTGCTCCTCTTTCCACTTGTGCTCTATTTCTCTCTCTCTCACTCTCTCATATAAATAAATAAAATCTTTTAAAAAATGATAATTTATTATTATATGTCATGTTTATGAGGATTGACTGGGCTCAGCAGGGTGGTTCTCATTTGTGTCTTTCTTTCACTTCACACAGTTGCAATCACATAACAGATGAAGCTGTGGTCATCTGAAAAGTAAACTAGGCTGAAGGTCCAAGAGGGTGCACGCACACAACTGTCTGCTTTTGCTGGAGGTCTGTGAGCTTAACTAGAGTTGTTGTCCAGAGATCCTACACACTGTCTCTTTATGAACTTGTGTTTCTTACGTGGGGCAGATATGTTCCAAGAGGGGGTGTTCCAAGAGGCAGGGAGCTGAAGCTGTCAGTCTTCTTAAAGGCTTTGAAAAAATTGCATTGTTCACTTTATTCAATTTTTTTGCTCAAAGGAGTTTTAGGTCTGCCCAGATATCACAGGAGGTAGAGAATTAAACTCCATCTCTTAATAGGAAACAGTAAGTTTACATGGAGACCATGTGAATACAATCAACAACAATCATTTAATTCAACAAAATCTGTGACAAATAGTACTCACTTAAATTTCATGAACTAATTTCATGCAAGAAGCAAATTTCATGACATTTGCAATCTGCACAGAGAAACACTTTTCTGGTATGGATTTTGACACATTTCACAAGAATCATCAAATTAATTGGTAGATAATTGAAAATGTTGTCATCTAAGAATTTAAAGAGCTATAGTTTCCTTTAAAATCAGTTTATTTCAGTAGTAGCTCCATATTTAGATCTTTTTCCTGTGAAATGTTCTCTGAAATAAGCTAGGGCCTGAAATGACTATGAGAAGCAAAAGGCTACATAAGCTGAATAAATCACTCTATGAGTAGAGGATGCAAAAGTGCTGTTATCTTAGAGAAAACACATAGATCATTACCAAAGCAGCACATTGTGGTTAGGAAAGCAGGCTGTGCAGTCATTCAGAATTGGTTTTGAATCTCTGTATGCCCTGAGACAATTCCCTCTTTTGAAAAATGTGTACATTACTTCAACATATCCTGGCAAGCGATAAATGACACGATTTTTCTTATTTACAACTTTTATTTGTAGGATAGGAAAAAATCACCACTCCAAAATGTGTCTGTTTGGCATGTGGATTATCTTAGGCTAATTACTTTTAAGAAACAGAAGGCTCAGGAAGAACTTTTGACCCTTCCACATAACTGCCTAAAATAATTTAGATGGAGGATCTGCTCCAGGAAAGGTGCTATCAGATTATGATAGTGTATCATAAACTAAGTGTCATAAACAGGGAGGAACTTAGCAAAGGTTGTTTATAAAAAAAATTCCTATGTCCCATTATTTTTGGATGTCCAGGCAAAACATTTGTTTACCAAATTTTTACTCTTTTGCATCTTCCTATGAATTGCTTTCACTCTCTTTGAAGTCCCAGACCACTATTCTCTTCTCCATAGTTCAAGATAACATACCTCATTTTGCCTGTCCTTAGAATCTCTCATATTTATGTGGATTCCCTATATACACATAATTATATGTTATTTACTCCAGTTCATCTAATGTATCTCATCTCAATTTAATTCTTAGAACAGCCAAAAGAATCTTGGATAGTCTAGAAAATTTTTTCCTCCCAGACACATTATAATGCTTTTTTTCAAAAATTATGTTTTCCATCAACTTTAGTGAAGAAGTAGTTCACTCATACACAGAACACCATTTTATCTATTCCTTATTTGCCTTTTTAAGCAGTTTCCTTGTGAAAACCATTTTTACGTTTCTATAAATAGACGTCTATTTCTAAAGAGTTTATTTTAAAATGGAGAGTATAACATCATTGTATTTCTCTAACTAAAGCTAATATTCTTATGAGATAACACATCCTATATTCTCTTTATTTCCAACACTGCAATACTTCTTAAGGCAGGACTCACAAGTACTTTGTAGATAATAGACCTTCTATAAATATTTATTAATTTAATAAAATTTTAATACAATAACATTCATCACATCAAAATGTACACTTTGTTGCTTCTAATGAAGGACAGAATTATGTTGCTAAAAGAATCATTACATCTGAATCATTTTAATATCTTCTAATAATTCAAAGTTAATTTCATCTGTGTCATTAAATTACCTTAATGGTTTCAGTCACTAATTGCCTCACCCCTGTTCTGCTGTCATTCCTCAGCATTATCAATCAAGTATCTGACCTTACACTCAGACAGAAATAACATTTGCTAAAATTGTGACTGGCATGTCTTAGTGCTAATGAGGGTTCCATAGCCCTTTGAGGACAGCCAAATTTTAGTTCTTATTACTGATGAAACCAATCCTATAGTGGTCTGGCAGACTATATTTTGGTTTGAAATAAGAATCAATGGTTGTATTTATATAAGTATTAGCAAAATCTCTTTCAGCACATGGCAGGCAGACTAAGCTTTAAGAAAATCCTCTCCTAAGAAAACTTGGTACAAAATTAATAACGTGAATTTCAATAGCAGCATATGAATAATCCAACATTCAGATTCAAAATAAATCCTACAAGACGATTTAAAAAGAGATTCTTTTTAAGATCAACTCATAGGAAAAAATTACACAGAAATTTAGCTACAGTCAAGATGTTATCAACACATTGAAAATTGAATTCTTAGACCATAGACCAAGAAATAGACCCTTGCTTGCCCAGCTTTTAAAAACTTAAGAATGCTAACAACTTTATAACTTTATAATTTTATAATCATATTTTATATAATATATAATATCTAATAATATGTAATATATAAATTATATATGTGCATGTGTTATATATAATATATAATAAAATATATAATTCTGTTTATAATTTTATTAACTAAACTTTATAACCTTATAAGTTCATGAATATAGACACATAAACTTATGCAAAGGAAAACAAATGAGAATGATAAAGCCAGCAGTAGAAGGGTTTCCTTTCTGGCCCTAATAAAATAGTTGATATCTGACCTGCCATGCTGCAACAAACAACTAATACACTTGACTATACACATGGCCCTTGAACAGCACAGGTTTAGGGGTATTGAACCCTGCACATATAGCTTTGCCCACCCCCCAAAATGTAACTACTAATAACTTACTTTTGATTGGAAGTCTTACTGGTAACCCAAAGAGTCTATTAACACATATTTTGTATGTTATATGTACCACATACTGTATTCTTATAATAAAGAAGTTAGAGAAGATAAAACATTATTAAGAAAATAACAAGAGAAAATATAGTTAGAGTATTATATGATATTTATTGAAAAAATTGCACATAAGTACACCCATGCAATTCATATCTGTGCTGTTCAAGCATCAGTTATATATATTTGTGATACCATTTGAGTGTTTGAAGGCACTGGACTGTGATCAGCACTAAGGTCCTTGAGAGAAGAGACATGCAACAGGTGATCCACATTCATTCTGGCTTTTTCCCTCAAGATGTTTTTCAAAACTGTGGTGCAAGGAATTAGGACACAGAATAGAATATAGACTGAGCATAGAAGCCTTTCAAGGCATTTGGGGACAGGTTACTACAGAGGAGAGACCTGTAGAAAAGGAGACCGGAATATTTCCCAAAAAATATTTACTTCAGTTCTTTGGATGACTCCCACCTACACATGCACAGGAAAAGGCTTCAGAAGGCTTACCAGGGAACAACCACTGGGAAACTGGAGAGATGAAAATAGATTTCAGAGATCTCAGCAGGATGGGGAGATACTGGAATTTGGATATAGCTAGATGGGGAGACCTTGGTGAACATTCTGGACTTCCAACTGAGGTTCCAATGGAACAAGTAATGCCCTCCAAGTAAAACCACCACCTAGGGGAATAAAGTCTGTTGTGAAAGCACCAGGTGAAAAGCAAAAGCTATAATCTTGTACATTGAGCACTGAACACAGCAGCAAAATGTCCTCGACCATGGGGTCTAAGGAAGTTGTGTTGGGATCTTTTGAGAAAGTATCTTATTGTGGCTAGTGTGGTTTATAATATATTTTTTTGGCTTTCCAGAAAGGGGAAATAAGACTTTGTACTATTGGCTTTTATGAAGATGGTGCCTAAGGCTAAGAAGGAAGCCCCTGCCCCTCCCAAAGCCTAAGCCAAAGCAAAGGCTTCTGAAAGGCATCCATGGTCACAAAAAAAAGAAGACCCACACGTCATCTATGACCCAAGACTCCGCAGCTCCAAAGGAAGCCCAAATATCCCTGAAAGAGAACCCGCAGGAGAAACACGCTTGATCACTATGCCATCATCAAGTTCCCCCTGACTACTGAGTCATGAAAAAATTAGAAGACAACACACATGAAGAAAATAGAAGACAACAACACACTTGTGTTTGTGTGGATCCAGTTAAGTCCAACAAGCACCAGATCAAATGGGTTGTGAAGAAGCTCTATGACTTTGATGTGGCCAAGGTCAACACTTGATCAGGCCTGATGGAGAGAAGGCATGTGTTCGACTGGCTTCTGACTATGATGCTTTGGATGTTGCCAGCAAAATTGGGATCAATTAAACTGAGTTTAGCTGGTTAAATCTAAATATAAATTTTTTTTCACCATTAAAAAAAAAAAGACTTAGTGCTATCGGTCAGTTCAGAGAGAATTTAAGGTTTTGCAAGCATTTTGATTGAGGCAAGGTTTGAGGGGCAAGTGGTTAGGATTTCAGAAAAATAGTACATTATTCTAATAGGGTACAAAGGATAGATTAATTGGAGACCTTTTTGCAAATTTTTCCCCAGGTTGACAGTCACCTTAGTCATTTCTCTTCTGGTGGGCAGGGAACCTGAGGCAGGGGGAGGAGGAATTGGAATATCTAATGAGGTTGGGGTTTATTGTCTCCTTCATTGTTCTTTTGGACTGGGGTGACAACATCTGAGGCACTGGTGTACTTGGGGGTAGTGGAGGCCAGCCTAGGGCCAGGGGGAAATGTAGCCTTCCAAAATGGACACCCATGAAAGGCAGGAGTGGATGGATGATGTTAGATTCTGAGCACATATGCTACAGACCTGGCTTTATGTTAGAATTACACATAGGAGCTTTACTGGTAGTGATCTGTATCTGAGTTTTATGCGGACACCATCCATAATGTATACAAATTCTGGGAACATTGATGAGTTAATTGTAAGGACATTTTTGTGGATGGCAGTTTTACAGTCTTGGAATTGCTTCATTAAAATTATAGTAAGATCATTAGCACACAAACCTGCCAGCCAGATGAGTCTGATTTGGTTACATAGGGAGGGTCATTCTTCCTGGGATATAATTTGAGGCATAATATAAGGAGGGAGAAATTTATTTAAGCATCATTCCCATTTGCATCATTTAATGTAGAGGGAGGTGAGCTCTGGTACAGCGTCCACACCCAGTGATACTGTGGCTGAAATCCTTCTCATAGAGCCTGCCAACACCAGCCATTCTGCAGTCCAGTTATATACAGGCTGAGCTCCTTCCGGCACATCTCCTAGGACTGGGTTAAGCCTGAGGGGTCTACTTGCAACCTTATTAATCTAGGTTGTATACAATAACAGCAATAGCCACAACAAAGAATAATGTTTGCATTTGACTAGCCTGCAAGGGCTACCTTCAGAATTTGTAGCTGGACACTGACTAAGGGAGGAATGTGGTTGCTTCAGGGAACGGGAGCATTTGGTAGGAATCTGACAGCGCCTACTTATAGTGACCCTGGATTCTGGGATTTTTTTTTTTTTTTTTTTTTTGGTATGGGGAGAAAAAGTAATTTTCCTTCTACCCTTCAGGCTCTTGGCTGAGACACCCTAGTAATAAAAGTCAGATTAACTGAAGAAAAACAAGTCTAATAACTAATATACTTCCTGTACAAATGAGAGATACCAAGAAAAACTCCACAAAATGGCTCAAGCCACCATTTCCAATACCATCTCCAGCTAAAGACCAAAGATGTTGGGATTGGGAACCAGTTATGGGAGGTTTCTAGGAAAAACACCATAAATGAGTATATATGGTTGTACAGATTTAAGTCTCTCCCTTCCCCATTGATGATAGTTCCCAGAGATTTAGTCATCTTTGTTGGGTAGGCAGCTCTGGAAATGCAAGAGGAACAATAAAAATGGCCACTGGGCCTTCATCTTCCAGGCCACCCTCTTCCTTAACCCATGACTGTCTCACCTGAAGGATGTATGCCGAGGGCACATCACCATAAGTAACCCAATACCTACCTATGCAAGAAACAGGAATATCAGGACTCCCCCCTATTCTCCAGTCCCCGAATACCTTACCTTATATGGCTGTGAACCTATGCCCAGTCTTAACATAGATAAAAGACCCACTCAACCCCCTCCCAGGCTACTTCCCCGACTCTCCTCTGCGGAGTCGCGGAACCTCACCTGAGGCTGCCTATAATAAATCTTGCCTTGCACCTACCTTGCCTGGTGTTGTGTTTATCTTGCCTGTAAAACCTTACAATCTTCCTCTTCCTAGTACAGAGAGGAAGACACCCTTACAAATGGAGATTTCCTTCATATGTGTAAATTTCTCTTACAAAAAGATAACTTCTAGTCAAGTTTTCAGAGCTCCTCCTGTGTCTGCTGTTTCTTCAAAATAAGCCTAAATAGTCCATATGCCAAAGGGGCAAATTTTGGGGTGGCAAAGTCTGCTCACCTTCAGGGGATTTCATTTCTTAATGTAATTGACATCCTCCACTAGGCAGAGGACCTCTTTTTCACCCTCTCTGAGATCCACATAGTTCCACTAATGGGTTCTGGGACTAGAACTCCAAATTCTTGCAAAATTTTTTGATGAGCTTGGTTTAATTTACCAGGCTTTATAACCCAGATAGTGAGGCAGAGCTGGTTGCTTAGTGGGCCATTGTCTGAGCCAATACAATCTGTACAATCATGATCTCTAAGCAATTTGGAAGCTGTTTGTCTTCCTCTTGAGCCATTATAAAGGTGTCATACTGCACAAAGACACAAGTCATAAAAGATGTGGTTTTGGAATATAGATGAGGTTCAGTGGGTTGAAGTCCAGAGACAATGACCAAGAAAGAATTCTTGAGATATCTTTGGTGCAAAAGATGGTTTATTAAAGCATGGTGACTGGACCTGTGGGCAGAAACAGCTGCCGCATGTGATTGTGAAGGGTTACATACTATGTGAGCTGATTATGTACTATGGGATTGGAGGAATAGTTGGAAGCTTCTTGGAGGAACATTACACTTTGGCTTGCTTCAATATCTGTCAATGGACTACAGATTATAAGGACATTTAATTGTATTTACATTCCCTTCTGGAAGCTAGGCCATTGATAGAAACACTTTGTTCTTGTAAATTGCTAAGACTTTTGTAAACTGAGGGAGATTCATGCCCAGCAAGTTTGTAATCTCTATAAATGAACTATTTGTTTTTCCTTTAGGGCAGCCAGAAGTGCCTGAGGAACATCACCTATATCCCATTGGCTGGGGAGTGGGCGGGGTGGGGGGGAGTATCAGCTTCTGCCTGTTTTCAGCTAGCCTTCTTATCCCTCATCACTAAATATCTGTTGTAATAGTTTCCTTTTAATGTTATGCTGAATTACATCCAGTGGCTTAAAAATACACAAATTTACTATCTTACAGTTCTGTAGGTCAGAAGTCCTAAAATCAACAGGGCTAATATGCTAAGCAGTGAACACAGCAACTGAAGGTCCCTGAACGTGGGATCTAAGCAGGTTCAAAATGAAAATCAAAAGCAATTAGCAGGGCTGCATTCCTTCTGGCATCTCTAGAAGAAAATCCATTTTCTCACCTTTTCCAGTGTCTAGAGGCTCTCTTCATTCCTTGGCTCATGATTTGCTTCTGTCAACACTAATTTCTGCTTTTGCCTTGACATCTTTTAATGTGCCTCTAACTCCACTGCCCTGCTCTTGTAGGACCCTTGTGATTATGATGGAGATATCTGGATTACCCAGGATAATCGCCTTATCTCAATATCCTGAATTTGTTCACATCTGCAAGGTCTTTAGTTTATTCATATATATATATATATATGTATGTATGTTCTGGAGAGCAGGACAGCAGGACATGAACTTTGCAGGCTGGTGGGGGGAGCATCATTCAGCCTGCCACACCTTGTAAGTCAAACAGTCATAAGAGACACAAATGATAGTGTAACATAACTATTAGCAGGTTCTAAGTGTGGCAACATGAGGGTACCTCTAGGATCTCCCTTTAAGAAAGAACTTGCAAGATGGGCCCTTAATTGGCAACTCTATTTCCATCTTCTCTTCAGCCATAACAGAAATAACATTTTGAGCAAAGGTGAGGCTCCTCTTGGATGACCTCCAGACAATGAGCACAGGGAGGATCCCAGAGCCTGGCCATTTCTGCCCAATGCAACGTTCTTCTATCAAACATTCTTTTTCCTGATTCTGTTTTCTGCTGGCTGACAGTGCCAGATCTGCACCACAGCCCAGATTTCCTCGTCCCCTTCTGATTCTCCCTCTTTCTTTTCAGAGATGTCAGATCTACATCACAATCTGAGGGTTTTTCCTGCAACACTTTGCATTCTTCCTCCATTATCTTTCCCAGGCATAGCACCATCCCTACATTCTTCACCCCATCTCTGTCTTCTTGCTCAGCCAACAAAAATCAGTATAGTAGGAGCCCCTGATTGACCCCTGGACTTCATGTGATTTAGAAGAAGGTGAAGGAGCAGAAACTTCTAGAATGGAAGAATCTGGTAGAACTTCATGGGGGGACACTTTGAATGCTGAAGCTGAGAGAAGATGAAGCAATTTTGGTGGAAGAGCACAAGAAAAAGTGGGGATATCATCCCCTGCAAGGTATTCTTAGAAGACAGGAAATAGGATCTTCCCGAGGAGTTCCATTGCTGAAAGTTAGAAGTGGATAGGCTTTACAGTAACTGTTATGGGAGTCCTGATACCAGTGTCCAAGATGTGATAGACATCTTGGACTGTAAGCATCATTATGGGATCATCCTAGGGTCCAAATACGTTTATGTTTTTGTATTTATTTCAACCTTTGATTTTCTTAATTCAAAAGAGGAAGCATACCTGTTTGTTTTTCAACAAAAGTGAGTCAACCTTTTTCTTAGCTATTACCTTGACTGGAGAACATTATATAATGTCCCTTGAACTCCCTTTTCTACGGAATCTTAGACTGAGACTTCACTGTGTGGTTATAAATTTCCCTCTAACAGGGCACAGGTAAACCCCCCCCCCATCTCTTTTCACTGGAGGAAGACCATAGCCAATCTAACCTTAGGGCTTTAAACTGTGAGGGAAAAAAAAAAATCTCACTGGGCTAGGAATTCACTTCTTGGATATACCTTTTAAATTCAGGAGTTAGGTTCACAGCTATGTTTTAGATATGGAGGAAATGGACGCTTCTGTTTGAGTCTGAGCTTTCCTATTCAGGGATTCTTCTCAGACTATATTTTCAAACCAATATATTCCCTGCAGTAAAGCATCCTTTTTAATTGCTTTTTACTTTGTATTAGTGTCAAATGTTTGTGTTCTATCATCCTCTGCAAGCATAACCAACCCCCCAAACATGTAAAATTATCTTCTCACCCCAATAATTCTTACTGCTAGTGAAAAAGAGAAGGAATTCAGGGGCAAGCAGGAGAAGACTTGGTGAGTTACAAATTTCATTTTAACCTTAAGAACAAGCCTGAAAATTATTCTCCAAGTGGATAAATTGAGTCCCAAAATAGTAACACACTTGTGCTGACAGATGGAGCTACGGATAGAGGAATGTGTACAGCAATTGCTGCTTGGAGCACTTCCATCTGTCACCAGGTCTCTGCTCTGTCTGTATAATCAAAACGACTCTGTCCACTAACAGGCAACTGCACATGCATTCTTCATTCATTTTGCTATGATCTGGACCAAATTGTTCACAAAGATCTCTGAAGCAATAATAATAAAACTATAGCTAGAGGGTTCTACATCTATGGTACTAAAATGTTATCATTTAAAGACACCACCACCTCTTGTGGTTTTCCCCAGACAACACATCGAGGAAACAAGGAAGCAGATGAGTGGAATGAGAAAGGGAAGGGGAAGGAGAGAAAAATTTCCCACTCAAGTGTCAAGAAACTTGCTTTCTTTCCTTAAAACAAAACAAAACAAAACAATACAAACAAACAAACAAAAAACCAAAGTACTTTCCTCATTCTCTTCCTCTCTGTAGAATAAAGAGTAGCCATATGCATGTTAAGACCTCATCTATTGTTTTGGTTTTTAGGCAGCACAGTAAATATGAACCCAGAGTCTGAATCCAGCCTATGTCAATCCAGGAAGTTCTCCACCACCAGCACTGGGAACTTGGGCAAATTTCTGAACCTTTCTGTGCATCACTTTTTTCCTCCTGTAAAAATAAGGGTTAATAAGCAGAATTATCCCATTGGTTTGATGGCAGTTAATATACATGTAAAGCTATCAAAACTGTGCCTGGCACATGATAAGTTATGACAAACCTAGCCTGTTGCCACCAGTGCAGACCTGTTTGGGCGCACAACCTTTCCTGGGACTTGACATAAACATAGCAGAAGCTTCTAGTCCCTGTAACCTCAGGTGGCTCCCCATGACCACAACAGAGAAACTCCAGCCTTTCTGACCACAGGCCCTATTGTAGCCAGTTAATCAGCAGCCTCCAGCAGCTCTGCTTTCTTAATACAAGATTTTCATGGCCTTCTGACCTTGAAACACTTACGTCATTTCTCCTGCCTGGAACTTCATCCCCAGGGTCTAAACTCTCTCTCCAGTCTCCAAAGTAAAACTGCTCCACTCAGCACTCAGGCTTTTAACCCCTTGGTATTTATTTACTTATTTTAAAACTAAATAAAGTGTTAGCTTTTATTATTTGAAGATCCATGATGAAAAAAATTATTAGGATCAACAAAATTAAGAGTAACTAGAATAGAAAGGTTTGAGTTTCTCACCTGGGAAACACTGATCACAACAAGTAGGTGGTGGAGAAAACACCAAGATATCTGTACAGTTCTCAATCTATTGAATTATAAATAAATGAATAAACCCTAGAGTAGTGTTTTGTATTTAAGAAATATTTTTAGGGTCTCCTGGGTGGCTCAGTGGGTTAAGCCTCTGCATTTGGCTCAGGTTGTGGTCTTGGGGTCCTGGGATCAAGCCCCACATCAGGCTCTCATCTCAGCAGGGAGCCTGCTTCTCCTGCTCTCTCTGCCTGCCTCTCTGCCTACTTGTGATCTCTGCCTGTCAAATAAATAAATAAAATCTTCAAAAAAAAAAAAGAAATATTTTTAAAAATAAATTTGGTTTATTTATAATGTGTATTGGATTTATTTCAAGAAATTGTTTGTTTTTTATCACTCAAATAATTTACTTTAGGTTTACTCTTGATATACATTTCATGGGTTTGGGCAATTTCCTTATGATACATATCTATAATTATAATAGCATACAGGGTGGTTTGATTGCCCTAAGGATTATCTGAGCTCTGACTATACACACCTCCCCGCCCATTAACCTCTGGTAACTATTCACCTTTTTACTGTTTCTACAGCTTTGCCTTTTCTGAAATATCATATAGTTGGAATCATATGGTTTATAGTCTTTTCAGATAGGCTTCTTTTACTTAATATACATTTAATTTCCTCCATATCTTTTTCTTTAATTTATTTTTTATTTTCAGCATAACAGTATTCATTATTTTAATGCTATTTCGATCAAAATTCCATCGGTATTCTTCAAAAAGCTCGAGCAAATAATCCTAAAATTTGTATGGAATCAGAAGAGACCCCGAATCACTAAGGAAATATTGAAAAACAAAAATAAAATGGGGGGCATCACGTTACCTGATTTCAAGCTTTACTACAAAGCTGTGATCACCAAGACAGCATGGTACTGGCATAAAAACAGACACATAGACCAGTGGAACAGAGTAGAGAGCCCAGATATGGACCCTCAACTCTATGGTCAAATAATCTTCGACAAAACAGGAAAAAATATACAGTGGAAAAAAGACAGTCTCTTCAATAAGTGGTGCTGGGAAAACTGGGCAGCTATATTAGAAGAATGAAACTCGACCATTCTCTTACACCGTACACAAAGATAAACTCAAAATGGATAAAAGACCTCAGTGTGAGACAGGAATCCATCAGAATCCTAGAGGAGAACATAGGCAGTAATCTCTTTGATATCAGCCACAACAACTTCTTTCAAGATATGTCTCCAAAGGCAAAGGAAACAAAAGTGAAGATGAAATTTTGGGACTTCATCAAAATCAAAAGCTTCTGCACAGCAAAGGAAATAGTCAAGAAAACAAAAAGGCAACCCACGGAATGGGAGAAGATATTTGCAAATGACAGTACAGGCAAAAGGTTGATATCCAGGATCTATAATGAACTCCTCAAACCCCACACACACAAAACAGACAATCATATCAAAAAATGGGCAGAAGATATGGACAGACACTTCTCCAATGAAGACATACAAATGGTTATCAGACACATGAAAAAATGTTCATCATCACTAGCCATCAGGGAGATTCAAATTAAAACCACATTGAGATATCACCTTACACCAGTTAGAATGGCCAAAATTAGCAAGACAGGAAACAACATGTGTTGGAGGGGATGTGGAGAAAGGGGAACCCTCTTACACTGTTGGTGGGAATGCAAGTTGGTGCAGCCTCTTTGGAGAACAGTGTGGAGATTCCTCAAGAAATTAAAAATAGAACTTCCCTATGACCCTGCCATTGCACTACTGGGTATTTACCCCAAAGATACAGATATAGTGAAAAGAAGGGCCATCTGTACCCCAATGTTTATAGCAGCAATGGCCACGGTCGCCAAACTGTGGAAAGAACCAAGATGCCCTTCAACGGACAAATGGATAAGGAAGATGTGGTCCATATACACTATGGAGTATTATGCCTCCATCAGAAAGGACGAATACCCAACTTTTGTATCAACATGGATAGGACTGGAAAAGATTATGCTGAGTGAAATAAGTCAAGCAGAGAGAGTCAATTATCATATGGTTTCACTTATTTGTGGAGCATAACAAATAACATCGAGGACATGGAGAGATAGAGAGGAGAAGGGAGTTGGGGGAAATTGGAAGGGGAGGTGAACCATGAGAGACTATGGACTCTGAAAAACAATCTGAGGGTTTTGAAGGGGCAGGGGTGGGAGGTTGGGGTACCAGGTGGTGGGTGTTATAGAGGGCACGGATTGCATGGAGCACTGGGTGTGGTGCAAAAATAATGAATACTGTTATTCTGAAAATAAAAAATAAATTTCAAAAAAGAAATTGTTTTTTATAACTTATTTATTTATTTATTTGCAAGAGAAAGAGTGCAAATTGGGGAGGGCCAGAGGGAGAAGGAGAGAGATAATTTCAAGCAGACTCCACACTGAGCACAGAGCCCAACATGGGGATCAATCCCCAAACCTTGGGATCATAACCTGAGCCAAAACCAAAAGTCAGACAATTAAAGTATTGTACCACTCAGGTGTCCCCAAAAAAATCTTAGAAGAAGCATTCCCACTGATTTCTTCCAATAAATATCAGATGTATTTTTTAATATTTGAGTTTTGATCACCTGTGATTTCTTTTAATGAATCAAATGCAATAAGAATTTTTTTCTTATTTTTATAAATGGCTAGTTACATATATGAGTGTTAATAATTGATTAAATTCATGTTCCACCGATTATTTTAATATTGGTCTTTATATGTAAAGTTTTCATATAGTCATATAATGGTTAGAAGTCTCTCTTTGTTCCATTGATTTATTTCTGTTTCTTCTTTACAAGTATCTTCATTAATGTAAAATTTTAATATACTTTACTATCTAATCAAACCAGGACCCTGTGCCTGTGACTGCATATTTTCAGAGCAATTTTGGACATTATTAAATGATTCTTTTTACAAAAAATTCTACCTTCAATGTCATTTCCTGAAATCCCACAAAGCAAATAAACCTCTATAGTCATTTTAATTGGGATGGCTTGGATTTCTAGGCCAATCTATGGAAAATTACATCTTTACAAAAGAGAATTTTCTATTCTATGATCAAATATGTTTGCCAGTGATTTCCATAATTCAGTGAAAACACCATTTAAGGGGCACCTGGTGGCTCAGTCAGTTGAGTCTGCCTTCTGCTCAGGTTGTGATCCAGGAGTTCCAGGATCAAGTCTCACGTTGGGCTCAGTGGGTCTGCTTCTCTCTCTGCCTCTGCCCCTCACCCCGCTCATGTTCTCTCATACCCACTCTCTCTCTCAAATAAATAAATAAACTGTTTTAAAAAAATGCCATTTAACTGCAGCCAAAGCAGAACTTCCTTATGTCCAACTCTGATTGTGTTTGGGGATGAAATGAGCAACAAGAGCCTGGAAATCCACCTACCTATGAGATACATTCTGTGAAGATGAAGTTGGTCAAGGACTTCTCTAGGGTTGGCAAAATAATTAATGAAAGTGAATTGAGAAATATTTCAAAGACAAATTGTGGTATAGGAAGACATGGTTTCTCTTCATGTGTAAAGCAGTAACTCATTCCCATCCCTAAAGTGTGGGGAACTCCTCCCTTCACAGTTGGTTTGAATGTCACTGAATTATCCACACTTTGCCACTTGATTCCAATTAAGAACAAAATGCTGTTGTTAAGAGTCTGCTTGTGACTTGCCTGGGCAGGCAGCTTGAGGCCATGGAACTGTTCCTAATGGATTGGCCACTAAGGAATTAAGCTGATGCCCTGGCCAGCAATAACTCTATTCTCTAACAAGCTAAGCCAACCAGCCATAGGTATCTTCTATCTATTTTTCTTCTCATTATTTTGATACCACCTAGAATTTTCTAAAATAAGATGAATGCTGAGCTCCTTTGATCCATATTCATGTTCATTCAGAAATGTAAAGGTCAGTAGATTCAGAAGGATGCACTGAAACATTTTTTAAATGTCACTCATCGGAATTAGAGAAGCAACACATGCTTATTTTAATAATTTAAACAATAATTTGAACAATGCCTTAATAATGAAGAAGCATCTGAATTAATGCCAGCCCTCTGAAGTAAGCATTACTATATACTTGATTTAGATGCCAAAAGCATATAAACGTATATGAAAAGCTGTGGATTTTCTGTGGATTTTATGGGGCAACTAACTGGTTTCTCACCTCTGAACCCCTCATTTTTGCACACAACTGAGGCAACCACCTTTATCCACTGCAGTGCTGGGCCAGCACCTTAATAGAACATTCAACATGAAGTCTTTTATGGCATTTTCAGAGTACTGAGGAAAGGTATGCATTCTCTTCTTTAAAAGAAATGACACAGTTGGGGCACCTGATTGGCTCAGTCAGTAAAGCAGCTGCCTCTTGATTTCGTCTCAGGTCATGATCTTGGGGTCCTAAGATCAAGCCCAGCATGGGGCTTCACACTCAGTCTTGAATCTGCTTCAAGAGTCTCTCCCTCTGCACCTCCCCCGTCTCTCCCTCTCAAATAAATAATTTTTTAAAAAAGAAAGAAAGAAAGAAAAATAACACGGTCAATCAACAACAGCCTTTCTTATTGTAGAATCATTATTTTCTCTCCAGGTTGGGAAAGTACTGCAGAAAAGCAAAGGTATAATCCCTGCTAGTGAGAAAACTCAGACTCGCTCTTGCTCCTTCCTTCTAGAAGTCCAGGTGCAATATTTCTGAAGTTTGACTTGATTCTTTCCACCCACAGGAGCCCATGACATTTATTGTCTCTCCCTACCATTTGACTTTTGTTCTCAGTCTTTTGGAACTGCCTGCATTACCAATTTTAATGTTATTTACTATTCTGCATATCTTGTCTCTTTAACTAGCATACAAATTCCCTGAGAAAAGGGACTTTGTATTTTATTTCCTTATATCTCTCACAAAGTCCAAGATGCCATTAGGATCATAACAGACACTCGATTAAAAGATACATACAAGTAAGTGGTCTCAAAGTTTTACACCCACACAGGTACACAGCTAGGTTTTAGTCCCACTTTGGCCAATTATGAGCAGTGGAATGTTGACAATTTCCTCGCGGATAATATTGGGATAAAATACTCTCTTCAAAGAATTGTTGTCAAAGCTAAATATTACATGTTTACACTTTACTACTTATTATATAAAGTGAGGCACAAATAGTGTTGATAAATATTTGTTGAAAAAATACAGAGATCCTGGTTTGTAATTATTAATATAAAAAGAGAATGAGATTTGAAAGTGATTTTAGAGATTATCTATCCTAACCTTCTTTTAGAGACAAGAGAACACACAGAAGTGATGTGTTTAAGACTATTCAACCATGATATTACTATACAAACTAAAATTAAAAAAAAATTGTTAAATAAAGCCTTACACCTTCAAGTGTAAGCATTCGTAGGATAATTAATATGCTTCAAGGAAATCTTTTATTCATAATTAACCTATAGTTGATGATTATAATCACTTTAGTAATCTCTCTGGCTAAAAAAGAATACCTTTGTCTTTAAACTGTTACATAAATATATAAAGCTAGGAAATATGGAGCTACCTGATAGTGAGTTGAAAACTGTGTTCTCATAACATCTAATTTATGCAGATTTAAACATGTATACTGTGAATCAGCCGTATCCACCTGATGTGGAGGAAGAAATACACAAACAGGATTAACAATGCCCTATAGAATACCAGCTCCTCGTTATATAATAATTACATAACTCATAATACTGAAGTGAAAAAAAAAAATGAAGAAAACTAGTGTCCATTTCTTCTGAATTTGAGGCTGACAGCCCTAGGCAAGGCATGCCGGCCAAGTATGGAGATGCTAGGCCCATTGAAGGAGGGGCAACTGTCCACCCATTTGACAATTATCTTCGTTCTTTTGCTTACCCTGTATTTAAATCTGTATGATTAAAGTACAAGCCTGCCAATGGGAAAGGGGGGGCCAGGAGTTCTGACAACCTTGCTTTCAACCAGCCAGCAGTGATGATGCATGCCACTGTTCCTGTCAGCAATGTCTCATTTGCCAAGAGAAAGGGCAAGAAAACTGCACTTTAAATACCAAGCTCAGAAATCATTAGGCCATCATCCCATTTTAATAAAGAATAAGCATGCTTTTTCCAAGGAAAAACAAAGCCTTCATCTTGGAATTTGCATTTTACAACTCTAATGGGATCTTTATAGGGAATCTGTTACAACACCTCATAATGCTGGCTTCTGAAATAAGACAGAATGGAGTTACTGAGAGAATCACTACCATGTGAATAACCTTGCATAAATCATCTCTTCCTGGACAGTTAGGCTGTATTCTTCAAACCCGCACACTTTGAACACAAGAGGCATAAATGCAGTTAAAAACCTCAGTGGGTTAGAGCCTCTGCCTTCGGCTCAGGTCATGATCCCAGGGTCATGATCCCATCCGGCTCTCTGCTCAAGGGGGAGCCTGCTTCCTCCTCTCTCTCTGCCTGCCTCTCTGCCTACCTGTGATCTCTGTCTGTCAAATAAGTTAATAAAATGCTTTAAAAAAACAAAACAAAACAAAACAAAAAAAACCTTCAAAGGATGATCTTTAGGAAGAGTCTCCCAACCAAAATTTGCTTCCTACCCTAGCTTCCTGCTTCATGGCTATGGAATCTTTTTGCTTTTTCTTTTCTTTGCTTTCATAATTGAACTTGAGTATACCCAAGTGATCTTTGGAGAAGAAAAAAATCCAACTGTTGAACTGGAACTGGACCAAGGATACGAATAACTGATAGTCCATCTACTTCTCTCCCTTACCCCTTTTTTGAAAGACAGGGCAGTTAAGGAAGCACTTAGTGCTGAGGGCCTGGCAAGGAAGTAATGGTTTCCCAGACGGGAGAAACAGCTTCTGAAAAGAGCCACTGACAACCAACCCCACAGTCCATTGTTGCCCTATTTGGCTCACAATTTCTCTCAGACCTGTTGATAATACTTATTTTCCTTCTATAGAAGAGTCTTTTTTTCTCTGTTGAACTGAGGCTGAAATGATCTCAAAAAAGTGGATAAAGGCAGCTGTCCTGTGTTTCAGCACCATGATTTCACCTTCCAAAAACAGGTGGTAGTTACTAATTGCGGCAATCTCTCTTTCTTTAGCCAGAGACCTATCTGAAGTTCAACAGCCAAATCTAATTGAAAAACATAGACTTTCCCTCATTCTGAATTTGACAGATTTATTACATAAGTAGGTAATCTTCCCTGTTGTAGTTAGAAGCATAAATATCCAGATGCTGACATTGTGAGACTTCCAAGTCAGAAGCTTAGGGGGTTATTTCTTATGGAAATAGCAGCACATCCCTTCCTTTCTGCATTTCACTCAATATGAATTATTTATAAGTATAAAATACTGAGATTTATTTTTCAACATGAACACACATGCACAAAAAGAGGAAGGAGAATGTATCATAAGCCGTTGAATTTACATATTTACAAATAGCTTGAGATCTCAAAGGATTCTTAAGTGAGAAAAACAAGACAATTTTAACATGGTTTTTTTTTACGGAATCTTTCTACAGAAACTTCTGGGCAGCTCATCGGTGTAAACAGATTCACAGAGAAAATTAGTTCTTTGTACCAGAAGTGAAATCAGACAAGTGTCAGAAAGCATGGCAGGGCTTTTCATGTTTGTGTGGATGAAAGAAATAGAAAAAAAAAAAAAAGAGCATCTGAATCCTGTCACTCACTGTTAAGCCAAATTCTTCTTTTTCCAGTTATTTCATAGGGTTTTGCTACAGGTCACATGAAAAATTCCTCCTCAGTTCCTGCCTCAATACTTCTGGAGCTGTGCAATGTGTTCCACAAGGGCCTCTGGTAATTTTGGTGGAGTGGACTCCTGGACCAAATTCTCAACACCTCAACAGACTAGGAAGAGCTTGAGACTTGGGTGCTATTTGCCACAATCTTTATTTTAACAAGACCTTCCCGGAGCTTAACACAGATGGCGCATTTTGGCAAAAACCAGGATCAGATCCTACTAAAGTGAGGGGTACCAGCATCACAAAGTTCTCTGCTGGTTGCAGGGCCAGCAGTGGTAATGGTGCCGGCATTGGCTGGGGGGAAGGTGCATGACTGACGACAGTGATTGTGAACTGAAACTCCTCCTACCTCTCAACACTCTGTCACTCTGGCCAATGGCACACATTGCCTTATGGGTAGAAATGCTTACATTGGTATAAAAATTCTTTATAAATGGAATTCTGCAAAGCACTGTAAAGCTGTCTTAGACTTTGTGCCTCTGAAGTACTACGGTCAGGGGATCAAGCCTTAAAGTTTCAATATCTGATAGTTCAGAAGTCAGTCAGAAATGAATTTAGCATATTAAACACCCGGGAAATTTATCTTGTAAAGTAGCAGGACCAACTTGCCTGGAGAGATTAAAGAGTTGAGATGCACTTATTTATAGGCTTTAAGATTCACTTTATAGACTTCTATTTGCTGCTCAGGCAGTGACTACCCTTCGAAGGAGACGTCACTTACCTAAAGTTTTCCTTCATTCTGGCGTCTTTGAGCCATTTCTTTCCAAGATGCCTATATTCCTAAAACTCTACGAGGGATCTGAAATAAGCAGATGAAGGTTAACATTAGAATTTTTCTGCCTAGATTATTTCTTCTTAAACAGAAGCAAACAAGGCGGTCAAGAAGGTAGGTGGCATAGTCAATTAATGGCATTTCTGTCTTTGAGTTTTGTATTTAGGGTAAAAGTGGAATGGTACCCTTATGGGAAAAATCTAGAGGAACATCATCTTTAGGTCATGGCTGTCTTATTAGGGGGGCATTTGAAAAATTCAAAAACTTGTTTAGCAAAGTACGACGAGGACTATGGATGTCACTGTTCAAGAGCTGTGTGCAGCTGTGTGGAAGGTAAGGAATAATTGATACAAGTTTTGTTTTATGGTTAAATGGGACTTTCTCTCCTCTCCCTACAGTTTGGTTTCCTGAATAAGAGCCAATATATAAGGTAGTGGGAAAAAAAACACCAATTAAATTAATTAATGCTTTAATAGACTAAATGTGCATTGGGTTCTTGCTATGAGCCAAGGGATTTTTCTAAGGACTGATTGTATCAGTGAAGAAAGCAAGAAAGAAGATATTCCTGCTTTTGTGAAATTTACATGTTAGTATAAGGATACAAAAAATATACATAACAGGTACATGCTATGCTATGTGATAATGTGGTTAAGTACTATGGAAAAAAATACAGCATAGTTATGAAGACTCCATTTAAGCAATAGTGTCTTTTGACATTCTCTGTCAGGTACAGTGTTATATATAAAAGATCCAAGAGTCCTGATCTCTAAGGAGTGAGAGCCCCATGTTGTGACTGTCATACTCCAGTGCTGGCCAAGAAGAGGACTTGTGGATTGCCACTCAGGTTTACCTGGCCATGGAGCGTATTCCTCATAGACCATGGAACTACTTCTCACTGTATGAAGATGAACTCTATAGTTCATCTCAATACAGTGTTCCAGGCAGTCTCCACTGGTGAATCAGAGCTGACCGACAAGGGGAACCAGTCATGGTATGAAATTAGACACGTAACCCAACTATACTTCAGCCCAGCTTGCTCCTCTTTAAAGGAAGTGAGACAATGTTTTGAAAAGTTCTTACTAGTTCTGAAATATAGTACTTCTCAGGTATCTACCAAATGAATTGTATAGAAACTATCTAATATAGGACATCAGAATAAGGGAAAAAAAATCCTCATTTGCAGTTATAAAATTAGATTATCTCCTATCACTGTTGTTCCTATAATCTGTTTTCTAGAATATTCCTGCAAGGTTTTCCATGGAAAATGTCTAAATTTTATCTCTTAAGGTTCCACACAGCACTTTAGTACATAAATGCTCAGGAAAAAAACAAAAACAAAACTGTGCTTATTCTTATTCTTCAACTGGATTTCATGAATACAACATAGATAAGGTAGGATATGATTAAGAAGAGGACATCAGGAAAAATAAAAGTACAACTTGGAGGGTCTCTAAAGACATCTGGGAATAAAGACTTAGAAAGCAGAATAGCAGAGAAGATGTAATGTTTCGCCCTCATGGCATTGTCATAGTCTGACCCTGTAAGGCTAATACTTTGGGGTTTTTTTCATGTTTCATTGATGAGTTTTATTAAAATTGTACCTTGTTCTTATATGTAAATTTAAAAATTTTTCTCTTCTCTTAGTATCCATATTGTTATCTTTTAATAATATCTATAAAAGCTTTCCTATATTTTGTTACATATTAAATATCCTCCTAAAATCTTGTTAATTTCTCTCCTATCTCTCTGTTCTAGATTCATGCCTTGCCATCATTACCACTTTTTATGCATCTTTAATCATTTATTCCACAGAAGCAATAAGACCAAAAAAGATTTTCCTAGATCCACCATTTAAAAAAAAATTTAAAAAGGAAAAGCCAATGGCAATATTTGATATAATATTGAAGATTCTTACTAATGAGTCTTCCCTACTCTGGTACACATTTTTAGGTTAAAAAATAGACTGGAGTGGGTGCCTGGGTGGCTCAGGCCATTAAGTGACTACCTTCAGCTCAGGTCATGATCCTAGGGTCCTGGGATTAAGCCCCACTTCAGGAACCCCGCTCAGCAGGGAGCCTGCTTCTCCCTGTCCCTCTGCCACTTGTTCTGTTGTTCTCAGTCAAATAAATAAATAAAATCTTAAAAAAAAAAGATGAGACTGGAGAATAACTTCCACTTCAGATCAAGATGTAGTAGCAGTGACTAGATTTATCCTCCTGCCTAATTCAACCAAAAAGCTGGACAAAATATATAAAGCAATGATTTAAAATATTGGTATGGGGCAAAGTAGGACAGGGGTCACTGAGGGGAAACAGAGATGTTCTATAACTGCTCCAAATTACTGTCAAGTCATAGCATGGGGTTGAAGGGTGATGGGATCTCAGCATAGTGGTTTCCCTGAGTTGAACAGGTGGAATAAGCAGTCAAAGGAGACGAGGGTGCTAAGAATCTGCCTGTGAGAGTACCTGAAAGGGAGAGAACTGCACAGAAAGGTCCCAGGTCTTCAATTTTCCCTTCAGTTTTCAGTTGAGTATGATTAAGTCCATGCCTGTGAGTGAAACCTCCTGTGGGCAGACAAAGAGCCACTCATAGGATTAGATGAAACAAGGTCCAGAGATCACATCTGCTGGAGCAGTTAGCGTCCCCATCAGCCATAGTGGGACAATTTCGCAATTCTCAGTGCATGAGCTAAAGTGCTCAGTAAAGTAATGACCAAACATTGGGGTAAAATTAGCTCCTGGATAAAGACAGTTCTAATCCCACCTGACAAATACTTTAAAGCAAAATATTAAGTTATTTGCATGTAGCTTAATTGCAGAAGAGTTAATGAAGAGCAGAAAAATATTAATAGTAGTACAAAATTATCCAGCAAAAAATAAGGTAAATTTAACAATGTCCACAATCCAATAAAAAATTCTAGGCACACAGAGTAAGAGGAGAAAAGTCAATAAAAAATGATCCAAAAATGATGGGTGTGAGAATTAGAAAAGGACATTAAACATTATAATAATTAGGGGCACTTGGGTGGTTTAGTTGGTTAAGCTCTGACTTCAGCTCAGGTCATGACCTCAGGGTCCTGGAATCAAGCTGGAGTAGGGCTTGATCCCCACTCAGTGGGGAGTCTGCTTGTCCCTCTCCTTCTCCCTCTGCCCATCCCCCTGCTCATGTTCTCCCTCCCTCTCTCTTAAATAAATAAATAAATAAAATATTGACAAAAAAGCTATAATAATTATATGTTATATGTTAAAGAAAGTAGATAAATTATGAAATATATTAAATAGAGACCTAGAATATTTTTGAATATTTTTATTTTGAGTTAATTTTAAGTTTATATACAGTTATAAAAAATAACACAGTGAGATCCCATAGAAACTTTATCCTATTTACCCCAATGGTAACATATTGCAAAACTATAGTAAAATATCATAACCAGGACATTTGAGATTAATGTACTCAAGTCTATCACCACAGGGTTATAACAGCATGTTATAGGCACCTGTTATAGTCACACCCATTTATCTCCCAACACATCCTCTTTTAGCCCTAGTAACATCTGTTCTTCATATCTTTAATCCCATATTTTAAGAATGTTATATCAACAGAATTATATAGTTTTAACCTTTTAGAATTGGCTTTTCTCACCAAACTTAAATCTCTCAAGATTATCCAGGCTGTTGCTTATATCATTAGTTCATTTCTTTTCATTGCTGAGTACTGTTCCATGGTATGATTGTTACAACAACTCAACCACTCATCACTGAGGAGCATCTCCGTTGTTTCCAGTTTGGGGTTGTTATGAATAAAACTGCTACAAACATTCATGTAAGAATTTCGTGTAACTATAAGTCTTCATTTTTCTGAGTTAGATGCCTGGCAGTGCAATTACAGCATCAGATGACCAAACTGCCTGTTGTATGTTTAGTTATTTTAAAAACCTCCAAACTGCTTCCTAAAGAGGCAGTGCCATATTACATTTCTACTAGCAATAGATGAGTGATTCAGTTCCTTCACAACCCTCAACTTTTGGAGTATTGATAGGATTTGTATATCAATTTGGAGAGAAAATCTTTGCCATGTTGAGTCTTCCAATCTATGAACATGGTACATCTCTTCTTTTATTTAGATCTTTGATTTCTTTCATCATGATTTTATATTTTTCAAGATTCAAATCCTGTTCATGTTTTATTAGATGTACACCTATGTATTTCATTTTTGTGTGATTGTAAGTGGTATTTTAATTTTAATCTTAGTTCATTGTTAAAATATAGAAATAAAATCCTGTAAATTTTCTGAAATTAATAGTTCTAAGAAAGGAGTTCTAGGATTTTTTTTTGACAATTCCTTCAGATTTTCTATATAGAAAATCATGACATCTTGAAATAGAGACAGTTTTATTTCTTCCTTTCTGATCTATATGCCTTCTCCCCCAATTTCTTTTCTTGCTTTATTTCACTGGCTAGAACTTCCAGCCTCATGATGAATAAGAGTGGTGAAAGCAGGCACCATAATTTTTTTTTCCAATTTTAGAGGAAAAGTATGAGTTTTTCATCTTTAACTACAATCTTATCCATAGGTTATTTATAGGCTTTTTATCAGTTGAGGAAATTCTGCTCTATTCCTATTTTTCTGAGAGTCTTTATCATGAACATGTACAATTTTGTGGAATACTTTTCTTACATCAATTGATATATCACATAGTTTTTGCTCATTCGAGCGTTAAAATGGCTTCTTAAACTGATTGGCTTCCAAACACTGAACCAGGCTTGCATTATCTGAACAAACTTTAGTTTGCCATGCTGTTTTATTCTATTTTATATATTTCTCAGTTTTACTTGCTTAGATTTTGTTAAGGATTTTTCTGTCTTTTATTCATGAGGTATGTTATGGTTGTCTTTTTGTAAGGCATTTCATTTTGGGGGGTAATACTGACTTCATAAGATAAATAAATATTCACTCCCTTTCTATTTTCTGAAAGAGACTGTGTAGAGCTGGTGTTAAATCTTCTTTAAAAATTAAATAGAACTCTCCAATGAAACCATCAAGGTTTTGAGGTTTCTTTTTTTTTTGAAGTATATTTTTATTTTTAATCCACTTTCCTTAATATTTATAGAGATACTCAAATTATTTCATTTTTAATGAGTTGTGATAGTTTGTATTTTTTGTGGAATTGTTTCATTTCATCTAAATTACCAAATTTACATGTACTTAACTGTTTTAATAATCTGTTATACCTAGAAAATGTAATAACTACAAATTAATACTAGAAAAGTAAAGAAACTAATAAAAATACATCGTCAAAGTCCCTGAACAAACATTACATCAAGGAAGATCATTGGGTGGCAAAAACAAACAAACAAACAAAAAAACCCACATGAAATGATGTTCAAAATTCTCAGTCATTGAGAAAATGCAAATTTAAATCACAGGGAGGCAGCATTTAACCCTCAGCAGCTGGCTAAAATCAAAAAGACTGACTACACAAAGCATTGGTAAGAATATGTAGGAACTTAAGAGTGGGAATGCTCATTTACACCTACTGAAAATGTAAGATGGTACAACTACTTTGGAAAACAGTTTGGCAGTTTCTTATAAACTTGAACATTTATCTATCATATGACTCAACCATTTTACTTCTAGATATTCATCCATTAGAAATGAAAACGTGTCTCCACACAAAATGCTGCACACAAATATTCATAGCAGCTTTGTGTGAAGCAACCCAAATATCCATCAACAGAAGAATGGATAAGCACAGAGTGATATGCATCTACACACTGGAACACTACTCACACACAAAAAAATCCATTATTAGTCCATACATTAACACAAAAGCATTTCAAGTTAATTATGCTGTGTAAAAGAAGCTAGTTAAAAAAAAGTAAATATTGTATAATATCATTTATATAGTGTTCTAAAATCCAGATTAAGTTCTACAGACCGAAAGTACCTCAGTGATGGTTTGTGGATGATGGCAGTGGGCGGGGGAGATTAGGGATGGAGGGATTACAAAAAGATACAAGAAATTTAGGGTGATGACTATGTACATTGACTTGACTGTAATAATTATTTCCTCTGTGTGAAAATATTAAATTAAATTTAATCAAACTGTACACTTTTTAAAATTTTTTAGAGAGAGTGTGTGTATGCTAGTGGTGGTAAGGGGTGGAGGGGAGAAGGGGCAGGTGGAGAGGAATAGAGAGAATCTGAAGCCAGCTCCATGCCCAGCACAGAGCCCAATGTGGGCCTCTATCCCAGGACCCTGAGATCATGACCCAAGCCAAAATCAGAAGTTAGAAGCTCAACTGACTGAGTCTCTCAGATGCCCCAAACTGTACAATCTTAGTGTGTACAATTTATAACATTTTAATTATACCTCAATATAGCTGTTAAAAACACTAGAAATAAAGAAGAGTACGTCAGGAAGTTTACATCAATTTGTTCTAGTAGCCGTTCATAGCCAGATTCTTTTATTCATGGAAAATTTGTGTAAATTAAGAGCTTCGAAAGTTATTAATAAAAAAAAATAAAATACAAGTATTCATCCCTAAAGATTAACACTCTAATCATCCCAAGACAAAACATCATGTAAGTAACACCTCCAAGAGAGGCTGGTCATACTTTCATTCTTTTTTTTTTTTTTTTAACTTGGATAACAGCAAGATACAAACGTGAGGATGGAGGGTCTTGAAGAAAATTTTACTGAAGATGATATTTTTATAGTCTGGCATCAGACTTTGACACATGTATTCTCTGTCAGCAACTTAACAAAGTTGGTAACATTCTTAACACACCATGAGTGCCTTGTCAATCAGTGTTTCAAAGTATAGGGAAGGCTGAAAGATTTCAGGTGAGATTAAAAAAAAAATGCAACTGAACTTGTGAAAGCAGCATTATCACATTTTTATTTCAAAGATCAGCCATGAAAAAAAGCTAGTCTTTATCCAAAGGGTTCTATTAACTAGGTTTCAAAATGATATATATTTTTAAATAGCCCATAAAACTTCTACCTTTAAAGGCTGTTGAGGAGTCCATCTTACATTTCTATAAAGAATATTTTTCCTTTAAAAGGAAAGTTCTTTTGAAATTAGATAGCATATTGTTAACTGAAAATATGAATACATATTTTGAGTACCCATAAAATAAATAGAAGAAAAGCCCTATTAGCCAAGCCTAATACTATTCATGCATTTGAGGATAGACTTTAAACTAAATTTCTTTGGAATCATGTAGAATAAAGTGATTTCCTCTGCCAAACTGACCCCATATTCTCCCACAGTGCATTTCACTGGCTGTACATTAAAGCTGCCTAATAAATATTTTCCCTTCAGTTATTAGCAACTTCACTTTCTTCCACAAAGATTTTCATAAGTCCCTAAATCACTGCCCTCACCTAATGGCTCCATCTCTTCCATATCCAGATGGTCTCTGTATTGGGCTGGAGGAATACAACCCTAGCAAATTAAATGAATCTTAGTACCTGAAGAAGTGATTTTATGCAATTCAGGACTCCCATAATCCTTTCTCAGGGTGTTAGCCTTCTTCTTACATCAATGATACAGTGGTATTCTCAGTTTTTTAAATCTATGTAAACAAAACAAAACAAGGGGTGCCCAGCTAGCTCAGTTGTTCGAGCACTAGATTCTTGATCTTGGGGTTGTGAATTCGAGCACTATGCTGGGTGTAGAGATGACTTAAAACAAAACAAAACAAAAAGAAAAGAAAAAAAAAAAAAACCCTGTCTAACATTTGATAGCTTCTTGCCCTAAGGCAACATTTCTTAAAGTACACATTAATCATCTACATCAGACTTGATCAATCATTTCTAATCACAATATGCTGATTTCTATATCTATCACTAGTCTCAAAGTCATTGCCTATGTTTAAGTAGGATGGAGGTATAATTGGGCATGCTCAAGTCTGTTGTCCTAGGAAGCTGAATTCATTTTCTCACGTTCTCACTCCCACCTGATTCTACTGTTGGCCACAGTTACTAAGGGCATTTTAATGTCAGAGGGACCACTGTGCATTTTGGTGCCAAGGATATTAATTCAATTGAAAATGAAACTTGAGAGGGCCCCTTGGGTGGCTCAGTGGATTAAGCATCTGACTCTTGATCTCATTTCAGGTTCTTGGTCTCTCAGGGTCATGAGTTCAAGCCCCACATTGGGCTCCATGCTGGGCATGAAGTTCACTTAAAAAAATAAATAAATAAAATGCTGCTGCAGGAAGGGAATCCATAGTTCTTAACATAGTTTTGAATGAAGTAAAACAAGAACATGATTCTTTAATGTCCATCACATTTTCTTTTAAGATTTTATTTATTTATTTGCCTATTTACAAATAGGCAGAAAGGCAGGCAGAGAGAGAGGAAGGGAAGCAGGCTCCCCACCAAGCAGAGAGCCCGATGTGGGGCTCGATCCCAGAACCCTGGGATCATGCCCTGAGCCGAAGGCAGAGGCTTTAACCCACTGAGCCACCCAGGCGCTCCAAGTCCATCACATTTTTGAATGTGCTCCAGGTAAGTATGAAATGATAGTAAAACAGTGCTGGACTATGAGTTGTCTCATGTATGAACTGGATAATGCTGTAGAAAAGGAGAGAAAATGTGATAATGAGTGGAAAGATAGTTTAGAATACTTTAAGACTTCCAAAATGACACATTTTCGAAGAGTGAGATTTAAAAATGTCCTTTTCCCTGTCTTATTCCAAAGATTAATTTTTAATCTTCATATTCATGTTGTTTTTTTTTTAACACAAATTCTGTTTCATTCATACAAATGGCAGGTCTCTGCACTCAGCCACTGTAGTTAACAAAAGCTTGGACTATAGATCAAGATTATGACTCAGTCTGAGCTCTTCCACTTAAAACCATTTGAACTTTGGCTTTTTATTTCAACCAGTCTAGTTCTAACTTTTCATAACAGTAAAATAAGGGTGTATATTGTTTCCTAGAGTCATGGTAAGGACAAGGTATGTTACTATAGAAAAGCCACTACAACAGCCCTTGGTATTGTAGACACTCATTCACTCTTAGTTCCTTGTAGAGCTGTTGTCTCCTTCTTTGCGCAGCAGTCTGTAATGACAATGGAGAGAAGCACTTTGTGACTGCTACTTTTATCTTATATGAAAATCTGTAGTTGTGAACTAGATTTCAAAAGATAAACTGAAATAATGGCTTTTTTCCCCTCCTGATAATGATACTGAATATGCTGCAGATAAACATGAATGACTGCAAAACTGTGCTTGACTATTGGTTGCTTCATGAGTAAGTACCCAGTGAATGATGGTGTCTCCTTGACTTGTGTTATGTATCCAGGATCACAATTAGAGCTGAGGTTGAATATTTTAACTGGAGAATTTGGAGCTATTCTAGATGCTCTCTGATATTTAGTGAATAAAGATACATTAAGAAATGTTATGGGTTTAATTCATGCCCCTTCGGTGCCCAATTTCAAACTCAACCCAGAAATCAGAGTTTATTATTTATACCATAATTCTCATACTTGATACCTAGAAGAAATAGCTTTTCTTCCACCGAATAGGGAAAAAAATAATTTTTCTTTTAAGTATCCATGGTCCAAAAACTTTAGGCCTTGGCTAGACACGATATAAGGATGTACCATTTGGAAAGTGATTATACTAATTTAATTTTGTAAGCACCAGGTAAAATGTATCCTCTGTTTGTTAGGTGCATTCATTATTTTTGCAAATCGAGCAAACCCCCCCCTTAAAAACAAACAAACAAACAAACATAAAGGAAGCAGTAATCGCCTTTCCAACTTAAACATGAGGAGTCCTTACACCACCACTTTATGGTATTAACCAGCTTTGCTTTAAAAAAAAAAAAAAATACAAATGTACATTACTGGCTTTCATCATAGCACTACCTCCATCTCCTTTTTTTTTTTTTTTAAGGATTTTATTTACGTATTTGACAGAGAGAGAGTACAAGCAGGGAGGGACAGAGGGAAAGGGAGAAGCAGGCTCCGCACAAGGCAAGGAGCCCAAAGCGATCCTAGGACCCTGAGATCATGACCCAAGCTATTGACAGCTGCTCAGCTGATTGAGCCACTCAGGGTCCTACTACCTCCATCTTCTGAAATACTTTACCTCAATTTCTGACAATTTCATGTCCCTTTTCTATTAATGTTTACTTTTCATTAGCCTCTTATACACAATGTCTTGGCCAAATGTCATGACCATCACCTCTTTACACTGATGCCAGGTAAAATAATGTTTAAGAATTAGCAAAATGAATATCACTCCCTAAAGTTAATATATTATTCTAGCTTTTTAGCGCTTCTCCAATATCTGATAGAGATACTAAAGTTTTGTCAATGTTTTGTCTTATTTATTATACAAGTCATGGTTCAATGACTTATATAATACAAGTATAATATAATATAATATATTATATGTAATATATTTAATATAATACATTATATAATATAATGTATAATATAATATAAAATCACATACAAATCAATCTGAAATCATTACAAAATAAACTTGAAATATTTTGATAAACTAAATATGTAACATGTAAGAATCACCCTGCATAGTTTTACTGTTTACATGGTAATCTACTATTATTTACATGGAAATCTACAAAAAAAAAAAAAAAAAAAACAGCAAGCCTGGGCTGCTATCTTTCAAAGAGGTTGCTTTCAAGGTAGGCTGTTAGCTAACTCTTGGCTAGCTTCTGGAACTTTCCCTAACTGATAGGGTTGTTTTCTTATGCTTGTACATACAACATGATTTATCATTAACATTTCCTGGAAGTCTGGAATTTTGCTAGTTGCTAGCAGAGAATATGGTATATGTGACCTGCCTCAACTGGGCTTCTCTGGGCAGAAACATCACACACACACACACACACACACACACACACGCACAGCTGCATTTTTGCTACTAGAGGCTAGAGGGAGAATGTGCTCTGACTGCTTATAGGAAAGAGAGAACATGGGAAGGTGAATGTGTATTTAACCAGACAACTCCTGTATTCTTTTCTCTTACAGAACCAGCTGTGTCTTTGTACTGTGTTGATGTAATTTTTACCTCCTTGCTGACTTCTGACTTTTTTCTAGCAAATCACGGAACACATGGGTAGTCTTGGAGACCCCCCAAAAGAGTCATCTAATTATATAAAATACTAATTAGTATGAAATAAAATAGTAAAAGTTGCCTTTTTCAAACCCTCCAGAAACAACATCTCTTTTCTCATAGCACATATGTTACTTTGCTGCTTGAAAATCTGTCATCACTATGCACTGTGTTTAAGATCCTATTCTTCATAAACATCTACCAATTTCCTCCCCAAACTCCTCTCAAATTCCCTTGTTCCCTTGCTCCCTAGAATTTGGCCATGTTCTCCACCCTAGAAGAGAATCATGCATTATATCCAGTCACTAAATGGACCTGCTTCTCTCCTCCTTGCTCCTAATGCCGTTACAAATCCATTGCTCGGCCATAGCTCCTACAAATCACTTAATCTGAGGCACAGAAATGTGGGCATTGGATAATCTCCAAATTTGGTACTTTCTTCATAATTATTTATGAGCCATAAGATGCCTGAAACTAAGTTTAGCTGGCAATTCCTTTATAAACCATTTCAGTGGGTATGCTGTTTCCCACTTTGGGTATGCCAAAATTTCAGTATACACAAATCTTATCACTTAAGATGTGTTGACTGAGAATAAGGTCACCTTTGACTACATATGACTGAAACTACAAGGATATTTATTACAACTTACCTACCAAGAGCTCTGGGATAGGCAACTTCCAGGTCTGCTCAGGAGCTCTGCAGTATCAGACTACTGAAGTGACATTTCTGCATTTCTCTTAGCCTTCTCCTTTTAGCTGTGATTTGGCAGCTCTATCACAGACATCACACAACTAACTGTATTCACGCAGAAACCAGGGGTTAGGTGATGTGTTGGTAGTAAAATAGATTTTTCTTCACAGGCTGGCTCTCTCTTTTATCAGAAAGCGGAATGTTTCCCACAAAAGAACAGCTGGCTTCTCTTATAATGCATTATTGGCCAGAAGTAGTTGGCATGCCATCACTTATAGCAATGCTGGTGAAAATAAATAGAAGTCACAAGACTGGCTCAGGCCAATCATAACTTGATCCCAATGATGGCAGGAAAGACTTCAGCAAGTTGCTACTAAATGAAGCAGGAATTAGTTAGCAGTAACTATTGGATAGGTCAGTGGTTAATCTAGAGTACTAATTAGAACACAGATCTGGAGGGCCAACCACCTATTTCCGCTTTAGTTAAGTCTCACGTGGAACCCGAGAACCTACATTTCTAATGACTTCCTATGTGACACTGCTGCTGTTGCTTTGGTCGGCAAACGTCAGCCTCGACCACACAACTCCATGGGTTCCAGTTGTGGTCAAGTGTTATCAAGTTATTTACACAGTTAGGTAAGGATTAGTGCTGATATCATATACTGATATAGACAAGGCTTACACTTTGATCTCCCATACTAATGTAGACAAGAGTTAGTACTAGCCCATCAATCAGAGTAGGAATATAAATTGCATCAATTCCAGTTGTCATAGTTTTAAAATCAATTTTGTGATGTGCTTCATCATGTCAAACATATAAGGGAATAAACTATTAAAAAAAAACTCTTTCTTTGTGCAAAACAAATCAACTCTTTAAGTCAAAATATTGGCCAGTCTAGATCATTCAAAATAATAGGAATTCTCTTACAAAATTTAAATGTTACATAGTATTGTATTTTTCTCCAAACACCTGAATGTATAGAAATGGGAAGGTTAAAAATGTTTTATATTTTCTAAAAATATTACATCCTAGGAAATAGAATCTTGACATGGGTTAATGTCAAACCAAATAGAGGGCTGGAAAATTAGCCTGTTGAATACACTTTTATTGGTGGAGATTAAGAAAATTGACATATCATGTTGAAGAGACTCCAGAACATGTGCAAAAAAAGAATGATTTGAATACATTACGTAGAATAAGTACAGTAGGCAGATATGAATGTAGCAGGTAACATTATTGAAAAGTGTCTATTGGTGCCATATGCTATCGATATGGACTTGTTGATTTATTATGTATCTAGGGGGACAATAATGTCCTGTTATATGTTTGTAAACAATATATAGAGGCAAAAAATTTATCCACGTGAAGTGTCTAAGCAATAAAGAAAGGTACAAGGAAAGGGATATTTCAATGTCCATAAGCCCAAACACTATGATAAAGAGTTTGCACATGGCCTGCAGTAAATGGGAAAGACTCCACAGAGGAAAGTTCTGTCTCAGGTTATTCATCATAAAGGGAAAAGGAAGGAATTTTAAGTTAGGATAACAGAGGGGGGTAAGAATATTAAAAAGTTGGAGAATAAAAAAAGTTGGAAGTTTGATTCTAGGATGAGAATTTTAAACAATTAAGAAGTGTACTGGCTTTTGATCTCATTGCTTTATCCTGGTGACCTTCAGATGTGAATAAACAAGCCTAGGACAAAAACTGATTCAACTAAGCATTTTCACAGGGTAGATTTCTGAGGTTAGGATTTCAAGATTAAAGAACTACTGCGTGTGAAAATAAGTTCTATATAAAATAGAGAAATACTTTGCATGCCATAAGGGATAATCTTATAAACACACATCACATTTTACGTGTATGAGGAGCCAAAAAGGCCCATCTGTGCTTCAGATATTATTTAACCATCTAGAAAGAACTCGGGCTCTCCCTGAGCCTTATATTTGGATCAACACTTATGATCTCATATAACTAATTGCTCTTTTGTCTTGGGTACTTTCATCTTCCTCTTGATAAGCCCCATATTTTTGTTAATTTTTACTAGTACTTCCTACACATTGCCCATATTCTTTATGTAAGAAATCTGGGCTAATATCATAAAGTTGCTTTAAATGTTATTTCAAAGATAAGAATTTTTGGAAGAGTACAGTGAGGGGAAAATGCTTTATCTTTTTACTTCATGCACCTCTGTTTTACTCAAAAATTTTAACAGGCATTTACCATTTTTGATAAATGTTTAAGCTAATAACTTTTTATTGTGGTAAAATACGCATAGCATTAATTTATCATGTAATGAATTTCAATGTACAATTCGTTGGCATTAAGTACATTCACTTTGTTGTGCAGTCATCATTCATGACTGCACATCCAGTACATTCTTATCATCCCAAACTGAAACCCATTAGACAATAACCCCACTCCCTTCTCTTCTCAGCAACTAGAAACCATTATTCTATTTTCTGTCTGTATGAATTTGAACACTCTAGGTATCATAAGTGAAATCATACACCATTTGTCTTTTTTTGTCTGGTTTATTTCACTTAGCATAGTAGTTTCAAGATTCATCCATGTTGGAGCATGTTGCAGAATTCTATTCTTTTTTAAGGCTGAATACTCCACCGTATGTCTATATCACATTCTGTTTATTCGTTCTTCCATCAGTCCATTCATCCATGCAAGCAACACCTGGGTTGCTTCCACTTTTTGACCATTATGAATAACATTGCTATGAAACGGGTGTTCAAAAAATGTTTATGTTCTTGCTTTCCATTCTTTTGAGTGTATATCCAGAAGTGGAACTTCTGGATCCTTAAACGTAATTCTACGTTTAAGTTTTTGAGGAAGCTCCATACTGTTTTCCATAACAGCTGTACCATTTGACGTCCCCACCAGCTAGGCGTAAAGTTCCAGTTATTCCACATCCTCACCAATATTAGCTATTTTCTGGTGGTTGGTTGGTTTGTTTGCTTGTTTTTATCAGTAGCCATTCTAATGGAAGTGAAGTGGCATCTCACTGTGGCTTTGATTTGTATTTCATTAATAAGTAGTGAAGTTGAGCATCTTCTCATGGGCTCATAGGGCCATTTTGTATATCTTCTTTGTAGACCTGTCTATTCAAATTCTTTGCATATTTTAAAATTGGATTGTTAGCTATTTTCTTGGGTTTCATCCTTTTGCATGTGGCTATTTGTTGATAAAATACTCTTGGCACCCTTGTCAAAAATCATTTGACCATGTATGCAGAAGTTTATTTCTGGACTCTCTATCATATTCCACTCTTCTATTGGTATATGTTTATGTCATTACCACACTGATTTGATTATAGTAGGTTTGTAGTAAATTTTAAAAACAAGAAGTTTGAGTTCTCTTGGTTTGTCCTTTTTGAAGCTAGCTTTGGAAAGTATGTATTTCTGCCATTTTGCTATTTGTTTTTAGTATACCTTATAGCTCTCTTGTCCCTTATTTCCTGCATTACTTTCTTCTTAGAATTTATCTGATGTTTTTATAGTGAAATTTTTAAGTTCCGTTCACATTTTTCTTTTAAGTATATTCTCTTGCTATTTTCTTTGTGGTCACATCAGGGATTACAATCCTATTTGAATTTACCACAGCTTGATTTCAACCACATACACAAACTCTGCTCCTTCACAGCTCTGTCAGTTACTCCTTCTGTAACTAATGTCATAAAATTCTACCTTTATGCTTTGTGTGTCCAAAGCATATAATAATAATTTTTTTAAAGATTTTATTTATTTATTTGACAGATAGAGATCACAAGTAGGTAGAGAGGCAGGCAGAGAGAGAGGAGGAAGCAGGCTCCCTGCTGAGCAGAGAGCCCAATGTGGGGCTTGATCCCAGGACTCTGGGATCATGACCTGAACTGAAGGCAGAGGCTTTAATCCACTGAACTACCCAGGTGCCCCCTATAATAATAATTTTTAATGCATCTGTCCTTTAAATCATGCAAGAAACAAAAATAAATTACAAAAACCAAAATTATAATAACACTAGTTGACTCTAATATTTATGCTGAGGATAAATCTAAGCATCATTTATAAGTTTTCTAATTTAGAAAATGTTGGTATGAATATATATATTAACAATTAAATGAGATGGAAGCTGGGTCTTCTAGCTATTTATACATTTAGTGTTTCACTTGAAGTTATAGATGTAATAGAAAAAATTAAATTTTATTTACAGTATTTCCATAGAACATATTTTTATATAAATAATGGTTGGGCAAATCACTCTATTAAGGTAAATTGATATATTTTAGTTTTAAATCTCTTCTTACAGGGTAAGAAGATTTTTGTGTTTAAATTTCAAGATTAAGACCTGCAAAATGTTTTCAATTCTGTGATAAATATCTTCAATATGTTTTTGAGGTCTTAGGAGTAAATAATAGAAAAATATATTAAATAAAAGTCATGAGGAAAGCAGAAACACTGAAATACATAACATATTAGAGCTCGAGCTCAGAAGGACAGTTCTGCCTCAGGCCAAAGTATTTCCACCTAAAATAAGCAGTTTGGTGTATGTGTGTGTGTGTGTGTGTGTGTGTGTGTGTGTGTTTTTAAAGAATCTCTAGTTTTAATTCACTTGCACTTGTTAAAAAGCCAAAAAGCTTTGTTTCACAGTCTTTTCACTGTATTTTAAAACACAACAGTATCTATAGCTTAAAGTGTTTTTATAGACTTCTGGTTGAAATACATTTATTTAAACCATTTTTATTTTAGCAAATTGCATGGTTTATGGCAAAGTAGAGAACTGAGTCCTAATTTTTATTCAAGGATTCCTTACATGAGTAGAATTGTAAGTGAACTTTAAAGTAAAATTCTAATCCAGGATGAAAATATGAAAGGAAAAGGAAAAAAAAAAAAAATATATATATATATATATACATTTTGAAAGGAAATGAAAACAGAAATTATTCTATCACTAAATCAAAATTTAATAAATCAAAAGGCATCTAAAAGTTAAATAATTTTCATACATAATATTCAAATCATATTAAGACTGTTAATTTTAAAAATTCTTATATTCAATAAAGAGAGCAAAATATTAGTGGCACATAGAAAAGATTATTACTCAGACCCACACTTAAATATAGTAAGAGATGTGCCAGCCACAACCACAACTGTTTTCTACAGCTGAGAATTTTGCATGAAAGGAGAAATGCATAAATGCGGTTAAGGTTCTGGGACCAAATTCCAACGTGAGTTAGGGAGGTTTCCACACACATCCAAGTGATTCTCTGGACACCAGCTAGATAGCTTATAATTTAACTCAATTCCAACACTATCTAATTGAAAATAGCATCAGGTCCCAAAGGTTAAGGGCTCAGTCCTACAAGACTGCCCCCCACTTCAGACAGGAGTCACAAATCCTGGTTATCATCTGTGCTTGTTTTTTTTGTTTTGTTTTGTTCTTTGTTTGTTTGTTTTTTAATGGAGGTTTCATTACATAGACATGATTGCTTAAATCATTGGCCAATGGTGATTGATTCAATCTCTAGCCCTCTTCCCTCCCTGGAAGTCAGGGCATGGGACTAAAAATTTCTACCCTCTATCAAAATGTTGATTCTTCTAGTAACCAAAGGTGTGTTACAAAATCACCTCATTAACATAACAATAAGCACCTCCCCCACTTTCGAAATTGCAAGGGTTTTAGGAGCTCTCTGAGGGAAATGGAACAAAGACCAACTATGTATTCCTTATTATAAACCACAATATCACAGTGTTACTGGGTAATAATTAAGAGCAATTAGCTGGAGCCATTGGCAAGTGTGGGCCTTTCTTGCTCTAAAACCTCAATCAAATTTCTTAACCATTTTGTGACTTAGCTTTCTTGTTTGTCAAATAAACTTAACAATAGCACCTCAAAGGTGCTAAAGGTATTGAGAATTCATTAGTCAATATATGTAACATACTTAGGTGCGTAGTATACATATTCATGTTTTAAAAATTTAATTTGTAGTGAGATGATGATGATGTTGATGATGTCTGAGGTAGGGGAGAAATACTTAAGAATGGAAAGGTATATGCTGTTACAGGTTAAATTGTGTCCCCTAAAAATTTACATATTGAAGTCCTAACTCCTGCATGTCAGAATGTGACCTTATATGGAAATAGGATCATTGCAGATAAAATGAATTCATTTGATAAGTCATGCTGGAATAGGGTTGGACCTACTCCAGTATGACTGGTATCCTTTTAAAAAGGAGAAAATGTGGACAGAGACATGTACACAGGAGAATGCTGTGTAAAGATGAAGGAAGACATTGGGTATTGTTCTGTAAGCTAAGTCATGCCAATTATTCATAGCAAACCACCAGAACCTGGGAGGGTCATGAAACAGATTCTCTCCCACAGACCCTAGAGTCACCAACTTTCCAACACGTTGATCTTAGACTTCTAGCTTCCAAAACTGAGAGAGGAAATTTCTGTTGTTTAAGCCATCTATTTTGTAGTACTTTGTTATAGCAGTTCTATTAAACTAATGTGCTGGTATGTTACCGGTAATACATAAATCCATCCATATTCTTGATTTTCTGAAGTAAGGGTACAGGGAACAAAAGGAAAAATCTCCTTGCTGTATCCACCTGTGTTTTTACTGTTTGATAAATTGTTGTACACACCATGTTGTTTCATGAATCTCACAGAGCTGTTGAGAGGGTCCCTAAGTGAACTCTTGAAAGAGACTGTGATTACCAGGAGGAAATGAAGATTGGCCTTTATCTACTGGCTGAAATCCTGAAGGACTGCAGAAGCACATCCACCACTTGAAGCTGCTATGGACACAGCAGTAGGTGTGAGCCCTTCTGAGAAGCCAATAACACTTTCTGGAGTTTGAGGTTGCATATGAGCTCTAGACTCTTGCCTCTTTCTGTGGCGAACTCCCTGGTATTTTACTACTTTGACGTGTTTTTTAGAGAGGCAGTGTATTAAAAATGTTTATGGCTCTGGGGTCAGATTTCCCCACGTTGAAATTAGAGATGTTACTTTGGACAAGATACTTAACATAAATGTCCACATTTTGCTTAAGTGGGGATTATAATGATTGCACTTTTTTTTTTAAAAGATTTTTATTTCTTTATTTGACAGAGATCACAAGTAGGAAGAGAGGCAGGCAGAGAAAGAGGAAGAAGCAGGCTCCCTGCTGAGCAGAGACCCTGATGTGGGGCTTGATCCCAGGACCCTGAGATCATGACCTGAGCCGAAGGCAGAGGCTTTAACCCACTGAGCCACCCAGGCACCCCATGATTGCACTTCTTTTATAAGTTTTTGGAGAAATTAAATATAATGTAGGGGTGCCTGGGTGGCTCAGTGGGTTGGGCCTCTGTCTTCGGCTCGGGTCATGATCCCAGGGTTCTGGAATCGAGCCCCGCGTGGGGCTCTCTGCTCAGCGGGGAGCCTGCTTCTGCTCTCTCTCTCTGCCTGCCTCTCTGTCTACTTGTGATTTCTCTCTCTGTCAAATAAATTAATAAAATCTTTAAAAAAATATAATGTAAAATGTGTAGAAGAGCTTCTGCATATAGGAAATATTCAATAAATATTAATTATTATTATTCTGTAATATAATTTTTAAACATGTCTGTATTCAATAAAATGTGAAAAGAATCTCACAGTCAAAACTTAGTCAAATAATTCTCATGTAGATCTTTTGTGTTCAACATGATAGCTGAGTAGAAATACAGTCTCATGGCAGAAGATACAGGATCTGCATAGTTTCAAAAGAGGTAAGAAAATTCTCAAAACCTCCTCCTCACTTCAACATACCAATTTTTTTTCCTAATATGATCTGGAGTCAGATCAAGGAGTTGGGACTGAACAGTGAACAATCAGGGAAGCAGAGTTATCTTAGGGAAATGCCAACAGTACTTAATTATGGAAGAGCCTTAAGAGATAGTTTATAAGGAATTTGAGTCTTAGAATCCCATACCATGTCACAGTAGAGAGGAAACTAGAAAGAGACCCAGACTGAGTATGTTCCTTGTATTTACAGAGCACAGAAAGCACTTTTTAGAGAGGAGTTATCACAATTAAAGCTTACAAATCTTCCACAAATGAAGTCCAAATCATAAGTCCACAAACATCAAGTACCAAGGAAGACAAACTTCTATACATGAGAGCTAACAGAAATATAAAATGATGTTCTTATTTCTTCAAGGATCACAGATATTGGAATTGCCAAGTTCAGCTATGGGTGCATGTATTATGGAAATAAATGATTCAAAGATAAGCATGCAAAGGAGATCATCAAGAATATAATAAGAGGAGTTATTTAAAAATAGAATCTAGGGGTGCCTGGGTGGCTCAGTGGGTTGAGGCCTCTGCCTTCGGCTCAGGTCATGATCCCAGGGTCCTGGGATCGAGCCCCGCATCAGGCTCTCTGCTCAGTGGGGAGTCTGCTTCCTCCTCTCTCTCTCTACCTGCCTCTCTGTCTACTTGTGATCTCTGTCTGCCAAATAAATAAATAAAATCTTAAAAAAAATAAAAATAAAATCTAGTGAAACAAAAAATTAAATTTTGAATTAAAAATTTCAATAGATAGCCTAAATATCAGCTTAGAAATAATTGAAACATTTAGTGAAGTAGAAAATATAGAACTAGAAGATGTATCAGAAATTATACAGAAAGACAAATTCTGGATGATTTCTCTTATATGTGGGACCTAATATCCCACTCCCTCAACAAAATAAGCACATAGAGAGAACAGATTGAAGATTGCTAGAAGCAGGGAGAAATAGGTGAAGGGGGGCAAAAGGTAAAGGAAAAAAAAAAACTTTTAGTCGATGGAATAGAAAGCTTAGGAAAAGGAAAACTTAGCTACTGAGAACACACAGAAAATGTGATACTTAGTGGTGTAAAAGTAAGTATTCCCACAAAGATAGGTGTCAGATGGTATTATCTTCGAACTCTTGCTATTCCGGGGACTACTTAAAGAGTTGCTAAATCAATAAATTTGATATAAAAAGGAATATAAAGTTTGAAAGAAAAGGTTCAATTGAAATTGAATTGAACTCCAATTCAAATACAGTTATTTATTAACAATATCATTGTCTAGACAGAAAATGCAAGAAAGTCAAATGAGAAATTATCCATAAGTATTAGACTACTAAGTGAGATTAAAAAACAATACCACCAACACCCAGGACCCCATTCATCACTGACACACACAAAAATTCTAAAGTACTTGGGCATAAATTTCAAAAACATAAAAGATATAAAGAAAATTATAAAAGTTTATCGAAAAACTAAAAGAAGACCAAAAGAAATGGAAAGACATTTCTGAATGAAGTTTGTTATTGTATAGATTTTCCCTCAAATTAATCCATAAATTCAATTCAATCTTAATCAAAATTTTAATGTAATTTTTTTGGTAGAACTTGATGAATTTGTTTTAAAATTCATGATTATGGACTACTTAGAAGGACAGATAAGAAACTGATAATATCGGTTGCCTCTCAAGGGAGAACTAAATCATTGACTATAGGAGGAACACTTATTTAATTATTCTTTACCCTCTTGTGTTTTTGTATATAATATCATGTATTCCCTAGACAACAAACTAAATAAAATTAAACTATAGGCTTTGTGTGGGGCAAATCTATTTAAAAAAAAAAGACTTTTTAACAAAATATAATAATGGCAAATAGGAAAATATATAACCCATAATTAAAGGTTTTGGTATTGAGGCAGAAATAGTTGAATACATCAGTGGAGCAGAATTGAGAGCTAAAAACAGAGTCGTGTGTATATGGTGATTCTCATTATGATAGAGGTGGCATTTTAAATCAATGGGTAAAAGAATGGACTATTAAATAAATATTGAGCCTCTCAGTTCCCTCTCTGTAAAACGAAGATAGTGACTTCATAGGATTCTTGGGAGAATTAATTCAAATAATGTAAAAAAAAAAAAAAAAAGAAATGACAAAGAATGCATCACATACAGAGTCAAGAAAATGGCAAATGTGAATAAATCTTAAAAGATATGGAGGATAGACTGAGAATTAGGTACATATATCCAAGAGCAGTTTCATAAGAAAAGAAAAGGGAATATTTGAAAAGAGAAGTAATATTTGAAAAGATTAAAAAATACAAATATTCTAAACTGATGAAAAACACAAATATATGTATGGGATAACTACACACCCATGATGATAAATTAAATCCTGAAACTAATGACATAAACATTGGAAAAGAACGATTGGAAACTAATTAAACTTTTAATTTGCATATGATATAATTACCTATATAAACCTCCTAAAATCTACAGGTTCTTAAAATAATAACTTTTATTTTAAAAGGTGGCGAAATATAAGATAAATACGTAAAAATTAACTACACTTCTAAATTCCAGAAATAAACAGAAACTTTATTTTATTTTATTCTATTTATTTTTAGAGAGGGAGAGAGATCAGGTAGGGTGGGGCAGAGGGAGAGGGAGAAAAAGAATCTTAAGCAGGCTCCATGCCCAGGGCAAGCCTAATGCCAATCTCTGCCTACAAACCCGAGATTGTGACCTGAGCTGAAATCAAGTTGGACGCTAACAGACTGAGCCACCCAGGCACCCCAACAAAAAGAAATTTTTAAAAAGATCCCATTTATAACAAAAAGAAATAAAATGAAATGAATCAAAGAATTCATCAAATAGGTATCACTTATATCAAGAAAGTCATATAATTTTTTTTTAGAGTGATGTTTTTCTTTTGTTTGTTTGTTTCATTTTGGTTTTTTTTTCCAGTTTATTTATTTTCAGAAACAGTATTCATTATTTTTTCACCACACCCAGTGCTCCATGCAATCCGTGCCCTCCATAATACCCACCACCTGGTACCCCAACCTCCCACCCCCCCGCCACTTCAAACCCCTCAGATTGTTTTTCAGAGTCCATAGTCTCTCGTGGTTCACCTCCCCTTCCAATTTACCCTAACTCCCTTCTCCTCTCTAACACCCTTGTCCTCCATGATATTTGTTATGCTCCACAAATAAGTGAAACCATATGATAATTGACTTTCTCTGCTTGCCTTATTTCACTCAGCATAATCTCTTCCAGTCCCGTCCATGTTGCTACAAAAGTTGGGTATTCATCCTTTCTGATGGAGGCATAATACTCCATAGTGTATATGGACCACATCTTCCTTATCCATTCGTCCATTGAAGGGCATCTTGGTTCTTTCCATAGTTTGGCGACCATGGCCATTGCTGCTATAAACATTGGGGTACAGATGGCCCTTCTTTTCACGACATCTGTATCCTTGGGGTAAATACCCAGTAGTGCAATGGCAGGGTCATAGGGAAGCTCTACTTTTAATTTCTTGAGGAATCTCCACACTGTTCTCCAAAGAGGTTGCACCAACTTGCATTCCCACCAACAGTGGAAGAGGGTTCCCCTTTCTCCACATCCTCTCCAACACATGTTGTTTCCTGTTTTGTTAATTTTGGCCATTCTAACTGGTGTAAGGTGATATCTCAATGTGGTTTTAATTTGAATCTCCCTGAGGGCTAATGATGATGAACATTTTTTCATGTTCTGATAGCCAATTGTATGTCTTCATTGGAGAAGTGTCTGTTCATATCTTCTGCCCATTTTTTGATATATTTGCCTGTTTCGTGTGTGTTGAGTTTGAGGAGTTCATTATAGATCCTGGATATCAACCTTTTGTCTGTACTGTCATTTACAAATATCTTCTCCCATTCCGTGGGTTGCCTCTTTGTTTTTTTGACTGTTTCCTTTGCTGTGCAGAAGCTTTTGATTTTGATGAAGTCATATAATTTTATTTAAATATATTTAAGAGACTTCAACAAATAGATATTTTATTAGATGGGTAGAACGATTTTTCAATTCTCCCCAATTTGTCCTAAGCAATATAATTTCAATAAAAACTCAAGTTCATTTTATGCAAAACTTGACAAAAATATTTGAAAATGTACTTGGAAAAACAAAGGGCAAAATATACTCAAAGCAATCTTAAAAAATAAAAATAACAAAATACAGCTTTTTCTACCAGACATAAAAATGTATAAAGCCATTATAATTGATAGAGTTAATTTTGGTGCAGGGACTCACAGAGTCCAGGAAAGGAATTACAATATAAGATAAAAATAGCATTAAAAATCATTAAGAAATGAGTAATTATTCAATACATGAAAAGTAGATAATAGGATGCACCATAGAAAAATACATAAAGGACATGAAACATATCTTATGTAGAGGAATAAATACATATGGCTGACATATGAAAAGATGTTCAATCTCATTAGTGATCTAAGAAATGCAAGTAAAGATCACAGTGGGATGCTATCTCACATCCATTAGCCTGACAAATATTTAGGAAACTGACAAACATCAAATGTTGCTATGGATATGGAGCAACAAGAGCAACATATTTTCTTGTGGAAGTTGTAACTGGTACTTTGTCAAACAGCTTACTTTCCATTTTGTGGAAATGTAAAGAGAGACGTATCCATAACCCAGTAAATTCCTATCTTAAAGAAACCCCTGCATATTGTACACCATGAGAAGGGTACAAGAATATCCAAATGTTTAGGGGAGATAAAAGTCCATCTACTGGAAGAAAAGACAAGTCAATTTTTGTATAATCACCATGTAGTATTATACAGCAGTGAAAAAAAAATGAGTCTCATTTCCAAATGACTGAGATGAATTTTAGAAATATCCAATTGAGTTTAACATCTTGGGCCTGAAAGACAACATATGAATTTCACAAAACATATACACACACAAAAAAGCCTGATTATTGTATTGTTAAGCAATATTACATATGTGCTAAAATTGTTTTTTAAAACAGGGAACTAAAAAACATAAAATCAAAATATTAGTTACTTAGTTACATGTAAGAAAGAGCCAAGGGAGTGAGATGAGGATCCCACACAGATATGAAAGTTGTTATTCAAGCATATTGATTATATACTTATGACTTACAAGGAAGAAAAAAAGCCTCTCATTTAAGAAAACTCCATATTGAATTCCTATTCCTAAACATAGAAAATAGAGTTAGTATTTGGTCCTTATTAGGCACTGTGGGAATCTCAGTCAAATGTTACAAAACCAAGAAACCATCGTATAAAGGGGATATATCTGACCATCTCATTCCATTATAAGTCATAATAATATAAAAATACCAAAACATTCAGGGAAAAAAGTCTTTCTTTCTCAGAAAACCAACTTAAAATCATAGCATTTTCCTAGTGATTTGGTTGACTTTCTAATTGGAGGCCATATGGTTTTAAATGGCAGTGAGTTTTGTCAAAGTGTGCTGGTGCAAGGCTGCCATTATGAAGGATTACTTGAGGATATGTACATTGTGATGAAAGACAAATAGAAAAACATGTGGTGACTCACTGGGTTGGCCAGAAACAGCTGTCACTGAAATAATAGAATGTGGGGAGATGGAGTTCCTCCAGAGTTAAAATTAAAATATACTATGGTCTTAAACAGGAATGTGTTTAAGAATGCAGTTGAAATGTCAGTCTTTTTTGAACAAATTTATTTAACCTATTAATTATTTCTGATTCAAGATCAGTATTAAAAACTTGGATTTCAGGGAGAGAAAGGGAACAAGGGTCTAAGTATATATGTGTTGAAGACACTGGTTGATCCAACCTCCTTGTATTTCTCTCATAGTTGAGGTCAATTTCTTCTTCCTCTGTTATTGCTCAGAAAATCATCAGGGATTGTCCCTTATCTACCAGGTCGGGGATCATGGTTTTCCTTCTGCCAAAAATAATATTTATTTTAAATCACTTAGTGAACATCTAGGCATATATTTTGTTAGGCAAATAAAACAATAAAAAGTATTATTAGTCTCAAAAAAAAGCTCAAAATTTTTAACAATCAACAGTAACCATAATAAGGAACAACAGTTTCTTTTTAATATAAATTCCTAAAATTAAGATTAAATTATTGAAAGCTGGAAACCTTACAGGTGGTGGGTTTCTTACCCATAAACCAACACTTAGAAGTCATCCCACTTTATAGATAAGGTAACCCAAGCTCAGAAAGATAAACAACCTATGTTGAAAGAGTTTATGGGTACAAAAATGTGGTTCAAACCTTATTTCAAGAACCATGGTATTTGTTCCAAAATTTAGAATGGTTGTCTACTTAACACATGCTTACCCAATATAAGCCTCTGTAGGACTCATTTCCAACTCTGCTCACTCCCTGTTCATTTCATTTATTTGTTCCATACATACATATTAAGCACTTTCTCTCTATAAGGTCTCCATGTCATGGATTGAGTTAGAGAACCAAAAATTATAGTCTTTAGGGTTAGAAAGTAATTCTGGCTAATCACTGGAAAATTGCTACAGGAGGGAGACACCTGTACATATAGTCACCCAAAGACAACAGGCCATGCCTGCCCAACAGATGTCAGAGGACTGGAAGCAGGTATTCTCCAGGCAATGCAATCAACTTGAATAATGGCTGAATATACCAATAAGCAATAACTAACTACTAAGGGTAGAGGGATAAGGAAGTTAGAAAGGTTGGGTTTGGAATCAGAGCTCTGTCATTCACGAGCTGTGCAAACTTGGGCAGTTTGCTGAACCTTCCTATGTTTGTTTCCTCATCTGCAAAGCAGGAAAATAATAATAACCAACTTCTTGTAAAAATTAGATGAAAACATATAAAGTGCCAAACATACAGAAGATACTCAAACACAACATTTAATACTATCATTTTCATTGTACTCAAACTTTCCCATCACATACACCAAACTTACTCTGATAGAGAAAGGCATCATCTATTAATTTAATAGGACAAAAAATCATAATAAATTGCTACCAATTTAGAATTCTCATTCCGGAATTTAACTATAAATAAATGCTTCTTGAAAATTAGTTCTCTTTTAGAAGCTGAAAAGCACAATAAGCACATTCAAAGTGGGTTATTGTCTTTTAAAAAAGTGTAAGAGCTCAACTAAGTTGGATTTTGTTCTTTCATTCTGCTGTCATCAGTCAGGTCCCAGACATGGCTCACCTCCAAATTGATGTGAAGCTGAGGCCTCTCTCTTTCCTCTTGCCAGAAATCCTCACAACTGGCTTCCCATTGAAATCATCTGCAGAAGTTTAAAACCTACTGTTGTCTAGCTCCTCATTCCCAGATATTCTAATTAAATTGTCTGAGATGAAGGCTCAACATCAGGATTTTTAAAGCTCCCCAAGCAATTCTATGTGCAGTCAGGGTTGAGGGTCACTGCCTTGCCCATCCCTAAATAGCTTCATGATACACCTACCACTGACTAATTAAAATTCGATGTGTGGGTTGGAGTAGAAGAGAAAATTAATGAACCATATAATATGGCTGAGGGAATTACCAGAATGAAGCACAGAGAGAGCAAAAAATGAATGCAAGATAAACCAACATGGAGGATAAAATGATAGGATCAACGTGCTCTATGTTTCAGAACAAGAAAGAAAAGATAGTAAGTAGGTATCAATATGGCTAAGGCTTGTTCATTCTTGAAAGGAGAATAAAAACCCTCAATTTGGAGAAACATATCAAGTTGGAAGGGGCGAGGTGCTCAAGAGGACAGGATTTGGCATCCTGAGATACATTTATATCCAAGAGGGGTCAAGATCTAGATAATAAATGGAATATATTTGTAATTTAATTATAAATGAATGATATACCACTAAATTCAGTAATAAAAATGGTAATAACATCTGCAACAGACACTTCATTAGATACTTATATTTTCATATCTAGTAAAAACACTATGATAAATTCATTATAATTCTCATTTAAAGTTGAGAACACTGAGATTAAGAAACATTAAATATTATAGAGGTTATAGAGGTTCAACATGGCAGAGACATCATTTAAGCCTAGGAATATCTGGCTCCTGCAGCAAATGAACCAAAGAATTAACTTCACGCTGAGTCAGGGAATGGACAATGTCCTTTGGGAGACTATTGGTCACATGAAAGAAAGAGAAATTGTATTTTCTCATTAAGTCACCCATGCAACTCTTTGGAAAGCGAGCAGAAAAGCAAGCTTCCACTCTTCTTGTCATATATGCTGATCTCATACATGATTGCTTAGAAGTTCTTTTATGGCAGACACGTATTAGGCAGATAATATCGGGATAGAGTAAAATTAGGATTGCATATTTTACTCTGCTTATTTATTAGAAAGTTACATACCATTTAGGAAACACATGTGGGCTTTATTATGATTTTTTGGCAATTCTTGCAAGGGAGGTGACATGTAATAAAATGTTCTCATTTTAATACATCAAAAAGAATTGAAAGTAAAGTGTGAATAAATAATCTCAACCAAAAAATATACAAGAAAATAATTCAAAACATTACAGGGAGGCTGCCTATTAGGTTGTAGAAGTGGATGTGAGGATGGTTTTATTTAGTTTTGAGAATCCACTGCTTCTAGATTCTTTGCATTTTCGTAGTCCTGAGAACTGGATTGCATGCATAAATGTTTCTGCATGTGTTAAAATAAGTCCATGTGTTGGAATTTCCTATTGATAACGATTGCTAATAATGTGTGCATCCAGAACAGATCATCCACAAACAATGGTAAGTGTAAAATCTTTGCCTGTAGTAGCTTAGCTATCTATGAGATTTCTCTCACAACAAAACTCTTTCTCCCTCATTTCCTTGGGTATGGAGGCAACCTAGAGCTTTTCCTGCCTCTTCATCACCTGTCCCAAGGCTGCTGCACTACACAGCCTGATCTGGAGGAGGGAGGGGCACTACTCACATTTGAGTTGTGCTCCAGAGGTGCCCTTTATATATAAACCATGATATGAAGGTCCTTTTTGGGATTGTGCCACCTAGTAGCCCTGACCTGGCCACCTGCTTACCTCCCCAGCCTCTTCTGGTACCACACTGGCTTGTCAAACATTTGCCGTATTGGCTTCCTTTTAGTTGTCCAAACATGCCAAGTTTACTCTTCCTCATAGGCTCTGCACTTAAGCTCCCTCCCTCATTCATTCAACAAACACTTTACTTTTTTTTCAGTTTTTAATCTTTTACTAGAATTCAATATCCATTCTTTATTAACATATAATTTATTATTTGCCCCGGGGGTACAAGTCTGTGATTCATCAGTGTTACACAATTCACAGCTTTAACTATAGCCCATACCCTCCCCAACTTCCATCACCCAGCCACCTCATCCCTCTCACCCCCTCCCCTCCAGCAACCCTCAATTTGTTTCCTGAGATTAAGAGTCTCTTATGGTGTGTCTCCATCTCTGGTTTCATTTTTCATTTTTCCCTCCCTTCCTATATGATCCTCTGTCTTATTTTTCAAATTCCTCATATCAGTGAGATCAATAATAATTGTCATTGATAATTGTCATTCTCTGATTGACTTAATGATAGACTCTAGTTTCATCGATGTCATTGCAAATGGCAAGATTTCTGTTTTTGATGGCTGCGTAGTATTCCATATATATATATAAAATATATACATATATATCTCACAGATATTATATATATGGTGTGTGTGTATGTGTGTGTGCATATGTATATGTCTCACATATTCCTTATCCATTCATCTTCAACAAACATTTTTAAAATGATTTTATTATGTTTTCTTCTGTGCTGAGTTGTAGTACAATAACCAGGCATTGACAAGTTTGAGAAGAATTATTATTCATTTCTTGCTTGCATGGTAGAAGTATCATCACCATGGAAAAGCAGAATACTTCAAATAAAATTAAACATCACTCATACCATAGAACGGAACACTGTACTTTTATATTTTCACCTGTGTCCACTGAAAAAGAAAGAGCATATATGATCATTAGAACTCTGAGTCTTTAGTAACAGAAATTCATCTTAAACTGGTTTGGCAGAAAAGTGTAGTGGTGAAATGCTCAGATAACTGGGAAACCCAGAGACCATACCTGAGACCCAACAAGATCCAGAAGTCCAAACATTACATTCTGAACTTTCCTCTTACTCTTCTTTCTTTTTGTCTATGAATTGCCCTTTGGGTTACCTTCTCTTTTCCTGTTGCATTATTCCTTTGTGCTTCAGGCAAGCTTTTGTGGGATTTTTGTTTTGTTTTGTTTTTTGGAAGTCGTGATCTGCATCTTCAGAGACTTCAACCCAGAAAGAAGGAGAGGCTGTCTGTCAGCAAGCATCTATCAAATGTATGGCTAGACCGCTTGGTTCAATCACTGAGTGAAGGGGGATAGGATATCATTTTAACCAGGCCCAGGCCAATGCCTACACCCTTAAACTAGAGGCTGACAGTTCTTTCAGAAAAACTAAGGTAGAACATGAGGGGCTTCCTTTTAGAAAGTGGACATTTTATCAAGTGTAGGAAAAGGAAAATGTGTACTGGATAATGAAAACTGTAGTCTACCTGTCCTTATTCTGATTACCCTCAAAAAAGAATCTAAGACAAGGCCTTGGGTATGGATTGTGCCAGGAAACAGAAATGAGGAAACGTAGAAATGAAGGGAGACTAAGGAAGAAAAACCGTAAAGAATAAATTAATAATCAGTTTCCTGGTAATGTGATTAAGGCTTCATCCCACTTAGAACTCTTCAGAAACCTAGTGGAGTATACCTGAGAACTGGCATCCAGAAGAAGAAAGTGGGTGTGGTTTATTCACTGATGACCATTCCCCTTTGATTGAAGTTTGTGCTGATGAGGTGTTAACTCTTCTTACTTTCAGTGGAACAAGAAAGTTCTCAGGAAGACAAACAGGAGACAGGTGGGCCCTGCCGTGAGCAGCTGTTGCATACCAAGAATGGTGTTGCAGGCAACCACAGAGATATGAGACAAAGTATCAGCAGTGCCCACTGTGCTACCACAAACCAATACAACATAGAAAGAAACATTCCAACAAGAGCAGGGTGTGTGAAAATTTTAAATTTGCAATAAGATATGGGAAAAACAAAATAAGAAATTCTTATTTTTGGGGGGGCCCTCAGGAAAAAATAAATTTTCTTCTCTGTCCATTCTTTAAGAAAATAAGAAATAAACTAGTCTCCTCTAATATTTAATCTATAGGCTACCACTGTGCCATCCCTCAGTCTCCTGTGGTAAGCAAGGTCCACTGTGGGAGGAGAAAGGAATCACACAGAAACAGTTTCACAAGGTGCCTGCTTATTTCCTCCATGCACTGGGCATTTGAAGTTATTGCACTTTGCATGTGTCCAGCTAAGAGGATCTACAGATAATATTATTAACTAAATTGACACTCAAAAAATGGAAAGTGATTTATAGAGTTTGCTTTTTTGCTTTTCTGAAAGAACATCAGATGGATAATCACGACTATAATATTGTAACATAGGAGAGCAAGGAAATGCAGAGGTGAGAATTCTCTGGAGTAAGAGAACATATGCTATCATACATATGATTTCATTCCCATGTAATTTATTTAAACTTATATTAAATGTGGTAGATTTTGAACTAGATTTGAACTAGGTAGGTTTTGTGGATGAATGAAAAAAAAAAGGTGTGAATTTCACCTTTGCTCATGGCACTATTCTGTTCACATATATTTACTAAGTCAGATTTTCCAACCAGTTCAAACCAGCTTTAACTTCCTAATTTTTTGACCCTTAATTCTGTTGCCACTGAGAGAAGGCTTTTTAAAATCTCCCATTAAGTTTGTGGAAGAATGTGTGTGTATGTGTATGTATGTGTGTGTGTGTGTGTTGTGTGTATTGTGTGTGTTGTGTGCGTGTGTGTGTGTATTCAGATTTTTGGCACATGGCCTAAAATATGATCTGATCCCTACCACTTCTAACATGAAAATCAATTCATCTATTTAACTTCAAACATGCTAAATATATCATGAGATATAATTATATTTATTTTTTCATTTAACTATTTCAAAATGATCTCCTGATCCAGTCTAGTAGATAGATACAGTGAATTCTCATAAAAAAGAATGGTTCATCTTGGTAAACAAATTTCCTATAAATAGATGTTCTCAATGTATTTTTCTATGTAATATAATTGTTGATTCATCAAGTCTCAGTAGAAGGTTTAAAATAATCACCTTCAACAAAATAAAAAAGTATCAAAGCTCTTAAAGAATTAAACTTACAATTTGAAAAGAACATAAGAATATAGCTTCTAGAAAGAAATAAATAGCAAAAGTGAGAGGGAACAGGTAGTAAGGAAAATACATTGGAGGATAGATAATTATCTTCTAATTTTCCCCCAAATATATTCAAAGTTGTTTAGCTTCAGCATAAAAAAATCATTTTGCATTTTAAATTTGAAAACCTAGGAAAAAAATATATTTCTTTTTTTATACAAAATATTTGATTATTCCAAATGCAGGTGTATTCATTAACTATGAGGCAAGACTAAATAGGCATTTAATAGAATCATGACACAGAACTGGCACTCAATAAGCATTAGTTGAGTAAAAGAAGAGCCAGAATGAGAACAATCTAATGGATGTAGTAAATAAAAATTGTTCGTAGTAAAATCCAGAAGTATCTGACTACATTTCAGTGAAAGTTCAAAATTTTAAATGTATGTCAAATATTTGGACAAATGTTTATCATCATTCATAGGTAGGAACAGTGATACTCCCAGTTTGTTTTTTTTTTAAGATATATATATATATATATATATATATATATATATCACATGCACAGAAAGTGGGGTGGGGCACAGGAAGAGAAAGAATCCCAAGCAGACTCCAGGGAGCAGGGAGCCCAAAGTGGGGATCAATCCTATGACCTTGAGATCATGACCTGAGCTGAAATCAAGAGTTAGATGCTCAACTGACTGAGCCACCAAGGCACTGCATCACTTCCAGTTTTGACATTCTACTCCATCTTCTTCAAGTCATCAGCATGTCTGTAAAATTATTGTACTTGGACATTCCAAATACATTTTACAAACTATTTTATTGTATAAAAAATATTTATCTGGATACCCCCAATATTTGTTTTTAAAAGGTTGATCATTGCTTGAATGTCAAGAACAAAATCATAAGCCCCTTAGTAGAAATATAGATGAATATGTGTTACAGCTTAAGTAGAGAAAGATTTTTTTAAGCAGGACACAAAATAACATTGACTAAATGGAAAAGAGCAATTGTTTGTGTTAAAATTAACTTCTGTTCATTGAAAATGCTTTAAAGAAAATAAAAACACAGTTTATAAACTTGTACACACAACTGAGAAAGAAATAACTCTAAGAACTCCAATACTCAATTTAAAAAGCATAGATGACCCGATACAAAGGAAAGATACTTTGAAAAGCAGTCTTTTCAACAAATGCCATTGGCAAAATTGGACAGACGCGTAGAGAAGAATGAAACTGGACCACTTTCTTACACCATACACAAAAATAAATTCAAAATGGATGAAACACCTAAATATGAAACAGGAATCCATCAAAATCTTAAAGGAGAATACACGCAGCAACCTCTTTGACCTTGGCCACAGCAATCTCTTGCTAGACAAGTCTCCAGAGGCAAGAGAAAAAAAGCAAAAATGAACCATCAGGACTTCATTAAGATAAAATGCTTCTGCACAACAAAGAAAACCATCAACAAAACTAAAAGGGAGGCTGTGAAATGGGAGAAGACATTCACAAAGACATACCAGATAGGGCTAGTATCCAAAATCTATAAAGAACTTACCAAACTCAACATCCAATAAAAAAGAAAATCCAGTCAAGAAATGGGCAGAAGATATGAACAAATATTTTTCCAAATAAGACATACATATGGCTAACAGACACATGAAAAAATGCTCAATATCACTTGACATCAGGGAAATATGAATTAATACCATAATGAGATACCACCTCACACCAGTCAGAATGGCTAAAACTAACAACTCAGGAAACAGATGTTGACGACGATGTAGAGAAAGGGGAACCCTCTTACAGTGTTGGTGGGAATGGCTGGTGTAACCACTCTGGAAAACAGTATGGAGGTTCTTCAAGAAGTTGAAAATAGAGCTACCCTATGACCCAGCAATTACACTACTAGGTATTTTTTCAAAGGATATAAAATAGTTATTGAAGGGCCCCTGCACCCCAATATTTATAACAGCAATGTCCACAATAGCCAAACTAGGGAAAGAGCCCCAATGTCCATTGACAGATGAATGGATATAGAAGATGTGGTGTATGTGTGTGTGTGTGTGTTTATATTTATATATAAAATGGAATGTATATATATTCATATATATACATATATATTCACATATATAATAGAATATTATTGAGCCTTCAAAAATAATGAAATCTTGCTATTTGCAAGGGCATGGTGGAACTAGAGGGTATTATACTAAGCGAAATAAGTCGGTCAGAAACAGACAAATAAAATGATTTCACTCATATGTGGAATTTAAGAAAGAAAATGTTGAACATACAGGAAGAGAAGATAAAATAAAATAAGACAAAAACAGAGAAGGAGACAAACCATTAGAGACACTGAACTCTAGAAAACTGATGTTTACCAGAAGGGTGGTGGGTGAGAGAATAGGTTAACTGTGTGATGGGCATTAAGAAGGGCACGTGATGGAATGAGCACTGGGTGTTACACGCAAATGATGAATCACTAAATTTTACCCTGAAAATAATAATACACTATGTATTAACTAAATTGAATTTTAATTTTTTTAAAAAATAAAAAATGTAAAATAAAATAAATAATCAATTTCAGAAAAAAAAAATCATCCCACTATGCCAAGAAACAAATGAATGGATTTTTAACAACATTAGTGGAAAAAAGACAATATAATTGCAATGACGTGTAGTCATTTTACCAGGTACAAGTACATGCCACCCGATTGACAAATTTTAAGTCTGAAAAAACACAAAGTTTGAATAGGATTTTGAAACACAGACTCTGGGCGCCTGGGTGGCTCAGTAGGTTAAGCCGCTGCCTTCGGCTCAGGTCATGATCTCGGGGTCCTGGAATCGAGTCCCGCATCGGGCTCTCTGCTCAGCAGGGAGCCTTCTTCCTCCTCTCTCTCTCTGCCTGCCTCTCTGCCTACTTGTGATCTGTCTCTGTCAAATAAATAAATAAAATCTTTAAAAAAAAAAAAAGAAAAAGAAACACAGACTCTACTCTGCATTGCTTCTAGAAGTGTTAATTGGTGTCAGCACTTTGGAAAACATGGCACCACTATCTCCTGAAGTTTCACATTCATATATCTGAGGCCCAGCAATTTCACTTTTAGGAATATCCCAAAAGAAACTCTTGCACAAGAACAACAGGAGTCAATAAGAGGATATTGATAATAACACTGTTCATGTTGGCAAAAAATCTGCAGACAACAAAAGTGTGCACCGAAAGAGGATGAGTGAATAAACTATTCTTAAAATGGGATACTACAGAATGGTCACAATTAATGAAATATAACAATATGCAACAACGTGGAGGAATCTGGGAAAAATAAAAGTGGGTAAAAAATAAATGAATCTCAAAAGATCAAAAGATTTCATACCACATACCATTTTCATAAATTAACAGGTAAAATAGATATGCTTACTTTCTTAAGGAGTGGGTATAGATGCAATCAGATTAGACAAAAATGGAAGCAAAGTGATGATGAAAATGACACCCAAGGTGATGTTTGTTTCAGATGGGTGGAGGCAGGATGAACTAGAGGGTTACATATAAATTACATCAAGAACTCTGCTTCTATTTGAATGGTGGGCTTAAGGATGCTGACTACGTATATAAAAGGGGGCCATGCAGTGACCAAAAAAAGAGAGGATGTCATGACCATGGAATATATGACTACCCAATTCTGTGCATCTCATTCCAAAGAAGAACAAGAAATCAACCTTATGGTCCCTGTAGGGGTGGAATGGAGGAGCCATTCCAAACTGAGGGCAATGTGGGCTGCTGAGGATGGCTCTTCCAGATTCTCTGTAGTAATATGACCAGACAGCCTTTTGTTCAGTATCTGTGATGTACCAGCCATGTGAATGCACATATTTATATACATTATCTCATTCAATTCTTGTTATTAGATATATTTTCCATTGTACAGAGAAGAAAACTGCAGTCAAATGCTCTACCACTGAGCTATACCTCCTGTACAGAGAAGAAAACTGATGTTCAAAGGTTTTACCGTGTCTAAGGATCCAGCCCAATGTAGCAGAGTTGGCATCAGAGGGGCAGACAGGCAGAGCAGGGGTCTTATAAGGAGATTGCTGAAAACAAACAAACAAAAAGACAAAGACAAAAAGACAGAGTGCCAGCAGGAGACAGGAGGCATTTTCAGCTGAGACTGTGGCTCAAACTTGATAAATGGGATACTAACACAATTATGGGCAAGGTCAAGGAAACCAACAGGAGATGTGCCAGGGCCAGCCTCAGCAGGTCCAGGTGTCCCTGAAGGAGGGATGGTGTCGGCGAGAGGAATGAGAGCCACACAGCGAGTTCTGGTCAGTAGTCAGGCATCTCCATCTTTATTCTAATTTTAGAGCTTCTTATATAGGCAATTTACTTGGGGTAGGGGGTTACATTCGTGCAAAGGATATTAAAGGACTCAAGCACTTATCAAATAATTTCTCTTTGTTCAGCACCTATTATTCTAGTTAAGCTATAATGGGTACAGACTCACGCCTGGATTGGGGGATAGGGTCTTGCTTCTTGCGTAATCATGTCCTTCAGAAAGCCATGGGAGGTAGCACAAATATGTGCCTTTTGGTAACTTACTCTGGGGTCTGCAGGAAAACAGGATATAGGTTAATGGAAAACAAGAAGCTTTAGGGATAAACTAGATAGTAAAGAACTATAGGAAATCAAGAGATAGGTTAATGGAATACAAAAAGCTTTCTGAAAAAACTAAGTATATTGGAAAGAAGTAGGAACAAGAAGTCATCACCTTTGCAGGAGGCAGGACGTATTTTAATGGCTCAGCTTATGAAAGCCTTGGACAAACATCAGCCTAGGGAGGAAACCGTCTATTGCGGTACACATCTAAAGTTGTCCATTGTCCTAGGTACAGAATATTTATCTCCTTGAAGTTGCTCAGGCCCATAAGTTTGAGAGATGTTTGCAGCAGATTAGCAAAGGGCTCTTTATTTGAGAGAGATAAGGGGATCAGAGGAAAGGGCAAGAGACTATCAGACCCTGCTTATCTGCGGGGCTATCCTGCCCTCGGCAGGACTAGGCCTGCATTAGTTCAAACCTTAACCTAGTGGGGCAATGCCCTCCCCCAGGCCTCATGGCTCCCAACAGGGATGTTAAGTTTCTCTGGCCTAGCAAGCTCTCCCCCGGGAGGGGGAAGAGGAGGAAACTCTGACAAGAGTAGGAGCCTTGGAAGGGTGGGACCATCTGACTGGCATTGTGGTCAAAGAGAGACAGCTCCTACAGCAAGCACAGACCTCTCCCTGCAGCATCTCCTATTAGCTGAACATAACATGAAGCAAGGTCCAGAGATCTGGATACAGCAGTATATAGATGTCAGTCCCCTTGGGGCCCTGGTCTTGAGAGATCTCAGGATGAGGGGAGAGCAAATGGACAGGAAGAGCACAAGTACATTTACAAAGCGGCCATATAGACTATATTTCGAGATTCCTTTTTTGATGACTATGACAAACACATAATGTTTGTCCAGAAGTCAGTCATTGGTGGATCAAGCTTGTTCCCTTTCTTTCTCCTAGGCACACACAAATAGCATGGTCTATTACTTGAAAATGCATACTCAGTTCATAACACATGTTTAAGCAATATTTTCCCTTTTACTTTTAATCCTGACCCTAAAGATCTCTACCCCTTCTTAAGTTCTCCTATTATCCTATTACTAGACAACTACATGATGATTTACAGCATTGCACTAAAAAAGGGAAGACTAACCTGTGACAAAACATCATTGGTGTATTTTAATTTAGGCATTTATTTTATGCTTTGTGGGGGGAGAGTAATTGATATAAAATTGGAAAATACTTTGCAGCTTTTGTAGCCATTGTGTTGAATAATGATCATTTATGTGAAAGGAGTCATATTTTTCCATTCACTGGATGCAGTCCCGCTCTGTCTGTCGTGTCTTTGTTTTCCATCTCTTGATGACATCTCCAGTGGATCCCTGGTTTCTGGTCACTTCAGGTTATAATTGTCTTCCTTTTTTGATTATGCCACTTTTCAGATACAAAAAGGTGTATTCATCTAAATCAAAACTTTCTTTGCACATTCAGTTCAGCCTGGTAGAGGGCAGAGGCAGTGGAATATTCTGAGCTAGGAGATGGGAGCAGCCTACCTGAGATGAGGGCAGTAATGAAATGAATTAAAGGACTATCACCATCCATAGGCAAATTTAAACAATGTCTGCAAAATAGTCCTCCCCACAAAAAATCTTTTATATAATTCAACTTGTAAACAATTTCCAAGGTTATTGCTGAATTTTAAGAATACCATCTAAGTTTCAAATGAGCACATTTATCTCACTTTCCCTTTAATAAATGTGGTATTCTACACCAAGGCTAATTTTGGGAACTTCCAGTAATGGAGTTGACCCTAAACACACTGCATTAGCCACACATTAATTTCAAGAGTAAGTTAGCAAAGTCTCCAAATCATTCGAACTTGATAAGACACAGTTCATGTTACCAGCCCCTACATACTCTTGGATGTACACAGGATGTAACAAAGGGTAAAACGGTGAGCAAGCAGTGATACTGTATACAGTTTATTCTTTCTGAGTTATTTTTTTCTGATGTGAAGTTTTAGATGAATCTAATGAGACACAAATTTGCAAAACAATCAGAATCAAACTTGAACAATGTACAATGAATGATACACTGGGCTTTAAAACTGCTCATTGTAGAGAATGTCATTGACTATGCAAAAATAAAATGTAAGGAAATAGACTTTATATAGTGAAAAAAATAAAAATTTAAGGAATACTATGAGAAATGACAGAAAACGACTTTGTAATGCCAGAGACAATAAAAAGACGGTATTTGAATGTTTTGATCATTTTCACCAAGAGCCACACTTTTTAAAATAAATGAATCAAGTAAAGCTATTTGGCCATTTGCTTTGACTTTTGCAGAAGAAATAAATTTCAAAACTTCTTCCAAATATAACAGAAGTCTGTGTTAAATTTTCTGGTGAAGATATTTTAGTGGAAATATTTCAACTGTAGAGCTATTTCATTGCCTCTAGAATCGACTCAAGAAATAAAGATCTAAATAGTGTTGCAATTTCTGGAATTTATTATGAAATGATATTTTTATGAATTTCTGCCAAACTTAACCTTATGTTTAAGACTTTGGTTAACTATATTTAGATCTGTTGCCACATGTGAAAGAAACATTTCACAATTAAAATGAATAAAATTTTTCATCAATCAGATATGAGCAGATCAATGCAAAGAACAAATTTAACAGTCACTGGAATACTTGGAGAAAACTGAGATTATATTATTCATGGTTGTGGTAGATTAATATATTGGTATAGGTTTTTTCTTTTAAAAGTATAACAATACAATTTTAAAGTATCACTCCATTACATTTTCCTCCTTTTACCTTAACATTTATGTTGTTTTTTAAATATTAACTTTATTTAATATTATTTAATTAAATTAAATATTATTAAATATTTAATAAATATAATATTTAATAAAATTTAATTTAAATATTTAATAAATTAATATTTAACTTTATTTTCATTTTAAATTTCTTTTAATCTTTTTCTGACATGAGTGTGTGTGTATATATATACACATACACACACACACACACACACACAGAGACACACACACACATATATATATGAAGTTCAATTAAAGAAAATTTCCACCATCTGTATTTCTTTTCTTGCCATAATAATTTTTTCAAGATGATTACTGAAAGTAATCTTTTCATATAAAGGATGGTTTTTAAAAATATGATCTGGCCCAAGTGTTAGTATGCCAGTTACATCATAGATGAGTGTGTCTTTCCTCTCAAGAATTATTCCTCCTTGCTGTTTCTTCTTCCATACTTCTATTTCTAGTTCCTCCAAGGGGTGAGAAAGAGGGTTAAAGAAAAGGGCCAAACATCACTGTCTGGATACCTGTACTGCAGCTGGAGTCCCTGCTTGATGTTTGATGTCCTCTGGAAAACAATGGTGTTTTATGGGCTCCAGAACTTGGTTTCCTTGAGGAGACCCTCTGGGAGTTCTACTCTGGAAAATTCCTTGATGTGGCTGATGTGATTTTACCACTATCCCATCTTGGCTTGTATTTGGAAATACATCCTACAGACTTGCAGAGTGGCATCTCCTTATGCTGGCAGACCACTCTTGGGGAAGGAACCAGCTGTGTTTTATTGTGTCCATCAAACCCAAGGAAAACCCACCAATTTTTGCCATTCCAATCAGCGGGAACAAGGACTGCCTAAAAGTTACCCACTCCTCTCCTACTTAACAGAATTCTCTGGAGCATCAGTTATGTGTCTTGCTGTTCATGCATACCCCAACCCAAGGATGTGCCCTAAATTCCACACACAGCACGTTTCCACATGGCAGTCCCAATGGGCAGAGGTGATTTCCTATGGCATGAGTTTTTATGTGGAGTGCAATCCTCGTCTCCCATTCTTGCTTGCAATTCCAGTCTTGCTCAGTGTTTTATTGTTGCTTCTGTTGTTGGTTTTAGCTTTGGGACCTTAGTACTCAGAAGTGCAGAGAAGTCCCTTCCACAGGGACAATAGTGGCAGTCTGGACTCAAGCAGACTTGCAGGTTTTTCTAGGCAGGAATGGAGAAACCCTCCTTTCATTATTTCTATTTTGTCTATGAAATAAAAGATGAGACTATGGGAGGTACAAGAGAAGATAGAAAGGGAAAAATAAAATAAGACAAAAACAGAGATGGAGGCAAACCATAAAAGACTCTTAACTACAGGGAACAAACTGAGGGTTGCTGGAGGGGAAGTAGGGGGTGGTGGGATAACTGGGTGATGGGCATTAAGGAGGGCATGTGGTATAATGAGCACTGGGTGTCATATGCAACTGATGAATCACTAAACTACGTCTGAAACTAATAATACAGTTTGTGTTAACTAAATTGAATTTAAATAAACATTTCTAAAAAAATAAAAAATTAAAATGTGTAATACACTTACACATAAAATGTGTAAAAATGGGAGAGCAAGCTAATATGGGAGAACACATTTAATTATATAAATTGTTGAGTATTTACTATATACAAAATACTACCCATCAGGGAGGGAGCACACACGCTGAAGGATGACAAAGATAAACCAACATTGTCTGTGTAGATGGGTTGATCATTCATGTTACCATATATGGAATTCCTGAGATTTTTCACTCAAATTATCTCCAGACACTTCATTTTTGAAATTAGAAAGATAGAACACACTGAGGACAATAAAATTAAGTTTTAGTGCTCACTTTCAATAACATAATGTTCTTTATCCTTCAATAATAATATGGGTTCTTAGATACGTCTCTCTATACATATATATATGTATATGTATATATATACATATGTCTTTATATATTTGCGTAAGTTTATGTTATATATTTATTTATTCCTATGTGCATATTTATATATGGTTCTCTTACACTATATTTAAAAATTAAAGTTCCAGGGGCACCTGGTTGGCTCAGTGGGTTAAGCCAGCAACTCTTGATTTCCACTCAGGTCATGTTCTCAGGGTTGGAGTTTGAGCCTATCAGGCTCTGAGCTGGGCGTGGAGCCTGCTTGAGATTCTCTCTCTCTCCCTCTGCGCCTCTCCACTCATGCACATGTGCACATGTGCACATGCTCTTTGTTTCTCTCTAAAAAAAACTTAAAAATAAATAAAAAATTAAAATTAAAGCCTCCAGTATGTTTTGAGGAACACATCACATAGCTTAAAAACAGAAGTTAAATGGATCTCAGGTAGATAATTGGAAGAAAAGGCTCTAGTTTTCCAAGTCCAAAGGATAATTTTCACAGAGACCTTCCATTCTGCTGCCTCAGAGGTATTTACAGGACACATCATGATCTCTTCCTAAACAAAACCCTTCGCCTCTGCTATTTTTAGTTTCCTAATTCTCCTTTCAGTTGCTTAGTCCACAGCTTGACACATCTTTGGAAATGATCCCTTGGTGGGCTTAGTATATTCTGTAAAGGAGCAAAAAAGGCCTTTGCTTTCTTGCTTCATGTGTGAGATTCCCACATCTCACCTCCGAGCAAAGAACAACCACGTTGTGTGCTTTAATGCACATGATAGACAGTGTTGTCTTCATTTGCTTTTCATTAACCATCAGCATGGCATGTTTTTGAAAGGAGAACTATCTTATTTTCACACACTAGGAAGGATACACAGAACTTTGATGTTGATTTCTTAAGTGACAAATGTGACTGTTATAGAAAGGCTATTTGTTCCTGGTTGACTTCCTTTGGTTTACGGGGAAAATTTTCCTCTGTGAGTCATCTAAAATGCCCCACACATTACTTTCGTTTGACATCTCATGTAAAAGACTGTAATTCCCATTTTCACAGAGGAATAATTTGTAGAACAGTTTCCTAAGGGTAGGTCAGCAGTTTGCTTGTAAACCTCCTACTGACAGATATGCTTTCTTTTACAGCGGGCAGGAACATCATCACAATTGCCTGTGGTTTCTCTTTCTAAAATTGTCTGTTACATGTGTCTCCAAACAGGAATAGATAGAAATGAGAGAACCGATCTTCCTTTAAGGAAGGAAGGCAACCAGAGCTATTCAGTTGAAAAGAATGATATAATGTATGGTGGAATGAAGAAGTGGTATCAGGGGGAAAGGCTGAGGAAACAAGTGCAAGAATATGGGCCCAGAAAGCATAAAAAGGGATATTGCTTCCTGGAGGCATTTAGGAGGAAAATGGTACCATGACCTTCCACCAGATGGCCTTGCTTTGCCACTTGCTTTGAAGCAAGGGGCTAGTCAGTGGGCAATTTGAAAGGGAAATGCCCTTTGAAAGAGAAGAATTGTATCAGCCTGGCTGGGCTGGATCAACTACCACCCCAACATCCATGTCTCCATGTGATTCCCAGAACCTACCTTCAGGGATTGAGCTCTGGTCCTGGATGGTATAGTAAAAAAACTCAAAGATGAAAATGTTTTATGATCTTGATTTGAGAGGTGGCTGGAGAGCTGTATATATTTGTCAAAACTCGTTGAATTTTACCCTTGAAAGGAGTGCATTCTTGTTTGTGTATTAGAAACTCAATAAAGGTAATGTCAAACCTACTAACTATAAAAATAACAGATTTTATGGAACATTTTTGTAATACAGTGCTATTTTATGACTTTTTATGAAGATATTATTTCACCTTTAGAGTGGAAAAGAGTTGCTTGAAAAACTATGCCTGAAAAATGCACCATATTCCTGATGTAATCTAGAGTGATAAAATTATCTCTTCTGGTAATTAAAAAGGTTTAATATTAAGAATTTTTTAAAAAGCAAAACTAAAGTTTGACTCCAGTTTTGGTATCACCATTGAAGTTACTTTCTGACTTTTTCTTTCCCCATTCATAAAATGGGAATCTTATTTGTTTTACTAAGATCACAAGGTGGTTGTGAATATAACAAAAAATAGTATGTTATGAAACAACTTTATTAAGTGACTTATAAATGTTGAAGTTTAAGTTTGTAACCCATTTAATGCTCTACTTAGTCTCAAAGTGGTTCCTTGTTGTAGGATGGATCTTATCCACATTGTAGCCTCCAACAGCTATCATAACTCGGTGAGCATTCACGAGGTGCTTAATAAATATTTGTTGATTGAATAAATTATTGTAAGTGAGTATCAGCTATTACCAGAGGTTATAGCAAGCCCAAAAGGAAATACACATATTCATCAAATAAAGATCTAATGTGAAAAAAAATAACACTTATTCACATAATTAATAAGATAATTATTCCTCCGAAGGAATGTCACTTAAACAACAACAAAAATTCATTAGCATGGAAAGGAACTGGATCTTCTTGGTTCTTTGGTAGGAACATAATCTTTAGAGAAAAAATGTAATAATATAAGAGGAAAGAGGATTGAGTTACCCAAAATGAAAATCGATTATAAAGACCAGAATGACCATTCACTTGTTCAATACTAGAGATAAATCTCTCTCTCTCTCTCTTTCTCTATACATACACATACACTTATTTTCTCTGTATCTCTGAATCTGTATATTTTCTTTGTATCTTTAAATAATACTGAGAAACATGGACAGGAAAGAGCACTTAATTGAGAAAGTATTAGTAAACTATTGATTTAAAACCTTTTTGATTCTCCAGGGTCTTCAAATCTCATATAAATATTGTCAATAGGTTTTTTTTACAAAAAGAACCTCAAGAAAAAAAATCATCTTTCATTTCCATTAAAAAACAAGGCATCTGGGTGCCTGAGTGGCTCAGCTGGTTAAGCATCTGCCTTTGGCTCATGTCATGATCCTGGGGTTCTGGGATTGAGTCCCACATCAGGCTTCCTGCTCAGTGGGAAGCCTGCTTCTTCTTCCACATACCACTCCCCCTGTATGTGCTCTCTTTCTTTCTCTATCGAATAAATAAAGAAAATCTTTTTTTAAAAAAAGCATCTTTTTCTTTTTCTGGGAAAGAAGGAAGTCCTTCTTGGACAGAAGAAACATTTCTCTTGTAGCTAATGTGTCCAAATGTTGGGATCTCTTGCTAAGGAAGAGCTGAGGGCTTGCTGGATATAAGTGAAGTAATCCCTGTTCTCCTGTGAGGACATTAGATTCAGAGAATGGCTTCCTTGAAGCCACCAGATAGGTTTCTACTTAGAAACTATAGGTTTTTAAACTTATGAGGGTTTAGAATCCTCAGAAAAGTGTTCTGGCATACAGTAACAAATTCCAGGAGTCCATAAGCTCCTTTATTTAGCATATTTCCTAAACTTGAAAAAGTGTTATAATCACTCTAAATATTGCTATACCCAGAGCAGTCACTCATTATGTCCTACATTTGGTGCAGCCAATTAGTAAACCTAACCCATTATGCCCAGTGGGGACTCCAGGGCTAAAATTATTTCTTAAAGCATGTGATGAGGTTTCTATATCTTTTCAATCTTTGTAAAGCTGATTAGTTTTTCTCACTAAAGATCAAGTTACCTATCAATTTGGAGGAACCCTTAGATATATCTGCCTTTAAAAGTACATAAAATAAAAAGTACGTAAAATAAAAGTACATAAAAAAATGTTCTGGGGCACCTGGGTGGCTGTTAGTTAAGCAGCTGCCTTCGGCTCGGGTCATGATCCCAGGGTCCTGGGATAGAGCCCTGCATTGGGCTCCCTGCTCGGCGGAGAGCCTGCTTCTCCCTCCCCTCTGCCTGCCTATCTGCCTACTTGTGCTCTCTCTCTCTGTGTCAAACAAATAAACAAACAAACAAAAAATCTTAAAAAAAAAAAAAATTCCCAAAACCAGTGGGAACATTTATCCATTTCCTCTGATTTTTTTCTACATAAACTGAGGAATGCCCTTATTACCAAGAAGATCTAGCAGCAATTGTCCATGGTTAGCTGTGATATGAGCAAAACTTTTATGTGGAGTACAAATGTTTGCATGCTGGTCTTCTAACAATTGACTGCAGGGTGAAAAGTTTTATCACTGTTATCTCAACAGACTACCATCTGTGCTGGAAGTTTTTTTTTATATTGGTCAGCAGGTTGTGTTCCCGAGACAACCTATTTATGTCAGCACAAATGTTAGGAATATCTCAAACAGCTATTGAAAATCTGAAACCGTATGCGAGATGAGGCTATGTCATTTGGTCTATAACCAACCTGCCTCATGGAAATTATTTTCCTTTGTCTTCTTGTCCTTTAGTCATAGAAGGCTCTGGTATCATTTCTTTGTCAGAAAAAAAAAAACAAAACTAAATCTGGGATTTACAGGTTGTTCTCTGAAGCAAACCTGCATTGTAAATTAGGGAATGAAAGTGGTTTACATATATGCTAGAACTGACACAGGCCTTTTGGGTCCCCATCAAGGACATTGGGCTTAAACATAAAAGCCTGAGTTGAATGAATTCTCTAGACTTCTATTCCCAAGTATCCTGCTATTCATGGAGATTAACTCAGGTATTTTGTAAAAACATTCTAGCATGATCACTCAGAGGACATTTTAAAGTGTCAAGTGTGGTGATTTGCAAGCACTTTCCACTTGAAGTCTCCTTTTCATCCCCCTCCTCCAACAAGAGACAAGTGGCAGAAAAAAATGCATATTGGGCATGTGGTTATCTCTTGGGAGTAAATTTAGTTTGGTTAAATGTTCATGAAGCTGAAAGTGTCACAAAATGAAATGCGTTTACAAATTAGGTTGGAAATCTTTCAAGGATAGAGTTTGGGCAAAGGCTTCTCACACCTGATTTGAATAAACTGGGAAAATCTGCATAGGTTCACAAATCTCATATAAGAACAGTGTATTTTACTCTTCTTTTCTATGGAGTCCATATTTCTTTACAGTGGACTATGTGAATTTCAAGGCAACACAACCTTCTACCTTGAGTGGCCGAGAATAATACTCTTACTCAAATTCCCATCTGAAGACTTTAACTGCTTAAAGGATAATATCTCATTAATTTCCTTTGAAGGGGAAACCATTTAAAGGAATTTGAGGGATGTCTATTGTGATAATTTTGGAGGGGGAGAGTTGAGGAATCAGCATTGTGTTGACTGTTCCTTGAGACTCTTATTGTGTCCACAGTCCCTTCTAGTTGATTCTTCTTGTGCTGGATATTCTGATAGTAACCCCAGCCTCATCTTCAGCCTCACAGAAATGCCTGTACACTCTCTCATCCTGTCACTGACTACTAGGCTGTACAGTCCAGTGGCACAGAAACATCATTACATACAAGGTGACCTATTTTCTTATGTCCACTGTTTACCAGGTGCCAGAAAGTAGGTATTTCACCTAACCACTTTGATATTCAGTTTTCTCATTCATTCCTTTTTTCCTTTATCTATTAAACACATAGTCATTGAATGTCTACTCCAGGCCAGGTACAATGTTAGGTAGTTACAATAAAAACAGTTTCTCTAAATAGATTGTAGTTGCTGGCCCCCCCCAAGATGGCCAATTTCTTCCCTCCCCATATATTCAATCCTTTTTCTTATTGTAAGCAAGAGTTGATTTCCGCTCCTTTTATTTTAGGTAAGGGACTATTTGACCAATCAAATACAATGGACTTGATCTGATGTCAGTTTCCAGGACGGCTTTGAGGGACCACAGGTTTCCACTTCCTATCTCTTGGAACACTTGCTTGTGTGGAATCCTGAGCTCACCATGCAAGAATTGCAAGAATTCCAACTATCCTGAAACTGCCCTCTGTGAAGAAGCCCAGAGCTAGCGATGTGGAGAAGAAATGGGGGTGGGGGGGGTGGGCAGGCAGTTCAGGCTTGGTCAGTCTCTCACAGTTCCAGCCCCAGCACCCTGTTATATGACATCTTAAAAGTGAGTCCAGTCTCACTTGACATTTAACTTTAATGATGAAAAGGACCCAGGTGTCAGTTTCCCAGTATAGCCCATCAATTCTCCAAACTACAGAGAGTAAGAACAAATAGGTCTTCAAAGCAACTAAGCTTTAGGATGGTATTTACCTAACAATAGATATGGAATACATACTCACTGCCATCCCGGAGCCTAAAATTTTATGCAAACAGAAGAAGACTGAGCAAATGATCACAAAATGAATATAAAGTTACCCTGCAATTAATGTCATTGAGGGAAGATATATGGGGCTGTATATATAAGAGGGAAGCGGAACCACATTTGGGGTCAGGGAAAACTTCCATGGGCAGTGATGTTGGATTGCAATCCAAAAAAGGTACTATGTAACTGAGCAAGGAGAAGACGATCTTTTTTTTATGAGGATGGTGTTGTATGCAAAGGGAGTGTTATATGCAATGGCCCTGACTCGGGGAAGACCATGATGTATTCACTGGGCAGGAAGACGGCCAATGTAGCTAGCTAGCTGTGAATGCCAGAGGATAAAGTTAGCAGGAAAGGGTGGACCAATCATGCCCCACCTTCCACAGAGTTAGGAATGTTTCTGAAGCACCTGACTGATTTTAATGAGAAAGTAATAAAATCAGTTTGGTCATTCATTGAAAAGTAATGTACTTCCCCAGAAGGATTGCTGCTTGCCTCAAGTGTTATAACATATGGAAACACTTTATAAAACCAAAAGCATTATTAAAATGGAAAACATTGCAATTAATTATTACAAAAAATAATGATGACAGAAAAATTTTAGTGAGTTCACAAAGAAAAAGCCAATCCAGAGGATTTTGATCAGTACATTTTCAAGAAATATTCACAGTGAAGGAAAAACCTGGTATTAACCTAATGGAGTATGTGGTTAAAATCTATTACAGGAAAAGTAAAGCAAAACTACAAGTAAAACAGTTTAGTAATATTTTCTATTTGGTATGGTATGATCAATGAATTAGAAGTCAGAAATTGTGGTCTGTCATGTCAACAATTATCCATGTGACCTTGGGCCAGTCTCTATAGACATCAGTTTCCCATCTGAAATAAAGAGATGATATTAACTGATATTTTTCCAGCTCTATGATTCAAATTATATCTACTGTCTATAAATTTATTGCATGTCTAAGAATGTGTGAACATATAAAGAGAAAACTCTTGTATTATATATTTTAGAATTTCTGACAAATCTTAAGTTAAAATTGTTTATTTATGACAGTCTTTGCAATAGTTTATCACTCATAAACTGTTTCTTTCAAAGACTAACTGTCCTTAACAAAGTTACCAAGTACTTTGTTCTTTATTTTTTAAGGAAGCACATAAGAACAATTGATCACTCTGAGTCTTATTAGAATAAAATGTTAATGCATTTTGTAAAAGGTTGGTTATTTCTGCTGAAACTAACTCGTTGTCACATTAATTTAAAAAATCTTTAAAATAATCTATTGTTTTATATCTACTATTTGCAAGTCTCATACAAACTCTTTACAGATCTTTTTGTGAAGGGAGATGAAAGTTAACGCTACATTATGTAGCTTAAAATTTTGTGCGTTTATAATATCCCCAGTTTAGGTGAAATTTCTGGCTCACAGAACTCCACCATTAGAATTTACATGAATATGTATGACTAAATAGAAATGAATTTCTGTAGCACCGTCTATGTTCAAGTCTGCTAACTAGATGAAAGTGAGATACATATGAATAATACTTGGTCTTTGTCTCAAGTAATTTATAGTTCATTTAAAAAGCAAATACCCACACAAATAAGAATACAGTAAATTTGATGATGAAAAGAATGAAGTGGATTTCCCAGCAAGATAGCATGTTAATGACAGACTTCCAAAGACTATTTCCCACGTATCACTTCTGAGTAATATCTTTAGGCTAAAAGAGCAGAGATGAAATTAAAGGAAGTTATCAAAGAGGAAAAAACAATATATCAATGTGGTTTTTAAAAATACGTTTTGTGTTCATACACAAGTAGGTTAGTTTACCCACTTAATATCCCTAAATAATAGCAAGTCATGTAAATATTCTCTGTCTGACTCCACATCTGTAAAATGTGAATGATGGATATCTTCCTCACTGAGTTTTTGGGAGGTAGTTTTATTAAGAAAATAGCTACATCACAGATATCACAATGCCTGGAACGTAGTAAGTACTACCTAGATCTTACCTACCAGGATGCTAATATTGGTAAAATTTCTAACTGATGAGAATTAACAGATGCTGGTGTCTGCAAGCCAGTTGCAACAGTACACATACATGGTCACTGTTTTCATATATCAGGCAATACATAAAGAAGCATGTTGTACAAGCAAGCCCAGGGATGTAAAATACCTCTTGAAATAGAGTCTCACAGGTAAATCATGAAAGAGTGAAGATTGTGTTCCAGATTGCCACTTTACTGATAAGGTAAAATTTTTCTCCCACTAGTTGTAGAACAACTTCTCTGATACCCAGTCTCTTCACAGGAATTCTACTTTTCTCCAATGAAAGTTTTCTCTCAGTATCAGATTGAGAGTACGTACAAAGACCTGCTAACATGTTATAGAGCGACCCTTTCACAGAGATTCCCTTTATAAAGGACTCCAAAATTCTAAACAAATCTTTTGTAGGCACCAGTTACTGAGTGAATAAAGACTTTTCCATGCTGAGAAGAACGCAGATTCTCCTTCACATACAGAAAATTATGTCTATTTATCTATGACTAAAGCCAAACTTACTTTGAGACATTTGTTTACAATATCTGAAAAGTTAACTGTCAATAGGGTATAAAGTATGGAGACTATATAAGCTAATTGATGTATAATTAACGTATAAAAGTGTCTAGCTAATAAATATTCATTGATCATGCTCTTGTCATTGCGTGAATTCTTAGTTGAAGGGACATAATTATGCAAATAGTACAGGTTCCCAGGTTCTAAAACCAGTCCAAAAATAGAAATCCATGAACATTCTGACATTTTGATTGATTGCATGTATTTTATATCACTGTTTAGGTGAAATCCAAAAAGCTGTACAACAAGGTGCTGTATTTCATATCTCTTTGCTTTTTTTTTTTTTTTTTAAAGATCTTATTTGTTTATTTGACAGAGAGAGAGAGAGATAGATCACAAATAGGCAGAGAGGCAGGGGGAAGCAGGCTCCCACAAAGCAGAGAGCCCAACGCAGGGCTCGATCCCAGGACCCCGAGATCATGACCTGAGCCAAAGGCAGAGGTTTGACCCACTGAGCTACCCAGGCGCCCCTCTCTCTGCTTTTTAAAGTAAGTGGATTCTCAAAAATCTTAGCTCTTTATAAAAATGAGATAGGGGCACTTAGGTGGCTCAGTCGGTTAAGCATCTGCCTTCCACTCAGGTCATGATCCTGGGGTCCTGGGACGAGCCTGCATCCAGCTTCCTACACAACAGAGAGTCTGCTTCTCCCTCTTCTTATCCTTCTTTCCTTCCCCCACTCATGTTTGCACTCTCTCTCTCTCTCTCTCTCAAATAAAAAATAAATAAATAAAATGTTTTTTAAAAATGAGAACTACACACTCAAATGCCAGAGAGAAGATATAAATGGGTGTCATGCATGCTAAGTCACTGATCTGGTGGAGAACCAATAATTGAGTATGAGTGCACACAGAGCTGCATATAAATGGGCACAAATGAATGTTAACCTAATGGTTGTGACAGTAGAAAAAAAATCCATTATTTATCTATTCCCTAATAGTTAGCTGGCACTGATGTCAGCTGTTTTGCATACATTTGTTCTCCACTTTACTAACCACCTGGAGAGGCAGATACGACCTAGAAAGCTGAGGGTGAGAGAAATTAATGAACTCCCCCCAAATCACACAGCTAATGGGTTGCATATCTATGACTGAAACCTAGGGTCCCAGTTAGTCTGGGCTGTTGTAACACAGGATCAGCTGAGTGGGTTAAATAACAAAAGTGCGTTTCTCACAGTTTTGGAAGGTGGTGGGTCCAAGATCAAGACAATGGCAGATTCAATTCCTGATGAGGACCCTCTTCCGGGTTTGCAGACAGTCTCCTTCTCACTAGTTGTCCCAGGACAGGAGAGAGAATGAGAGAAAGAGAGAGCACTTGGTATCACTTCGTACCAGGACACCAATCCCATTCATGAGGGCTCTATGAGCTAATTACCTTCCAGAGGCCCCACCTCCGAATACGATCACATTGGGGATTAGGGCTCCAACATATGAATTTGGGGGAAAGGGGGCACATTCAGTCCGTAGCATCTAGTTTGAGTAATTCCATAGTCTGTCTCCTTCTCATTCTGCTAGTCTTCCTCATTATTCCCGTCTTTAACTACTTTGGTTATAAAAGAACAATTACATATTTTTTATTTATATAATATACATTTCTTTCATGTTGCACTATCATTTGAAATCTTAATGATAAGGTTTCACCTTGCTGCATTTTTAAAAGGTCAGAAATGATTTCCTTGTGTCTAGAAACAATGCTAATGTTGACGTTAAAAATCTGCCTCACATTCCTGGTTAACTTTCAATCCTTTGTATCTTATCTGATGAAAGAAAGGCAGGAAAGCCATTGGGTGAGACTTAGCTTTGTTCAAGACAGAGCTAGAGCAGTAATTACATAATGTCTCATCTCAAATAAGACAACAATTTCAAATATATCATGTCAAGGTTTAAATTTTTTTTTCTAATGTGGTTTATTTTGCAATACAATTGATATATAGCATTGTATTTGTTTTAGGTATACAATATAATGATTTGATATGTATATACACTGAGAATAATTGCCACTACAAGTCTAATTAACACCCATCACCGCACATAGTTAATTTTGCGTGTGTGTGATGAGGATTCTTAAGGTTTACTATCTTAACAACTTAGAAATGTAGAATATAAAATTGTTAACTTGAGTCACTGTGCTGTGACTTCCTCATGCCCATTACATGCCCATTATCTTAGAACTGGAATTTTCTACCTTTTGATGGTTGCTATTTCTGAGACAAGATTGAAAGTGAACTAAATAAAAATTGTATGCTGACAGGTGAGAGCAATTTAGTAATGGTGTTAGGGTAATTATAGGAAAACAAAGCCTGTCTAGGGTAAAACAATAGTAGTAATCACAAGACTCCAAGAGGGGGCCATCATGATATTTCATGGCTGCTGCATGAACCACGAGGAGCTGTGTTTCCTGTGAACCTTGCTGTTGGCTCTACCTAAGTCTGTCCTGGAGCCTGATTCTTTGGGTGCTATGTTTTCTTCTTTAATCCAAGCTGATTTTCACTCTTTCAGTTCAGAAGAGATATTTATCTTTCAATACCAATTCTGATTGTTGAGGTTATGGATCATTTCTATTTTATTGCCCTATACTTTCTAAAGCATATTCCATATTTTATTTGATTCCTTTAAAGATCATAAAAAAATACAGAAAATCCTTGTGAAGGAATCGTTGACCAGCAGTGATGAGCATAAAATCGATTTTCAATCAGCACTCCTGAAAAATAACTGTGTTTACATTTGTTAGTTCACATTAGTTACCATTTCTTACTTCCTCAAATCTCCCATTTGCATTATTGAGTAATAAATTTACATTTTAGGTAATATTTGTGTAAATTAAATGATTCATATATTTCAATCAAAACAGTTTTCTAGATTGTTTTATTAAAAAAAAATAAAAATGTTGATGGAAAAGAAGAAAGAGTGGAAACTCATAAGGGATGATGCTTTGTTTATTAGTCCAGAGTGGTATGACTCAAGAGCCATTATGGTGTATTTTGTCAATAACTCCAATGTGAAAGACTTCTGAATAGCACGAACAATTGTTACTCATGACGTTACCTTGTGTATTTAGTAGCATTTTCCAAATCTCAGGTGGCTGAACCGACATTTGGGGGAATTCCAAGAAGAGCTCTAATCCAAGTTCCATTCTGAAGGTGTTGAAAGAAAATGGACTAAAGCAAATCTGTTTTCTGCATCAATGAGTTATAATTGATTTTAAATTCAATTTGGTCTTTTTAGGTCCAGCTCGCAGCACTGAAATGTGTAAGGTATCTGGTGTGCCCACATGCTGAGCAGAATTGAGGGTTCTGATGGGCAGTTCCTCTTATTGTGTTTGGTGTCAGCAGGCAAACTGTGCACCATGAACTTCTCAACGCCACCAACACCATCACTGTTTTAATATCAACAAAAACTAAAAGATAGGACTCTGCGTGTTTTCCATTGCAGAGAAAAGCTAAAATTGTCCCCTTTTTTCCTGTTATATGCCTTCACTTTCTTTTCTGTCCTCTATTTTCTCAAAGGTTTGATGTGAAAAATAAATTCTGATTGTAGGACTTCCAGGAGCTGAAGAAATGAAACAAATCTTGTTATCAAGATGTCCAGCTAATTGGAAATGTGGCAGAAACATAAAGTCCCAATTCTTTAACTCCAAGATTCAGGACCAGGAAATGTAAACCTAACTATTTTTTTGTTACAAGCTTCTGAGATGGACTCAGGTTTATTTTTTTCCCATAATATATTGTACTCCTCTTTGTATTTATATACATACCAATACTGATTAAATGCTAATCCACTTTCTTTTGAAAATTTGTTTCAAGATGCTTATTTATCATTTGGATTCCTGTGTTAAAGCTACTTTCCCCATTTTCATTAGCATGTGCTATATATTCTCTAACAACTAAAGGATGTATACAGAGGTCCCATTATTCTGAAATCTATCATTTACTTCGCATGTTTCAGAAAACACTCCTGTTATCAGTTTTCCAGAAAAAAAAAATAATGTTTGGTATTCTCATTCTCCCTTTTATGTCAATCTACTCCATCTTCATAAAAGCATATTTGGAGTTTGACTTCACTCTAGAATATTCTAACTCACAGCTGAAAAGCACCTTCAAGTATTTGCTATTTCTATTACTGGTTGTGGTCTGTTTTACATTCTATTTACTTTGTATTCCTCCTAAAGGGAGTCCTAATGTGTTATCTGTATCCTAAGGAATTGGATTGAGTTCAAATCAGTTGTTTTGGCAAGAGATATAAATTTTACACAGTAATTTCCCATTCCTCTCATGGATCAACTTAGACTCCTTAAGCTATTAATAGCAGAAAGATTACTTGTGCTAAACCGATCTTCATGCTATAGTGCAAGCAACTCACATTTTCCAATGGCACCTTATCTTCCTCCTCTATCTAGTGTTTTCACCAATAGTTTCAAAGAAAGTCAAAATCTAGAGAAGAAAAACCTTCAAGTTTTTACTGAAGCAATCACCTTCATTTGAAACCATTCATTGAGACCCCACCTCTTTTTCTTTGAAGTTAAACTGGAACATGTTCCCTATTTTATTTTTTTTCATATTACTTTAATACTTTATTCCAGTAATGCATGGACATGGCATCAACAGTCCCATAGGATAAAATGATGGCCCCAAAACCCATACCTCTTGATACCCAAGGCAAATACTTCAAATTATTTTACAGTACTTCCTCAATATTTTAAATGATAGGCTCGTCTTCTAATCCTTGATTCCTAGATCCCAAATATCAGGCCATGATTTGTAATTCAGGTCACTGTGGATGAAGTGTCATCCCCTCTCTACATCATCAACCGTTTCCCCTCCCCCATAGTTCCAACCTGTGTGTGTTATGTTTGAGGACATGCATCAATAGCTTTCTTCCATCTCCTGGAATTTATTGTTTGCATATAAAATACATAACACTATTATAAAACATGATGTCATTTTATATATATTACTGCATATATTTCTTCTCATATTACAATAATTTCTCTCAAGGAGAAATTAGAATATTGGTCCACCTGACATTGAGAATTATCAAGAAATTGTTTTCAAGACAGTATTCAGTATTTTCTTCTTCTTCTTCTTCTTCTTTTTTTTTTTTTTTAGTACCAGCAAAGTATTTATTTAATTTTTATAGCCTTTATTTTTTTTAAATTTCTTTTCAGTCTTCCGGCATTCATTGTTTATGCAGTACACCCAGTGCTCCATGCTATATGTGCCCTCCATAATACCCACCACCAGGTTCACCCAACCCTCCACCCTGTCCCCTCCAAAACCCTCAGTGTGTTTCCCAGAGTCCACAGTCTCGCATGGTTTGTCTCCCCCTCCAATTTCATCCAACTCCCTTCTCCTCTCCAGCTCCCCATGTCCTCCATGTTATTCCATATGCTCCACAAATAAGTGAAACCATATAATTGACTCTCTGCTTGTCTTATTTCACTCAGCATAATCTCCTCCAGTCCTGTCCATGTTGATACAAAAGTTGTGTATTCACCCTTTCTGATGGAGGCATAATACTCCATAGTATAATTTGGACCACATCTTCCTTATCCATTCGTCCTTTGAATGGCATCTTGGTTCTTTCCACAGGTTGGCAACTGTGGCCATTGCTGCTGTGACATGTTCCCTATTTTAAAAGAGATTGTCCTGTTTGTTTCGGGGCTGTCTTCCAGAAGAGCAGTTTGCTCTCCATTGCCTCCTTGGTTCATTTCTTTCTTCTTAGCCTGGCAGGGGATAGTATAATCATCTCCACTGCCTCACCTCCACTTTGTAGAAAACTGGTTTCCTGCACTCCTATCCTCTTGTTTGTTTCTTTCATTTTCCCAATTCCAACATGTCTGACATCCTTGAACATTCCAGGTCCTTGCACAATTGCTTGCCTTTACAGAGGTTGTTTTCTCTGACAAGAATGCTCCTACTGTCCATCCTTCCCCCAGTTTAATCACTTGAATGCCACTTCTTCAGGGATGCTTTATTGTCTCTTTCTAGTAGAATTCATTGTTACTTTTCTTACCTAACTCTTTGTCTGCAACCTGGTTTGAAGCCTAACACATTGTATTGTGATGCAACTGCTTTCCTGGCTTTTTTCTCTTTAATCTGGGAAGGGCAGTGGGAAAGAGGTACACTGAAGGACCCCATTCTGCACGCCTGCCTGTGTCCACATTGTATTAGACAGGGTTCTCCAGAGAAACAGAACCAGTAGATGTCCATATATATAGAAGAGATTTATTCCAAGGAATTTGCTTATATGATTGTGGAGGCTAGCAAGTCCAAAATCCACAGGGTGGACCAGCAGGTTTGTGGAGACCCACAAAGAGCCAATGTTGCAGGTCCAGTTTGGAGGCCTCTTGCTAGGAAGAAGTCAATCTTTTTCTATTTAGGTCTTCCATTGATTTGATGAGGCCTACCTACATTATGGAAGGCAATCTGCTTTATTTGGAATCCACTGATTTAAATGTTAATCTCATCTGAAAATACCCTCACAGGAAATATCCAGAATGCTAGACCACAATATCTACAATGGTCCAGCCAAGTTGACACAAAAATTAACCATCAAACAGATTATTTTTTAAAGATTTTATTTATTTATTTAAGAGAAAGAGGGGGGGGAAAGGGAGTGAAGGGAGGAGCAGAGGGAGAGGGACAAGCCGGCTCCATGCTGACCATAGAGCTGGACTTGGGGCTCAATCACAGGACCCTGAGATCATGACCTGAGCCGAAATCAAGACTTGGACAATTAACCAACTGAGCCACTCAGGTGCCCCCATCATACAGATTATTTATATCTGTTCATGCACACCCCTGGCATCTTTCTGTGTACCCCGATCCCCTTTTCTTATAAGGACATCAGATTGGATTAGGATACACCCTAATGGCCTTATTTTGCCCAATGAGCTCTTGAATAGTCCTGTATCCTGGTCACAATGATCCTAAGGTGGGTAGGACTATCTGACATACTGAACAATAGCTTCTAAGTGTTCACATCACCCTGTCTTCTGTTTGGGAAACCCATACCCAGAAGCAAGTGCAGCCTCAAGTATAGAGGCATGAAATGGTTAAATATTAAAGTAGCTGCCACTTCCAGGGGATTGTAAGATCATTTTCACCTTTCCAGGTTGGAAATAATCTTCCTGCTATAAAAGTATAAATACTTTGGCATTTCCACAGAACCCAGAGAATGCCCAGACTATGTTGTAAGGCACACAAGCTAAGGACACACCAGGTACTAATTAAGGAGGAAATAAAAGGCTGTGTGAGAATAATATCACATAGCATTATAGTGGCACAGAGTCCCATTCCAGAATTTGGGTTGAGTCATTCTTAAGAAGTCACATTAAGAAAGCCTTCTACTTGTCATCCTATGTCACATGCAGATGCTGGTACTGGTGAGACCAGGCAAGATTCTTCACCAGTGGGAGCAACACCATGTAGACTTCATGCTGCCCCTCACAAAATCACATGAACCCACGCACACCCATATACACCTTCAAAAAAGTTTGTCTTTTAAAGTCTTATATCTATGTGGTACACAGATCACCAAACAGCCATCCAGATGTGGTGAGTCTTGAAGGATCACCCCATTAAAGAACATTGCATGTAAGGGAACTTCAAGGTCACATACTCTCATTCCCTCATTTTACACATGATTAAACTGGGAAGAACATAGGAGGTCACCTGAGACCACACAGCTTTCTTTAATTACCTTTCCTAATGCGACTAAGACACATTATAAAATACAGTAAAGTTCATATTTACCATAAGATCTCCAGACTTTGCATGTAGCTTTCTGGGGGGGAAAAAAAAAAGGAAAAGGAGAGAAAACTATGTGTAAAATCAGATATGTTAATGGTGTCCTCTGGAGTCCAGAACCGAAGAGTTTTCTGTTTTTGTTTCTTTTTGTTTTGTTTTACAAAATGCCCTAGGTAGATGGGAAGGAGTTTATGACAATGATATGATAATATAGAGTAGTTAAACCATCAAAACCTTTTCTTTGAGCAGAAAAACAGGTACAGCTCATTTCTCAAGCAATCCAGAACTTTCTGCTGCTATTTATTGTTACAAAGTTATTTCATCCTAACTCAAATCAATTGATCCTCCTCAATCAGGAGCTTTGAGGGGAAGAGAATTTACAAATAGGAACTTGCTTCCTGGGGTTTGGGGAGAAATCAATGGCAGTTAGGAAGCCCACTGCCAGCAAAGGCACCCATCACAGACACTTGAAGTGTAGGCTGTAACGAGGTCCTGGAGGGGTTTAAAGAATGCTCTTCTCTGCTCCTCCTTGGAAAAAGATGATCTCTAATAATAATCATTGTTGTATTTAGCATTTGTTAAGACTTTTAGTATATGTCAGGCACTGTGGGAAATTTCATGCAGCATCTCATTGAGTCTTCACGGAACTCCTATGAAGCAGCCACAGGGAAATTAAAACCCATGTCAAGAGGTTGGCAGTGGGAAAAAATGATTCAGAAAAGAAAAAGAATAAGCTTGTTACAGCTGAAGCCATGTAACTAGCTGATTGAGAAAAGGGTTCCATGAACATTATAAAGAAGAAAGAACGCACCACTCTCTATGAGACAAACGATTCACAAGCAATGAGAGTTGCAAGGCATCCTGTTATCCATGACTAGGAAGAGACATTTCATGAAAGTCTATTATCCATATCAAAGTAGCCATTTTCAGACTGGTCATGAAAAGTCAAACTGTCCTACCAACCCCCATGCACCTGTTAAAAGTGTGTAACATATTAGGTTGATTTTTTTTCTTATCCCTTTTTTATCACAATTTCTGTCTTACAGGGGCTCCTCTTTCTTGTGTGTTATTAAGATCATGTTAGTTTCTGAAGTCTAGTTCATTAGTTTTTATGTCCTCAGTATTTGGAAAATATATGATTACATAAATTATTCAAGCTCGTTTTCATTTTTAGACCAATAGCAGGATTCTCTTACAACTTTCCTCATCAGGAGCAGAAACCCTTTCCCCCTCTATCATATTATTTTATGATACAATTACTCTGTATATTAGTATTTACTAAGTTTCTTTCTCTAGGTGTTGTCTCATCTTTCAACAAAAGGTGTTTCAATGCTTCTAGGAAGTGGGGTTTCAAATGTCTAGGAAGTGTGGTTTAGGAAAGTTTCTTTCTTCCTTTCTTCCTCTCTTTCTCTTCCTTCCTTCCTTTCTCCCCCCACCCCTCTTCCTTCCTCTCCTCTTTCTTTCTTTCTTTCCCCTCCCTCCCCTTCCTTCCTTTGTCCCCTCCCCTTCCCTCCCCTCTCCTCTCCTCACCTCTTTTGTCTCCTCTCCTTTCCTTTCATCTTTCCTTCTTTCTCCTCTAGTGGAAATATTTGTATTTAAACATTTCATACTATCTTTCTTCTTTTTTGTACATAATCTTTCACTCTCTGATTTGTCCTTAGTATGCTTTGACCCCCCCATCTGTTAACGGTCAAATACTCAATGATCTTATTTTACATCCCCTTCACTTAACTTCTACTCCTAGTTTTTACTTGCATTCATTCCATTTCTTCAGAACAAATAATGTTTATTTGCCTTTTTCCCATTCCTGTTGTTATTCTTATTTTAGTCATAATTGTACAACTAAATTCATTAAATGTCTGCCATCAATCTTTCGCTCAAGTTTCTCTGTTTATCTCTTAGTATAAGATGAAATTCATCATATGGAATGCTCAGGAAAGGTCACTGTATTTCATATTCCATGAGTTATTGCATAATTAAAACTGCTCTTCTGCAGCCTCCATATTTAAAATATAGCTTGGCAGTGAAGAACATTTTTGCCCCATGATCTCTTTCTTTGTGTTTCTTGAAAATTCTGCTTTATTGTCCACTTGCTCTACATTCAGTTCTTATGAAGTCAAATGCCAACTTAATTTTCTGACTTTTATAGCTTGATTTTTTTTTTTTGTCTGAAGATTCTGGGATTAAAAAAATAATCTTTGAGGAATAACAATTTTGCTAAAAGTCTTAGATTTTTTTCTAAGCCAATTTTCTCAAATGGATTCTTTCAATATCCTATTTCAAAAAAATGTTTTACTGGAGTGTAATTTTGGATATTAGTTCTGATGGATTTTTTTATATGCTTGCTTACTTTTCTTCTTCAAGGACTCCAATTTCATGTATGTTGGAATATCTTTTCCTGGCTTCCTTCATAACTACTTCTCTGAATATTTTTGTTCCTCTTTTTATCTAATTTTCATTCTCTTGGCTCTTTTCCTATCTTTCCTCAATATGTCTTATTAAATTTTTCTTGGAATCTCTTTCCCTTTGAGCATCGCATTTCTGAGATAGTTTGTTTTCTTTTATTCTTTTCTCAAAGTTCTTCCCTACATTCAGAACACTCTGAAGCAAAGGGAAATATAAAATAAAGGTAATCAGATTGCAAAGAAATAGAGGACTTCAAAAATTGCATTTAAAATATTTTATTATTATGAATTTTGTCTAAAATATGACATGGACACCTTATTCAGATCTCTGCAAGGATGCCTAAAGGCCCATCAGTGTAAGGCTTCCTGAAGCCTAAGATTTACTAACATCACAGTAATTCCACTTCTGGTAACAAATGGACACCCAACAGCATACAAAGTACTTTGCATACATTATCACCCCTGATAATTTTATCCAATATCTACAGAGCAATTCTTTAGGATAAGCAGTGTTTTTTTTTTTTTTTTAAAGATTTTATTTATTTATTTGACAGAGAGAAATCACAAGTAGATGGAGAGGCAGGCAGAGAGAGAGAGAGAGGAAAGCAGGCTCCCTGCCGAGCAGAGAGCCCGATGCGGGACTCGATCCCAGGACCCTGAGATCATGACCTGAGCCGAAGGCAGCGGCTTAACCCACTGAGCCACCCAGGCGCCCCAGCAGTGTTTTTAATGCTCATTTGATGATGAGGGAAATAAGACAATAAGTGCGAAATTCTAGACTAGAATGTAGTCTCCCATCACTGGAGGTCTGTGTCTTCAGCCGCTTGATTTTGATGCCCCTCTGAATTACACACTGAGTACCCCCATCATATCCAAGTGCATCCCATTCAGTTGTTTCTGCCCAAGTTGCTTCTAACTCCACTTCCCTTCTGTCAATCTCTTCTTTAAAATCCTTTTTAAAAATATGCATTGCACTACCTCTTTGAAATCTCTGGTCCTAGTTCAGTTTTCTGCTTACTCATTCTGTTGCAAGTCCTTAAACAAGAAACACACAGGGCTTTCTCTACAGCCCTTGTAGCCATGGTAGATGTCCCTAGCACACTCACCACAGAGCTTTAGAAAATGAAGAGAACAGCATTAATACGTTGAGCAATTTGGCATCTCTCCCCCCTCTTGAACCTCCTGGCTTACTTACCACCCCCTATCTATGAGTATAAAGAATTAAAGAAGAGAGAGGACGGGGCTAAAGGATGACCACTAAGATGTTATCTTGAGCTTGTGGGTAACTGGGTAACTGTGGTATCATTATCTGAGAGGTAGAAGGTTGGTTGTTTGTGGTTTGGGAATCTTTAGTGACAGCTGGCCTCTCTTTAAAATGGAAGCATCAAAAATGGAGCTCAAAGTTAAGACAGGTATCTTGGAAGAATGAACACACAACAAGATTTAATTTCATGCTTATTGGATAAAAAAAAATTTAACTGTCGAATTTTAATGCCTTTAATAATCCTAGCAACTCAATTTTTTTTTTAACCTCGGAGAATATGGCAACAGTTTTAATAATGAGACTTTAACCAATATATTTATGTGTATATACAGACATTTATTTGATCATAGTTTGTTTTGGTTTATTTGTTTGTCTGCCTTTCGAACTAGGTCATGAGCTCCATAGGGAAATGAATCATGACTTCCTTGTTCATTGATATATCCACAGTACCAATTGCGATGTATTTGCACATATTAGGCACTGATAAACTCATATTGAATGACAGAATAAGATAATAACTTCAACTATGAAATGCTGTAATGAATATAAAATATTTATCAAAAATGGATTGGATTCTGGATTATTTTAATATTGATATCAGTAAGCACTTTTATTACTGAAATTAACATTTAAATTAAAAAGTTCATTCCCAGCAATAAAGTGATCATTCTTTGCTACAGCTCCCTGTCCAATTACTTACCAATGCACCACCAGAGCAGCTGCTGAATTGCTTGGTATCTACAGTAATTCTAAAAATTCCTGTTTCTTTGCACATGGCTTCAGCTTTCATTTCTTGGACTGTAGATGTGAAAAACAATAAGATAGCAAATTGTTTTCACTGAATCCTTGTGATGGCAGCCTCTTTGGCACACAGATATTAATTAAACCACCTCCAGTCTGCTTGAGGATTTTGCTCCAGAAAGAATGAGTTGCACTGAAAAGACATCAAAAATCCACAACATCTGCAGTACCATTGCTGTTTCTATGGGAAACACTTGTGCATAGAGGATATATAGCCCTTCTGGTACATTAATAAATAGCTTATGAAGTCTCCCAGGAAATGTATAGGCTATTGTCAGATGTCATGTTTCCCTTTTCCAGAACTTCTAGAAATATCTGGAATATGCAAATATATATTTTAGTTATATTTTTTAAATTACAATAAATTCTACAGAAATAACCTCCTGTGGCAGGCTGAATAATAGCTCTAACGATTTTCTTGTTCTAATCCCCCAAATCTATGAATAAGTTACTATATGTGTCAAAAGGGACTTTACGGATGTGAGTTAGCTAAGGATATAATCTTGAGATGGAAAGATTATTCTAGATTATCTGGGTGGGCTCAAAGTGTAATCACTGGATTCTCATGAGAGAGAGGGAAGAAAGTCAAAGGAAGGAGAGGGTGATGTGACAGCGAACGTATAAACAGGAATCATCCAGCCACAGATCAAGGAAAACTGGCAGCTTCCAGTGGTATATGGTAGGGAGCGGTATATCGTGGGAAGAAATAGGAAATGGATTCAGATTTTCCCCCTGATCCTCCAGAAAGACAAGCCTTGCTGACACCGTGTTTTAGCCTCATGAGAATCTTGTCACACTTCTGACCTTCAAAAGGCATTGAGTTTAAAACTTAACTAATGTCAGATGTGGGATATGAGAAGGGGGAACAAAAGCATAGAGAAGAAAGAAGAATTGCTAGACACTTCTTACTCTGTGTCAACTTGGTTTGCTGTGTTTGTTGACTAAGCTTCTTCTTAATTTGCTGCCTCCCAGGGGCTTCCTGCTTAATGCGCCTGAAGCAGGAAGAAACTGAGCCACACACAGGTCATGTTTCCACAAGTGGCAACCACTAGTTTTGGGGGTAGGGATCAGACAGTTCCTCAGTTTTAAAATTAAGCTGAATGGTTAATTAGTCTGTATGTCTGAGGATCAGAATTTGATCATCCTATAAAATAGATTCATAGTCTTCCACTTACCGTTTTTTAAATTTTTGCATTAAAATAATGTTTATTGGTCCCTTCTGATTAACAAAGTAATATCACTCAAGACAAAGTTTAGAATGCACAGATCAACACATAGAAGAAAATAGATTTTCTACAGTCCCTGTATCCAGAAATAACTATTGTTATTTTTATAGAAATCAATCTAGTTTTTTTTTTAAACTAGTTTCATATTTTTTGCTTGGAAAGAAACAGCAGCTTTCCTACTTGGATATAGTAAGCTGAAGAGATTCTCATTCCCATTCTAAGGACAGCAACAAAAACGCACAGAAAGTGAGTTTATGGCTGTCTTTGAACCTGTCAGAGATCTGAGGTCCCTCAGGGATGAACTGGCCTGAAATCCAGGTAGACAGAGGTACCCAGGAAAAAGACAGGGAGAAAGCAGCTGTTTACCTACAAGACACATGTAGGAAAAAATCAGCTAGAATAGTTAGGCATTGATGGAGGTCACGTGGGACTTGACAACAGAGTGTACAACACCTGGCACTCTAGGTCAATTGAGAGTTCTTGTGTCTTACAGGATTTTTCTCCATGGATCCCACAAAAATGTTTTATGAGGGTTCTGGGAACATATCCTTGTGGAACAGGCCTGGGTGAGAACAGCAGCTGCTGCAGAAGGAACATTAAATGGGTCCACCTCTCTCCCCATCTACTCTAAGGAGCAAAAACCTTAATGCTGGGACAGGGAAGTAGGGAGGAAGCCAAACCCAGTATCACCTTTAGGAGACTGTTGAAGCCCATTGCAGCTGGGGAAGTGAGCAGAAAAAGTTTCTACCCTGGGGAAGGAGCAGGAATACCTTGACCTGTACAGAACTACAGCTGGGAGAGGCAGCAAGGAGAAAGTCACATGCAAGAGGTCCAGGGACACAACGTGTGCTTTAGTCTGAGGTTTAGTGAGAACTAAAAGAACACGATAGACCACTCCCCACCATATACCAGCAGAACAGCAAGTGCAGAGTAACAGGTAACAGTGGAATGCTGCTTGGACAATGGCCAGAGCCTCGAGACACATCCAACATATGTAAGGAGACTCTAAGGGTGAAGGTGGGACAGATACTGAATGAAACCTTCTGGCAAACCAGCCCACCTCCTAAACATACTTCATCCTAGGGTTGTGAAGACTATAGGTTCTTCAGAAAGGGAAGCAGGCAGAGGAAGGGGCCAGAGTCTGCCATACAGGGCCAACTCCCCTTCACCTGATGAAAGCTCTCTCACAGAACTTCTAGGAATACAAGAATCTGGTCTCCTAGGCATTGTGAAGATACTTCAATCAAATAGGGCAATACAACCTGTTCTATTTAACAGCTTCTTAAACAACTTGCCATCAGAACATAGGGTTTGTGAACTTCTGTTGGTACTCTTGCCACAGGTCCCACAAATGTTATGGGTGTACCTGGGTGAAAGGGCACTTTCCTCGTGTCCTTCAGCATTTTAGACATGGAGGGGAAAGATCTCCTGGCTTCCAATTTCTTGTTTCTTTTTCTGTGCTTTTCCTACAACACCATGCACTCTCCCATAATTCACTTCATCTATTTTCAACATCAGTAGAGAAGTATTATTGAATTTCAGTAAAGATTCATACAGACTTCAGACATTAGAATCACCCACAGAAACTTCTATAAAATGCTGATGGCTGGGCACCATGTCCAAAGATTCTAATTTAGTGCATTTTCATGGGGCTTAAATTTTGATATACAGAGAGGAGGAAAGCACACCAACTCAAAGATCATGGTTTAACTATGTTCAAGACCAATCTTCTACAGGTGTGAGTTAATGTGTTCAGGTATTTACTGACAAAGTGGAAAGTGGATTGAGAGTTGTCTTGTTGAGTTTATCAATATCACCAATGCTGTTGCAGACATAAGGGAGGGATACTAAGAGGCTACCAAAAAGAGTTGCCGTAGATGGGTCCTCTGGGTACTTCTTCCCATTTCATTGCTATTCCTGAGATCATTATTGACTTTTGATTTCCAGACTCCTTAAGCAGCTGAACAAACTTTATATCCCACTTCTCCTCTTCTATACTTATACCTTGCAAGCTAAGTAGGTCTTCCTTTAATGCCAACTGAGGCAGATCTTTGTCATTGTCAAGCATTCAGGAATCGTGCAGGTCCTACACAATATTCTTAAAATTCTATGACTACCATTGAATCTTGGATATGAAACTTCTGAGTCCTTACATTCTAGCTTCTCAGACTTTTTCCAGAAATCTGAACCAAACCAAATGATTTCTGACTCTGTTTTAAGACCAGATTAAAAGTACAGTACCTGGCACCCCACCCACACCCTCAGGAGCTCAAATTCTGATGGCCACCATCCAGAACCATATGCCTAATGACACCTCTCTCTTCCTGCTACCATAATTGGTAGAAGCCGACATTTTGGAGAGCAGTGCCACAGGCACCAGTGTTGAGAAGCCTGGCGAAGCTAAGAAATTGAAAAGGAAAATTTTAGTCAAACTAATGTTTTGGAGAGTTCCATGATGCCATATTCTCCATCTGCTTTTTCTTTTAAATCTAAATTTCCCAACTGTTTATGTTAACATGATACATAAAAAGTTAGAAACAACCTCCATTAATTTTTTTGAAACATCATGGCTTAGTTGTTTTGCAGTGTACTATAATCATTGCAATTGCAAAACACAAGAATGTTCTCCTATGTTTTGTAAATTAAGTCTCTGAGTCTCAGGGGGTGCCTGGGTGGCCCAGTCAGTTAAGCATCTGGTCATGATCCCAGGGTCTTGGAATAGAGTCCTACATGGGGCTCCTTGCCTAGCAGAGAGCCTGCTTCTCCCTCTCCCTCTGCCTGCTGCTCCTCCTTCTTGTGTTCTCTCTTTCTCTGTCAAAAAACAAAAAACAAAAAACAAAAAAAAAAACAAAAAAAACCCACATATTTTTAAAAAAAGACTCTGAGCCTCAGTAATCAAGAAAATTTTAGGACTTTGAATGCACACAGATATTTTCCTTCTTTCATAACAAGTACTATACCCTAATGTGTGACGTATAAATTACAGACTGAACCACTTCTCTGCAACAGCCATTTCTTCCTTGATACTTTGATTTTTTTTTTCCTTATTTTTAAATGGGGAAATATATTATCATGCCTGTCACGTATCTTGGAAGAAAACCTCAATGCTTTCAGTGGTGGGTACAGTCAGTACAGATAGTTATGAGGACATGAAGAAACTCACAGGATAGGGGAAGGAAGGGGAGAGGGAAATACTATGTTGCTTACTTCTTGGATTTGGCTTTGACTTTGTACCCAACCTGAGAATGAATTGCGAAGTACAAGCTTTAGAGGGCCAAATCCTACATAGGGTAGAGGGAAAGCCAGCACAATGCAGAAAGTGTGCTCCTAGATTCAGGAGAAATTTCAGTAACTATTTCTTCTGCCTGTTGGCTGAGGTCTTTCCCCTAGATCTCTGCATGTTTAGCTCTTCCTGGCCTGGTGTAATCTTAAATGTTCCCTTTTAAGAAATATGTTCCCCAACCATTCAATCCAAAGTTACCTTGTTGTACATAATGTATATTGTGCCTTGTCATCTAAAAATCTCATTTTGTCTGCTTCCTCTCTCAGAATAGAAACTCCATGGGAGCAAGCAGGAGTCTTGCTGTGCTGGTTTAGCTTGATGATGCCTATCACCTACAGTTGTACCTGGGTCACAGGACCTGCTCATTGGTATTTATCAGATGATGAGAGTGTGAAGAGTCAGAGGAGAGGAGTGAAAGGAAGTTAACAGGTACAAGTCTGTAATAGAAAGTGTGGGACCAGAGACAACCTGGGGATTCTTGCAATAGTAGATTGTGTTTAAGAAACAAAGATAATGGCATGTCACTGCATTTGAGGTGCATTCTCCTGCTTCCCGCCTTGGCCCAGCAGAACAACTGATTGTGGTCGGTAGACTGGTAGCCCCTCAAATTCATTCCAGTGCCCCAGTCCCCAAAATGCCTGTGACTATGTTAGCTTATATTGGGCAAAGCAACCTGATAGATGTGATGAGCTTGAAGACTGAGTTGAGGAGATTATCCTCGATTATCCAGGTGGCCCAGTCTAACGGTGTGAGTCCTTGAAAGTGACCAGAAGCGTATGTCAGAGACATAACATATAAGAAGGATGTGACTCACCAGCACTGGCTTTAAGATAGAGGGAGAGAGCCATGATCCATGAAATATGGTAGCCTCTAGAATTGGGAATAGCCTTGGGTTTGCAGCCAGAAGAGAAAGGGGCACATGGGCTCCATAACAGTAAAGAACTGAATTGTACCAACAACCTGGATGGCCAGGAAATAGATTCTCCCCCAGAACCTCCAGGACAGAATGAAGCCTGCAGACACTTCAATTTTAGCCTAATGAGACAGTAACTAATTTCTAACTGCCAGTACTGTAAGATAATATCTTTTTTGTTATTTTAGGCTGCTAAGTGTGTAGTAATTTGTTATAGCTGCAGTAAAAACTGATCACAGAAGCCCTAGATTAGAAAAACAGAGTAGAGTGAAATGCAAGTAAAATCAGTGTAAGGTGTGGTGATGGCGAATGCACACTTGAGCCCTCACTTTGCCTGCCTGATGAGTCTTGTGATCTGTGGTTCTAGATACAGTGAAGCTGATCTTTCAGAGACCTGCTCCAACAAAATAGTCCAAAATCATTTTATTCAAGACCTACTGTAAAGTATTAAAAGCCTTTAAAAAGTATCCCAGAATGTTTCCTTAGTGGCAAAGTCATGATAGTGCATCTCTATTCCACTGTGGCTAAGATGGCTTCGTATCAGTCTCTCTTTTCTTCCCTCTCTCTCACTTCCCCTCTCTTCCTCCTTTCCTCCTTTTTTTTTTTTTTTTTTGTCTCTACTTATCCCTAATTGTCATTGATTATGGACACTTAGAATGCAATCATTTTCTTTCTTTAGTGGAGACAGTATAATCTTGAGAAAAATTTCTAAATTTGTCTATAGGTTCTATACTAATTACCCTATGGAATATACCAGATGATAATATTAAAACAATTTTTTCTTTTTCTTTTTTAAACTAAACTTCTTTTTTCATTTTTGTGTAATTATCATTTCACATGCAGTTGTAAGAAAGAAAAGAGAGTTAGCCAATATACTCTTTATCAGATTGTTTGTTCACACCTTCACACCCTCTAGAGCTTCTTGGGTGAAGTCAGAAACCAGCCCCCAAATACACAGGAAAAAGAGAACTGAGGAAAGTAGCAGACCATTCCAAATTGGTAGACGGCAGGTTTAATAAGCAAAGGAACTTACTTACAAAGCTTATCTTGCATGGCTACAAAGTGAGTAGCTTCCAAACTGGTCTCCAGAATTCTAAAAGTTTATATTGAGGTCTTAATGGGGTCCAGGCACATGTCTGTCCAGTTGGCCTCAACAACACATAATCTCAAGGCTAGATCTCCAGGGCACCTTCTAGCACAAGGAAGACAAAGTGCCATGTACATCTAAAGGATATGGAGGGAATGGGAGCTTCCATTTGCCTGGGTCTGTTGGTCAACCAACAGACAGAAGCTCTCCATGACTTCCTCCCACACCAATTTACCCAAATGATAACATGTTGCAAAATCTAGCATGCAATATCACAACTAAGATACTGACATATGTACAGGCAAGATCCACAATATTTCCATAACCACAAGGATCTCTCACGTTGTCATTTTATATGTACACCCACTTCCTTCCTGCTCCCAGACCCTCTCTAGCAACTGCTTTGTTTTTCTATAATTTTTTTTATTTCAAGTATATAATATAAACACAATCATATGAAAATGTAACATTGAAATTTCTTTTTTTACACAGAATAATTCTCTGGAGAGTCATCTAGGTTGTTGCCTATACTAATAGTTTGTTCTTTTTTTAATTTATGAATAGTATTCCATGTTATGGATGTACCTGTTAGTATAATCCTGCACCCACTTTAGGACATTTGTATTGTTTCTAGTTTATGTTATTGTGAATAATCCTGCTATAAACATTCAAATAAGGATGGTGTGTGAACATAAAATTTCATCAGCCTCTGAGATAAATACTCAGGAGTGAAATTCCTGGGTCATGTGGCTCCTAGAATATTTAGCTTTTAAAGAAACGGTCAAACTGCTTCCAGAGTGGTTTTTACATTTTCCATTCCCACCAGCAATACATAAATGATGAATGATTAGTTTTCTCTGCATCCTCACCAGGACTTGGTCTCATCAGTATATATTTTTTTAGCCATTCTGATAGGTATACAGTGAAATGGCATTGTGGTTTTAACTTACATTTCTCTAATGGATAATAAAGTTTAACATCTTTTCATATGTTTGTCATCAGCAAATCCTGTGCTTTGAAATGTTTATGTCTCTTGTCCAAGTTCTAGCAAGATTTTGTTTGTTGGTTGGTTTTTTTAAAGATTTTATTTATTCATTTGAGAGAGAGAGAGCAAGTGGGGGAAGGGGCAGAGGGAGAGGGAGAAGCAGACTCTTCACTGAGTGCAGAGCCTGATGCAATGCCTGATCCTAGGACCCTGAGATCAGGACCTAAGCTTAAAGCAGAAGTCTAACCAACCGGTATCTCTGCTTGTTAGTTAGTTTGTTTGTTTATAGTTGACTTTTGGGATGTTTTAAAAATATATTCTAGATACTAATCTTTTGTCAGATATCTGTCTTGAAAATATTTTCTCCCAGTATGGAGCTTGGCTGCATTCTCTTACCAGGGTTTTCTCAGAGCAAAAGATTTTAAATTCAATGTGATTTATCAAATTTTCTCTTTATCGGTTGTGCTTTGCCAAGTCTAAGAACTTCTCCCTAACCATAGGTCCCAAATATTTAGTCCTATGTTTTGCACTAAAAGTGTTATTGTTTTATATTTTACATGTCAGTCTGGGATTCATTATAGGTTAATTTTTGTATATGGTGTAAGACCTAGTCAAGGTCCATTCTTTTTTAACATAAGAATGTCCAATTTTTCCAGCACTATTTGTTGAAAAGGCTGTCTTTCCTCCATTAAATTCTTTTGCAAATTTGTTAAAAATCAGTTGCACATACTTGTGTGGGTCTATTTCTGGTTTCTCTATTCTGTTCCATTGATCTATCCTTTCTTTCCCCCATACAAACACAGCTTTAATTAGAGTAACAACATGTTAAGTCTTGAATTCAAGTAGATTTATTTTTACTAAAAACAATTTAAGCCATCCCAGTTCCTTTGCCTTTCTTTGTAAGATTTTACAATAATCTTGTCTATATTTGTCTGTATAGACAAAAAATAAGTGACAAAAACAAATAAAAAAACCCCACAAAAAACTAGCTGAGATTTTTACAAGAACAGTGTTAAACCTAAATACAAATTTGGGGAAAACTGACATTTTTACCATGTTGAAACTTCTAATTCAAGAGCACAGTATGTATCTTAATTTATTTATAGTCTCTTTGATTTCTCTTTTCAATATTTTGAATTTTCAGCTATAAGAGCTGTATATGTTTTATTAGATTCATAGCTAAGTGTTCCATTTCTTGTGTAAATTTAAATGGCATTGCATTTTTAATTTCAATGTTTATGTTCTCATTACCAGTATATAGAAATTGATTTCTGCATGTTGACCTTGTATTTTGCAATCCAGAAATTTTTAAGTTCTTGGCTCTGCAGAGCCAAATTACATATTCTAAAGGCAGAAGCACTTTTATTTCTTCCTTTCTGTTGTGTATGCTTTTATTTCCTTTTTATGCCTATTACACTGGCCAGAACTTCCAGCATGTATAGTGGAATAGAGCTCATCACACCTGTCAGGTTGCTTTGCCCAATGTAAGCTAACATAGTTGCAGACATTTTGGAGACTGGGGAATGAATGAATTTGAGGGGCTCTCAGTCTGCCTTTGAAAAGCTTACCTTGTTTCTAGCCCTAAGAGAAATGATTTAGTCTTTCACTATATATGTAAGTACAATGTTAGCTGTAGGGTTTTGGTAGATGTTTTTAATCAAGTTGAGGAAGTCCCTATTTTTCTGAGTTTTCTTTATCATAAATAGTTGTTCAATTTTATTTGATACTTTTTCTGCACTCATTGAGCTGATCTTTTTTTTTTTTTAATTGGTTAACATGGCGGTTTACATTGGTTTTCAAATACTGAACTACACTTGGATCCCTGAAATAAACCCCAGTTGGTCATGGGTGTGTTATTTTGGTAAGGATTTTTGAATCTATATTCATGAATAATGCGTACATAGTCTTTTTTTCTTTTAAGATTTTATTTATTTATTCGACAGGGAGATCACAAGTAGGCAGAGAGGCAGGCAGAGAGAGGAGGAAGCAGGCTCCCCACTGAGCAGAGAGCCTGATGTGGGGCTTGATCTTTGGACCCTGGGATCATGACCTGAGCCAAAGGCAGAGGCTTTAACCCATTGAGCCTTCTAGGTGCCCCCATAGTTTTCTTTTCATTTCTCTAGTTTTGTTATCAAAGAATATGGACCTCAATAAATAAGTTGGAGGAGTGTCTGGTTATGTTACCTCAGTTGGTTAAGGTTACAACTCTTGGTCTCAGCTCCACTCTTGATCTCAGCTCAGGTGTTGATCTCAGGGTTGAGAGTTCAAACACTATGTAGGGCTCCATGCTGGGTGGGAGCATACTTAGAACAAATAATTGAATAAATAAATAAATACATAAATATTCACTTCTCTTCTATGTTTTTGGAAGAGACTGCATTGAACTGGTATTAAGTTTTTCTCTAAGTAGTCACAGAATTCTCCAGTGAAACCATTTGGGTCTGGAGAATGTTTTAGGAAGGGTTTTCTTCTATTGCAAATGTCCTTAATACTTATAGGGCTCTTCAAATGATTTGTTTCATTCGGTCACTTCAGATGGTGTCTAAGTTTCTTAGGGCTTCTTTTTTTAAAAAAAATTTTATTTATTTACTTCGACAGAGAGATCACAAGTAGACAGAGAGGCAGGCAGAGAGAGCGGGGGGAAGCAGGCTCCCCGCTGAACAGAGAGCCCGATGTGAGGCTCGATCCTAGGACCCTGAGATCATGACCCGAGCCAAAGGCAGAGGCTTAATCCACTGAGCCACCGAGGTGCCCCTTCTTAGGGCTTCTATAACAAAATGCCACTAACTGAGTGGCTTTGAACAGAAATTTATTGTCATAGAGTTCCAGAAGCTAGACCTCCAAAATTGAGATGTTGGAAGAGTCCCTCTGAAACTTGTCAGAGAAGGATCCTTTCTTGGTCTTTCTAGTTTCTGATAGCGCCTTACGGTCCTTTGCTTACGGAAATGTAATTCCAATCTCTGCTTCCCTCATCACGCAGCTTTCTCCCTGTGTCTCTTCATATCATCTTTACTCCATATGTGTGTGTGTCCAAATTTCCCATTTTTATAAGGACATCTGTCATATTGGATTAGGGCCCACCCCAGTGACCTCATCTTAACTTGCTTTAATCTACAATGGCTCTGTTTCCCAATGTATTCACATTCTGAAGTAGAGAGGATTAGGAATTCAACACATTTTTATTTATTTTCTTTTTTTGAGATCACAATTAAATACATAAGAAATATTTTGTATTTTTCAAGGAATTGGTCCTTTTCATCTGAGGTGTCAAATTTATGTGTACAGAGTTGTTCACAGTATTCTCTTACTTACCTTTTGATGACTGCAGGATCTGTGGTGACACCCCCTATTTAATGACTAATTTCGTGATTTGTACCTTCTTGGCTTTTTGTTCATCTTGATAAAAGTTGGCCAATTTCACTGACCTTTTTAGAGGCATATCTGTTTCACTCAATTTTTGTTTTTCTGTTAGAATTTCATTAATTTCTGCTTCTGTCTATTATTTCCACCCTTATTTTTTTTTTTTAATCAAGGTTTATTCTGTTCTTCTTTTTGCTAAGTGCTTGAGGTGGGACCTTAGATTATTGATCTGGGAGTTTTTCACTTTCTAGTATGTACATTTAATGTGATAAATTTCCTCATCTGGCTAGTAATGTCCCACATATTGTGATAATGTTATATTTTCAGCTTCATCGAATTCATTGTGTTTTAAATTTTTTTTGAGACTTCTTCTTTGACCCATGGATTATTTATAATTGTGTTATTTAGTTTTTAGGTTTGGAGTATCTTTCTTTTATTTTTCTGTTCTTGATTTCTCTTCTATTACAGATGGGGAACACATTGGATATGATTTCAATTCTTTTAAATTTGTTGATGTTTGCTTTGTGCTCCAGGTTATAGTCTATGTTGGCATCGGTTCCATAGATTCTTAAAAAAATATAGGTATTCTACCATTTTTAGGTGTAATGTTCTGTAAGTGCCATTAGATCCTGTTGGTTTATGATGCCATTAAGCCCTTCTATATCCTTGGTGATTTTCTGTCTAGCTTATCAATTGTTAAGAAAGAGTGGTTGAAGTCTGCAACTGTAATTGAGGATTTGCCTGTTTCTCCATTCTGTTCTACTAGTTTGTTGCTTCACATGTTTTACAGGTCTGTTGTTTGGCGTGTACATATTTAGAGTTGCTATGCCTTCTTATGGGTTAAACTTTTTTATCCCTATATAATCTCCCTCTCTTTCTCTGGCAATTTTCTTTGTTCTAATGTCTACTGTATCTAATGTTAATAGGGTCACTAATGCTTTCCCTTGAATAATATTTGCATGGTATATCTTTTTCTACATTTTTACTCTCAACCTTCTTATGTAGTCATATTTGAATTCCTTATAGACATGATATAATTGGGTGAGTTTTTAATCTAGTCTGCCATTTTTTTTTGTCTTTTATTTTTTGTGTTTAGACCTTTTATATTTAATGTAATCATCAATATATTAGGAATTAAAATTGACATTTTATGGGTTTTTTTGTTTGTTTTTCTTTTTTTCTTCTGTTTTCTTTTGTGTGCCTTACTGTGGTTGCTTAGCATTCTTATTATTTTAATTTTATTCATCCAGAATGTTTTGAGCATATCTATTTACATAGCTTTTCTTAATGATTTCTTTATCTTTTGCATGGTGTATGCATAACTTATAATAGTCTCCTGGTGTTGTCAATTTACCAGTGTGAGTAAAATGTAGAAATCTAAGATCTCATATGTCCCTTTATCTTCTTTCCTTTATAATATAATTGTCTAAAATGTTTTCTCTATGTTTAGAAACACATCTGACAAGGGTGCCTGGGTGGCTCAGTGGGTCAAGCATCTGATTCTTAATTATGGCTCAGGTCAGGATCTCACAGTTGTTGAATCAAACTCCATGTCAGGCTCCATACTCAAGTGGGGAGTCTACTGGAGATTCTGTCTCTCTCATTCTCTCTCTCTGCCCCTCTCCGCCACTTGCACATCTTCTTATTATCTCTCTCTAAAATAAATAAATAAACCTTTATTTTTCTTAAAGAGGCACATCTGACAATGTTTATAATTTTTGTTTTAACTGTCAAATATAATTTGGAAAATTCAAGAAGAGAAAAAAATTCTTGTGTATTTACCATATTACTGTTTATTGTGTTCTTTCTTCCGGATGTTCTAAGATCCCTTCCGTATAATGTCCTTGGCATTTAGAGAACCCTCTTCAGCCCTGCTTTCAGGGTAAGTCTATTGGTGACTGATTATCTTATTTTTCATTCATCTGAGAATGCTCTGATTCATTTTAATTTCCGAAGAATATTTTCACTGGATAATGGATATTTTGTTGAGAGTTGTTTTCCTCAGCATTTGTTCTGGGAAGGTGAAACTTCTGACTCTCCACTCTGCCTCCTCTTACACTCCCCCAGTGCCGAATGGAAGCGGCCTCATTACTGCTGTGCTACAGGAAAATACAAGCTTCACTGACACCAAGGCTACAAATGGCTGGCTCCCTACTTAGTCTTCAAGGACACCAGCTAGGCTGGGGGGGAGGGTGCTTCTTTAGAGCCTAGACATAGTAGAATCTGGGTTTCCCAATTGTCTTTTAATGGTTTAGGTAAGGTGGGACTATGGGAATTTTTCTTTGGTGTTCTGACATAGCATAGCCATTACTGTCTATAAATTTTCTGTCTTGTTAGATTATCTTTTTTCTGGTCCTATAGCTAGAAAGAGGAGGGTCTTCCTGTCTGCACCCATTGACATTTCCAGTTTGCCAGCTTCTTCAGCCCCAAGGCTGGGATATGTGTGGCAAAAAGAAAACCCAGGAAGTCACTGTAATGTCAATCCTTGTATCCCAAGGTCCCTAGCTTGCCTGCCTTCTTCTGTGTACCTTCTTGTTTTCTCATATTTGTTTTGTAATCTCCAGTTTTTAGTTGCCCAGGAGGAATAGGGCAAAATACAAATACTCCATCTTCCCATTTGTGGGAGTTCTATGGTTTTCTTTTATATAAATATATTACATATATGTTTCATGTAATGAAAAAGGATCAGAGTCAGTAGTACCCTCTTAAGAGTCATTTGCTACGACGAATGTCTTTCTTCTTAAATATCATTTTTGCTCAAGGAGATACTGAAGCAGGCACTGAGGAATTTTTGTTACAGATCTTCCTCCCAGGGCCTGGGTGCTGGTCTCTGATGGATGGCCACTGTCATGGCTTTTGAGATCTGTGCACACAAGCTTCTAACAAGCAAGGCATAAGTGAGTCACAATTAAGCAAAATGAGTTAGATGAATTGTGAGAACCCGAAACAGGAAAGAGAGTCTACGTAAAAGGAAAATAGTTGGGGGATCAAGGAGAGCATTGCATTGCCGGCAGTTATCAGCCACTAACATTGCGGAAGGTAACAAAAAACTCCCCAGATCTAGAGAAGCAGCCAGAGGACTGGTGCGCGACCAGTGGGGAATATGGACATTGCCAGTAGAGCGTGAATGTGGGAAAGTGGGTGCACAACTTCGGGGCTGAGACCTGTTATACCCTAGAGGTAGAGGGAAGGAGACGCTACGGTGGGGCGGGGAGAGAGAAATTCTGTCGGAGTCATCTCTACTGGGCTCCAGGAGAGGCAGGAAAAGCTCAGAGGGAGCCTGCAGCAACCTTGCCTGGGGCTTCAGTGGAGAAGGGCAGGACGGGAGCAAGGCAAAGGACTGCAGCTTTGGCCCCGCGCTCCAGCCAGATCTGAGGGGCGACCGGGAGGGGATCTTCCAGCGGTCGCGGAGCGCAGCGCTTCCCGGCCGGGGCGGAGCGTGTCTCTACAGCGGTCCCAGCCTGCGCGCCTCTGTCCCCGCGCGCGCTCGTCCGTGCGCTCCGGGAACCAGATCCTCGCGCCACAGACTTCCGTCCTTCGCCCGCGCTTTCCGCCTTTTCTCTGAGCGCCCATCGGCAATGGATGGCAACTCCCTTCTCTCCGTACCCAGGTAAGACCTGCTCTCCCCGTTGCCCCACCCAGTGGCCCTCAAACTCCGCCGTGCGCCTCGGGTGGCTCTCGAGCTTGCGGGGCGTTAGGGTCTACGCTTGGTAGGGTCTGGCCGCCCTGGGGACGGGTGACCCCCGTCCACTGCCCCACAGGGCGCGGAGCTGGGTGCGGCCTGCGCGCCGGGGCAGCTCGGGGTTGGGGTACAGCTCCGGCCAGCTTCTGGGGCCGGGCCCGGGGTCTGCTCTCCGCGGCGGGAGCCAGGAACCGCACTTTCCGTGGACGCAGCCTGCACGGGTTTCGCGCCTTGAGGGGAGCTCCGCTTCAAGGTAGGGATGAGAATAGAAGGGAGCAAGACTCGGGCAAAGTACCCCCATCCCTATTCATCTGGATCTGAGCGAGTGTCCGCCGTTGCCGGGGTGGCAAGTGGCGCGGGGAGAAGGGCAGGGGAGTGGGGTGGTGAAATTGCCCCTAACCCCCGACGACATCTAGGCTGAGCCCCATTTGAGACCTGGGACAGCAGGACCTGGGCCGCTCCAGTCCCACCCGTTCCCGTATCCTAGACAACTCTGCGCTGGCCGAGCGCGTCCCCTGCCTCCGTCCCAGCCTGGGGTCCACACGGGGTAATTCAGGGACGCCACCTTCGACTCAAACCAGGTGGGAGCAGCGCGTTTCCCCGGTTTGCGTCTCCTTCTTCCCGCTTTGCCCCTGTTCCGCGCTCCTTCACACTCAGTCCTTTGTGAATTTGAGAAACTGAGATTTTTATATTTCAACCCCCCACAAAACGTTTAGGGGTAAATTGAGGTTGTAGCACCGGTTGGGTTCCCTCAGCTGGGCAGGTGGCTTTTGTGTTCTTTGTGCAGGTCAGAGGGTCCACCCAGAGAGCGGGAAATGTTGAAGACCGCTGGGTGCGGGGGTCTGGCTCCTGCCCTCACAGCCCCACCTCTACTGGGCGAGGGGCTTCCTGTTGCTCATGCTGTCATCCCTTCCTTCTCCCTTTCTTCAAGCTCCCATCTAGGCAGCTTCCCGCCGAGATCATCAGGCACAGGAATAAACATTTTTCAGCTCGCTTTCTTGGACAGCAGCAAAACCCGACATCCGCAGGCTAGGGCACACATGTAGCTGATACTATATTGCCAAGTAGCCAAGATGGGGGTGAAGTGGAGTGGAGGTGGCAGAGGAGGACGAAACTGCTTTTCAAGCGCGTTGAAGGCTGCCATCTAGAGACTTGAAGTATTTATATTCTGTAATGAAATAGAGCTTTCCCAGCTCCACAGGCAATTTCCTCTTTAAGCATCCCTTCACTGTGGGGGTAGCAAAGGGTTCTGAAAAGGCCCCTGGTGGTTTCAATGCCTGGCCTGAAGCTGCTCTCCAGTGCAAAATCTCTAACCCTGGGCCAAACATGGTCAAACTACCAGGAAGTCTCTCCATTTAGCCCTAATGCCTGATAAGGACAATAAGAATTGCAGGAAGCTTTTTGTTTTGTTTTGATTGTGTGTGTGTGTGTGTGTGTGTGTGTGTATGTGTTTTGGTTTAAAATTAAAAAAAATACTGTCACTGATTTTTAGGTAAAAGTGTGGGACACTTTGAAAGAAAGCCCACTGGGGCTTTACTTTCTACACCCCCTATTCTACTGCCTAAGATCTTTGGAATTGTAAACTGTGATTCCAGCATTCCCATAGAGACATCCCTCTAAGATAAGAAAGACCTTGCTTGCCTTACACACAGGTTTGCAGATGCCCGCGGTGCAGTGCCTGAGTAAGGACTATATTCTTATTCAAAAACTGGGACATTTTCTAAAATATTAAAAAATTTCTAAAATATTAAAATTCATTATGCTAGTAATTCTTTAAAATTATTTGTATTGCATTTCAGTAAAAATGATTTTATAAAGGGTTGACCAACTGCTATGATATTGCTGTGTCTTGTAGTATTCTATTAAAATATTAATATAGGTTTAATAGCAGCTACAACAAATTGAATTGAAATTTAAATAGTATTGTTTGTTTATCAGAACACATCATATTTCCACAAATCAGTGTAGTAATTCAGCTATTTTATTAACATCTTTTCTTATATAAGACATATTCAGTTAAAGCTTATAGAATAGCTAATTTGATCCTCTATTTCAATGAATGCAAGAAACATGATATTTTATTGGAAACCAGAGGCATTGATAAGCAAAAAATAAACTAGAACTACCAAACAGTGTGTGAAACTATTATATTAGTCATACCACTTGTCCAAAGAGCTTTGAACTTAAGGAATTGATGACTGGGAAGTTTTACAGTTTTTTTTTTTCCAAGAAACTGGCAATGATCAAGAAAAATCAAGTGGTTGTTCATCAATATTTGTGTTAAATCTGAATATTTTCAGTATCTAATATAATTAAATCAGTGATTATAAATCAGTTTCTCTTAAGAATTATAAAGCAGTTGAAGACATTCTGTTTAACACTTGGGTAGGAAAAACAAAATGATTTAGTAATACATTGAGTTAATTATAGAATTTTTCATGTGTTGGCTTTTACAGTTTCTTAACATTTTCAGTGAACCAAAGATATAGATGAAATTTTATTCAAGCAGTGTTCTGCAGTGATTGATCTCAAAATTGTTTTTGATTCATACAGTTTAGATACTTGAAGCATTTTTTTAAAAAAGGAATTATTTGTGTTTTAAGCTGTTGTATTACATTACTTCTGTGAAAGCTCCAATTAGTTGTTAATATTTTCATTTTTAAATGCACAATAAGCTATGTGGATTATAGTAGAGAGTTCTTTCAGTCAAAACTGGAAGGTGTTTCCAGACATGGGTCTGAGCTATGGAAAGACAAAATGTTCCCATCTTAGTTGCATTATAGATCCAGAAGCCAAGTGTGTCCCGACTAGTACTCAAGTTCAAGAAGAAAACATAAAAAAGGGGGAAATTTTTTTAGTTATCTATTTTACAAAAAGTTTATTTGATTTGCTAAGGTCACACAAGTAGCCCTTTTGAAAATAAAAGAATATCTAAAGACTCTCACCCAGCGTGCTTTGTTTCTGTAGTTCATGGTGCTACAATACAATAGCTACCCCTGTAAGTCCCAATTATATAGGTAACTGGTGTGTATAAAATAAGGTTTGTATTTTATGAAGTATTAGTTTATTAAATTGTTTGATCATCACATCCTGGTGAGTTAATATGATGGATATAATTATCTCTATTTCTTACTTGAAAAATTTGAAGCAAAAGGAAATTAAATGAGGAAAATAATTAGATTTACAAAGTCACACAACAGTAGCAGAGCTGGGTCATCCACAGAGTTCTTCTGGCTTCAGGTGAGGCTTTCTTTCTTGTACTGACTGAAAAATCCACACTTCCTTCCAAAAGAGATTTTGGTGTACAGTTTGGACAAACACTAATATCTTTAGAACACATGGGGGCAGCCTAAAAGCAAGATCATGTTTTAAAATCAACTAATACTGAAAATACTATTTTTGTAAACAGAAATAATTTGTCAACTTTGTCAAATATCTAAGGTTTAATTTGAAGTTTAAGAAAGGGGCTGTCTCATTTCCTAAATCACTTGCATTTTTATACTTTTTTGTTTTGTTTTGCCTACTGGATTCTATTTTAGTAATTTAGTTTTTATATGACACTTTGAGAAAATTATCAAAGATGAACTTTTGAGAAAACAAGGTATTTTGATATAGATTTCCTGTGAATTTATTTTAACAAACCTAAGATTAACCTAGCAACATTTCACCAAAATCTCAATGCTTTTCCTCTAAGAATGCTAGTTCTAGGGAAAAAGGAAAAAAAAAAAAACAACTGGATTTCCTTTCTTTTAATGGAGCAAACAACCCAATACTGTAAACTAGACTATGGTCTTCTGTCAACAAGTTTTTATTGAAAGGTTATCTGTTTTCAGATTCATACGAAAGGAAATATTCAAGAGTGTTATACTTCTGTGTACTAAATTCATACAAAAGGAAATATTCAAGAGTATTACACTTCTGTATTCTATTTATCTGAAACTCTCAGAAAAGATGAACCTATCACTCTTAACAAATAGAGGAGAAGGGACAAATAACAGATAATGTCTTAAGTATAAACCACAACCATTCTGTATCCTGAAAGTCATGCTCTCTTCAAAAAGCAGCTCTGACTTGACCACATTCTCCAACTCAGAATTCACAATGAAATGTGGCCCAAGAGGTGCTGTTTCCTACAAAGAAAGAAAGTGGAAATTGGTCCTGGTGCCAAGGACTCTGAGATCCACATTGCCTCAGGGTAACAGGTATCTGGAGAAGAGACAGACTCTGAAGACATTCTGGTCTCTCTCTCCATGTGGTTCCTGTGGTAGAATATGTATCTGATACCAAATACTCAATTTTTTAAAATGAACTGTAAAAGCTTGTCTCATTCACAAGAAGTTGGCTTTGTCTGGTACTAGTTATTTTAATGGGGTTTTATTCTGTGCATGAGAGTCAACAGCTACAGAGACTTGTACAGTGAGAAAGAAGAAATAGTGATGTATTTGATGGCAGGAGACCTGGGGTTTAGTCCTGTTCTGAAAGTGATGGCTGTGAGTGTCTCAGCATGTTGCTTGACTCCTCTGTCATCTCTTAGATGTCATAACATATACCCCGAATATTCTGTTCTTCTAGGTCCCTTTTACTTCTAACTTGTACTGCTATAGGCTTTATTGTAGCAGTGCCCTTTGGTTGTACATGATACGGATGAACATCTCATTCTTCTGAAAGAGACACATGAAATTAAGACATTTGAAAGAACAGAAGCATCCAATAGAAAGCCCAGCTTAGAGAATGGGTTGGCTTGTTTTTAATTATCCTGCCATAGGGAGAGGAGCATAATGTTCACAGAAAGTACAATAAAATCTTATTTATTGTAAAGAACACATTACAGTATCTTGGTTTTACTACTTAGCAGTTTGCCCACATTGGGGCAAACTGGAAGACTTGAGATAGCGTGTGTGAAGTATAAGGAGCAGTGAACTTTTAGCTGTTTCTGCTTATCATACTTGATAAACTCCTCCAAATTCAACTGTTTCATGATAGATTTTTAAAATCAGTGTTGGTGAATAGCCCACATAACTCAGACATGAAGCACACTTTAGCTGACCTTGGAATAGCTACTGCAGCTTCCTCTTGGCTTAACTTTTTCCATCTTTTTTCTCCTAACCTAAGTCTTCATGTTGAAAGTTGTTTCTTATAGATAGGCTTTTGTATCTTACTTTTTAAAAATCCCATCTGATAATCTCTTTCTTTTAATTGGTATGTTTAGACCATTCACATTTATTATGATTCTAGAAAGTCTGGATTAAAATTCACCAACTGACTAGTTATTTTCTGTTTGTGTTATCTGTTATTTGTTTCTTTTCTCCTCTTTTCTGCCTTCCACTGGGTTGATAATTTTTTAATGATTCCTTTTATCTTTATTAATTTATTTGTTTATACTTCTTTTTTAAAAAATTTGTGATAACCTTATGGTTTAGAATTTATAGGGGTGTCTGGATGGATTAATTGGTTAAATGTCTGACTCTTGATTTCTACTTGGGTCTTGATCTCAGGGTCATGGGATCAAGCCCCACACATGGAGTCTTCTTGGACTCTCTCTCCTCTATCCCTCTCCTCCGTGCTTTCTCTATCGCTCTGTAAATTAAATAAATAAGTCTTTAAAAAAAGAATTTATGTATATCATTACTAGCTTTCATTATTTACCTTCAGATTAAAATATACCACTTCATACCCAGTGTAAATCTCCTACAGGTATATATCCAAATTCTCTTCATGCTATTGTCATATATTTTGTTTTTGTGTATGCTGTAAACACTATTTATTGCTACTATATTTGCTTTATAAGTAAGCTGTTTCTTAGAGTAATTGGAAATAAGAGAATAAATTTCATTTTGCCCTCATGTATTCCATTTCTGACACTTTATCTGTGTAGAGCCAAGCTTCTGTAAATAAAACTTCCTTTAACTTCTCCTATAAGAAATGTCTGCTGGCAATGAATTTTCTGTTTTTGTTTGCCTGAAAAAGGCTATTTTCCCTCTACTTTTTGAATCATGTTGTTTGGACTATAGCTGTCTGTGTTGGCAAGATATTTTTTCTTTCATTGTTTTAAAGCTATCACTCCATTGTCCTTTGGTTTTTATGGTTTGTGCTAAGAAACTGTTTTCATTTTTATTTTTGCTCCTCTCTATGTTACATGACCTTTTTCCCTGCCTGCCTTCAAAATGTTCTTTTTAATCTTTTATTTAGAACAATTTAAATGTAATTTGCCAAGGGGTGTGTGTGTGTGTGTGTGTTGTATTTATCCCACATGGTATTCTCTGAGCTTCTTAGGATCTGTGGTTTAGTGTCTGTTATTAACTCTGGAAAAAAAAAAAAAATCCATGATCTCTTAATATGTTCTCTACCCTGTCCTTATTCTCTCTTTTTCTTCAATTGTGCATATATCAGAATACAGTTCTTAAATACTCACTTCCGTTTTTGTTTAGTTAGTTGGTTTTTTATTCTATTTTTTCTCCTTTTGTTTCAATTTAAGTAATTTGTATTGGCCAACTTCAAGTTCATTGATTCTTTCCTCTGCTAACTTGATTCTACTGAAGAATTTGTTAGAGGTGTTCTTCATTCCATTAAGTGGTTTGCATTTCTAACATGTCCATTTGATTTTTCTTATAGTTTTATGTCTCTACAGAAATTGCCCATGTCAGCTTGCATACAGTGTACTTTTTCCATCAGTCATTAAACTAATAATCATTTTGAATTCTTTGTCAGATAGTTTGAACATTGGTGACAGAGTCAAGTCTGGTTCTGTTGGTTGCTTTGTCCCTTGAAAGTGGTTTTTTTTGTTTGTTTGTTTTAATTTCCTCATTGCCTTTTAATATGTATTATAACTTTTATTAAAAGTCTGGTATTATGTATAGGGTAATAGAATTTCCTGCAGTGGAAACTGGAAGTCAGTGCAATTATTTTTTCCCATTTTAAAGATGAAGAAATTTAGGCTTAGAAAAGTTAAATGACTTGTCCAAGATGATACAACTAATGAGAGACAGAGTCAGAAATTGAACACTGCTTTTTAAATTCCAGTGTTTGAAGGTTGCCAGACTACATCATTGTCCTTTTCTGTTTCCTAATACATGCACTTTCCTACTCTGGAGGCCTCCAAGACACTTATCCATGCCACATGGCTTCATGTATTTCAGGTATTTTTGAACTTCTAAGAAAGTTACTGAGGCATATATATATAATAGTGAATAAGAAATGATTCTTGCTCTCCATGACCACAGTATATAATTTCAGCATGCATTTCTTTTGTTAAATGTTTTTTGATTCAACTATGGTCCCTAAATCAAAAGCAACTGAGAAGACAGGTGGATGTTGCAAGAGATTTTGACACAACAACAAGAAAGCAGTGGAAACCCAGCACATGACTGCCAATAGAGTCAAGCACATGAATGAAAAAAAGTTTGTATCTGTTCCCAAAGAGGTGTAAGAATCCAGGCACTGAAAAATCTACCTGCATATCAAGCCACACTCTGTAGGAAATAGAAGAGATGGCATATTAGACCTATGGTTTGAGAGAATTTCTCTCTAAAGAAATAATATGCAGGCCAGTGTGCTTCTTTTTATTCCTTTAATTTAAAATACATATTGCATGGCCAAATTATTGAAATAGTTAACAGAATCTCTTAGAGTAGCCATGGTTTTAGAAGTACAAGCTAGTTTAAAAAAATAAAGGTATTATATTAGTTTTTCTATTTTGCTTTAACAAATTGTAAAATTATTGGCTTAGATCAACATAAATTTATTATCTTACAGTTCTCTACACTGGAAGTCTGCTATGGGTCTCACTGGAATAAAATCAATGTCTTCCCAGGTCTGTATTTTTTTCTGGAGACTTTATGGAGGAATTTGTTTTCTTGCCTTTTCCAACTTTCAAAGGCTGCTTATAACATTTTCTTGATGACACCTTTCCTCCATCTTCAAAGGCAGCAATGGTGGCTTGTGTTCTTACATCACATCCTTCTGGCTTCTGACCTCTTGTTCTGCCTCCCTTTTGCACTTGTAAAAATTATAAAATTGTAAAATTACATTGGATCCTTACAGATGATTCAGGATAATCTCCCTACATCAAGGTCAGCTGATTAATAACCTTAATTCCATCTTGAAACTTGACTCTACTTTGCCATATAACAACATATGCACAGGTTCTGGGTATTTGAAAATGGAATCTTTGGGGGTCAACACAGGTGTTAATTTAACTAAAAAATTCATCATGCTGGCTCTGAAATGGCACTTGAGATTATACTAAGAGTACCCTCTCTCTCTCTCCCTTTCTCTTTTTCTCTCTCTCCTTTTTTTTTCTTAAATAAAAGGGAAAAGTGACCGGATGATTTGTTTCTCCACTGCTATATATGAGTCATTCATTGTAGCTGAACTGACATAATGACCCAGTTCCTGAAGTTTATTTAAGAACATAAGACCAGGGCACCTGGGTGGCTCAGTGGGTTAAGCCACTGCCTTTGGCTCAGGTCATGGTCTCAGAGTCCTGGGATCGAGTCCCGCATCGGGCTCTCTGCTCAGCAGGGAGCCTGCTTCCCCCTCTCTCTCTCTGCCTGCCTCTCTACTTGTGACTTCTCTCTGTCAAATAAATAAATAAAATCTTAAAAAAAAAAAAAAAAAAAACATAAGACCAGGGGCCACCTGGGTGGCTCAGTTGGTTAAGGATTAGACTCTTGGTTTTGGCTCAGGTCATGATCTCAGGGTGTGAGATAGAGCCCCATGTTAGCTCCATGCTTAGCAGGAAGTCTGTCTGGGATTCTCTCTCTCCCTCTGCCCCTCCCCCTGTACTCTGTCTCTCAGAAAAATTTAAAAAATAAAATAAAATCTTTTTTAAAAAAATGACCATGAAAGCAGTTCAGAGTAGAACTGGTGACCTTACAGAATTCACTGTTTGGTGCATCTGTTTGTTGCAATGGCCATTAATGGTTTTCAGCAAATATTTCTAGCTGTGTTCCTAAGCATGGGGTAGGATTCCAGTTGCTCATGTCTTTGGTGCAAGCTATGGCCATATAGCTTGGGCCATATAGCTTGCTTGGGCCAATTGTAAGTATGTAGAAGGGACATGTGTCTTTTCCAAATGGAAGTATTAAAGAGGGCATTTATGATTGCTTCATTTCTCCTGCTTTCTGCCATAGTGAATAACAGATTTCACACAGTGCATGCTCCACCAGCCTGAGTTTTAGAGTGATCACAGCTTGAAGCAGAGCTCTCAGCCAATCCATGATAGATACATAACATGAGCAGGACATAGACCTTTGAGATTTTAATTCTCCGGGATTTTGGAGTTGTTTGAAACTGCATTCAAACCTAGCATATTTTGCCTGATCTAACAGAATTCTTTCTTTGCTTTGGACTTCCAAAGATCCTCATCACTAATATCCAGTGATATGAGGATGGGATTGGAGAAAGGGAGAGATGGAACTCACCTGGACTAGTTGAAGCAGTCAGGAAGCAGGCCCTATGCACCAGATCCAGATAATAATGAATACTGTGGCCTGCAGGTCTCTCCTCCTGAGGACATGGAGTGTGAATGGGAAATCATACTCATCCTGATGTCAATTCACACCTTGCCCATTTTACAGTCCTCCAGAGCTGCTGCTATTTATGCTATAATGGCATACCATAAGCACATTTAACCCATGCAGATACAATGCTATATGTTTATTTTCCTTTTTTAAAAATATTTCATTCTCCGGCTCTTTCTCATTATTAAAAACATGGTAAGCTTATATTTATTTGTATTTTTATTACATATTATATATTTCTACATAGTACATACACACACAAATAATGTTATAAGACTTTTTTGCAAAAGTCAACATGCCATAATTTATAAATTTCTTAAGGAATTTTTAAAGGTTATTTTAACTGCACACCCTTTTCAAGAAAAGGCAATCGCATGAGACCTTAAACTCTGCATTAGATGCTTCTAATTCTGCACAGTGATTCTGGTAGCATGTCAACAGAAGAAGAGGAAGACTAGTGACAATTATTGATCGGACACTCACTTCTGACACCTTCAAGATTCTGAGATAGGGTAAGACTGAGTTTCTGTCCTCCTTACATGTCATACTGGGGGCAGGTGGCATTGCAGATGGAGGCAGATATACTGGGAGGTAGATACTGAACACATGTTAACTCTAGTTTCTCCTCATTTCCTAAGAGACTGCTCTCTGGCTAACCAAGCTGATCAGTTCTTTTATTTGATTGAGATTGACAGATGACCCCTAACTTCTTTAACCAACTGTTTAAAAACAACTTCTTAAAACAATTTCTTCCCTAGTAAGAAATTTACCTATAGGGGCGCCTGGGTGGCTCAGTGGGTTAAAGCCTCTGCCTTCGGCTCAGGTCATGATCCCAGGGTCCTGGGATCGAGCCCCGCATCGGGCTCTCTGCTCAGCAGGGAGCCTGCTTCCTCCTCTCCCTCTGCCTGCTTCTCTGCCTACTTCTGATCTGTCTCTCAAATAAATAAATAAAATCTTTAAAAAAAAATAAATTTACCTATAAAATATGTTTTTTGAAAGATCAAGTGTTTTCTTTCTGTACTGGAGAGATGGGAACCTATCAAACATGAGATATTAGAACTACAAAGAACTTCTGTAAAGGTTATCTTGTTCAATGCCCTTCCTTTACAGATAAAGAAATTGAAATCACAAAAAGTTAAATGAATTACTCAAATCATACAAATATTTAGAGACTGGGTGAGTAATAAAACCCTGACCTCCTGATTCTTATACTTCCCATTGCATGGGATTTATTTAAAATAATCCTAACAATAAACGCCAAAACACAGAAGCTCTTGGCATTTTTTGGTGCAGCAGAATTTGTCTATCACCCACATCTAAATATCTTCTCTACTTTTCCTCAAGAAATAGAATATCTATAGAACAGCCCATGTCTCCACTTCAGCTGCCAGAAAGCCCAGAAACAAATTCAAAGTTCACTTATAACTTATAAACTTGGAGTTTATTACCTGAATATCTGTGCTGTTTTTAACCATGATACTGATCTTTTGCTATAATTTCTCTTTTGTAAGTATTTTATTTATTTATTTGAGAGGGAGAGAGAAAGCACAAGCAGGGGGAGCAGTAGAGGGAGAGGGAGAAGCAGATTTCCCCCTAAGCAGGGAACCCCATGCAGGGCTCCATCCCAGGACCTGGGATCATGACCTGAGCCAAAGGAAGACGCATAGCCATTTGAGCCACCAAGGTGCCCCATGATCTTTTGTTATAATTTCTATTTTCCTTAGCCTTGAGTTTTAACTTATGTTTTACCATTTTACTGTATATATCTTTTCTGTTAGCAGTTACAAATTCCGAGTGCAACAAGATGGAATATCCATTATTAAATGACCCACATAATCAATCATTTTCTTTAAAAACAATGCAAAAATTTTCCTTTGTATTGGAGGAATTAAATTGATCTGTGGCAAAATGGAACTCATATAAAATAATGGTCTATTCATATTTAATTAGACTTCTAGACTTTCTTTAATGATAGCTTGACTGTATCTAAAAAGTTAGAAGCAGTTTCTTTAAAATGATTATCAGATTTTTTTTAAAAAGATTCTATTTGTTTATTTGATGGAGAGATAGAGAGCACTAGGCAGAGTGGCAGGCAGAGGGAGACAGAGAAGCAGGCTCTCCACTGAGCAGGAAGCCTGATGTGGGGCTCGATCCCAGGACCTGGGATCATGACGTAAGCTGAAGCCAGCTTCTTAACTGACTGAGCCACCATGCTGCCCAAAGATTATTAGATTATTAACGTTAAAGTAAAGCCAACTCTTTCGGAACAAACATATAATAAAATAGAACGCTAAAGTTTTGTGAGATATATTTTTAATTATTTATCATATTATACATAAATTTTTAAAAGTATGTGTGTATGTAATGGATATCAATTTGTGTCAAATATTTGTGCCCAAAAGTGCCCTTTTTATTTATTTTTTTTGTGGTTATTCCACTATTCTTATTTTTTTTTTCAATTTATTTATTTTCAGAAAAACATTATTCATTATTTTTTCACCACACCCAGTGCTCCATGCAAGCCGTGCCCTCTATAATACCCACCACCTGGTACCCCAACCTCCCACCCCCCCGCCACTTCAAACCCCTCAGACTGTTTTTCAGAGTCCATAGTCTCTCATGGTTCACCTCCCCTTCCAATTTACCCAAATTCCTTTTAGTTTGTAAATTTTACATTGCAGCATACTTCAAGTATTAAAATGTATTAAAAGGAGAGAAATTTTAAAATATTTAATTTTGCTTCCATAGATACTAGGAGAATTGATAATTTTCTGTCTGTATACTTTAGTATTAACATAAGTTAAGCAATACACTTAATTGTTTTTTGTCCTAAAAATTTATAATTTTTAACATAATAACATAAGAATGCCATAAGTAACTCTTGATAGATTATGCCTATGAGTAGATTTATTAATTCATTTATAGTTTGAGTAGCCAATACTTCCACTTAATTTATACAGACACATAAAGAATGTATCTCATTTATTTAAACAACAACAACAAATTCAAGTAAAAAATAAAGGACCAGTTGAAGTCAGTTTTGCATTATGAAATCTTGGCCCCACCTGATGTGCTCATTGCTGGCTCATGCACTCAGTATAACCTGAAGGTTTTTAATTTCTACTTTTTTTTTCCTGAATGAATTAACAGTGCTTAAAAATAGCAATTAAAAAGGTACATACACTTCACCTCTCTGATTATCAACAGGTCAGTGAGCTGACCTGGCATTCTTTTAAACCATTAGTATTTTTTTCTTGCAAAGGTAACAAAAAGGTGGTGACTTCATTGCAGCCTTGTTAGGAAATGAGCTATAGTTTCATCATATGAATCACTATTAAAGAAGTATCCAAAAAGGTGATTCAGTATCCAGAGAACATTTTATCCAGAGAAACTGTCATCCCAGACTTAATCACACCAGTCCTTGTGGATCATAGTCATTCTTCATAAAGAAAACATATCATGATACAAAATATTAACAATGGCACTTTTCTCAGTTTTTCCACTGGGTCTGAGATATTTTCCATAGGATGGATAAGGGCATATATAAAGAGGGAGGCAGAAAATGTGGAGATCTAATCCAAGTTTTAACCTTGAAGATTGTATGTGACTGGTATGGTTGTTTGGGAGAGGGGGAAAAAAAATAGCTGGGAGGACTTACTTGCTTTACTTGAGAGGAGAAAATGAAACCTAGTGACTTGAATGCCATCTTCATCATGTGAGGATGACAGGAACCTGAAAAGGGGCAAATGAAGTAAATTCACTATAAAGAAGAATAAATGTCATTAAATAATGAAGATAATTAATGTATTTGACTAGAAATTTATCTGAAAAATCATAAAATTTATAAAAATTAGTTCATTTTACCAATATTTTAAAAATAACAAGAGTTAGACAACAATGGAGTAGGTGTTGATTGGGTTGGATGATCATAATTTTCCCTTCAAAATTGTTAACATGGCACTTTGACCACAATATCATAAACAGTGTTAGTACTATATTCAGCAGCCTCATCCGTTTTGCCAGTGCTCCCTTTAATTCTTTGATTCTCAAGTCAGTCTCTTGTGAAAATATTTGTCACGTTATCCCACTTATTGATTTTCTCTTCTTCCAATGTTAACTGATCTCACTCTACCAGTTGCTCATTTGCAGATGGTTTGATATGTGATAAAGAGTTCTCCCGTATCATTTTCTTCTCCTTTCTGATCCCTGCATCCTTTGCAAGATTTATTTCAATTGGTTAGCATTTGATTTAGATAAAAAGTTACAGTCTTTGAACTCATCAACAGAAAACAGACAATGAAGGTGTTGATGCAATGCACAGAGAAAAACACTCAAGTGGGAAGGATCTTCTCTGGAGACTAATTGTTATCTGTCTGTTGGTTTGCTTTCTTACACGATTTTGAAGCTTCAGGGACTGGCTCATGAATAACTAGGACACCTGCTCTTTGTGGGGGATAAGGTCCAATGACTTTAAGTTTACCAGATTTTCTCCAGGGAATGACACTGCTGAAAACCTTTTCTATTTTTACAAACATTGTCGGCAGATGAGCAAATTATCTAATGAAGTCATGCAGGTACAATTTAATATTTCAAAAACTCAATCTTCTGGAATCTTCACTGTAGTTAAGATTACAGAAGTCTTAGTGTTTCTAAAATATCTCATAATTATTAGTCATTTTTAATGGGAAGGTAGTAATTTAGATTGAATGTATGAGAAGGCATCAAGGAAGGTGAATAAATTAAATATGCATTTTACCTGATAATTCTTGAGCCAAGTTTACCTATGAGTTCAGAGAACATAGATGTTAATATCTCAAAGGGGAGACCAGGAAAGTCCAGGTAAGGGAAGAGGAACTGAGTCTAGGACCCTGGATCCTAACATTTATTACCTTACAAATATGCAAAGGGTTAGAATATGTTGAAAAAGTACACGTCAAAAATATTCATTGTCCCATCAAAGTATCCTTGACTGGTATACAAAAGTCTACTCTTAACCAAATAAATGTATCAAAGCATTTGATTGAGAGGGTTCACATAGTTCTAAGATCATTTGAATGTCCTTGTTGTTGAGAAGATGTACATCCCACAACATTGCACAATTCCTGCTTCTCAGCCCACAAATGCCACTGACAACATCGCCTCTCAGATTCATTCAAAACACTGAACTAAGCTGGAATTACTCCTCTTTAATCTGTATTTTGGATCACTTCTGTCTTCCGCACAGGGATGAAGGTTTTATATTAAAGCCCTTCCCTGGCAGCTGGAGATAGCACCCAGATCTCCCAGTTTCTATAGGAAGGAAAGAGCCTCACTTCTATAGGCACCTTTGCTCTAAGTTATAAAACTGTCTCCTACCATGAAGACATGAGAAAGTTTACTTTTCCTTTGCTAATTCCAAATAACACCACAACCACCTCTGCTCTTAAAAACTGTCCTACTCTTGTGTGTGGTGTAAGGAAATGGTCCAATTTCATTTTTCTGCATGTGGCTACTCTTTGTTTGCAGGGAGTTGAATTTAGACTACAGTCTCTCCTTTTGCCCTATATAAAGTCTTCCTTACCTGGTTAGCTTTGGTATAATTTTTGCTTTGACGTCATGTTTAGAAACCTGGACTATGTCCAAGTTGGTTAGCAAGACAGTGGTGGGAGAGCTCAGACCTGGGGTTCCCACAATCTAGACTAGAATCCTGATTCCACTGTTCCACAAGGCAGTTGGTGGACAATTGGTACAATAATTAGGAAGTTGTTCTAATGCGTGATCGACCCTAAACATCAGCACTGGTTAAATTCACTAGATAATTGCTGCCTTTTCCCTGTTGCTTGGTTTTAGTGCAAAGTCATGGATGAAATGAACCTGTGAGTGTGGTGTCCATTCTGCTGTATTATTCCTGACTTTCTGCAAACATATTGGTCATAATTAGCTTCACTGAACTAGGCATGCTGTTTTGCCCCTGGCATTTCCACATCAGTCTTGTGCATTCTGAAGCAGGGGAATACAGCTTAATGAATAGCAACATTATTGAAACTTTGGTTCCTTGTTTTTCTTGGTAACTTTACTTTCGAGAATCATAATTATTCAACTTAAACAGAACAATTACTGAGCTTCTGTGGCCATCCAAATAATCCAAATTGCAGCCGAGGTGTTCATTTTCAAGACTCTCCAAAGAAGGCTTTCATAGCAATTGTAAAGCAGTCCAACTCTTCCAAATTCCAGGGTCTCTGTGAGCTATCCCTGCCTTTAAGAACATATACTTCTCTCTTTCTTCCATTGCCTTTCCACCAAAATGATGTCTCTTTACTCCTGAATTAATAGGCCAAAGCTATAGAAATACCTGTAAAGAGGCAAATAGACTCCGAATCCCTCTGAAAGTAATTTCTATAAAAAACGAATAAGAAACGGAAATAACAGGTGTTCCCTTGCTAATTATCTGGCTGCTTCATTCTATTCTTATAGAGTCCTGCTCCCTCTGAGCCTGTGAGTCGAGAACCCTGAAATATTCAGATGCATATTTATTCTTTCAGAACATTTGGATATCTCATCTCCATGGTATTCAATACACAACTCTTTGCAAGCATTTAATTTACTTTGGGTACTGTGTAGACAGTGCTTTGTAGTGGAAAAAAATCCTAAGGCATGGAATTGGAAGACCTGTGTGTAAGATGTTCTTCGATGTGCTGTGATTTTGGCCAAATTATTTAACTATCCTGAACTTGTGTGTTAATGTTTCTTGACCTAATTCTCATTGCTTATGTGCAAAGAAAACCAAACAACCTATGTGAAAATATTCAACTTCATCAGAGTAATATTCAAGTATTATTTTCCTTAATCTTTTACATGTTCTACTTTTATATGTTTGTTTGTTTGTTTCTCTCCACCAGTGCAACATAAATGCCATGAAGTCAGGGATTTTGGTTTTATTCTTGTAGTGTCTTGACCACTTCATACAATGCTTGGTGCTCAGTAGCTATTTATTGAAGGAAATTAAAAAAAAAAAAAAAGGTGCCTGCAGATTTCTATTTAGTTTTATAATTGCTTAGAAAGGCTTATGTTCCATTCTGCCCTTTCTGCTTGTAAAGTGGCTATTAGAACTTAACACATTGTTAAAAAGGAATGTCTTTTTGTTTGAGCATTTCAGGAAAAATTAAATGCTTGTGTGTTTCTTGAACATCTTGCCTAAGAAAATGAGAGGCTCAGAGGTAAATCTGAATTGGTGGGTCAAAATGATTGAGATATATAACTGACTATTTATTGACATTAGCCCTAACTCTTGTCATTTTTTTGGAGATGTAAACTTCATTCATCTACAGGGGGAAAGAATTGAGCCCTTTAGGCAATCCTAAGCATACATCAAGAACACTGATGTAAGTAAGGTTTCCTTGTGGTTGCTGTTTGTAGGTCTGTCACAGTCAGGATGTAGCTACATTTGAGACGTGCACATCAGATTCTCTGAGAAATCAAAACGTAGACACTGTGAACGTATACCTAAAAGATAGTAGTCTTATCTTGAAACCAGTGTTGAAGAGGAAAGAAAAACTCTTGTTCTCTTGGTTGGCATATTTTAGCTTAAATCTTTCAAAAGGGAAGACCTTTCTAAGCGGGATGATCCCCTGTCTAGGACACATTCTTTTCACTTTGCTGAGAACCAGTCTAATAAGCTGGATGGTCTGTTGCTTTCTCTCCCTGAGCTATAATTAACGGCAGCTCCTAAACTTTGAGCCTTTGTTTTCCCTCTTTGCCTGTGCCACATAGCTATTTGATTGCCTGTTTGCAACTATAACTTGCCATTAAATATTAAATCACAGGATTTGTCTCAGAAACATGTTTATTGTACTTTGAACACTTTGGAAATAAGAGAGTGAGTGTTTCAAGGCGCCAAACAGCCTGGAAATCTCTTTACATAATCTCCCTAGTTGGATTTGCTGACTGCTCTTGGTTCACTTTTCTCAGTGGCGTCTAATGAGGCAACAGCCTTAACCTGCTGTGACAATGGTTATATTGTCCTAATAATGATGAAACACGTTCATCTGCTCAGCCTCAGTAAAATTCCGTGCTCTGTGTCCCCTAGAAAGGATGAAATGTGATTTCCAAGAACAAGTCAAGGTGTCTTGAATCTTGGCTATTTGGGAATCTATGGAGTTATACAATCTGAAATGCATATTTGTATGCATTTTATGGTCTTTTTACTGCGTGAACTTTTAGGTTGCTGTAATTTGTATGTGACATAATACTTGAGGTTTTCATTAATAAGAGTTGCATGTAGATTCTGTTTAATCATTTGTGTTCTGATTGCTCTGTTCTCATTTCTAGCTTTAGAAAGCAAATGTCAAATTTTGTCTCAGAGATAGGTACCGCAGAATAAGTGACGAGAGTATTCATTGCTGACTTTCCAACAGAGATGCTGGTCTTAGCTCTAGGCCTCGATTTCACCTCCCAAAAGCAGAAGGATTGGGCAAAGTTAGCTTTAAAGATGAAATAAGAAAAACAAATCCTTTAAAATTCAATAATTGAGATTAATCTAGATGAAAAAATACTATTGGGACAGTTTAATGATGCCTCATGGTATCTGGTAGAGTCACTTGGAATCAGGAATATGATTTACACAAAAAAGGAAGAATGTTGCTATATCATTAAAAAATGCTTTTTTAGGTGGGTAAACTTATAAATGGATAGTTGGCTTAAAAATAATTTATCTAAATTTGTGCAAAGATATAGTTTACCAGTAATATCAATTATTCCAATTTCTTATTTTTTTTAGTTGCATGAACCCCTGAGAAAAGAGTAGATGTTTGGATTCTTTCCTTGATGTCTCCATCTCATTCTAAAACCTGATCATTTTTAAATTGCTTTTTTAAAAAAATAAAACCAGAGTACAGTGATAGAAAAATTGATCATTCTGCCTGTCACTCTAACATATTGGATTGTGCTACTCAAATTCCATTAGGGTAAAAAATGCGTTGTGGAGAAAGCAATTTAGATCTGGTAAGGAGATAGCATGCATCCTATCTGAATTCTGTATGTGAGTCACTTACTTAAGCTTTTTCTACAAAATGAAATCTATACACACAATGACAACATATTGTTATAATGAATTTATAACACAAAAATATAATATTCAATGATTATCAGTAAATTCAGTTATTGTGTTTTCTGTGCCTTCGCATTTTGATATATTGTGTAGAGGTAAACTTGCTTTAAAGTATGCCTGCTTTCCTAGAAAAAGATTGTGTGCTATATTTATCTATATATGAAGACCATATTTTTCAAACTTTCCAAACTTTTCAGCACTTAACCTGCCAAATATGTGTTTTTGAAGTACAGTTCTGTAAATGATTTGAAATCAGGTCCATCCTGAAAAATGTAAATCACATCAGCTGAATATTAATCTTCATAAAACATGAAGATGGTTTTATTTAACTTCTAAGTGGTGATATATAATAAATATTATTGCCATCATTGTTTCTGCTTTTGCTATAGTGTCCTGCTCTTGCATGAAATGTCTGAGTGACTAAATATAACTTCACGTCATTTAATTATCTACTCCCTTCTCCATCCCACTGCTTCTCATTCTTCATGAAAAGCTTTTCAGAAAATGGGTTAATTGTTTTTAACCTGCATTTTTCTCATCCTTAAAACCTGTTGGTACTATTTTCCTCTCTCTGTGTCCTTCCCCACACCATCAGATAAATTTGAAATACCTATGAGTTCTAATTCCAGGAATATAACAAAGTTATTCACCAGTCCTCTTGCTGAAAATGACTGAATTTTAGTACATTTAAAATTTACTAATAGAATTTATAGGTTGATATCATCATAAGATTTTATTAGCTAAATATCACCAGGCCATCAAAGAAAAACAAAATGTTAAAAGTAGCTAGAAAAAAAGATACATTACCTTTAAAAGCTAACAATTAGATTGAGAGCTTGTATCAAAAAAAGCAACAATGGGAACCAAAGATAATGAGGTGATTTCTTCACAATATGAGGGAAAGAGTTGCCAGTTTAGAAATCTATGCTTTGTGAAAATATCCTGCAAGAATAAATAAAGATATTTTCTCACAGGCAAAAACTGGGAGCGTTACTAAGTAAAATTATGAAGGATTTTGTACATATCAGTAATTACATTAAAAGTAAATGGACTAAATGCTCCAGAGAAAATGCAAAGATTATCATTTGGATTTTGCAAAATCAAAGAAAGTAAGACATTTAAAACATAAAATACTGGGGCACCTGGGTGGCTCAGTGGGTTAAGCCGCTGCCTTCGGCTCGGGTCGTGATCTCAGGGTCCTGGGATCAAGTCCCGCATCAGGCTCTCTGCTCAGCAGGGAGCCTGCTTCCCTCTCTCTCTCTCTGCCTGCCTCTGTCTCCATCTACTTGTGATCCCTCTGTCAAATAAATAAATAAAATCTTTAAAAAAAAAAACATAAAATACTAAAAGAATGGAAAAAATACACAATTAAGTAGCTAACCCAAGAAAATAGATGTTGCTTTATCAGACAAAATAACCTTTAAAGCTAAAGAGCATTGCTGGAAGTTGACTATGTCACTGCATGATGAAAAGGGTTGAATAATCAGTAAGGCATACCTGCTGTGTATGCCTTACACATTTAAGGCATACCTTAAATGTGTATTCATATAACAAAGTATCCTTAAAATAAAAAATGGACAGAAATACAAAATAATTTATCCAAAAAATATCAGTATGTACTTAGAAGATCTATCATAATCAACTTAACTTAATGTACATACCTAGACTATGATAACCCAAACCTGCAGATGACATATAACATTTACAGAAATTGGCCACATACCTGGATTACAAAGCAATTTGTCATACTGAAGATCAGTGTTAGCCACATCATGGTATCTGAGTAAAATGCAATTCTATTACAAGTCAGTAATGAAAAGATAGATTGAATTTTCCATATAAATGGAAATAAAATCAACAAAATTATAATGAAAATTAGAAAGTCTTTGAATTGAAGGTTAATAAATATACCACATTTCAATGCAGGTAAAGCCATCATAAGAGAAAAATTCATGTCTTTAAAGACATACATTAAAAAAAAGGGAAAGCCTAAAGATGATAGTAAATATTGATCTCTTGAGATTTTAAAAAGGAACAACAAAATAACCTCAAAGAAAGTAAATAATAATGAGATCTGAAATTATATGATTGAAAGTAAACATAGATTCTAAATCAAAAGATGTTTCTTTGAAAAGGCAAAAATCCCTGACCCATTTAATTTAAAAAGGAGATAGGTGAAGCACAAAACCACGATTTTAGGAATGACAAAAAAAATGAACAACAACGAAAAAAACTACAGATACTATAGACAAAATTATAGTAATAGTATAAAACATGTCAATACACACACACACACACACACACACATACACATACATACAACTAGGATTAAAATGGCAATTTTAAATAAAAACAGAACCTACCAAAGTAACTGAAGAAGAAATAGGAACCATGATAAACATTAGAAATATTGATTTTAGTTAAAACCCTGCCAACAAGAGAGCTCCATTCCCAGACAGCCTCACTAGACTAGTTAATTCCTGTACCACCTGAGCTCCTCCAGCAAATAGAAGAGAAATACCCTAAATCTCTTTTATGAAACTGGCATAACCTTGATACCAATCTGACAAGGGAAGAAAGGAAATACAGTCAATCTTATTCATGATCACAGAGGGAAAAAGAGTTTCCAACCAAATTTCTAGCAAGCTAGGTCTCACAACATATAAAAAGGATAATACATTTGTAATCAAATTGAGTTGATCTCTGGATTTAATATTACCAATCAATAGTAATTCATCAAATTAACAATCTAAAGGAAGAGAGTGATATGGTTATATCAATTATTGTAAAAACACTTTTGATAAAATGCAACATTCTTTTATTATTGATAGGATAAAAGCACTAGGAAAATATAAAAAAAGATAAGAACTTCCTTAATAAAGAACTATAGGAAACATAATACCTAGTGGTGTAACTTTAAGGGATTTTGAATTACTCTATTCAACATTTCACTGAAGACCCTAGCCAATACAGAAAAACAATAATGAGAGATCAAAAGAAAAAATTGTGACAAAGAGGAAACCAAAATTCTCAGCATTTGCAGTTTATTTGCTTATGTGCACAGAAAACCCAAAATAGCTGAAGATTAATTATTAGAATTAATAAATTAGTTTAGCATGCTTGCTGAACATAAATCAAAGCACATACATAAGGTACATTTTTTTTCATATGACTTACAAGCAAAAAGTGAAATTTAAAAAGGAAATTTTTATGCTATCAATAAATTGGATTTTTTTTTTAGGACTAAGTCTAAAAAAGCAGACAAAAACCTTGTCAGAGAAAACTATAACCTTTAGTGAACGGCGTAGATTGGAGGTCTAATATGACCACATATGGTGCTACCCATGCCGCCACATCAGGTATCTCCTGTTTTTATAGCTCTCATATCTTACTGCCTTGGTCTTCTCTGGCATCTTTATCCACACAATTCATTTCTTAAATTTTTTTCATTTACTGCTAACTACCAGCCATGGAGTTGCAAAGATAATTTCACTGTCTCCTTATACATCTGTTATATATCTGATGCTCTTATAAATCTGATGTATAAGATATAGATATATCATTGTTTTTTCATAGTTATAGTGACTTTCTAGCTTTTGAGATTTGCGGTATTAACATACTAACTTGATTTGAAAAAAAAAAAATAAAAGGACTAGAGCATACCTACAGGTAAGCATTGTATAGAAACTTGATTACAAGGCATTCAATTTCCAAAAAATCAGTTGCCCTACTTTTCTCTTACTATTAAGCTTAATATTAAAATATTAAACTTAAGAAGCAAAAATGCTCCTGACCTACAGATACCCAAAAACTAAGTTAGGAGGCTCTGAAATTCTTACCTACAAGATGTGGGTTATTTTTTGATGCATCAAAGACATGAAGGCAAGTCACACATCCAGCACTTT